>NC_141349.1:24917775-26117775 GCF_057382095.1 Aulonocara sp. 'chitande type north' Nkhata Bay | reverse complement strand
GCACTTAGATTTGATCTGATCACACATGATCTGTGCTTGTGGAGCATCAGTGGCCTGTGGGATAAAACAACACTGTGGTGTCATCATGTTTTAAATCTCTCTCTTCTGCTTTGCTAATTGGTAAAAGCCACAACCCGTACTACAAGACAAGCACAGCATCGTCAGGCCCACAGGGACTCTGGTGTCTGCATGTGTATGTATGACTGGAGGTGGGAAGCTGCTTAGAGATTCAGGAGTGGCTCTGCATGGGCTGAGAATTATTATGACTTTTCAAATTTAAAACACGCATGGAATCCACAATTACTGTGGAAACGCAGGTAAGCTTCGTCAAGTCAGTGGTTATGGTTTATTATATAAAAAATAGATGTAACCACCACCCTTTAATTAAATTACATTCAGTTTTATTTATATCCAACTTAGAACAATCAGATGATCTTCTGTGAGGGAGCACTTGGCAATGGTGGGAAGGAAGAACTCCCTTTTCACCATTTCCATAAACTCACAAAAACAAACCAAAACCTTGAACATGAAAACTAGGACTAGACTGGTCTCAAGCAACTAAAGACTAAGAAACATAAACGAGGACAACGAACCAGGAACTATGAACTAGAATTTCCTCAGGAACCCAAAGGGAGAAAACACAGCATGGTGAGGGGTATGATGCGACAACTAACAGAGAGAAACAGAGGGCCTAAAAACACAAACAGAACAACAAGAGGGAGGGGAACAGGTGGAAACACACCTGGGACAAATCAGACCTAACGAGACAAGGGGAAGCAGAATCAGACACCCTGCACACGGGACAGGGACTATCAAAATAAAACAGGAAGCATACGACAGGCACAGAGGCACGGACTAGACACTGAACAGAGGAAACACAGAGCACAGAAACATGAGTCACAAACTGCAACATGAGACCCGACTGACTGGGAAATAAACATGACAGAACTAAACCTACACTAAACATGAGGGCACAGGAGCCGAAACCTAAGAACTATAGATCACATGACAAAGAAGAAGTAGAGAGCTAGAAATACAAAACAGAAACCAAACCAAAACATCATCATCATCATCATCATCATAAAGCATAAAGAAATCGAAGATCAATAATAGTACAAAACTCAAAACACTGGGTCACCAACCGAGGACCATGACAACTGGTTGGGGGGTAAGAGAAGAAGAAAAAGAAAGTGTGAGAGATTGGTACAAAGCACAAATTATTTGAGAGAGACAAGACAAAAGTTTACCAACTGGTAAGAATTTATAATCAGTGTTAAAATGTATTCCAGTACAGATTACAGAATACATGCCCCAAAATGTATTTTGTAACGTATTCCGTTACGTTACTCAATGAGAGTAATGTATTCTGAATACTTTGGATTACTTAATATATTATCAAACTACAACTACATGAATGTACTATTGCTGTGTGATTTATTATTATTACTGAAGGCTACTCGCCATACCAATACAAACTAGATTTTTAAATCTTAATATAAAATGAGTAACAGTAGGGTGGACTTTCGGTAAGGCTGCACTTTTTCAGTGATCTTGTATAGAAAACTATTCCGCGCGTATATAAAACAGGCCTGCAGCTGCGAACCGTAGTAAAGTGACCTCTGACTAATACGTCGGGTTCCATGTCGGGCTCGTAGCTGAAAACTAGCTTTTGCTGTCTGAGTCAACTTTGCTAGCAAGAGACAGAGAGAGGCGTTGAAAGGCTGCTCCAATGGAACTTATTGTTTCAGAGAAAAACACGAACACAGTGTACAGTTGAGTCTTATTAGCTTACTTACACCTGGGCTACGCTGCCCATGAGGCTACATTCTTTAGGGCAATGCCTGTAATACTCTACTCATATTGCCTTCATATTAAATAATTTTTTGAACAAAATTTTTTTTAAATATTTCTTCACGTCATTATGCGGGCTGCAGGTAGAGGTGACATGGGTCGCAAGATTGAGACACAGACATTAGAGCCTCTTAATGAGTGTGTGTGTTTTGTTTGGGTTTCCAACGGCGTGGAATTACCAGAAATAGAGAGGGCATAGCCTAACATATGAAGCAGGAAAAGACAGCAGTGTAATCCCTTTGTTTCAACAAAGTAACTGTATTCTGAATACCACCTTTTTAAATGGTAACTGTAATGGAATACAGTTACTCATATTTTGTATTAAAAATACGTAACACCAGGACATGTATTGTGTTACACCCCAACACCGTTTATAATAATTAAACACTATTAAGCATTAGTAAGGTATTAGTTAATACTTATTTAATCAAGTAAGTATTACATATTAGTATGTGATTTTTGAACATATATGTAAAAATGGTTTAGTCTTGCTTTACAAGTTCATACAGCATATAATTGTTTACAGTTTATAGTTTCTAAATAAAGTATGACATCAAGCCCAAACAAGTTATTTAGGCACTGTTAATGGTCCATAGTATAATTCAGAAAGTAAATGATTAACATCTTATTGTATAAAAATTATGAAATGAGCTAGTTGTTTTTGAATGTGTTAACAGAAGCTTCACACTACTTATTTCACATTGTAAATTATGGTTAATTCAGGTTGTTACTTTACAAAGGACTTTGTGCAACCTTATCTAAAGTGTAGACCCTGTGTGACTTACAAAAAATATAAATGAAACTGAAAGGGCAGCAGGACCTTGAGACTCAACTATCTAACAGTCAGAAAAAGGAAACAGACAAAACATAAAGTTATACAAAACATACAAATATTTATTGCGGGAGGCAAATATAACTCACTTAATATTTTCAGAATACTGAAATGTAAGTAGGACCAGTGTCGGAGTTCATAGGAGGGGTTAAGAGCAAAAGAGACACACTGAGCAGCTAGAGTCACTGAAGATTTTAACTTGGGTATTGAAACTTCTTCATTTAAAATAAAACATGAATACGTTTATCATAAAGGAATGGGTAATATTTCACATGGCTTGTTTGTACTTGATGCAATACTTTATTTCGAAATTGTTTGAAAAATTAAAAATCCATTATTTTGATCTTTATTTATATGATTATTAAACAAGACTAAAACATTCAAATTGATTCTTATAAAAAGTTTTAACTAATACCCTTCTAATGCTTAACAGTGTGTAGTTATTATAAAATATTTTCTCCCAAATGCAATAAATACATATAAACAAAAGTGAGTAGCAAAGAAATGCTTCATGTCGAAGCACCCGGCAGTCTCACCTGATCCACCCTAACTATAAGCTCTATCAAAGATCACAGTTTTTAAGCCAAGTCTTAAAAGTAGAGAAGTAGAGGTGTAAAGACAGTAAAGGTGTCTGTTCTGAATCCAAACCCGCACTCTGAGAGTGAAGTCCTCTGTAGAGATTAGAGATGGCACGATACCACTTTTTTATGTCCGATACCGATATCATAAATTTGGATATCTGCTGATACCGATATGAATCCGATATAGTGTGTTTTTTAATCAATAAAACAGTTTTTTAAATATATTGCTGCATTTTGTATAAGTTCATACTCAAGTTTAAATAAACAACAACACTAAAGCTATTCTGTTATACCTGTATGTAAAAAATACACTGCACCCAAAATATTTCATAGTTCAGCAATACTGATCAATCTAATAAACTTAAACCTACTCAATCCTTCCAATTTTGATATTTTAAAGAGTACTTAGCAGAAATATTAAGCAACCTAACTAATAGGGTTGCAAACTCCCAGAAAAAAAAAATAGGGAACCACCCTCCACCTCATGATGCTTAATCGACGTAATCAACTTTAATTTGATGCAGTGTGGAAAAAAATGCACAGAAATAAATTCTTTTTCAAGAATAATTAAATAGATTCAACACCTTTCTTCAACAGAATTGCAGACTGCACAGATGGTACCTTCCCAAAGGAAAAAGTAGTATAGCTTACTAGGGTATATTAAACTTACAGTTACTATATACAGTAATGGACTTCTATATATTTTACATAATATTAAAACTTTGGGTGTAAGATTCAGATAATTATTTATTAAAAGCTCGACATTTTAAATGAGAATAAGAAAGAAAAGTATATCTTTGTGACCCCTTTTCCCTGTTCTCGCGACAGAAAAGCCGATCAGCTGATCATTAATCAGTTTCACCATTGAAGTAGCAGCAAGAAGAGGCAGTCGCTCCATATATCGGTTGTTAAGCTTAACGTGGGAATGCTTTACAAACATTCAGAGATGAACTTACACACTTTACTTCTCTCTGGGATAACTTCATCGGAGATGAAATGCCGGTTTGGTAGCGAGGCTACAAATACACACAGCTGCTCTATCACGTGAGCACACTGCTCCGACGTGCTACGGTTATGAGCCAAGTTACGCCGTGTCGCAAGTTTTGTGAGGTGCTTTTTTGATATTTAATGGATAGGATTACATTTTTTATTTCTCTCCGATATCCGATCCAGTAATTTACCTCAGTATCGGACCGATACGTAATATCGGATCGGTCCATCTCTGCTACTACTGCACATTCACCCAATGTATATACTATATATATATATATATATATATATATATATATATATATATATATATATATATATTCCTCTACCCCCCCCATTTTTGCACATGTCGAGGAGCGTGTCAGGCTACATTTCACTGTGTGTTATACTTGTACAACTATGCATGTGACAAATAAAGAACCTTGAACCTTGAACCTCTAGTAGAGATAGGTAGACACCAAAGCATTTTTAAGATATGATGGAGCTTTATTATTCAAGACTTTGCACATGAGAAGAAGGGTTTAAAATTCAGTTTTAAATTTGACATGCAGCCACTGAACTTTGAGGTTTCAAAATGAGATCTCATAGTGTTAGATACTGTTGTATGTTTGGCAGACAGAAGAGACCGTATTTGAATAAGAGGATGGAATGTTACATCATTAGCTTAACACTAGCAAGGTGCATCAGTTCACACATGTACGTGTGTATTGCAGAGACACAAATACCAGCCATGTGTTATCCAAATAAAAGCACTGACTTTTCTCAATTAACCGCACAGTAAGCAGTATTGTCATTTTAACTACATATAAATCTTCCATGAGGCACCAACACCGCAAACATATTTCTGGTGTCAGTGCTAAGTGAACTGCTGCCAGCTACAGCTGCACATGTTGACCTGCTTTTAGAATCAGCCTCAAATGACACTTTGAACACTTATGTGCTGTTTTTAAGTTTTAAACCCTGAAAATTGCCACTCAGCCATTATCTGTCACATTCCGTTTAGAAAGTAAATTTTGCCATTTTTCTTTTACATCTGTTAATGTGTGTGGTAAGTGACGATGTTACATCTGAATGTAATGGCAGTGCTTTTGTTACTTCCCAGCACTTTCTCTGTTTGCTTTTGCTCAACCTTATCCAGTTCACAACTCCTGACAGCATGCTCAAGGTGGACAAGGTCAATGGTCTCAAGTGAATCTAAACAACAATTTTAACTTTAAACTGTCCCCTCTGCGAATCCTGCAATGTCCGTCTGGCAGTCATCTTGTGCCCTGAGCCGCCAGTGTCTCTCTGACAGGTTCAGTAGCTGCCTGGCAGTGGGTCATGTCTGAACACACGGGGCGCATCTTGTCAGGAACCTGATGGCTCTACACTGGCGCTGCTTATCTCATAGGTGGCCTCACTGGTGGCACTGTGGCAGGTGAAAGAGGAGTGAAAGGAAGGAGAAAAGGGAAGGGAAGGAGAGTCAATAGGGCATGGTAGTGTGCAGTGGAGAAAGGGGAGGGGGTTAATATACAGGGTGGACCATTTATATGGATACACCGTAATAAAATGGGAATGGTTGGTGATATTAAAGTCCTGTTTGTGGCACATTAGTATATGTGAGGGGACAAACTCCTCAAGATAGGTGGTGACCATGGTGGCCATTTAGAAGTCGGCCATCTTGGATAGAACTTTTGTTTTTTCAATAGGAAGAGGGCCATGTGACACGTCAAACTTATTGGTAATGTCACAAGAAAAACAATGGTGTGCTTGGTTTCAACGTAACTTTATTCTTTCATGAGTTATTTACAAGTTTCTCTTTGTTCACAGCCATTGACATGTCGAAGAGGTTAACACGTGAGGAGCGGATCGAAATTGTGTTGATATCTGGTGAACGCAGTAACCGGGTCATTGCAGCAGATTTCAATGCAAGACACCCTACAAGACCACCCATCTCCCATGCTACAGTTAGCAAATTGCTTGCTAAGTTTTGTGAAACTGGTTCAGTGTTGGATTTACCAAAATGTGGACGCAAGAAAACTGTCACTAATGAAGAAACATCAGTGGCTGTCCTAGCTTCATTCAGCAAGAGCCCACAGCGTAGCACTCGCCGTATGTCACTGGAGAGTGGCATTAGTCGAACATCCCTTTGGCAGATATTAGCTACTCACAAATGGCACCCTTACAAACTCCAGCTACTGCAGCATCTCAACGAGGATGACCCAGATCGGCGCACAGAATTTGCAGAATGGGCAAAACAAAAATTGGAACAGGATCCTCAGTTCATGCAGAAGATTTTGTTCAGTGATGAGGCCAACTTTTATGTGAATGGTGAAGTTAACAAACAAAACCATTGCTATTGGTCTGACACTAACCCACATTGGATGGATCCCTCCAAGACTGTTGAAACAACAAAAGTGATGGTTTGGTGTGGTATATGGGGTACAACAATAGTGGCTCCATTCTTCATCAATGGAAACCTCAAGGCGACTGGATATTTGAAATTGCCACATGATGATGTGTTTCCCTCTTTATGCACTGAAGCTGGCACGTTCCCTGAGTTTTTCCAGCAAGATGGTGCACCACCACATTATGGGTGCCAGGTCTGAGCATTCCTAGATGAACAGTTTCCTGGAAAGTGGATTGGTTGTCGTGGGCCAGTTGAATGGCCCCCAAGGTCTCCCAATTTGACCCCCTTAGACTTTTATCTTTGGGGTCATCTGAAAGCAATTGTCTATGGTGTGAAGATACGAGATGTGCAGCACCTGAAACTACGGATACTGGATGCCTGTGCTGGCATTTTTCCTGCAGTGTTGCTATCAGTGTGTGAAGAGTGGGAGAAGAGGGTTGCATTGACAATGGGCAGCACATTGAACACATTTTAGAAGTGGTCAGAAACTTATAAATAACTCATGAAAGAATAAAGTTACGTTGAAACCAAGCACACCATTGTTTTTCTTGTGACATTACCAATAAGTTTGATGTGTCACATGGCCCTCTTCCTATTGAAAAAACAAAAATTGTATCCAAGATGGCCGACTTCTAAATGACCACCATGGTCACCACCCATCTTGAGGAGTTTGCCCCCTCACATATACTAATGTGCCACAAACAGGACTTTAATATCACCAACCATTCCCACTTTATTACGGTGTATCCATATAAATGGCCCGGAGAATGAGGACAGAACAAAGAAAAGCAAGAGCAGACTTTCAAAAGATTTCAAGGCCGGATGGAAAATGTATCTTTAAGTATGCAAAATAAAGGGAGTAGAGATGTAAGAAAGAATAAATTGCACAGTAATACAGTGGGGAAAAGGGAAGGAAAGCACGAGTGCAGAGGCAATGAAACTGGTGAAAGAAAGAATAAGGCAAAAGCTATATTGTGATGAGAGTGATGCCACTTATTTATGTAAAACAAGAAATCGATAACCTTAAACTAATAGCGAAATGTTGATGACTCTGAGCAAACTTGACTTAAAAAGCATTGTGCGATGGAAGATCTTAACATCGAGCGGAGACTGAACACAGATAAGAAAACGGAGAAAGGACATGCTGATAAACCTCCTTTGGGTCCTCTGAATGAAAGGACTGGTGGAAGAGGAGGAGGCAGCTGAACAAGCAAAGCAGAGGTGAAGACAGTTGAGCCACTTTAGCATTCAGACATCAGAGATACAAGACTGATAAAGCGGAGAGATACAAATAGGTCAGATTTAACTGTTGCCACCAAGGCTGATGCTCATCTCACTTTTGTTCTCTCCATTCAGAAAGAAAATTGCACTTTAACAGATGCAGAACAGCACCACCTTTACATTTTCATAAATACAGGCTGTGTATATGTGTAAAATGTCTGAACAGTGGATGTCCAGCAAATATATGTACAAATAAAGCATCAGAGAACGGAGGCCAAAACTATCAAAGCAAGCACAAAAACTTTTAAGCTGGTTTGTGTGCCGTGTAGCTGTGTGTGTGTGTGTGTGTGTGTGTGTGTGTGTGTGTGTGTGTGTGTGTGTGTGTGTGTGTGTGTGTGTGTGTGTGTGTGTCCATAAAGCAGGTACACAGGCATAGACATCACAGGTGACCTTTTAAAGCCGGACGGTGTGACTTTAATATCTCACCAGCAAGTCTTCTTCCCTCCTCACTGGCCTCCTCATCTCTCCCCTCTTTTCTATAATAGAAGCAATTACCTCTCATCTTCTCATCTTATCTAGACCCTCCTCCTCCCATTCTCCTTTTTTCTCCCTTTTTCTGTCATTTCATTTTTTAGCAGTCTCCTTTTCTTCCACCACACCCCTTAACTGTCAAAAGCCTCCTTTTGTCTAAAAAATGAAGTCGATTTTCTTAAAAGCTGACAGGGAGGTTCTGATGATGATTTGGCAGCGTGTCATTGCAACTAATGGCGTTTGGAGTTCCCAGCTTCACTGAACTACATTATAAAGTGTTTGATCTATACTCACCCTTCTTAGCACTCCTCTTCTTTTTTTCACCACAGAGATCTCTGACAGGCGTAGAAATGAGACGGAAGCCTCTAAGAGACTTTTCAATCTCTTCTGAAAGGAAATTGGAGCACAAGGGCAGGCAGGCTAGTGGGAATGGACAAAATCTCATATATTTCAGGAGTTTTCATAAGTTTTTTCATGACAGAATAGTAGTTTTAATATTTAAACTCCTCGATTGAGGTATTACGGTTCTGAACTGCATTAGAGCGTTGACACAGCTTCCCTTGTGCGAGTGATATTGGTCTTCAAAGCAGTGAATACATTTAAACCTGAAACCTTTTCCTGTGTTGAAGTGGGGCTTTGGCTATAGCCAGGTATCTGATTATGGCACTTCTTGTCAAGAAAAGAAGAAAAAGGCAAACGCGATTGTGGGTCTCATGTCCTATCTGTATGCGCTAATTGTTGAGGCATTGTGTCAGCGCGCAACGGCGCAAACAGTAACAGAACAATGTTTGATTGAGCGAGATAGAAAGAAGGGAAGAGGAGCTTTTCAAGCTTTTCACATGTGTTAACCTATCGTGGTGTAATGAGTGTGTGCCATCTGTTTCTCCACCTCTATTAAAAACTCCTTCAGCGAAACCACAATCACATTACATACAAACACACTCTCCTGGTACCCGTAATTGCTGTGTGGGTAGCCACCTTTGACATCCTCAATCAGAGGACCTTCATGCTCACGCACACAGATGCATAGCGCTCACAGAGACACCCAAGTCCTTAAATACACACAAGAAAGCACAGATAGAAAATTGCAAGTAATTTAATGAGAATAAGATCCATTTCATACAGTTCAAAATCTCTCCTCTGTAAGGTTGTGCAAAAAGTGGATGGTGCGAAAGCAATCATCGACAGCGTGTTTGGGGAGCTGTGAGTGTTGGATCAAGCTAATGAAGTTAAGAAAAGAGGTTTGAGGAAGTGTAGGCGGATGTCTTGCGAGCAATCTTAATAAACATCACATGCACTTTTAATTAACTACATTCTCATGTGACGACAAGGTACTAACAAGACCAACGACACTCAATCATGCCTGAGGAAATGTGTTTGAATCCGTGTGTGTCTGTCTCTGTATGTGTGTGTGTGTGTGTATGTACGTGGGTGAACACGTGGAGGAGTATTCGCCTGCTAGTGTGTGGACGTGTCCCTGCGTTGGTGCACTGCACCTCCCCCTCTTCATGCTCAGTGCCTGTGTGTTAAGAATTAGCGGAGACTCATAATTGCATGAAAACTAATTTCATCTCTGAAACCCCTATTTAATGGCAGTGATTTTATTGCCACATCCTCTGTGGCTATAAATTATGTGAATTACTGTTCTTTTCACTTATAAGTACATGCAAAAATTAAGCTTCTCAGTGGATAATAGATACAGTTTGAATAATGGTGTCTTGTAATGTGCTATAGACTATCTTCCATGCAAGAATAGACTGTGCAAAACAACTTTTAACAGCAGCTTATATACTTAAGCAGAACCTGTTTTGTTTTTTTATTATTATCTGTGATTACATTTTGGTGTTTATTTGAAAGCCTGATATTTGTGGCATCAGATCAAATCAAAGCTTCCACTGATCATAACACTGGAGAGGGTTAGAGGGCACAATAATAATTCCCAGAACAACAAGTCATGATAAAGAATCCTTCACATATCATTCCCACTCATTATTACAGGAACTGCCAGCAGATCAAGTCAGAGGAATTGACTTTATCAGAGCTCATATTCACAATTCAAACTTACCAATGACAAGAACAGATTTAAATAGAGCTGACATATAACAGTTTTTTTCACACTAGAACTGTTGATAATTATTTATTTGGCAGTTGTATTGCAGAAATATATTTTTTTAAAACTGTCAGTACATAAGCCTGTAGGTGAGCTGGTAACTGTCAGAATTTTGTTCAAATACTGGCTGTCATATCAGATTTATAGTCAGGGCTGTTAATCGGATATCTAGTTTTGATCTTGTCATTCTCTTTATTTAATTCTTAGGAAAAAATAATGCACACTGCCTGATTAATTCTGTCAACACTCATCTCATTAGAGTTATATATTGATAATGAGATTTTCAAGTTTTCCTCCTTTCATCTGCTGCCCATCGCCACATTTGCTACACACAGAAGCATCAGTGTTAATGCTGTCCCTGTTTAGAAAATCCAGCTTACCCAAAATGCAGGTCTGTTTGTTTGTCTGAAGGGGAATAAAGTTCTCAAGTTCTTTCCTCTCAGAAGAGTTTTGTTCGAGTGACATGTTGTTGACAGAGATGCTGAGCCGCATTTGAATTGTTGTAACTTAATGTCTTGCCCCCTGCTGGCTGCCCGTGTGTGCGTGTAAGTGTGTGTGTTTTGGAGAAAGGGAAGATTCTTTTGAGAAATGAAAGCCTATCTGGAACAACCCTGACATATTACAAAACAATAATATGATAAACTTTTCAGATTGGAGTGGTAAAGGAATCAAATATTTAGAACATATACTAGAAGGAACAGAATTTATTTCATTTGACCGACTAGTTACACAATATGGGATCAACAAGAAAAGATTTTTAGAATATCAACAAATTAAATCCATAATGAAAAAGAAATTTAAACCGGGTCAAGTTGAACTACAAACACCACCAAGTGTGGTTCAATTTCTTACTCTTAAAACCCCCAAATTACTATCCAAAATATACAGAATGCTTTCTAGAACAGATGAATCAATATCACTTCCTATTGCAAAATGGGAAGCGGATTTATCAGTTAACTTAGACCTAAACTTCTGGTCTCAGGTTTGCTTAAAAACCTTTCATCTAATTAGAAATCCCAGTCTTCAATTAATTCAATACAAAATATTACATAGAGTGCACTATACAGGTCATCGGATGTTCAAGATGGGCTTTACGTCTACCAACAACTGCTCACACTGCCAAACCAATTCACCGGACAATTATATCCACGCTCTTTGGTTCTCTCCACCAGTTCAGACGTTTTGGCGCGAGATATGTGAAGACTTATCGAAGTGTCTGAAATGTAACATTCCAACTTCCCCCTTAGTGTGTTTGTTGGGCAGCTTAGATAATGTCACTTCAGAAAAGAATATAGCCCATATGGTTTTCACTGCCCTATGCATAGCCAAGAAAACAGTCCTCATGAACTGGAAAAATAAAAATAATCTTAACTCTAACCAATATAGAAATTATCTATTAGATTACATTAGTCTTGATACAGCCTCTGACACCACATCAGATCAATTGTCCGGTTAGGGGCTCTGTTGGCTCTCAGGTGACTGTTTCCTCGTGGCTGCGTGCAGCGGGGCTAGGGGAGGGTCTGTGCTGACGGACGTGGGTTACTGACCTGGTAGCCTGGCTGCCCCTGGGTGGATCCGGGATGGGCGTGAGGTTCTGGGGGCGCTCCGTCTCTGGGCTGGGGCCCTGGCCGGGCCTCGGGGGCTTGGGTCCTGGTTGGTGTGTTGCCGGGGTTGTGGGTGGGTGGGTGCATGGGCGCCCAGCCCTGGTGCAGGGTGCTGCCGATGCGTCGAGCCACGTGGGGGCTCTTCAACTGGTGGGGGAGATTGTCACATCTTGCAGGAGCTTTCCGCCCTTCAGGAACTCTCTCTGCAGGAGGGGGAGATACAGGAGAGGTGGAGGAAGATCTCAGCCTGAGCGTCTATTGTCTTATGTAGTCTGGAAGATCAGTGGATGGTGGGGTGGGTGCAGTTTTCTCTGTGGTGGGGTTGGGTGGACTGTCCCGGGCTCTGTGGGGCCGGGGGGCGCTGCTGCACTGGGCCCCGGTCTGGAAGGGCCTGGGCCCCCTATCCCTGGCGGGTTGCGGAGTATGGGGGTGCCTACTGGGGTCAGCGGGGGAGCTGGCCCCAGGGAGGGGTAACTTGCCCCTCCCTTCCTTCCCTCCCCATCTCCAGCTGCCTCCCTCTTCCCGCTCCACCACAACCACCCACACATGCAGGGCCTTGGAGTAGGGGTATGTCACCAGGGTGCAGAGGAGGCTACCCCGGAGTCGGGGCGGTCTGCCTCCCCCCACTGCAGGGAAAAGGGTAACACCACCTGGGTCTGGGTGGGTGCAGTTCCCCCCTACAGGGGCAAGGGTACCTAGACCCGGTTCGTAGAGTATGCTTGGGGAGTGTGATCGTGTGTACAGCGTCTCTTTATGTCTGTCTCCACGTTGGTTGAGTGTGGAGTAAGTGCATGTGAGAGCATGAGGGTGGGAATGGATGTTTGTATCTGTGTGTGCCTGTATGTCTGTGTCTATATGTCAGGTTGGGTGTCAGACGCCACCTCTCTGGGGACATCTCAGGCCCTCCAAGGTTTGGAGGCCTATCTCCCCCACCACCACTTCCCCTGCCAGTGGCGGACTCCCTCAGACATCGGTGCGTTGGTGGTTCTTTGTGTCCGGGGATGGGCGTCCAGGTACACACCGGCTCACTCCTTGGCGGCCGCTTATCGGGGCCTGGAGCCTGGGCCTCGCTCGGGCCACTTCGGAGGTGGGGTGCCCCCGGCCTCTCAGTCTGGGGCTCGGTCACTCAGGCACAGCTGGCTGCCGGCGGAGCTCACGGGCGCGTCACTGCAACTCCCCCTGGCTTCTGCTCCGCGGCTGCTGAGTGAGCCCTCATCTGGGACTCTCCTCAGCTCTTTCTGGGACAGTGGCGCGGCTGCCCCTCTGTTGGTCTTCCTTGGTCTCTTGTGTTCTGGGGGCCTCTGGATGTCTGGAGTTTTGATCTCCTCCATACCTGCTTCATGCCCTGGAGGACGGGGCAGTGGCTCCCCCACACCCTCTAGCAGATCATTACATGAAGGAACCTTTTAAAAAAACAAGCGCGTCCATGCTCACAGGTGTACACACGGGTGATAACACACACAAACTACACCCTTTTTGGCTCCTACCTCAAAGCACACTGTGTTCTGTTGATCTTATGTGCTGCACAATAATGTTTAATATTTAGTATTTACTGTCATATTCCCATATATCATTGTGATGTTGTTTATTCTATTACTCTTGTTCTCTTCTGCTTGTTTTCTTTTTTCTTTCTCAGCAGGTGACCCAGGTGATCGATAGATGCATTTTCTTTTTCTTTTTTTTCTTCTGCCCGTTCTGTTGGTTTTTGTCTTTTGCCCTTCTCCCCCGTCCCTCTTCTCAGCTGTTTCTCTTTCCCTCTTTCTTTCTCCCCTTCCTTCCCCCAGTCAAGTCTGTCCCATATTCAGCAAGTGAAAATAAAATAAACAATAAAAGGTGAATCAAATGGACCATTATGGCAAGGCTGGGATGGTCAATTTGGTAAAGTAAATCCGTTGGGCATCTTTCTTTGCCTTTAGACAATAATTCTGATGGCAAAAGAGCCAAACGGGACAGGCAAAAAAAAAAAAAAAAAAAGAGAAAATGAAAGCCATGCAGAAAGAAAAGGTTCACAAACCCACATCATATCAAAAATATCATATGAATTATATAATTTGTATAATATGAGTTGATATTTAGCATCATCACTCCATGCAAGAATACATTAGGCTCATCGCAGCGGCTAATTAGTCACTAAAATAATATAGTTTGCTTTGAGAAGACAGCCTTGTTTTATTAAATGTTATGTAGCATGACAAGATGATTATTAGTACACAGATGAAAGCTTAATGGCAATAAACGAGGTTGAGCAATAGCATAAACTATAAAACAGGACTATAGTAGCAGGCAGATATACTTTAGGGCTTTTCACTCTGTTTTCTAGAAAATGTCTTGATTTTGTATGGCCATCTGTATAAAAGAGCTCTGAGTGATCAGGTAGAGTAGAAAATCACCATATAAGAACATCTGTGAAGTCATCCAGGTCATCGTAGTCTAAGGAGCTTGGAAAGAAAAGCGTCTGGACTTCTTTAAGTTGCTTGAAGATGTTTCACCTCTCATCCGAGAAGCTTCTTCAGTTCTAAGGTCAAATGGTGGAGAGTCCCAGATTTAAACCTAGTGGGAGTTTCCTCCCAAAGAGTGACAAAAGGACCCCTGATGATCCTCTACCTAATCACATGAGCCTAGGTGTGAAAACGGGTGTAGGTCACAATCAGCCAGGGTTTCAGGTGAGCTCATTGTGTAACCTAGCCCCACCCTATCATGTGATTTCCTGAGGTCAGATGGCCCAGGGTGTGAGTGGGCGTTAAGGCGTCTGGGGAGGGAACTCAAAACTGGATTATAGATGGCAGACAGTTGGTGCCGTAAGCCACCGCCTCTGTTCAAAGATAGTGGCTCACAGTGGACATAGATGGCTTCTTTCACTCCTCTTTCAAACATCTGTCCTCTAGGTCCAAAATGTGAACATTGGCATCCTCGAACGAGTGACCTTTGTCCTTTAGATGCAGATGGACTGCTGAGTCTTGTCCCGTGGAGGTGGCTCTTCTATGTTGTGCCATAGGGCTTTGGAGCGTGATGTCACGGGGGGTGGGCGTGGAAAGGATTTTGGTCCGATCCGCCATTTTGGGGGTCTAGCGCAAGTGAAAAGGGAGCGAAGGCACACACAACAGCCATGGTTCGTATTTGCTGTGTGGTCGGCTGCAATGTTCGATCACACGACCGGCAAGAGAATAAGTTTGAAAATGGTTTATCTTTTCATTCTTTCCCAACCTGGAAGCAACACAAGCAGCTCGTGTATCGATGTTAGCAAACGAAGGCGTCTAGCCTGGAGAGCAGCTGTGAGACGAGCTGACATGCAGTTCTCTTCCATCTCCAAATATCTTTTGGTGCTCCAGACATTTTCATTCCGGTAAGTTCTAAATATGTTCATATCACTCTTTATAGCCTATTAGTTTTATTTTCTATGCGCTCTGAGCTCATAGCAAATTAGAACATACATCCTACTGAGTGATTTTGCAGAACTACCTTCTATCTATAGAGATGCTAATTATTTGGCATTATTGCAGCAAACCAGTCTATGAAATGGATGAAACATCGTGACTGGGTTCCAGTGCTACACAAGGGACCTGCTGCAAACATACCACCATGCCAATCAGATTACTTTTTCCATGTGAGGGTGAAGAGGTGACCCTTCTGGATAAGATGGTGAAGGTTTGCTGCCGTTTTGATGAACAGTGTGATAATAAAACCAGGGAAAAATGAAACCTGCTCCTGTTACATTTTCTTAAGTATTGTGCTGTTAAAATTGCTGTATTTTTTCAAAAGATACAGTAAATAATGTTAGTAGTGGGTGATGTCATGTAAACACTCATGATTTTGTGTAAACATTTTGTCATTTGTAAACTATAAATGACATCATCATTGTAACTGATGTGATGTTCTATAAGGTGGTTTCAATAAAAAATAAAAAAAAGAGGCAAAAATTAGTTTGTTTCTTTATTCAACTCTTGAACAGTGGGACTCAGTCAGTATATATTCAGTAAATGCAAATTATTTACATGACAGTGCACTACAGGCATAAATCTAGACCCCTAAACATTATGGGTCATTCCCACAACCCACAGCTTTACTGTGTTCCAGCAAAGTATCCAATAGCAGTGACAACTCCTCCGCAGTAGCAGGTGGGATTTTTCTGTTTTGAGGACGGCTCCTTTTACCTGTCACTACAGATGGTCTGTTTATGTTTTGATCAAGAGCCTTTTTTTTTGGGCAGCTGAAGTGACCATGGCTGCAATGCTGGTTCATTCAGTCTTTGAGAGTGCAGGACCTGAAACACACACAGACAAAGTTCATTTAAAGACAAGAACTAATGAGCCAAGGCCGACGTAAATGTGTTTAATCTACTTTATCATAAATGTAACAAAGTGTTTAGAAAGTTAGCACATACATGTCATTTTTCATTTCTTTATGTGTCCATCTGCATGTTATAGTGTAAATCTGCCTGTTCTCTGTCAGAAACCTGCCTGCAGAAAATTAACCTAAAGTATGTAATGCAAGGATGTAATCACTTTAGAGATGGAGAAAGCATAAAGTGAAAATTATGAATCACTTAATATGATAAGGAGATTCTGCAGGTCATTGATCAATATATAAAATTAAAATAAAATGTATTTTTAGTGACACAGGATACAAACATGGAAGCAAGATGTTTAATTAGGATTATTTATAATAAATATGAATAAATTAGTGCAATTTCTTTAACCATAAAGAATAACAATCCTTCAGGACAATGTCACATCAATGCACTGAACTCATTATGTTATCCACCTAACAGCCTCCACGTGTTCTCACTGTAATTTCCCCTCATGAATGAATTTATGCTGCACTAATTTGAATGTTTGCAGGGAAATCAAACGCATTTCACTCGCAGTACTCGAGCTGACTTACCTTTGCTTGAATGACGACTTGTACGCGCTGACTCCACAGACAAGGTACGAGAATATGTCAGGCTACATCAATAGCGGTTGGTCTTCAGGGTTTCTACTCCACGGCCGTATTTCATATGGGTCCACATTTCCAATGCACGCTATTTTCTGCAAGTACCGCTGCTTCGCCTCTGAATGAAATCAGTCTCTATACAGTTCATTCTCTTTTGAGCTGCTTTTAAGCATCTTTCTTGTAGTCGTCGTTCCAACACAGTGTGTTTGGTTTGATTCGTAGATCCCGAAAATGGCGCTGCGCTCCCATAATGCATTGCGGCGTGACGTCAACTCCAAAGCCCTATACGCTTGTGAAGTGGCTGTTTGGTCTCTCCAATTTAGAGGTCTGGGCATTCCTCGCTACACTGTACAGCATACACCACATTGTTAAGTTTGTGTTTTGGAGTTTTGTCTTTCGGGTGAACCATATAAGAACCCGCCCATTTCCATTCACCATTTACCACTTGCCCAGTGAGATATGCTGATAGTCTGATTTTGGATGTAACAGGATGAAATAACTATATCTGAGTGTAGCAGTGGCTACAGGTAAGTTAAAGGTTGCAATATAAGTGCATGGTTTGTGTATTTGCCAGTGAATTGATGTGTTTTGTGGTTGTTATTATTAGAAACTTTCTGTAACAGATTTAAATTTTCCAGTGAAATAATTGTTCACTACCAGGGTTGTGGTGTCTTTTCAGTTTTTACTTGTAAGCAAGGATTATAGTTTTCTAACTTTTCTAAGTAAACAATCCCCACGTAAACAGTCATTCACAATATATCAGTCCCAATACTTGTAGCATGTGAAACATAGCTTATATTACCTTACCCATTCAAGCAGAGGACAGACTCTTAGAAACAAGTTGGTCCCAAGCCATTCATTTTGCTTGCGGCTGTTATGAATTAGACTTGTTTGTTGGTGCTACCATCTGATGTAGTGATACACAGGGGAGCTCTTTTAGCTTTCTGAAGGTAGCTAATGCAAATAACACAAGACGCTAGATAAACCTCCGGTAAAAAAAACACATCACCACTTCTACCATCTTTAAAATGTACAGCAAAACAGAGATTAAAGGTGTTTTTGGAGAACTTGGAGACCTCCAGACACAACACTCACTATAATTTAGTATTTAGCCATAATACCTGAACTTAATAAGGACTCTAGGAGCTCAACAGATGTTGCAGCGGGGATATGGCATCTCTTCTTGAGTGTATGAGGATTTTGGGTGCTATGAAGACTTTCACTAGGATTAGGCACCCTAAAAACAAGTTTTAAAAAAAAAAGCAATTTTACACAATTTTATAGCTAGGTTATATTCTGACTAGTACTTTCAAATAATAATATAAGTAAAGATTTTAACAGATCAGCTTTCAAGTCAGTTGCATCTGGAGAAATGAACTCTGTCAGAACACCTGTGATGTAAAATAAAATAAATCACTGATTAGAACTAATTAGTATTTCTGGTTGTGAGGCAGTAATTACTTAATGCTTTTAAACACATATGCTACTATATACCACAGATCATGTTAGGAATGTCAGAAACATTACTGTGTTGTATGAAATTATGACAGTGGTTGAGGTAGCAGTTACTCTGGCAACAACAATCCTTAATGTATTTAATAAAAAATATTTAAATTACACAGTACATGTTTCTAAAATTGTGTTGGAATAGGTGGGCTTTTAAGTTACTTAGGATTTATTATAGACTATCAAAGCAAGAGAGTCCCTGCAAAGCACACATGCATATGAGCACATTCCCACACAATCAGTCTTTGAATGTGTCATATCTTACATCTAACTCTACAAGCATATTGTCATGGGAGAATACTATATCAGAGTAAAATAGGAAAAGAAGAGAAACTTTGATGAAGAAAAAGGTTTGGCTTTTAAAAATAAGACCCTGAGTGTATTAAAGACAGTGACACATGTGTCTTTCACTGTGAGTATAATTAATGGTGATGCATGGATATTGCATACTGAGGCTCACAACTGTGCGTTTAATATTAATCTTTAAGTCTGTCCTTTAAATTTTTTCCACAGACACTCCAGGTGTGGGTTAGGTAGTAGAGTGAGTTATCACTACATGCAGGGGTAGTGGCTCAAATTATGTGCTGAAATGTCCTTACCCAGAACAACAAGTTACTCATGACAGCAAGTCTGTAGTGAGATTTGTGAATGAGAAGCATATCGTAAAGTACTTTGTAGAAGTGCTACCCTGGCATAAAAGTCATTATACATACATAGATGCAAACCATTGAGTTGCATGGGCTGATTATTGTCTGGTTTCTTTCTTGTGCATTATAGGTAGATGTTGTATGTAACTTAAGACTACAAACTTATGTTAAAACATTTAGAATTTTGAATTACTGCAGTATCTTCCAAGAAAATTAATAAAATGGCAGCACACTTTATTAATATATCTGCAAATGATTTATAATACATCTCAAATGCCAACATTTGTTTTAAAAAATACAGATGAAAAGCTTAAAAAAGGCTAAAACAGTTGAAAATTTAGAAAGAAAAGTTGTCCTTAAGTAGTTGCTTTCACATCTGTTGTTTCAGCAAGAAAGCAAATTGTATCACTCTTAATGAAACAGAGACTATATTATGTGAAGAGTTGTGTACTTTAAATGCTTCCACGACCTTTAACTGTTAAATAATCACTTAATGTACTGAATTTAAGATGTTACAGTGTAGAAGCCATGAAGAAATAATTAGTCAGTTTTAATATGTTACCATTCTTAACACGCTTGTCTTCATATGCAACCTTAGGATGGTGATCATTTTAAATGTTTAAAAAAAACAAAAATGCTCCTACATGCTTCAATACCACCCAGTTTCTACCATATAAGACTTTCAGACTGCTGGGCCCTTGTTTACACTGTACACAGACAGACTACGCAATGCTGACACAATGTCTTACGTTCAGTTTACATTACAGATTCATTACAGGGGTAATAGCAACTTCACAGCCAAACTGGAGGAATTTGGCTTAATTAAGTCTGTGTCTTTGCCCAAAAAAGGGTAGAATTCATTGCACTGTAAAATTACTGTGACCAAATAAAAAAGGTTTAACAAAGTGTTTCTTGTGTCTTGGTTTTCTTTTCTTTTCTTTTCCTTTCCTTTTTTTTTTGTTTTTCCAACTGGATATAGGCAAGTTTTCTCTTTAGCTTACTATTATGAGTTAAATGTTGATTGCAGAATGTGGTGGCTAGTTGTGTTTAGATTGGCTCCTTCTAAGCCTCACACACACTGTGCAATTCTTTCAGCCACCTGATAGAAAATCCTTCAGAAAAACTGAAGATTTAATTGTGCAGTCAAAACTGGAAAAAGACTAGCACTTTTGTAGGTATACATAGTGTCTCAAGCAGCTATATAATGAAATGCCAACGTATAACTGGGGAAAAGACTTGACAACTTTCAATACTTGTTTGTCTCAGTTAAATGAATATACATTACAAAATGATATTTATTGAGAACATGATGAGAAATGTAGAGTCAGCTTGGAAGCGCTGTGACTTGACTATCATCATGAAAGCATGCAGGGCAGCTTTGGTGCAAACACTTTGATTATTGTTTTTTATAGTTTGTGCACAGAACGATCCATGTCTTTACACTATTCAGCATGAGTGTGGAAGCAAAACATACTGCTAAAGGAAATAGAGATCTCACATGCCATTCTGCAGCAGAACCTGACTGCAGTGATTATGAAGTTGCCTCCTGAAGTTCTGGTGGAGAGATGCAGCAGCAGGCAGATTTTATATGTGTTGTTCCTGCCAGACTGTTGGCCAACAGAAAAGCTGCAGGCATCTTTCCCTTGCTTCCCTTCAAACACGGGATCCATGGCCACCACTTTAGAGCTTGTCTCATGTGTTCAGCTGTCTGAAATGGATGCTCATTGCAGTGTCAACACACAGTAAAATCGCCTCATCCAAGTCATCTGGATGCTTTTTTCACAGAAATGTTTGCTTGAGCAGAAACCAGGCATTTGAGTCCCTGAGGTGCTCCAAATGTAACAAACCAAATGTGAATAGAAAAGTGTATAAGCACTATGAAAACGACCTGAACACAGCTGGTAGTGGCACTGAATAAAAATGTTTATCCTGCAACAAAACCAATTGTCTAGGGTTTGAACAAGCCAGCTGTGTTTTTATTTAACTTTATTGTGTGCGCCTCCATGTGTGTGTCTGGTTTTGTTTGCTGCATGTTGGCCTGCAGTCACAAAATGACATTTTGTACCAATTCAGGGAATTTTCCACAGGGTGATGACAGCAATACACATACACATTCAAATAGACCCCCCCCCCCCCCCCCCCCCCACACACACACACACACACACACACACACACACACACACGCACACACACGCACGCACACACACACACACACACACACACACATACACACACAAACAATTGTGAAGTATGACTTTAGACAAGTTTGACTGAGGGGAAATGAGACACTATTTCTGCTCAGACAATAGAGTTCCTTTTAACTCCATGGCAGCAATCACCTTGAGATGGAGCCTGGAGATAAGGCCAGATTAGATGGGCATGGAGATGTGGGAGAGATAAAAGTCTTTAACAGACAGCGAAAGATCTAATTAGCACAATGAAGATTTCCACCGTCTGGCTGAGTCAGCCGCGGTGTCATCAACCTTTTGTGTTGATTGAGGGAAAGTATTGTCAGGGATAAAAAACTCTATGTTTAGGAAAGTTGCAGTGGGAGGTAGAAAACCTGAGGTGTGTGCATATGAGCTTCTGTTTTTGACACAATCATTCACCGAAATACTGCATCTAAATGTTTTGTATTTTGTAACTGATATACATTACGCCCACACACAGCATACGGGGCTCGGTCTCTGTTTGGTTTTAATTTCATTTCTGTGCTTATGAAGAACACATTCTACATGACAATATAAGATAACTGGCATTTTTAAAAGATATTGAGTGACAGTGTTTCACAACTGACTCCAAAAGCAGAGATTTTTGGGGGATAAAAACAAACTCGGGCCATTTTTGGGGTTCTGTTTATGAATCTAAAAATAAATAAATAAAAAGAGGCAGATTTGAAATCAAGTTAAAATATTCTGAGGGATTTACTTTCTGGTGAAGAGTTGCAGTTCCTTCTGATTGACAGTAAGCACACTGTAGGTGTGAAATACTATGAAAACAACTCCCAATGAAAGAACAATAACGTAGCAACTGTAACAAAATCAAATTAAGACTTTCTGTTTATTGTGATGGATTACCAAGTACAAGCAATTTTCAAGCCCGTGGAAGTTGTTTTTCAAAGACCACAAAAATGAATTTCATTAGATTTTTCCCTCTAGCATCCTCAGAAACAAAGCAAGCTCTAATATCTTAACAGTAAACCAACAAAAACAGGTGAAGCAAAAATAACTCACACAGATAACTGACAGAGGCTCACAAAAAAAACCATTTTGATACTTAAGTGATTGGGCATTAACGAAGAAAGGTTCTCCTGAGTCAAGTAAGCCATATTTAATGTTAAAATTTAAACCTCCTGTTATTCAGCAATGCACTAACTAAATAACTAAGATCTGACCCGGGGGGATTTTGTTCATTTCAACTTGTGAAAGAAACAAGTACTGATGAGTCATAAAACTTATTGCGATATAACAAAGGCACCTTTAATAAATCTAAACATTTCATACATTGCCAAGCTGCACTGTGTTCCCTGCATTCAGTAGAACAATGATTCATTTTCTCTGCATCTAATGAATAGACATTTTATTCCATTATAGAAAGAAATATTTCTGCAGAGACAAAGCCCAGCAAAGATGGTGCAGTAGTTTATAGAACTTTTGACCATATTTGGTGTTGACAGTCAGACTAAATTGCCAGTTTGATTTATTCATTTATTCCAACAAACCCAAATACAATTAAATCTTTGGTTGATGTGTAGTTTTAAGATTTTAAGTAGAATTATGATTGTAGATTTTTCCTTACCATGCCAGTGGGATTTGATTTATTTTACTAATCTAAGATGAATTGACTTGCTTCCAGCTGAGTGATTTTCTTATACATAAAATGCAATAAGAGGAACACACAAAAAACAAAAAACAAAAAAAAAAAACCCTGAGATGCTGAGTTTGAGTATCATCTTTTCAATTGTTACTGTGCAATTTAGTGTGCAGTTAGTAAAATGTTCACAAATGGCTGCTGGTGCAATAACAGAACCTTTGAAGGATCTAAGGACTTACTGTACAATTACTGTAAAAAGAAACTGCATTAGACATCTTACACATTTATAGAAAAGCACACTAGGTCAATTGCTGGTGATCCGTCAGTGGATTAGCATAATTAACAAATGTTCCCACACTGTACCAGCACTGTAATATACCCACAATATTATACCGAATGTCCTTAGCATTTCTTTACTCATTAAAATGTTAAATCAAGTTTAACAGTTGCTTGAATGTCTAAGAAACTTATTGTTACTCTGTATGTAATTTTGTATTATCACCACACATTTTCATTTCATGAACCATGTGCTGAACATAATTCCGTTTCAATATTCATTTGACACACAAACGTGGATGTGCATGGAGTGATTTGCTACTTATTCTCAATCTCATGATATGTTGGGAACTTATTGTGTATCTCCATTGTGTATTCAATTATTTTAACATTTTTTTCTGTTATTATAACAACAATACAAATTGTAACAAAGGTTTGTTTCCTTGCCCATGCACTTATTAAAGTAAACTGTAAGTTAACATTTTTATTTTATCTGGTACTGCTTAGCAGTCATATGATCTGTTTCAAAATATTACTGTACAGCTATACAGTCTTTATTGTTTAAAGCAGTTAATGTGCTGCAGTGGGGTGAAAAAAACATCCTTACCTTCTTAATACAGGTAACCTTTTTTTAAAAAAATTTTTATTAATGCACCAGAATACCATAATATGACGAAACTTTACCTTATCAGCTACTCTTGTCTTGCTGTAATAAAAAGATGAACATACCAGGCTTACAATCTTGAAACCAGAAACAATCAGTTCTTATTATATGCAAATGTTCATAAAATAATTATAATTTCTTGATGCTTAAAATCAAACACTGTATTGAAAGCACTGATTGACTGGCTATGGTGCAAAGGGTGGCCTATAATTTTTTTTGAGTTAAATCAAGAGCTGACAAAGCTGTAAGGTTGTCATAATTGAACAGATGTTGATTCCAGTTAATATTTTAAATCAGTTGATTTTTAATCTCAAGTTCATCGACTGCATCTTTGAAAATGACAAAAACAAGCAAATCATTGAACTGTTTTTATTATTTCCAAAGATGCATCTAAACATTGAGAAAATGTGCTGAAGTGCAAACTTTCAGCATTAATTGAAATGGTTTACCAAAAGTATGGCATTATTTCTTTAGCATTTACTTGTTGCATTAAATGTTTGTAAGTTATTCATTTTAAATATATAGGACAATCATGGAATAATTATAGAACAACAAACCTGGGCATGAAATCATTTTTCAGTCATTCGTCCAGTCACCTGTAAGTCTGAAAATAGGGTACTGTGTATAAAATAAGCTATAATTCTATTCCTTTAAACACTTTCATTCACATCTACATATCGGGGTTAAAATCAGAGACTGAAAGTACAGAGTGCACAGAGGTAGAATACAAAACGTGTGTCATTGTCTAAATACTGGTTGTCCAAATAATTATGCACCTAACTGTAAGTGACTTTTTAAGGCAGAGGGGAAACTGTGAAAATAACTTATTCAATTAAACATTTGCTCTCATTTTTTTACACAAAAACTTTCATAGAATTTTGTGATATTGTCCAACAGCTTGTCGTATGTAAATTGGTCATTTAAAGTAAATGATAAAGTGGAAGAGACATCAAAAGTCTGAAAACCAGTCTTACAGAAAAATCCTGGTTTTCTCAGGAAAGCAACACAATTTTACTAGTAGAATAGAAGAGGTAGATTGCACACAATGATTAATTAAGGCAGGAGCACCAAGCAAAACACAGCACAATGTGTGAAATGAAAGTAAAGTTTGGTCATGAATAAAAAAAGCTTTGAAAAACCAAGCAACTGGGTCACTGCCCACTCTTTTTTGACCAAGGCTGTACATCCAACCATCTAATAATCTTTCCTCTTCCCTTATTATATAATTCTGCAATGCAAATCATCACAACTAGATTTATTATAAATTGGATTGTTAACTATTTTGAAGCATCCAAAAGATGTTTCTATTTTGTATTAATTTTGTCTATAACAAATATAAACTTGCAAACTGCAAGAGTAAGTCATTGTGTCATCTTGCACGTCATCTTAAAGGACAGGTTGGGGTAGATTGCCTAATCACATCTCATTGGCATTTTGGTCATTCAGGATGTCATTATTCAACAAAATTAGATGTTAACAATGTTGTGTAAATGTTTATTGCACATCACAGATCTTCAAATTATCTGGGTGGCATTTTCAACAAAATGTGACTCACAATATTAAAGCTTTTGCAATCAAACTCAGTCATCCAAGGGAAAGAAAACAGGAAGAGGAACGCACATACACAAAACACACATACGTGATATATCCTCCAGCAGCTCACTTAAATCTTCTCAAAAAACTTTTGGTTTTCCTTTTTTCATTCTGGTTCATCTCATGAGTCATCTTGATAATAAGTCACTAAATTGCGCTGCACAGGATTTAGGCAACTTCCTCAGCCAATTGCTTAACATCACTCATTTCACATGATGTTCCTTTCTTCCAATTACCCTTTTCTCTAAAAATAAATAAATAATAAAATAAACAAAATAAAAGCCCTCCACCAGCAATTAGACAACAGCTGCGGGGTGAGATCAGAAGGAGATGGTGTACTTTTTTCTGAAGTGCAACATTTAACAGTTTATTGAGCACAGGCCTTTGATTTCATTACCGCGCATTTAATCCAAAATTAATAAGGTTGGTTATTAACCTTTTCCAGCCTTGTTAATTATTAGAGTTTTAATTCATTGATGTTTTAGAGGAGCATAACGAGGAAGCAGGCTTTATTTTGCCCATATGTACACAATGCATGCATGCTCGTGTTTTTTTGGGTTTTTTTTTTTTTTATTGTGTGCATATTTACCTGGATGTGCGTCACATCCAGGCCTTGATAGAGAGAATGTGCAGGTTTTAATAAGAGGGTAGGTGTAGCTTAGTGTATCCTATCTTTACTGTCATTGTGAGCCAAAATTGTAATTCTTTGTGCACAGTCTTCCATGTAAGATATTGTCCTTCACCTCAGACCTTCAAACACCAACAGCAGAGCTTTGCTTATTTTAAAATCTCATCCAGTCTTTTAGAACATTGCATAGCAAACACAAAATCATTACTTTCAATCTTTTTTCTTACATGGCTTTTCTCTACTGGCTTTCTCTGTAAAATGTGCTTTGTATACCTGTAATTAGTGCTAAGTGTGATATCTAGGTATATATTGGCTAGTTATAATTCCTTCATTTATTTGGCTGGCTTTAATCTATCCATGCAGTATGGCCAGTGTTGGGTAAGTTACTTTAAAATAGTAACTTAGTTACATTACTAGTTACTTCTCTCAAAAGTAACTCAGTTACTTCAAGTTACTCGTTACTTTCAAAGTAACTAGTTACTAGGGAAAGTAACTTTGGTTTTACTCAGAATTCTCTTGTTAATGTGTTTCTTCCATAACGTTGCCAGTCTTCTAGCTTGCTTACTTGCCACAGTGCACTGTGCCACCTACCAATAGAAAGGAAAAGATAATGTGCATATTTCCACGAGAGAAATCCCACACCTGGACCGTCGTTGACTGTTGCCATGATTCTAGCCTACGTCACAGAGTCATGTGCGCCTTTTACATCCAACACAAAAACTGCAGTCGTGGTGCTTTCGATTGTACTCAGAACTCTGAAATTCTGCCTTCTGAATAGGAAGATGTAGGCAACACCAGACTGCAGATGAGCTGCATACAGGGCTGGACTGGGACAGAAAATTGGCCCGGGTATTTTGACTAGAGACTGGCCCACCATTATAGGAAAAATCTTAAAGCCTTTGAATGAAAACACTGTTGTGACAGTGATGTACACTGTTTTGATGGTATATATGCATCAATCTATCAATCGTTTGTTGTAAGATTCAGATAATTATTTTTTAAAAGCTAGACATTTTAAATGATAATAAGAAAGAAAAGTATTTCCTTGTGCCCACCTCTCCCTGTTAATGCCCTACATGCCCCCCTGGCAACACTTTGCTAGATCCGCACCTGCACAGTTACCAGCTGTCAGCTACCTAAAAAAGGATCCTGGGGTTATTTGTCTCTCAGAAACAGTTCATAACTTCCCTTCAACTCATTCATGTCACCTAAAAGGTAAACCTGTTTCTCCATCACAGCTCTGATGATCCAGTAAGGACATCTCCTGGTTTCATCTTCATGTTTCCCTCTCACCAGATAACCAAACCGACATCATGACCAGCAGCTTTTTTGAACTGTGGCTCCAGCAAACATCAGCTGATACTAGAAATTAATATTAAATAAATTCTAACAACAGCTGATCAAGCTTAAACGTGCTGCTGTTGTTTACCGCGACATCCGCTGGTTTCCTCTTTCGGCGCAAAGTGAGCGATAAACAAACAAGAGAGCCGATCAGCTGATCATTGATCAGTTTTCATGATTGAAGTAGAAACAGGAGAGGGAGGTGGGAGAATGAGAGAAGAAGAGGCAGCTGTGCAGCGTAAACACAGAATAACTCCAGCTTTGTGCCTTTTTCATTGTAGCTGAATTACGGGACAAACTGTTCCTTTTCACCTCAATAATAAGAAACGCGTAATATTTTCTCTGAATACCAGGCGGGACGGTTGGCAACTCTAATAACTTATGAACAAAATAAAGTTCAACATCATTAACTTCATAGCACCCACCCAGCTGCATAGAAACTCCGTCATGCTAGCTAGCACGCAGTACGGAAAAAGTCAGAATAACGAAAATAAACTCCACCTAAACTTGGTTCATATCTGACCCAGAGAGACTGCAGGTCATAACTTCTTACCTGAAGTTACTTGGACCGGCGGCCGCCTCGGGTCTCTTTTCCTTCTGCCTCCCTTTTCCTTCATCCACCTGCTGCCTCCACCACTTGCTAATGTTACTGAATCTTTGGAAGCTCCGCGATAGCCACCACACGAAGTAACGAGTAACGACCCTATCTAAATCCCAGTAACGAGTAACGCGTTCCTGATTTTGGCATAATAACTAGTTACCGTGCTCGTTACCACAATAATAACGTAGTTACTGTAACGCGTTACTTAATAACGCGTTAGTCCCAACACTGAGTATGGCACAGACAGCTACTACAAATGAAAGTTTAGAGTAAAGCTTATTATCTAAAGCAAGTATAGTTCAGATTCAATAAGGTTTACATGCATGGTTTGGTTATTGTGAGAACTCACCATGATCACTGTTAAAGTAGCACGGATCTATAAGTAAATATAATTGCAGGATCCCATAAATGAATCAAACAGTTTGAATGAGTTGAAAGTGACTTTCTAGAACAATAGTTTGCATGTGGAAATGTCATCGCTATGAAGTGTTTGAGTTCAGTTGTCAGATTTAATCCATTCCACAAATCCTGAATTTTACCAGACAATATCTGTCCATCTGTTACACCTTACACTTCCTCAGACATACAGTTTTGTGCAGTGGAAGTACATTTTCTTTATGTTTTTGGAACTGGCTGTATGTTTTAGGAGATCAGACTCTTTATTTTAAAATTGGTTTGTCTCCAAACGTGTTTTTTCCTAAACATTTTGTAAACATTGTCTACCCTTGATTACCTTTTATGCACTGTTCTATTCTCTGCTCCCCATCACAATACTTTGCTTTTTTCCTTTTCCTTTTTAATTGTATCCTGTCCTGATTTTCCTTTTCTTTTTTTCCCCTTTGTCTGACTCATTCTTCTTGGTCCCTCAACAGTACAACCTAATTATAACAAATTTTTAATCTTTCACTCACTTTTTGCTCATACCTTATCATTCCCCTTCACCCCCCTTTATGTGCCTTCCAACTCCCTCTGTGCCTCCTTCAGCACAAACCAGAATTACAGACCATCCTGGATAAGGTCGTGTTTTTGTCACTGTGACTGCAATGCCTGGTACAGACTAATTATGTAGGAAGCGGTCCTTGTCTCCTCATTGGGGGCGAGGGTGCCAGAATTCATAGGGTTATGAACAAATTGGTTCCGGTGGGAGACCGAGGACAGGAAGCAGGCTTTGATGAATGAACCAATGAAATACAGCTGCTCAAGAAATGGAGTCCACAGTCTGAGTGAATCTTGCTGTTTAACTGACTGATATATAGCAATGGTAATTCTTGTTAAAAAAAACTTTTTTTTATATGAAACAATGTGAGGTACACAGTTTGAAGGTTTCCTCATTCTGAAAGCAGTTTATAATGACTCGTTAAAATAAGATGTGATTCCTTTGAATACTATTTTCTGAAACAAGAATTTGATTCTGACAGTTCTTCGTGTGACTGCCTGGGTTTTCTCTGGTTACTACAGCTTCCTCTTACAGTCCAAAAACATGCTTTGGTTTGGTTTATGGGTGATTCTATAATCTGTAAAATTGACTGCAGGTGTGAATTTGAGTGTGAATGGCTGTCTTTGCCTTTTTGTGAGCCCTGTGACAGACTGGCGACCTGTCCAGAGTGCACCTTGCCTCTCACCCTGTGACACCGGGGATATGCTCCAGCCTTCCCCTCTTGTCTTCCATCCGGAGGTTTTGGACAATAACGTTGTAAATCAAGCAATCAAGATATTATTGAATTGCAGACTTTCAGCATTGATTTACAGGATTTAACCAAAAGTATTGAGTTTAAGCAGAAAAAAATAGTTTGAGTTAATTCCAAGTTATGAACTTTATCTTATCTTATCTTTTTTGTATCTTTTCACTGCAACTCTGATTATAATGTTGAAAGAGCTGTTGACACAAGCGAAAGAAGTTGCTAAATCAATAATCTAGTAAATTTTTTAACCTGGCCAGCTCAGCATCACCAAACTGCTTGGCAACTAAAGTGGATGATCAGAAATCATTTCTTTGATTAAGAAAATAGCCTTCATATCATCTAGACGCATTGCAAATTGGGATTTTTTCAAATCTAAATTATAGGTAAAATTATTAGTTCCAGAAGCTGCTGCAGTTCTACCCATAGACCCCTGGATCATCCTGGGAGCTAAAACATGAGGTCCCAGCCACAGAGATAGGAAATAGGATTTTAATCTTTATTTAACTTGCCCAAAAGTCATGATACAGAATATGACATTTTTGACCTGATTCCATCACTGGGCAATGGCATCACCAAGATCTCATCATCCGTTGATATTGTGTAAGTACACAGTAAATTGTGCCCTACTGATTTTTTTTACAGTCTTACAGTTTCACAGCTGCTGGGAGCAGCACAGTATATAGCTACAGATGACATGGATGTGTGGAGAAACATCATGACTGATATTTTATGCAAAAGACAATACCTTCGAGGGGGTTTTCTAGTCTAACTGGAGGCAGATTTCAGTGTTCCAGACAGTGACTGGACTCCTAGAGCTACAAATAAGGCCCGCTGTTTACCACTGTGTTTGCTGATTCTGCTGTCTTTCAATATAGCAGAGTTTCTTTCCAATGTTTGTTTTCACAGAACTAATAACAATTTTACTAATTTTTACTAGTTGTGTTTATTGCTGGCATGGATTAAATAAGAATTTAATCGATAAAATTAAATTATATTCTCATGAACTACAATTTAACCCTGAAGAATAAAGTCTTGCATTGATGATGCACTATTTCTGTAATAGGAACTTCAAACTTATCTCAAAACTATGCTTAATGTCACCATGTTTCCATTTCAAGTTTCGGGCAAACACAAATATAGAAAAATGTTTGTTAAAAAAGAAGTTATTCATAACCCCAGCCAGATGCTGTGCAAAGTCACAGCGACATACTTGACAACACTGAATAAATACATGTAATAGACAGGTGTGTTGACACTGTTAATTGTCATTGCTCCCAACAGCCTTTAAGCTATTATCTGATGAAAAGGCTTAATGGAATTCAGAAGTTTTTTTTCTTCATCTGTCATCTTTCTCAGTAAGTACACTTTCTCCTAGGAGTGGTGACCTACTGTATTCGCAGCCTGCTAAGGCTTATGGGTAAGCAAATTCAGCAGATCTTAACACCTTTTCCGCATTGCACCTGATTGGGGGGGGGAGAAGAATCCCCGCTATATGCACTTTTTCAGTCCTCCTGCACCCCTTCTAATCCGCCCTTCCCTCTCTGCTTTCATCTATTCATCCATCCCTTAACTCTTCTCTCTTCTCTTTCGTCTCCCTTCTTTCATTCGCTCTCTCCCCTCCGCAACTCTCATTGCACCTCTCCCTCTCTCTTCTCTCACCCTCCTTCTCTCAGCAGGCTGAAGCAAGATTCATTTAGAGCAATCAGCACGAGACATGAATACAGAGCAGAGCGGTGTCACACACATACACAGAGACGCACACACAAATATACACTAACACAAAATGTCTCTTCAACCTCTGAAAGTGATGATGAGCAAGCTGACTGAGTGTTCTGTGAACACACGCACGCATGCACGCACACCCACACACACACACACACACACACACACACACACATGCACTAACAAAGTCACACACTATCTTTAACCTCTGCTGGAAGTGATGATGAGGAGACACTTTGAGCTCCTTTCGCAAACTATTTTTAAACTGCTACTTCACTTTATTCCTTAAACTTGTGCATCCTAATCTGTACATACTTACATGTTTGCATAAGTGCAGTATATAAATCTATGTGTGTAGGTGTGTGTGTGTGCGTTTAATGCTGACTGATACTAACCTTTCAATAAACATCTGTCCATGCTGAAGCTAATAGCTCTTTCTTTGTATCTTTACCGTATTTACCCTTCAAAAGTTAGTTATTTAAATAATCTTGTAATTTGCACGATAATTGACAAGACTGAGACTGTTGGCAGAAGTTCAGTACATTTTAATCTAAATATTGATTTTTTTTTCTGGTAGGGGTCTTTAATTCACGCGGTAATGTGTTTCTCTGTAGGACAGTGAATTTATTCCAGCTTCCATCCTGAATGGAAGCTGGAATGGGTTAAAGTCAAAGTCACTTTCATTCAAATATCATCAGGATCACTTTGACCCATACCTGCAATTATCCTTGGTGGCACAGTTTCCCTCTCCCCGAGTCAAATACAGACACATGGACAAGACCTGTTCTAATCACATTTGGAACCAGGTGCCCATTTATTATCATTTTCCCATGTGGTAGGTACTACTCAGGCATACTTATTTGTTACAATTTTGTTGCCATTTTGTTTTTTGGTTGTTACTCATTATCAAATGATGATGAGTAATAGCAACGGAGGGTGTATATGTAGGGAGTTTAGTCTGGTGGTTGGCATAATCAACTTATTGCACAAGTATAGGACTTTTGAGTCCAGATTGAGATTGCAGTTTTTAAACTTTCATTTGACCTTTTTTCATCTTAGTTCTTCAGTACAGCCTCATGGAGTCACTATCATGGCTGTGCACTTTAGTCACTGTAGCTTATCACAGGAATAGGAAACCAATAAAAAAAGCATTATGTTACTAACTTTGCAAAGAAAAAAAAGATACAGACAGCTTACCCAGACTGCACAAGCACAGACTCAACATCTCTTTGAAGCCTGGCATATCAATGACCAGATCAACAAAACTGCCAGCCAAAGGAGTTGCACACCAAAGAGCCCTTTCCCATCCATGGACTGGCTCTGTTAGTTCTATTATTTTCATCTCCTTTATGATAAATGAGCAGCTAATGTGAGTTATACCTGACACAGATGCAGCATCATGTATGCTATGTAAACATAGCATACAGCAATAACAATAATATTGTATAAAATTTCTAAAACAGAATCAGAATTACATACTTTTTTCCAGCACAGACAGTTGTATTATACTCACATACAAGCTGACCTCCTCAGTGCCTGTCTGAGTATTTAATATCCAAATTGAAGATATTATTAAATGTGCTTGGTGCTAGGCTTTAAAAGACAATAGTTTAATGAGGCATGTCACAATGTCCCTGTAGGCGTTGCAATGACCAAAACATGGGACATTCAGCATCCTGTCACATGTATTTATCATTGACAGAATGTATGACGCATATTAGCCACCCAAATTGTGGGCTGAACAAGATCGTAAACATACACACCCAGAGAGGAACCACTGACTTAGTACTTCATGTCTTATCATAGATCAATATTTCATCTGCTCTCCTCTACTGCTTAGATGCTGACTGGCATCCCTTCCTAAGGGGGGCAGCTCAGGGACATATACACACACACATAGGCTCCCTGAGACACCCAGCACACACACTAAACTGCTCAGGGCCGTTGTTTGCTTTGACTGACGTGTCGGCCATGCTGTGCTGACACCTCACTGACACTCCATCCCATTCTGACACATCGCTGTTTACCAACTACTCTGAGCAAAACGCTACATGTTTCAATGTGTCTTTGTGTGTGTCCTCAATGCTTCCCGTCTGTCATCATTACATACTTTGCTCATCTTACTTTCACATTGCTGCTTAGACATTTTATCACACACATCTTCCGCTTTTGCAGTTAAACCTGTTCGCTGTGTTATTTTATTTCATTCATTTATTTATTGAGGGCGGGCCGGCGGGCGCGGGGGGGGGGGGGGGGGGGGGGTTTGAGAGTTTGCGCAGTAGGGGTGGGGAGTGTTTACTATTGTGCTCAAACTGCATCAGGGGAGCTGTGGTGTTATTGTAGCCAAGTGAAAATGGACAGTTTTTAAATGCAAATTCACAGCACACCAATGACCGGGACAGGGAATAGGGGATTGGCGGAGCAGGGAAAGGCAGAGACAGGTTGAGGTGACAGAGAGGGAATGAGGGACTTAGGGGAAAAGGGAACTGAAAGATGAAGAAAGGGAGATGTGGCAGTGAAAGTGGGTTTGGTCAGAGGAGAAAAGACAAGGGGTCAGGATGTAGAGTGCAGGGGTATTTTAGGTAGAGGGAGAAGCTAAAGAAATATGGAGTAGAAGTGACAGAAAGCTTTTCTGTAGCTGAAGAACGAGGCACGCAAAAGCTGCACTGTAACTGAATCACCACTGCTCTGCAGTGTAACAGCATTTGTGGCTCCCCCTTTGCATATGGTGATGAATCCACCACTGTGACTGTGTTTGTATGAGCTGTGCACTATGCTCGTGAAACCTCACTAATGAAATCTGTCTCTCTGAATGTAATGATTCTTAATTCATCAAAAGGAAGCTTAACTGTGACGCTTAACTTTGTGTATGTGTAAGTTGTTGTAACAGTTGTCTATGCTTTGCATGCTCTGTTTCACATTACCCTAAAGTATTATCTGAAATTTAAAAAACATTTTAGGACCTGTTGTGGTCGTGAAAACTCAGGCATGAAATGCCTTATTTACGATATTGAATTTTGGCAACACCAATTGCAGCACTATTTTCCTAAATTACATATGTTTCTCCTTTGACATTGAACAGTTCAGCCAATATTTGTAAAACGTACCCTCTTTCAACACTGGACCCAACAGAGGCACAGTGACAATTCGACTTGCCAATGTTGAGATGCATTCTGGAAGCACTCCATTAACAACAGCCAGCTCTTTCATAAAATGTTTATTTGAGGGTTTTTTTTTGTTGTTTTTTTTTACTTTTCTCAACACAGCTGAGCCTTGTTTCATAATTCCACTAATAGCTCTGAATCAGAAAATGTGCCCAGAAAATGAGGATGGATGCCATCATATCTGGAGTTGGTTTTCTATCAGTAATCAAAAAGAAAATCAGTGATGACTTCCTGACATTGAAAAATGGCATTTTTGTTTTATTAGTAGCCCGAACTACAAAACTACACTTAACTCTTACATACTGTTCATATTTCTTGCTTTTATAGTATGAATTCTCTTCAGTGTCTATAGCAGATTTTGAACTACATACCTACTTTAGAATGTTTAGATGGATGAATGTTTAAATAGCCTATCTGACGTTAATAAAAGGATAATAAATATAAATTCCTCATATAAATTCCTTAAATCTAACATTTATGCTTATCAGCATTATATCAAATTAACATTCAACAACAATTTAATTAATCAACACTTAGAACAAAAAACTAGCTTATTGCAAACTAGTCTGTGTGTTCAAAGCACTGGTAGGAACCTTGCATGTGGGCTACTTCTCACACTATGAAATAGCAGCTCAGGTGCCATTTAAGTCTTGTGGGTCCCCATCTTTCTAACCAGAAATCATCTTACTGTGAGGTGCTAGTATTAACCACCACACCATTATTCCACCCTATTACAGAGCTCGTGTCAAGGCACCCTCTCACCTCTGTATGACCTTCTTTTTTGTGCACCATATATGATCACTCCTATGCTGCTTTACTATTTTGCTGTTTTGAGTTTTCCCCATGATACTTCAAAAATTGCGAGCCTGTCTCTGTGGGAACTTGGGCGAAGTGTAGTCCTACAAATATACACCCATGCATGGCATATACAAATTCAGTTTCGAGATTTCCTAAAACTACAATTTTACTTTCTTTGAATCATACAGGTAGATCTACAAACTATCTCAATAGATGAAGATAAATTGTGGCCCAGAATAGTATGCAAGAGTTAACTGGTTGAGCTCCTTAATATGAACGTGTTCCTTTTTTTGTGTGTGTTTAATTTGTCAACCGACAAAGTTCATAGGTGACTTGTGAGATATTTGCTACCACGATGGCTAAGGACAGCTTCTGCCCTACAGCTTTAAAGAGTGGCACAATGTTATCTCCTGCATTGACACATACACATATTTTCTACCTACACACAGTGATATTATTGTCATCCATCTCTCTTGTGAAGCCGTGACTTCCATCAAGCTTACTATAGTCAGCTCTTCTTTAGGATGGACAAGAGGCTCGATCTGTTACCTGATATATGGCGCACCCATAACAGGCACTTGAAATTGCCTTTCTAAATGGATTTGCTGTGTACCACATGTTGTACTATACATGCATACATATATATGGGTGTGTGTATGTGTGTGTGTTTGGTGTGTGTCACAGTCATGAGACACTTATTTCACAGCCCATACACAATGGAGTGGTGTTCTTATCAATGCAGGCCATACAGGGTACATTTATGCACATGGCATATATATATATATATATATATCTGCTTTCCCCTTCTATATAAATATTAGCTTATTTCTAGCTGAAGTGGTGCTTCTTCTGGATGTGTGAGAGTGCTGTTGGGCTTTCACACGTTTTGATAAGTGGCCTCACTTTTTGTATGACCTTGGTTTATTTGTCCACGGGCCAGAGAAGTTATTAAATGTTTTCTGCGTGCGCTTTGTCTGCATATGGATAGTGATGAAACTGAGAGCTGTGTATTGCATGTTAAAATGCAGTCAAAGTGCAGACTGCCTTGTGTGTATAGATAGTGTATAGTCCTTTGTGGAAAATAGATAATTGCAAATGCTATTTTTGTGTCATTTATGTCCCAGTCAGCAAGCATGGCTGCCCTGACATGCAGTGCGTTCAGTACTAACAGAGATCCCATCATTATCATTTCTGGGGCATCAAATACTGCAGTTTTGTCAAGGTTGCTGGTAACACTGAGATATGCTGAAAGTTGCCTTTGGTGCAGTTGTCTTCGTGCACCATTCTTTGCACTATTAGATGTGCATGTAAAGAGGAAACTGGGTTCGTCTCCCATGGGGGAACTTTGTTTTCAGTTGCTGTTTACTTTTGCTTTTGCTCATTCCTTGAGTAGGTGATGGGGGCTGGTTAGACACGAGGAGCACAGTGTCAGTTTTGTTTTACCCAAAAATGACTTTACAAATATATTTAGAGTAAAGTATGAAGTAAAATGAAGTTTGTGTAAAGAGGATAGCAGGTAGGATGGATGGGTCAAAACATGTCTATATTTAAATAGAGTGAGCACTGTTAAAATCTCATGTTCAGCCAGCAGTCAATAGTGTGATTTTTTATTTTGTCTGTTTTTAAGCATGATCTTAGTTAGTTGGTAGTGCTGTGTTCAACTACTGGAAGACACAAGGTGTTCTCTAACTATGAAATAAGTTTTACACAGATGCATTTTAGACTTCAGGTCTGTTGCCTCTTATTCGCGTTGAATAGTGAGAGTTCACATTTTGGTTGAAAAAAGTTAAACTTTTTAGCTATGAGAGCAGGCTAGCCCAATGAAATCAGATTTATTTAAATGCTTCAATTCAATTCAGTTCAATTCAATTTTATTTATATAGCGCCAAATCACAACAATAGTTGCCTCAAGGCACTTTATATTGCACAGTAGATCGTACAATATTAGCTACAGAGAAAAACACAGCAATCATATGACCCCCTATGAGCAAGCACTTTGGCGACAGTGGGAAGGAAAAACTCCCTTTTAACAGGAAGAAACCTCCGGCAGAACCGGAATCAGTGTTTCGTGTTGTGAAAATGTGAGAGTGTGGTCACTACATGTGAAGACATGGCAGTAAAAGGAAAAACGGAAAGGTTAATTATTCAAGTACAAAGTCACTATGTTTTATCTGAAGGCTGTTTATATAAAACATATGTTGAATTCACGCTAAATGCTAATTAAAGCTTGGCTAGCTTGTGAACTATTGGTTGCTGTTGTTATGACAATCGCACCCCTCAGGCATCAAGCTTTTTGCCCAAGGCTACGTTCACACTGCAGGCCAAAGCGCATCAAATCCGTCATGGTATGACAGTGTGAACGACACAAATCCGATATTTTCAAATCCGATCTGGCTCACATCCGTATGTGGTACTGAATCCGATACATATCCGATGTTTCAGAAAGCAACCGCTGTGTGAATGGTCAAGTCGCATTAAATCCGTCTTTTACGTCACTGACACAAGACAGACGCCAATTATCAGCGCCGGAGAAGCGCCCGATAAGACATCGTGAACGCTTCCTGGCCATCCAGTGTAGATGTCAGTGAAACTGTTGGGAAGACAACGTTGGAGAAACATGAACATTTTATTTGTACTGTATAATCTGCAAATTCTGACAGAAATCTGCAACTATCCTTTGAAGCACTGCTCCCCTCTAAAACAGCAATAAGGATCATTATTAGGTTATCTACATTATTATGTAAATAACAAAATAACTTAAAGCAAAAATTGGGAAAATTGAAGTCCGAAGTCTTTATATTAAGGGCCATCAGTCAAACAATATTGTTTGCTCTGGGTCTAAACAGAGCGCGTTGTGTGTGACGTCTTCTTTTGCGCATGTGGGACGCTCACACTAGAGCGCGTTTGCTGTCGCATTTTATTTGTAGTGTGAACGAGCAGACAAAAAAAATCGGATTTGATCAAAAAATCGGAATTGAGCATTAAGACCTGCAGTGTGAACGTAGCCTAAGAGTGTCAGATTTGAGTGGATCCAATTTGTTAGGTTCCAGTGTACTGCTGCCAATCCATATGTAGTACGAAGCTACCTGCCAAGAAGAATAAGCAAAACAGCTGGAGGAGTTTTCTTTTTTTTATATAGCAATAAGAGTAACAACAATATAACAATATAAAACATTATTTTACAACAGTATAATCATATATATATTGGATTACTTACTTGAAAAATTCATAAAAGGGCAGATTACTTGTGTTGCACAACCAACTTGTTATAGCAAAAGCAGGCAAAAGTCAGCTTAGACAGGTCGTCAGTCTGTCACAGCGTTGATTTGGCAATATATAAATAAAACTAAGTTGAATTGAATTTATAAGAAATTGATATGTTAATCTGCCAAGAAGCATTAGGCCTCAATTAAGTCTATAATACCAAGTTTCAAAGAATACTGGCATTCAAATTCTTCACAAAGGAAGAGTTATTCCCATCAGTCACTTTTGTGATGTCTCTCACAGTAAAACAGTAAATTTCCTGGCTGTAACTGTTTAGCAGTACTCATATGATTAAGTAGTTATTGCCATATCACCATTAATGTTTTTTTAATTAATCCAAACTGACTATATACTGTGCAGCCTTTCTGAGCTCATGATAGAACACCAGTATTCAAATATTGTTAGTACTTTGCACACTTTCATAATATCCCATTCCCACAGAGAGCACTGCAGTAGCGAGTGGAGGGTCTATTTTAAGTGCAGTCAGATAGCTATATAGCATTATGACTATATTTAATAAAAGCCTCCTGAGCAGTGAACCATTCCCTGGGGTTATCTACGTTTGACTGACCATGTCTGCTCCCATTTAATATGAAGTGGCAGACAGAAGACGTGTCATTCTCTTTCCCACTTCCTTTCCTGAGGACATGAATTGAGGAAGCAGGAAAAGAAAGAGGAAGAGGTCTGGATTAAAAGTAGGTGTGATGGGACAAGTTAAAATATTTATTTTATGACTTTATTTTAATTTCTTTTCTTTTAGCTTTTCCTATTCTCTTTTATTATAGATGATGCTAGAAATAATTAAAAAATATATTATTAGTTAATTGCAACAGTCTTTTCTGTTTATTTCTGAATCTTTATTAACAGCTATATTTTAAGTAGTTGAATTATTTGGATACGTAACATGGTTCAGAAAGTGCTTCTCTTTGGTGGAGTGCTCATCACGCCACCACCTTCAGTTTTTTATTTCTGTCTTACCAGTGCATAACAATTTCTAATGCTAACTTCTTCCCCCTCGCATTACGCCCAAAGGCTATACTCACAGTGTAGCGGGGAATAAAGTGCAGTGATATACAACAGGGCATGGCAAAGTGGATGACTCAGTTCTAGCAGCTATAAAGGCAACCCTTATATACACTGCACGGTATGGGTGAGACTTCAACTGAGCAGCTTTGGTCTGCCTACCCACTACTGTGTGGTGTGGGCCAGTACTGCTCAGCAACATGAAATATCCATGAGTCAGGTTGGGCATACAGATGCCACTGTACCTGCCAAGCCCCTTAACTGAGGGGAATGCCTATGAGGGTGCCTATCCTGGAGCCTGAGAGAGCGAGAGCAAAGAGAAAATGTATCTGCAATCTTGCTGTATGATTGCAGAGAGTGAGGCAGCACTGCGTTGTTGGGATTCAATTGTCCTTGACAGTGTTGTGTTTATAAATAGGTAAAAATGGGTTTAAAAAAAAGGTATTGAATCTGTAAAACACATCACATACTATAATAAACAAACTGACACCAGTGTTGAAACTAATAAGAGAGCCAAAGAAATAAATCTTTTTAAACTATAAAAGTGAAAGTGAAATGAGATGACCCACTTTAGAAACTGAGTGAACCCATAATAAACTGAAAATAACTTTTCAAAACAAAGTAAACATTAATGAAACATAGAAAACTGTAACTGTGGCAAGCTTAAGCATTTAATTGTGTTACTAGGTGTTTAATCAGCATACAAGGAGCTCAACTGTCAAACTTACTTTTGATGCACACAGTTGTGTGAAAACAATGGTTTTCATAGGTCTCTTAATGCTTCTATTGCAATTAAGCCAGGTTCTGCAAATCAAATACATTTGCTTTGATCATCAGCACCACATTTCTAAAAAAATAAATAAATCTTTAACAGTTTGCTGGTTTCTAGCAGGTGAGCGTTAACACAATGCTACAATTTTGCCAGGAGTGGACATCCCAGCAAACTCACTCCAACACCAGACCATGCAACGCTCAGAGAAACAGCAACATAAGCAACAGATGTATCTCATATTCTACAGCCCTCAATTAGCATTTTAAATGTTAATGTTTGTGACAAGACAATTAGGAAAAACTTAACACATATGGCTTATTTGGAAGGGGTGCCAGGAGAAAGTTTCTTCCAAAAATAAAAAAGACATAATGTATAGCTTAGGTTTTCAAGAAAAAATCAAAGGACTTGGAGAACAGACAAGAGCAAAGTGGAGATGTTTGCTCATAAACGGTGCCTCAAATACCTCATACCAGCTGTCAAACACCACAATAAAGAGGTGATGTTTTGGTTTGTTTTGTAGCCACAGGACCTGTGGTCCTTGCAGTCAATGAATCAACCATGCACTCCTCTGTATATCAAAATATTCTAGAGTCAAATGTCAGGCCATCTGTTTGTCAGCGAAAGCTTGGTCATCAACACTGGGTTATGCAACCTGACAATGACCCCAAGCACACCAGTAAGTCTACAAGAAAATAATCAAGGTCCAGTCAGAAACCTCAGCTGGAATGAAATGCTGTGGTGGGACCTTCAATAGAGCTGTGCATAAACAAATGTCTGTAAACCTCAAAGAACTGAAGTGGTGTTCTAAAGAAGACTGGGCCAACATTTCTCAACACGAAAGACAGACTGATCATAGATGATCATACAGTCACATAGAAAATTGTTAGTTCAAGTTATTTCAGCCAAATGTTGTTCTAAAAGCTACTGAATGGTGGGTGTAAATAGACTGCATGTAGAACTTGATTTTTCATGACCGTATGTGGGTGTTTGTGTTGTAGATGATGTTTAGCATGAACATATAGAATCACTATGACTAATATTACTCATAAGAGGAAAAATGTGCAGGTGGGAGAATGGATGAAGACAAAGAGGAAGCCTTAAGAAAAGATATCTGGCACAGCAGAGAGTAGCAGGAGGTACGGCGAGTGAGAGAGCTGGTTTGCAAGAAATGTAGGGGAGGGGAATAAGGACTCACAAGGGAGGAGTACAGGAGGGGAGGTCAGAGGGGAGATCAGCAGGTACGGTGTACATCTGTCACCTTCTGCTCCTACAGGCCAAGAATGCCCAGGAGGAACAGAAGAGGAGGAAGAGGAGCAGGAGGAGGCACAAGGAGCAGAATGCCACCAGCACGAGGAGCATCACTAAAAAGGTCTATATTTATTTTGAAGCTGAATTCAAGAAATTTCTAAGCACTTCTTATAAAGTAGCTCTGAAATGCTTAAAAAAAGCATGCCTCTGAGTGGAATGTAATCCATTTTATTTGGTATCTCAGAATGCATATGGTAGCTGAGTATTTTTTCTTTGAAACATTCTTCTATTGTAAATGAAGACAGAGCACAAAAAGAGGTGAGAGAAAAGGACCATAGGAAAGGAGGTGAAGCTAAAAGAAAAGAGAAAACGGCATCGCTGGGAATGGGAGCCACATAGGCACTGTGTTCATGATTCTACTGAGGTTGACGCTGTCCCAGAAACTTATGAATAACATCCCTGTGTGTCAGCTGGTCTCTAAGTGTGCGTGCGTGTGTGTGTGTGTGTGTGTGTGTGTGTGTGTGTGTGTGTGTGTGTGTGTGTGTGAGATGAAGCAGAAGAAGTCAGGGGCTTAGCCACTGTCTATCGTGCAGGGCCTTGTCGTCCTAAAATCCACTGGGATTGTGAGTGAAACAGAAATGACCCAGAAAGCTAGGACACACAGCTGTACAGACGTCAGAATATCAAGGAAGCAACTCCGTTTACATCAGTCTCTGCAGAGGTTGACTTTGTCTCTAGAAGTCATTTATTTGTTTAGCACGATAAAGATGAAGAACAAGTGACAAATTATCATTTATGTTGTGGATTAGCTTTATGATAATTCAACATTTTAAATACATTATATATACTGTATATATGCATAATATACGCAATATAAATAATATATACAGTCTATAACTGACACATCAGTACCAGGTTTTATATTATTGTATTTATTTGATTGTTATATTGTTTTATTCTATTGAAGCACTTTGGTCAACTGTGTTGCTTCTAAATGTGCTACTGTAATAAAATTAACATTGATATACCATGGCAGATAAATCATTTATTCTCTATACAGATATACTAAACACATTTGTAGTGATTCCTTCACATTATTAAATTAGGGTTTTTCAGGGCAGGTTTATCCACCACCACGACCCCAACCCAACCCCCCCCCCCCCCCCCCCCCCCCCCCCAACCCCCGTAACAAGTCACAACAGATGGCTGCCCCTCTCTGAGCCTGGCTCTGCCGGAGGTCTATCCCCATTAAAAAGTCACTTCTTTCTTCCCACCTTCACCGAGTACTTATTTACAAGCTATCTTCTCATTGCTGGGGTTCTCCCTCTAATATTTCAGTCTTTAACTTAAAATATAAGAGTCTAGAGGCGACTGTGGATTGCTGCTGTATAACTAAAACTGAACTGAAAATAACTCAGTTAGACATTGAAATAAACATGTATTCATTAACGTGGCAGTTATTAATAAACTAAGCTGTTTTGAGAATTGATTTACTGCAACCAGTGTCGTGGGGTTCTGTTTTCTTTGAAAGCCATGAAGTCCCAAAAGATGACTCTTTGATTAAATCATGTATGATTAAAGCAAATGGTTGTGTGAGGTTACTGGGGGATGGGAAAGCTATACCATCTGTGGCCAGATATGTTTGCATGCATCTAGCATAAGGTGTAACCACAGTGTTTATTATGCATTTGTAGCACGGTGTTCCTAATCTGTTACACACCATTAGCCATAAGGATGTTCAGATAGCTGAGTTGAAATTGAGTGACTTTTGGTTTGATTTTCATATTCCTCAAATTGCTCAGTTGATTAAATTTAGCTTCAGTCTTCCAACAGCCTCATCAGTGTCATGACTGATGCAGTCACAAGTGGTTGCATTGAGGGAAGGGGCAAACAAAAAATGAGATGTAGAAAAAGCATAAATGAAACATTTAAAATAATCTTTATTAACAATTCAACCTATTTCTTTTCATTGCTGTTCTGTTCATTTATTTACTGGGCCTTTGTTTATTATTCATTCACTGACATCTCCATAAGCATGTCATTTAAAAAAAGAAAGCAATTTATCAGTTTCAATTTCAGTCACACATGGCTGAGCAAATCAATATGCAATATGGTTAACTGATGGCAGAGGCACAAAGTCAGATCAGTGGTCTTCCACATCCCAAAAATCAAAGAGACTGAACTACACTAAAAATTGAAAGATATTATCTAGTTGTGATGGAATTGTACTAATTGTCTGGGCCATAGGCATACATTTACCAAAGTACGTTGGCACCAGTGCTTCACACTGACACATATATTGATTTCGAGATAGAACATATAAGTCAGCAGTAATTTCTGAAAGAATTAGAACTCAGCCCCCAGCATCACCTGCTTTGCAATGCAATCCTGTCCACTAAAATGCTTACAAGTATCAGACACCCACTGACACATGTCCGGGAAAAACCTAAAATCAATGGAATGGTTAATTGGAAGTGTGAAGGTGCATGTGAGCGTACATGAAATTCTTCAGTGTAAATGTGATTCATTGATAGCTATCCAATAATGGATAAGGGCCACTGCAAAAATTCCAGTAACGAGCACTGGTTAATGATTAAAGAGAATGTGGCTATGTCTCAGTGTGTGGTTCGTGACTGTTGCAAGTCACAAGATTTGTTGGACTGTGTGTGTGTGTGTGTGTGTGTTTGTCAGTGTGTCTGAGTCACTGAATGAGCCTAAAGACCACTTTTAAGGATCTGACTCAGTTCAAATCATCAGCACAAACACATTCATGCCATTGTAATTGATGACAGCATATGGAACGTCTTTTGTGCTGCGAGAATAGAATAGAATACAATGGAATACTTTTAAGTCTTATCCCCTCCTCTGTTTTATCCTTTTTTGCAAGTTTGTTTAATTGTTATCTTCTAATGCAGTCCAACACAACTGTCATATTTCACCCCCTTACAATGTAAATTATAAGTGGGACATAGAAACATCATGGTACCGCCCCCAAAAAATGTTTTTTTTTTCTTCATTTAGTTTGCTTGGTTTCATGTCAAATTAACCATGTGCATATCTGCATTTGCTAGATGAGCAAATGATATGAGTGTCAGCCCAGAGGTCAAGATGTTTGTTGGACATACGCACCATATGCACACAGTACACCACTGCTGTTCAACTAGCACACTCTCATATTGCTTTCTTAAAGATTATTCTGTGGACTCTAGAGGTCCAGCAAGTAAAAACTAAATCTATAATCTATTTCAGCAAGCTTGCCAGATTTAATTTGGTTGACATACAAATGACAAAAACCTCTTGTGTCTTGATAACTACAGTGTAATGAGAATAAAGGAGTAAGTCGGCAGGCTGGGTGGAAGTAAACCTTCCGCTGGATTGAGAATGAGTGTTGTTTCCAGTCTTCTATTATGTTTTGGTACTTTTTTTGTTCAAGTTCAACTTGGACAAAGAGGTCAGGTTATGTAATGTGAATTCTGGCCTCTGGTGTGAGATTTGAGTGCTTGCTACCATCTTTTTTAGGGTAACCCACATACTTTGTTTGTAACTGTGAGTTGAGCAGTAGTGTCAACCTAGGGGTCAAAAGTCTTAAAATGAATGTTGTAACACACATCCACACACAAATGCCTCAGTGGATAACTGAGGAGATATTTACATAAGTAAAAGAATGTTTCTATTTTTTTAAATCATGTATATGCTATTTGAACAATTTGGTTTATCATATTTTGCTTTTAAAAAGCCACAATGAGCCATACAATATGTTTTCTGTGATTTATTTCAGCTAGAGAGCCACACGTATGTGAATAGTTGACCTGTGTTAATATCCCATTATATTATTAAAATGGCACTATATGTATTCCTTTTTCACATCACCCACAATCTTTTGGACTTGTGATCTGCAACAATGTGAAACTGCATTTTACAGAAACAAAATGCCGGAGACGCAACAAAATTTGACCCTTACAATATGTGTGAACACTTTCTAAATATATGGATTCATATTGTAAAATAACTACATGATGCAAAAACAAAGCATAAATAAATAAGTTGAAAGCATAGGAACAATATATACATTCTTCTTGCAAGGTTGGCAAAAGTGCAGCTGGTGATGTTATAGCTACTGTAGATATCTCCTCCCATAAATTTACCAGTGCTTTATCATTGTTCCCTGCTGTCTTAAATTACACATTACCCCTGCAACCAATGCTTCTTTTGCCAACTGTGCAGCATAAATTAAAGAATAAAGTTGGTTTCGTGCCATATCTTTGATCTGTAAGATTATCTAGTGGTGTGGAAGTCCAGTACACTGAGACTCTAAAAGCCTTGACATATATTCTGATAATCTACTGAATACAAAGCATACCTCGATAACTTTGGATGTTGTTTTTTTAGTTATATGATCAAATGGATGTAAATATTGTCACTGTAGGATGTTCCCAAGGAGGCAGGCAAGGTAATGTGTAGCTAACAAACTACTGCCTGGAGCAATCACCTCTCTCCTGCTGTTTTCTGTCATTGTGTGCGTGTGCGTGTGTGTGTGTGTGTGTGTGTGTGTGTGTGTGTGTGCGTGCGTGTATTTGTCTGTGGTGGAGCGCTGCTGGATATGTGTGCATTTGTATGTAACATCTGAAGAACATGAATCAGCAGGGCTTTTACCCTGTCACAATGGTGGAGGAAAGAAAGAAAGCAGAGCAGAGAAGAACTAGGCATGGTAAGAAGGGTATATTCAAAAGGGCATAGAGAAAATTGGATGAAGACAGAGATTCACACTGTGAGCGTTTTGTTGTATTTTGTGATTGCAGGTTATATGAAGGTGTAATCAAAAAGTTTTGCAACCGTAACTATAAATAGCAAAATTTGTACTTGATTGAAAGTTGTACACTAAGCAGTTTCCTGTATGAACAATTTTCTTTGTACCTTCTGCATCCACCATCCATAAGAAGCATTCTGCTATAGCTAACATTACAGTTGAGCCGCTGAGTGACAGCAAGCTAACATCTTGTCATGCTGTCATGAGTTCCTTGTCACATCTAGATGGGTGCCTTCTTCTGCCAAACTGATTTACACCCATTTCCTTGCCTCATGTCAAAGAGAGGTGTCAATTATTGCATTTCATTTCCGCTGTCAGTGTGACATTGCTTCCGTTCTAGCATATGTCCAAAGGAAGGGATAACATTTCCATAACCGATCACCAGAGACCAAATGGTCATCTCCTCACATTCAAACTCGACTTAAGTTAACAAAACACTCATACATTACCATGCCAACAAGTCAGCTCTGCAGCAATTTTAAAAGTGGAGCAGAGCAAACTGAAAACAAATAAAGATATGAGGTCCCATTATTGTAATTACTCCTATTCATGAAGCTGATTGGCTCATTTTAAATATAGGGTTGAGTGGACCAATCAGCTGAGCAGTTTTCAGCTGACAAACCATAATGCATAAAGATATGCTAAAGTACTCAAAACCACCATTGTGGTAGTTCGGGTTAAGCCTGTTAGGGTTTCTCTGGGGTCACATTTTGTCATGAGGACACACAGCCAGACAAGATGAAAACAGTGCCAACTACACCATTGCTGCAGGTAACTATGGTGACGCTTGGAGAGTGTAGGCGTGTAGAGGGTGTAGTTGACTCAATGCAGTGCTCCTCTGTCTGTGTATGTACAAGTTCTTATTTTCCCTTTGGCCCATGCTCCACCTTTACACCAACTTTTCTGAAGTTTGGCAAGGTAACTTTTTTTTTTTTTTTTTTGCAAAAACCTGCTAAAAAAAACTAACAAACTAAAAACTGGAACTACAGTAACTCAACTTAGCTCATAGAAGAGTAAATCTATAGCACTCAAAAAGAGTTGACATAGTTTTGTGTTTTTCTGTGTTGTTTATTTATATTTCACTTTTCCTATATTAAACTTTCTTTATAGCCCAATTTAGTTATATTTAGCTTGTAGGGTGCTTTTTTCTATGGTGGTCCCTAGAGACAAAGCACGTATAAACTCCAAAACACTTACAAATTTCAAAACACTTACAAACTCCAAAACACTTACAAATTCCAAAGCATTTACAAACTCCAAAACACTTACAAAATCCAAAACACGTACAAAACTCCAAAGCACGTATAAACTCCAAAACACGTGCAAACTCCAAAACACAACGGAAGTGCTCCAGGACACTAGGGGCATTATTGAGCTTTTGTTACTTAGTGACTACACAAGCCAGGAAGTACCAACGACCGGATTTGGTGCGTGGTAGTAACAGGTAAATTTTTTTTAATTATTTGAATATATATGAGTGTGGTGGTTCTATCTTTGCAGGTGTTTTCTGCTGGTATCCAACTCTATGTGTTTGCAACAAACTTGCCGTTTATTTTGCAAATCGAGCTCAACACTGCCCCTAGCATCCTGGAGCACTTCCGTTGTGTTTTGGAGCTTCGGAGCTTGTACATGCTTTGGAATTTGTACGTACTTTGCAGTTTGTACGCACTTCAGAGTTTGTAAGTGTTTTGGAGTTTGTAAGTGTTTTGGAGTTTGCATGTGTTTTGAAATTTGTAGGTGTTTTGGAATTTGTAAGTGTTTCGGATTTTGTGAGTGTTTTGGATTTTGTAGGTGTTTTGGAATTTGCAAGTGTTTTGGAATTTGCAAGTGTTCTGGATTTTGTAAGTGTTTTGGAGTTTGCATGTGTTTTGGAGTTAGTAAGTGTTTTGGAGTTTTGTACGTGCTTTGGAATGTGTATGTTTTGGAGTTTGTAAGTGTTTTGGAATTTGTAAGTGTTTTGGAGTTTGCATGTGTTTTGGAGTTAGTAAGTGTTTTGGAGTTTTGTACGTGCTTTGGAATGTGTATGTTTTGGAGTTTGTAAGTGTTTTGGAATTTGCAAGTGTTTTGGAATTTGTAAGTGTTTTGGAGTTTGCATGTGTTTTGGAGTTAGTAATTGTTTTGGAGTTTTGTATGTGCTTTGGAATGTGTATGTTTTGGAGTTTGTAAGTGTTTTGGAGTTTGTACATGCAAACTTCAAAAACACGTAAAAACTCCACAGAAGTGCACCAGGATGCTAGGCCGCAGTGTTGAGCTTTTGTTACCTAGTGGCTACACAAGCCAGCAAGTACCAATGACCGGATTTGGTGTGTGGTAGTAACAGGTAAATGAACATTTTTTTAAATTATTTGAATATACACTCAACAAAAATATAAACGCAACACCTTTGTTACTGCTCCCATTCCCCATGGGATGGACGTAGAGACCTAAAATTCATTCCAGATACACAATATAACCATCCCTCCCAAACAGTGGTCACAAATCAGTCCAAATGTGTGGTAGTGGGCACATCTGCTATATTGAGATAATCCATCCCACCTCACAGGTGTGCCACATCAGGATGCTGATCTGACATCATGAGTAGTGCACAGGTGTACCTCAGACTGCCCACAACAAAAGGCCACCCTGGAATGTGCAGTTTTGTCTCACAGCAAAATGCCACAGATGCCACAAGCAATGAGGGAGCGTGCAATTGGCATGCTGACAGCAGGAATGTCAACCAGATCTGTCGCCCGTGCATTGAATGTTCATTTCTCAACCATAAGCTGTCTCCAGAGAATATGGCAGCGCATCCAACCGGCCTCACAACCGCAGACCTCGTGTAACCACACCAGCCCAGGACCTCCACATCCAGCAGGTTCACCTCCAAGATCGTCTGAGACCAGCCACCCAGACAGCTGCTGGAACAATTGGTTTGCACAACCAAACAATTTCTGCACAAACTGTCAGAAACCGTCTCAGGGACACTCAACTGCATGCCTGTCGTCCTCATCGGGGTCTTGACCTGACTCCAGCTCGTCACCGTAACAGACTTGTGTGGGCAAATGCTCACATTCGATGGCGTCTGGCACGTTGGAGAGGTGTGCGCTTCACGGATGAATCATGGTTCACATTGTTCAGGGCAGATGGCAGCTGAGAATGTCCCAGTTCTTGCATGGCCAGCATACTCACCGGACATGTCACCCATTGAGCATGTTCGGGATGTGCTTGACCGGCGTATACGACAGCGTGTACCAGTTCCCACGAATATCCAACAACCTCGCACAGCCATTGAAGTGGAGTGGACCAACATTCCACAGGCCACAATTGACAATCTGATAGACTCCATGCGACGATGTGTTGCACTGCATGAGGCAAATGGTGGTCACACCAGATACTGACCGGTTCTGGGTCCCCAGACCCCCAATAGCGCAAAAAATTGCACATTCCAGGGTGGCCTTTTGTTGTGGGCAGTCTGAGGTACACCTGTGCACTACTCATGATGTCAGATCAGCATCCTGATGTGGCATACCTGTGAGGTGGGATGGATTATCTCAATATAGCAGATGTGCCCACTACCACACATTTGGACTGATTTGTGACCACTGTTTGGGAGGGATGGTTATATTGTGTATCTGGAATGAATTTTAGGTCTCTACGTCCATCCCATGGGGAATGGGAGCAGTAACAAAGGTGTTGCATTTATATTTTTGTTGAGTGTATATGAGTGCTTGTGTCTAAACAAACACAAACAATACACATATGCTTTCAATTGTGTATGTCTGTGAAGGTTCTCAGTCATCCAGGTCATCGTAGTCAAAGGAGCTTGCATAGAAAAGCATCTGGACTTCTTTAAGTTACTTGAAGACGTTTCACCTCTCATCTGAGAAGCTTCTTCAGTTCTAAGGTCAAATGGTGTAGAGTGCCAGATTTAAACCTAGTGGGAGTATCCCCCCACAGAGGGACACAAGGACCCCTGATGATCCTCTAATCGTCTGAGCCAAGGTGTGAAACTGGGTGTAGGTCCCAATCAGCCAGAGTTTCAATTGTGTAATTTAAGTGATCGAGGTAGCTCTGTTTTGGAAGTTCAGTTAACGCTAGAAATGTGTTTTGGAGTTTGTACGTGCTTTGTCTCTAGGGGCCACTGCATATATTTATATATAAACATATATAAATAAAACCACTTTTTTTACATTAGCAATTCCTTTTGTGCATAATTTTATATTGTTGTTAATAATAAATTAATTAAAGCAACAAAGCAACCTAAAGAGCCAGTTCGGAGCCGAAAGAGCCGGCTCTTTTTAATGAGCCGAGCCGGAAAAGAGCCGGAAAATCCCATCACTAGCAACTAACAATAAAGAGTTAGGTGATTTTTTCTTTTTTACCTGATTTTTGTTTCTGAGAAAATTGAGATCCACATATGAGGACATTCACTTTAAATTTCGATAGAACAGTAGCAGTATAATGTCCTCGTAAGTGGATATCAGCCCCTTGTAGGGCAAAATTTAGTATATTGGTCTAGACAACCCAAAATGTGATGTCCATATATGTGGACGCCAGGTCCTAGGAGGTTAAAAAGTCAAGTTATATTTTATTTAGCATCAAATCACAGTAACAGTCACCTCATGGCAGTTTATACTGCAATGCTAGGGGAAGAAAAAAAAGAAAAAATTCAAACAGGCACTAAAATTTAGACATTATGGCAGTAAACATATGTGACAAAACTTTGTCATGCTAGTTGAAAAAAATTTCCTTTTGGCAAATGCTAAAACTGAATACAGTAATTAAATGTGTTTTTATTTTGCTATTTATTTACTAAAATAAATTTCTTTCAGTTTGCTACAGGGTATTTTCTTCACACTTTAACATTGCATGAGAGAGGGTCAACACTCAGTTCTTCCCTGATACTTTGCATAAATTACTGGTGTAACCATGTTTTACATCTTACTTCTCTCTTTTGCTCTAGTCACTCTTAGTAAGCAGAAATCATGATCCTCTAATAAAATAAATGTGGTCACAAACACACTTAGGTAGATGGTGGCCAAAGAAGGAGGCAGAAAGCAAGGAGACAGACAGATGGAGATGGAGTGGTGGGCAGGCAATGTTGGTGGTTGATGAGACTACAGGGGAGAGCTAGTCTTCTGACATGGTGTGATTCCACTGATTTATATTTAAGGGAGTGCTCTATCGTTCTCAGAGGGGTGAAGGAAAGAGAAGAGGAAGGAATGAGGTGAAAGTGAGGACATTAGATCACCCTGGCAAACCTATCTGTCAATCAGATGGATTCTTCAGAGAGCAAGCTTGCATGTCCTGTGTTTTTCTCTGGGTCTCGGTGGAATTGTTTAAATATTAATGATTTCTTTAGGTGTGTTCACATTTTCTTCGGGTCTTGCATGTGGGGGTGGGGTCTCGTGTTGCCTGTGTATCACGCATGTTTCTTCAGCTGAATGGCAATAACGCGGTTAGCATGAACGTGCTCACGTTGCTGTGTGAAATCAAACAGTTTTATAAAGTACAACACTAAAGCTGCTGCTGAACTTTTAAGTTGCGCAGTAACAGTTCCTATGCACACAAGAGTGCCCGCATGCCCACACAGAAATGCTCCCTTTAAACCCTTGAAGCAATGAAAGCATTTCAGCTATATCTCCATATCTAATCATAAGACTTAAGATTATGCCTGTGACCAATGAGGATACAACGCTTTAATTCTGTGTATCTGTCACATATTCAAACCCTCATGTCTGGCTAACAGGCCATGGAAATCGCAGATCTCCATAACTAATCACAGTGCATTCAGGTAAATACAGTTTAAGTAACTTGCTCAAATACAAACTGGCTCACTTATAATATATAATGTTTAAATCCACAATTCATTTATAGTCAAACCCAGTAAATAAAAGTCAGCATTCAGTACAAAGTTCAGGACATTTACTATACAAGATATATGCATCCGTCATCCGTTACAGGCTAACACTGCATCCTCACAAGTACAGACACATACGAGAAAAAATAGAAAAACAAAACAACACACATAAATACACACACACACACACACACACACACACACACACACACACACACACACACACACACACACACACACACACATGCAGGGTAGACATCAAACAAAGAGACACAGACAAAGACGAAGGCACATGTAGTGATGCACATGGGAACCAATCTGTGATCACTACCAGCGTAACATTGAAGCCTCAGAGGGGAGTTGCCTTGGGCTTACCTTTACATGTATGATGAGATCAGACAGAATATATGCATGGTGTATAAAACTACAAAAACAACAACAACAACAAGAACAAGAAAAACGTGTGGAAAATAAATTTGTGCACATTCACATCCTGTGTCATCCCATGTAAGTGAATTTAGGAGTACTGTATGTGTGCATTGTTTGAGTATATTTTGTGCCTTTGTCACTGTGAGTGCATTTTTTCAACAGTATGGCCAATGCAGAGCAATTAATAATGTAGCACTTGCAGAGGTAAAGGAAGTGTGTGTGTCTGGTGGAAGTATGGAGGAAAAGGGAAAATAGACAGTGGGAGACAAAGAGAATAAGGAGATGGGGAAGAAGGGTGAAAGATGACACAACATAGGGACAAACAAGCCGCATCTGTAGAGGGGGAAAAGAAATGGAAGGAAAAGTACTGACTTTCATTTTATTTATTAACTGTTAGGATTTTTTTCAAATTAAAGAAAATCTTTGACCAGTTACATCTTTAATTTAAAAGTTTACCAAAAAATTCAAACTCTGTCTCATAGCAACCAACAGCAAGTGAACAGGAAGCAGGTCAGTGTCTTGCTTTGGGGTTCTCTAGCAGAATAAATGGCTGTAGTGCAGTTTGGCCCTTTCTTCTCCTCTTATTCAACATTTACATAGGTAAGTGTTTCCATCCATTTAGTGTTCATATCAAATGTTTACATATATTTGTTTTGCATGTGCACTCTCTCCTGCCAAAAAATAGAGAGATGGGATGATTCACTAAAAACACAAGCAGCTTGTGTTTCATTAATATTTCCAGGAAATGATTCACATCCTATGAAAATAAATAGGATAAAATCAAGCTGTAAAAGTAAGAATGGCTGGATATATTTTCGCAGATAAAAAGAAAAGAGATCTGAAGTGTCAGCGTTCAGGGTTCTGCTGTGGTTGGGAAGATTAAGTTGGGAGTGTATGTTTGAAAAAAGAAAAACATTACAGAAAAACACATCTCATTAATCTGCAACAATTGTGCGTTTTTGAGGTGAAGTACGGATAGAGTAAGAGAGCTATGGCTGTATACAATGTGAATTGGATTAAAGAGGTTGGGAAAGAGTCAAGAATCTGGGGGGGGGGGGGGGGTTATTTTCTCTTTTTCGGGAGGCAGGAAGAATGGACCAGTGAAATGGAAGAAGAGGAGAAGGTGAAGGTGGTCAGGGGGAAAAGAGTGGAAAGAGGCATGAAGGTAGAAGTAGTCTTTTGGGAGATAAGAAAGCACCACTGAACGTCAGCACATGGCTGCATTGCTGGAGACGCACTGCAACTGTTGGGCTGAGTAGAAGTGTAGTGTGCAGCCAAACTAGAGGGGGCAGAGAGAACATCTCAGTGTGTGTTGATGCATATGTTTGTGCACATGAAACCAGTGGAAGTGTGGGTACCGAGGTGGGGAAAGGGAGGTGATGAGGATGAATGTGAGTGTGTGCACCCATGACAACGGGCGGTGGTGCAAAGTAAGAATAATAAGGGGGTGTGCTCTTTTCTGCAGACAATAGGGCCAAGGGTGAGTATGGTCCTTGGTGTGGGGGATGTGAGGATAGGGGTGGAGGGGCTTTGCCACTCAAGACGCCAAAGAATGGGCTGTGCTTCAGCAGACGTGAGGGTTGGGAGAGGTATGTTTGCTGTGGGAGAGGACAGCTGCATGTACAGTAAAAAAAGACAAAAACATAAAGAGTGGGTTAATAAAGGGGCAAGGAAAAAGGGTTGGTGAATGATAGGGATGGGGATTGATGAATAGAGGTGGGGGCATATAAGGCAATGAAAGCCGAAAAGGGGGGTGAGGAGACAGACGGGGAGGAAGAGTGTGGGGGGAAAAAAGAAGATGAAAATTGAGTCGCTGCAGTAGAGCTCCTCACCCACAAAGGAACCCCCATGCAGCCTCAGCTACTGAGCCAGAACCACTGCAGCTGCGACTGCTAAAAGAGTGTGTATGAGTGTGAGACCTAGTTAATGTGTCTGCCTGTGTGTTTATGTCAACCTGTGGTGGCAACTGTGGCTTTGAAAACCTGACCACATGCAAGACTGAGGTCTGAATCTCTGCAACGTACAGCAGAGTGGCAGTGCAGAAGTGGGTTAGAGCAGCGGAGAGAGAGAAAGGATGAGAGACTTGAGAGGGAAGGGCGTACAGAGACAGACGGAAAAAGAAAGAGGGTGAAAGAGCAAGAGATCGAAAGTGCCAGAGAGAGACAGTGAATAAGAGACTAAAAGATTGAGAAAAACAAAGATTTAACTAAGAGGAGATGAGGTCAAAAGGAGGAGGGAAACTGTGAAATATGGACATGGTGGAGGGAGGGAGGGAGGGAGGGAGGGAGGGAGGGAGGGAATGACTGAGGCAAGTCATGATGGAGACAAAGAGCGATAAAGGGTGGGAGGGAATGCATAGGAGAGACGGAGCAGAGTTAGGAGATGTAAAGTGAAAGTAATAGATGGAGCAGCTGTGAGAGAGGGAAAGGGATAGGAGAGTTGGATTAATGAAATAAATGCAGAGGAGGGCTCTGGAGAAAAAGAGGAGATAGGAGAAGAAGAGAAGCAGGAGGAGAAAGAGGGTAGAGATAGAAAGAGGCGGCTAAGGGGAGCAGAGGGAGAAGAAGAGATTAATAGTTTTGTAGATCTGCTCCTGTGTTGCTTCCTCAAGAGTAATGCCTTTTTCCTCCAATCCTTTCTTCCATCCTCCTAGATTCCCTTTTAAAAGGACTTTCTGGAATAGACACAGACACAGTTAAACAGATACACACACATATGTGTGTATGACACATATACACAGATGCACGCACAGTGAGTAACTGCTGTGATTCATGTAAGCTGTCTTCATTCCGGTGAGCATTTGCCAGCTCACTAATAGGAGAAATTCTTTAATACTGTGCCACTATGGATTTCAAAGCCACTTACTGTAGTTCGCATGTCTCTGAACACATTCAAAGACCTGGGCCCTCACCATACAGCCATAAATAACCCACAATGCAGAACAGGTTGCTCGGGTTTTTTGTGAAGTGTGTGTGTGTGTATGTTCTTGCGTGCAGGTGAGTCTGTTTATTTGCATGCTTGTAAGTGCATGGTCATGCAAGGAAAAGACTAAAAAGTTCCAGCCACAGGAGCTCCTAGAGAGGAACTTTGATCTTGGTGCTTATGATTAATTACCTCGGTGCTCTATCTGTCAGTGGCACTGAGGCTCCCAGGACGTTTTGTAGCTCAATATCCATCATGTACAACATCGGCCTGTTCAAAGTTTATAGTAAGGCAAGGCAAGGCAAGGCAAGGCAAGTTTATTTGTATAGCACAATTCAACAACAAGGTGATTCAAAGTGCTTTACAGAGACATTAGAAACAAAAACAAATGAAAAGCATTGTTTAAAATTGATTAAAACAAGCAAACAAACTAACTAACTAATTAACAAACAAACAAACAAAACAGTATATAAAATCAAAACAGATAAAATCAGAACAATAGATAAAATCAGTAGTTAAAATGTTAGTTTTGAAATTTAAGCTTAAAAATGTGGATTTGGTGCTTTATTCAAATGCAGCTGAGAACAGGTGAGTCTTCAACCTGGATTTAAATAAACTGAGTGTTTCAGCTGATCTGAGGCTTTCTGGGAGTTTGTTCCAGATATAAGGAGCATAAAAGCTGAATGCAGCTTCTCCGTGTCTGGTTCTGACTCTGGGAACTGATAAAAGACCGGATCCAGATGACCTGAGGGATCTGGAAGGTTCATACTGGGTCAGGAGGTCACTGATGTATTTTGGTCCTAAACCATTCAGAGCTTTATAGACCAGCATCAGAACTTTAAAGTCTATCCTCTGACAGACAGGCAGCCAGTGTAAAGACCTCAGAGCTGGACTGATGTGGTCCACTTTTTTGGTCTTAGTGAGGACTCGAGCAGCAGAGTTCTGAATGAGCTGTAGTTGTCTGACTGATTTTTTAGGTAGACCTGTAAAGATGCTGTTACAGTAATCAAGCCTACTAAAGATGAATGCATGGACTAGTTTTTCCAGGTCCTGTTGAGGCATCAAATCGTTTATCCTTGATATATTCTTGAGGTGATAGTAAGCTGATTTTGTTATTGTCTTAATGTGTTTTTCTAAGTTTAGGTCTGCATCCATCACTACACCCAAATTTCTCGCCTGGTTTGTGGTTTTTAGGTGTATAGATTGAAGTTCTCTGGTGACCTGTAATCGTTTTTCTTTGGCGCCAAAGACTATTACTTCAGTTTTGTTTTTGTTTAGCTGGAGAAAATTGTGGCACAACCAGTCATTAATTTCCTCAATGCATTTACCAAGACCCTGTACAGGGCCTCGGACTCCTGGTGACATTGTGATATATATTTGTGTGTCATCTGCATAGCTGTGGTAGTTTATTTTGTTGTTCTTTATAATCTGTGCCAGTGGGAGCATGTAAATGTTAAACAGAGGGGGTCCCAAGATGGAACCTTGGGGAACTCCACATGTGATACTTGTCTTCTCAGATGTGAAGTTACCTATTGATACAAAGTATTTCCTGTTTTCTAAGTATGTTTTGAACCAGTTTAGTACAGTTCCTGAAAGACCTGCCCAGTTCTCCAGTCGTTTGAGTAATATGTTGTGGTCAACTGTATCAAATGCTGCACTGAGATCCAGTAAAACTAAGACTGACATTTTTCCACTGTCTGTGTTCAGACATATGTCATTGAACACTTTGGTCAGAGCAGTTTCAGTGCTGTGGTTCTGTCTAAAACCTGACTGGAAGGCATCATAGCAGTTATTCTGTGTTAAGAAGTAACTGAGCTGTTGAGAAACTGCTTTTTCAATGATCTTACTTAAAAATGGGAGATTTGAGATCGATTTGAGAACAACCTGTAGTTGTTCATTTGTGTCTTGTCAAGATTGTCCTTTTTCAGTATAGGTTTTATTAAAGCAGTTTTTAGTGGTTCTGGAAACACACCTGACATTAAAGAAAAGTTGACGATCTGTAACATGTCTGACTCCAAAGTCTTTGAGACCTTTTTTGAAAAAACTTGTTGGCAGGACATCTAAACAGCAAGAGGAGGAGTTCAGTTGACCTAAGATGTCCTCCAGGTTTTTGCTGTTACAGTTTTTTACAGTCGCTAACAAGCGTTTGTCCAAACAGTTGTCACATTTGCAAAACTCTAAACACAATTAGCACAGGATCGGTCTGTTGTGGCCATACCATTCACACATTTCATGTCGTGTTCACCCAATATGCAGTCAGTGAACACATTTCCACAATGCTTACATTTTCTTAACAGACAAGTTATACCTCCCAACAAAACTATGGACTGTTCTTGTAGTATCTACGAATGTTAACACACAACATCCCACAATAGCAAAAACAATATTCCAAACCGTAGATACAGTATAAAAACCTCTGCCCCTGCAATGATATCAGTACAAAAACAATATCAATATCAAAAATATATCTCAGCTGTAAACAAACAAACAATTGAATAATTGACACACAGCTGATTTATGTTGGGTAAATTGGGCCAACCACACCTTCTTCCATTCTGGCTTAGACTCAGTGGGGTTCATAAGGCAAGACCTTGAGGAGTGATGTTTTTGGAAACAAAAAAAAGACAAACACTGTAATGTCTGGTCGAGGAGGAGTAAGAGCAAGGGGCCCAGAGAGAAGAGCAGGCCCAAGGAGAGGGCAAGGTATAGGTGTAAGAATGCGTGGTGGTGGCATTCCAAGGGCTGCAAGAACAGTAGTCAGTGATGAAATCCGTGCCACTATCATTGACCATGTAATCAACCATGGTCTTTCACTAAGAGAGGCTGGTGAAAGAGTGCAGCCCAATTTGAGGCGGTCAACGGTTGCCTCCATTATACGCACCTTTCAACAAACCAACAGGTAAGTATTGCATTTTACATGGATTGTTCCTATTCTCACTTGACATGTCAATATGGTCATACAGTAATGCATATGTTGAATTGTCTGTCTTTCTAAAGAATGCAACGTCTTCCACCCTCTGGGGGAAGAGGAAAGCTCCTCAGTAATGATCAGGAGCTTGCCATTGTGGAAATGGTTACTGCAAATAATGCAATAAAACTGCGTGAAATACAAACCAGAATTGTGGCGGACCATGAGATATTCGACAATATCGATAGAATCAGCCTCACAACCATTTCGCGGACATTGTCCAAACATAGAGTGCGGATGAAGCAGCTCTACACTGTTCCCTTTGAGAGGAACAGTGAGAGGGTCAAGGAGCTACGACGACAATATGTCCAGGTACAGTGTATATTCAATCCAATGTCCAGTTCTATAAGCTTTGCACTTTGCAAGTAGGTAACCTACACAATACTAGGTTACAGTACAGTATGGTATACAGTACTAACATGACTTACATAAACTTTGTTTCAGAGAGTTATGGAATTGGAGGCCAACCAGGCCCCTCATGAATTCATATACATCGATGAGGCAGGATTCAATCTGGCCAAAAGGCGTCGACGTGGACGTTATGTAATTGGAAAAAGGGCCACAGTTGATGTGCCAGGACAGAGAGGGGCAAACATTACCATGTGTGCAGCAATTGCAAATGCAGGATTACTCCTTCACAAATGTCAGGTTGGACCCTATAATACAGAGCGCTTGCTTGCCTTTCTCAATGATCTCCACCAGCGCCTGGTTCCAGAGCAGGGTCAGGAGGGTGAAAACATGAGGACCTTTGTAATTACCTGGGACAATGTGGCTTTCCATCACTCGCAAGCAATAACAACATGGTTTGAAGTCCACCCAAGACTGGTGAGTCTCTTCCTTCCACCCTATTCACCTTTCCTCAACCCCATAGAGGAGTTCTTTTCTGCATGGCGGTGGAAGGTTTATGACCATCAGCCACATGACCAGATGTCCCTCCTTGAAGCCATGGATGCTGGCTCCAGGGACATCACAGTTGACGATTGCCAAGGGTGGATCCGACATACCAGGCGGTTTTATCCCAGGTGCATCGACTTGGCTGACATCAGATGTGATGTTGATGAAAACATGTGGCCTAACCCTGAAGATCGCAGAGATTAGATGCAACTTTTTTGCCTTTTTTTAGCCCCCCTCCCCCCCTTTTTATCTTGGCTTTTTGCTGTTGTTTTTTTGTTCAGAATGCTCTTGTGTGTTTCATGGATATTTTGTTCACTGTAAGCAATACTGTAAAACTTTCTCTGTCCTATCATACCGTGTTTCTACTGTACCTCCTGTGGTAAACAGTAAAGAAACAAAAACTTGTTTGCTTTTTACTGGAATGCTTTTGAATGTGAACATTACTGTACATGTGGACATACAGTTACCAACCAAGACATTTCTGGTGTCAATATGGTGGATTGCATGTTTCGCATGCAAATACCTGTGAAACTGAAACATAAAAGTCTATGCAGTTTTTGTAATGTCAATAATAGCCAGTATTTTGAAACCTGGTGTACTTTGATTGACTGCATGTACCTTGTGAAGTGAAAACAAGTGTTATTCTTTGACAGACTAATTTCATTTTGAGTCAGATTTATAGTGTTTTTGTACAGTTAGTGTGTGCAGAGAAAGATGTGTTCTAATTTTGAAATGAGGAGTTAGTATATATTTAACAAAGTGTATTTTTGGGAAGGATATTATCCATTTGGCCAATTGTGTTTTGTAGGTGTGGGTCTGTGTTAAGAGTTTAGAAAAAGTATCTGAAGTATGGGTAGGCGCTTGTTAGCGACTGTAAAAAACTGTAATAGGGTGAAACTGTTTGATGGTGTTTAAACATTTTTTCGGTGGACACAGTACATATCCTGGATCTGCTGTTGATGTACCAATTGCTTGTCTAATCTTTTGGATCTTTTCTGTGAAGAATTTGGTAAAGTCATTGCAGGCCATGGTTGAATGAAGTTCAGCTGCGACTGGCACAGGAGGGTTTGTTAGCCTGTCAACTGTAGAAAATAAGACCCGAGCATTATGGCTGTTTTTAGTGATGATGTCAGAGAAGTAGGACCTTCTTGCACTCCTCAGTTGTAAATTATAATTGTGAAGTTTCTCTTTATAGATGTCATAATGAACCTGGAGGTTTGTTTTTCTCCATTTGCGCTCAGCTTTCCTACACTCTCTTTTTTCATTTTTTACTAGTGTGGAGTTTCTCCATGGAGACTTTTTCCTTCCAGACATAACCTTCACCTTAATGGGAGGAATTGTATCCATTACATTTAACATTTTTGCATTGAAGCTATTGACGAGCTCATTGACTGACCCTCTGGACAGGTCAGGTGTTAATGGGAAGACCTGGTTAAAAATTGCACTACTGTCTTCAGTTATACACCGTTTTGTGATCACTGCTGTTGATATATTTGTGTGGGCTGAGATTTTACTTTCAAAGAAAACACAGTAATGATCAGACAGGCCCACATCAGACACAGTAACCTTTGAAATGCTCAGGCCCTTGGAGATCAGTAGGTCAAGAGTGTGTCCTCTATTATGTGTGGCCTCTGTTACATGCTGAGTCAGCCCAAAGTTGCCCAGAATGTTACTCAGGTCTTTAGTCCCTTTGTCCTGAGGGTTGTCCACATGGATGTTAAAATCCCCAACAATAATTACACAGTCGAAATCAACACAGATCACAGACAGCAGTTCACTGAGGTCATTAAAAAAGTCTGTGCAGTATTTGGGAGGCCTGTAAACATTAAGAAACACAACTTTGGATGGAGCCTTCAGCTGTAAAGCCACATATTCAAAAGACTGAAAACTTCCAGGAGATAGCTGCTTACATTGAAATGATTCATTAAATAAGACAGCAACCCCTCCTCCTCTCCAGCTCACCCTGGCCTCACTGATAAAACTGTAGTTAGGAGGGGTCGTCTCGATGAGAACAGCTCCACTGTTACTTTGGTCCAACCAAGTTTCAGTTAAAAACATAAAATCAAGGCTGTGCTCAGTGATTAAATCATTAATTAAAAATGTTTTCCCAGCTAAAGATCTAACGTTTAATAAAGCCAACTTAAGTGTTTTAGAGGCATTACTTGTCCCCTCGTGTTTGGGAGCAGTCTGTGGCACACAAGGTATGTTTACTATGTTTAAAGATCTTTTAGAGTGCAGCTCTCTGTGTTTTGACCAGGCCACATGTCTCCTTCTGTCACCTGAAAGTATAGAGATTTTAAAACCTTCTAGTAAACAGGGTCCCAGCTTCTCCTGGGAAAAGTCACCACTGCCATAATCCTTGCAGCCCGGACCCTCCACACATCACACATCAGACTGCGGAGACAGAGCATGAAGGTGGTAAGGAGGAACTAAGGGGGGCGAGGCTGGGCAATGTGACTTCGATTGCTCTGTTGAGGGCGGGGCTCGATGGCGAACCTTTGGCTGCTCTGGTGGGGGGTTTATGGGGGACAAAAAGGGATTGGGCCGGGGGGTAGATCTGAGCCCAGCATTGACCCGCTCCATCATCTCCTCAGGGACTATTGTCTGACGTCTGCCTCCTTGTTCCTAAAAAAAAAAAAAAAAGTGGGGAGCAATTTATGACTTCATTACCAAATGTGCAGTGATTAAGCAAGGCTCCTTCTCTAATTTACCCTGGTAAGACTTGACTTTAAGTGCCACCCACTGTGTGCAGACAAAAAGCCTCCATCAAATTATGTTAATGTTGATGTAAAACATTTATGGCTTATACTTCTTAGTTCTGAATATTTTGCATTTCTATTCCTCTGACTCTGGCTTTGGGCGCTAACCTGCAATACCACTGTGTTCCTTCGGCTGAAGTTGAGCACTTTCATCATTAATATTTAGCTCTGGAATGCTAATGATCTCTCTGAATCATATCATCACGCCACAACCTCCAATTAACCTCTCTGGAATGCCATCATACCCACATTCACACAAAGACACACACACACACACAATCTCACTCTGGGACTCCCTGCCTTTCCTTCCCTCACCTCTTTTTCATCTCTAACTCTCTTTGGCACATTTTGCCTCTCAAAGAATGTATGCTGAGACAGTTTTCCCTCTCATGTTTGTGTATATGTGTGAATGCACATCCTGTGGTGTCCAAGCCTGAAAGACAGCTCCTGCCTTTCAGAGTTCATCTTCACTCAAGAGAGATCCAAGGCCTGTCTTCCATTTGTCCTTGGTACATTTTTAATAAAGCTAATCTGAGATTGGTGGATGAACCTCGTCACCTGCCTGTCATTCTTTCAATTTTCATTCTATCGACATTACACTTCATGTGTGAGAGGCAGAGGGAGCCTTCTCTCGGGAGTGAATGTGGTTTATTAGAGATGATTTTTCTTTCCGCCTTTGGTTTGAAATTCACAATACTGTGTCCTCATAAACATGAGTTCAGGTATGTTTTGCCTGCAAAATATCTGCAGTCAAATATCTTTGAAACTCATACATGCTGTATAAGTCCTTCTGTTATGTTAAGAATAGTATGATTTGTCCATAAAAGGCAGGGTATGAACTTGACATTTAATTAGATAGCATTTATTTTTAAGCGAAGCCCTCTCTGATGTTAACATTTTCACAAGACAGTCTTTTGAAAGCAAATCTGCCTTCACTGATTTTCCACAGAATAAAACTTTGCAGTGACCTTGAGAGTTAAGGCCCTGAGGGACTGTTGCTCTTCCAAAAGCTAAGCAGCAGTTGAAGTTTTAGGATAGGTTTAAATCTGTGTTGTTTGGCTTATAAAGTTCTGCAAATTGTGTCCAAACCTTTGGTTTACATGACACCAACTTGCCATCTGGATACCACCAGTATTCCTATAACATGCATTCTTCAATGCTAATTTCCTTACTTAAAACCAATTGAGGCCCAAGGGTCTTTCTGAGGTTCCTGCTCGAAAATGACATGCCCAAAATAAATAGAGCATTCCTCTGCAATTACAAACTCTATATAAACAATTTTGGTATAAAAATGAAGGCAACACTGAGATTTCATCAGATGTATAAATATTAAATCAGATGTTACTGTGTTAAAATTACTGAGGCTGAAACAGAGGAAAATCAAGTAATTTTTTTCCACATTTATTTTTGGATTTTATTGGATATAACAACTTTGAAAATATGCTTCAGTATGCAATAAACTCCAGAAAATCTGTAATAAACATATGAACATTATCTGTGCAAAGATGTATGCACTTTTAATGCAAGATAGCAAGGCATTTTGACATTTAGCCCATTTTGGCACCATCTGGCAGTTGAAATTTCTTAGGTGTTGGACAGCAGAAATGATTTAAGTTTATTTAGATGCTTAAAAATGTTGTTGTTTTTTTAAATATTTTTTGAAGAATTGAACATACACTCAGGTACATTGGGCCTTTTTTCCTGTGCTTAATCAACTTCTGGAAAAGTCCCTTAACCCTTTAAACTCTGAATGCCAGTAACTTTGGCTTCTATTGGCTGATTTGCATCATTGACCCCTCTTTTTAATCATTCGAGCCAACAGAATCATGTTAACATTGCCATGTTTACGTCAGTTTCACCAATCAGAAGTTGCAAGGCAAAAAAATCCACTTGATATTTAATGCAAAATGACGTTATTGTTTATCAAAAGTCAAACATACTTATTTTCTTCTTTTAGCTAAGATTCTGAGGCTTCTGTGGATATCACACATTGCAATACTTATATAGCCGAGCTTGTTCTACAGACGATAAAATGGAACCTTCTGGGCGCTGGAGCTTAGGAGGTTTTAAACGAGAAGCTGAGCAAAACAATGTGTTTTGGGAGAACTAATGTCCTTGTAGTTTTACCAAAAAAAAAAATAAATAAAAAAACGAGAGCTGGTACAAATATGCATGAATTGTTATAAACCTTTGTTTTCAAGGCTGAACAAAAATAAGCATAGAAGTAATGCATCTTAATGGATATTGGTTGTGATTTGGACTCAGAACAAGGAGTGCTTGTTAGACATTGCACAATGTTTTAATGCAACCTTTTCCAAAATATCTTAATCATGTGTGCTCACATGGTAACAAAAAAAGCCAGTTTAGCACAAAATCCAACATAAAAATACAGCAAATATTCCCTGGTTAATGGTTCTAAATTACTTCAGAAGTTCATCCATCTGTTTTCCTAATCGTTTGTCCTATTCAGGGTTGCTGGAGGACCGAAGCCTATTTAAGCTGAGTCTGGGCCAGAAGGAGGATGACACACCCTTTACTTTGCCACTATATCACAGAGATACAGACAATCATTCACACTCACATTCACACCAACAGTCAATTTTGAATTACTAATTAATGTAATGTGTGGGTCTTTGGACTGTGTGAGAAACTCAGCACAGGCACAGATCAAACACACAAACCCCAAACAGAAAGGTCCCAGTCAGCAGGTGAGAATTGTTGTGAGGACAGAATTCTAACCATTGCAGCTCTAAACCTCCACAAGAAATGCAACAATGCCATTTCTTTATGTCTTTCATTACAATGTGAACATGTTGGTCTGCGGATATTCATTTAAAGCTAATACTAACATTTGTTACATTTACATTAATAATATGGATTTTTCTTGTTTTGGGGACATTATTGCCAAATATTACTAAAGAATCTACTTTAGTTCCTGAGATGCCAGGGGTGCGTGAAGAACTCAGTGTATAAAAGACACAAAACACAATGTATTCTGAAAAGTTGCATCAAGAACTCAGTTCGCTGACAGTGATGCCAATCTCAGTAACCATTTACATGACTGATTGTACAATAGAGAAATGTAAATGACAGTTAACAGACAACACAGTTAGTGTGGGTGTCTTTCAGACACACCTGCCAATGTGCTATTAGAAGGTTCATAATTTCAGTAGGCCAGTTAGGGCGCATCTCATCTACAGTATAGTTGAATTGGTGTTGGTTTAATGCAGACATTTCTTCTACTTTATCAAGAACTACTTTTAAATCTAAAGAAGTTGTGGTTTAGGATGACCAGTTCTACATTGAAGCTGTTTTCAGCTCCTCCCTTGCCACAAGGGTTCACCACAGTGGGCAGCTCTGCATGTTTGGTTTTGCAGATGCCCTTTCTGACATAACCCCAAAGGAATTTCTGTCTCCGCTTGGAATTGAATTCAACAAAATATCACTAGAAAGACAAGAATCTGTTTATTTACATATTAGAATCATTATTAAAATAATAATTACAAAACAGTTCAACAAAGTCAAAAAGAGTCTAAAGCTCATTCCTCTAATTTGGCCCCAGCTGTCTGTTAGGTTTGATCTTTTTAAGAAGAAATACATTAACTATTTGATAAAGGCACACAGTTGAAGTGCTTAGAGTCCTGCTGATCAAACTGACAATTTATATCAAACTTTTTGGTTGAAACAGTTTTGTTGAGACTCTCTGTTACTTTTGACTCACTGCCTCATTAGTCATCCCAAGTATTTGAACCATCACTAAATTCCGACACATGATTTTAGACAAGTTTATTGTACTCTGTGCCTGCTGTGCAAAAATGCTATTAGCCAAGACAGACGTTCAAAGATCAAGTCTAGATGCTTTTCACAGCAAACTAGAGATCAAAGCTGAACAAGTAAGGCTTACTGCGTAGTTGACTTACATTTAATATATATATATTTTAATATATATAATATATATTTTAGTATTAGAAAATACATTATGCCAAAGCTTATGTACTCTCTCTCAGCGCAAAATAAATAACATCTTCTTACCAAAGCATATGCAAAGAGAATCAAAAGAAGCTTAAGATTTTTTTCAAGATTATTTTTTAACTGAAGTGTTTTCTGTATTCCTTCTAAATTAAATAGCTTAGTCTTAATATTCTCTACAAGAAAAGGTGATTTGGGCAGCCTAACCTGGTGTCTGTTTAAGAGGTGTAATAATGTGTAAAAATGTCAAAATTAATGACTAATAAGCATGTATCCTATGAACAGTCTTATTGATTTACATTTTTGATTTTTATACAGGCAAGATACAGAAGCACATTCTACCACTTTTTGCGGAATTTGTGCAAAATCAAATGTAGATCAAAAATTGGGATATTTCTGTGTCCATGTTTACTGTAAAACAACAAGTAGATAAGTGCCTTATTGTGTTTCACTGACAGTATTGCCAACTACTGCAATGCACAGTGGAGGAAAAATTTAATTGTCAGAATCACTCTAAGTTGTCGTGTGTCCCTAATAAATGGCCTGTATTTGTATAGCGCTTTACTAGTCCCTAAGGACCCCAAAGCGCTTTACACATCCAGTCACCCACCCATTCACACACACATTCACACACTGGTGATGGCAAGTTACATTGTAGCCACAGCCACCCTGGGACGCACTGACAGAGGCGAGGCTGCCGGACACTGGCGCCACCGGGCCCTCTGACCACCACCAGTAGGCAACATAATAAAGCTACTACTTAATTCCTAGTAACAAAATTTAATATTAGAGGAGCCTCACACTGAGTCCCACATCCCCCAGCCCTGTCAATATTTCTACGGCCTCTTTATACACTTACTCTAGTCTTACTAATGTATTGCAGTACATAGTCTTGCTCTCTTTTGCATCTCTTGCCTTCATTTCTCTCCCTCTCTCTCTCTTTTGTAGCAGTGATTGTGATGAATTGAGTCATCTTAAGTGTTTCCTCTCTGTGTGCATCCCAGGAGGATTTCAATCCCCCTCTATTTTCCCTTGTCCCCTTCACCCCACCACCACTGATTCCCTACACTTTCTGCGCACTCATCTCTCTATCCTTTACCTTAGTGCAGTTGTTCTCTGCTTCTCTTACTCCTCACTTTATTCCTGTCTCTCTCTCACCGTCTCTGCCTCTATTCCCATCCTTAATTCGGAAAGCATTACTCAAATCACAATAATGCTCTCAGACCGCCCCCCCACCCCCACCACCACCCTACACTAAATAGATGATTTGCAGAATGGAGAGTGAATGGGTATTAATAGTATCAAGCTATGGATTGCAGTGCATATTAAATGAAATCCATGGCGGTCTCTGAAGATGGTTTTCATGTATGCAATTTCCAAGGTCATGACCTCCAGTTGTTCTGCATCATAATGACACCACTGGTAACACTCAAGCCATCATCTGGGAGAAAATTACAGCGATGTTTTAATCAACTCTTGGAAATGTTTTGGAAAATGAGTAGTTGCCAAGACATCAGATTTTCATCATATATGAAAAATAAATGTGAATCCTTAGAACATTCAGTTCCACCCACGGTCTCTTCACAAAATTCTTTGTCACACCCTTGCCTTGTGGGTCTTTGCTTAATATAGGAGAGAACTTCAGTGTGAAATGTATCTGCAGTACAGCACTTGGCGGTAGATGCCTTTGATTTGCCAATCAAGATGGTGACTTTTGAACGACCGCCACTGTATGGCAGAGACAGCCAGCCAGAGGGCTGTCAGTGTTCAAAGCCAAGGGCCCTCTCAGTTAAACAGTCTCAGTGTGCCACTACTCGAACATTTCAAAAGATGGCACATCAATGAGCTGTTGTTGTTAGATTGCATACATCTGTGCATGCACAGATTTGATCATACACAAAGAATAGTTTGTACCTCAAAAAATATTTGTAGCCACAAATACTGTACATGCATCCATAGACACAAACATGCACGTACTCACAACACACTACAATGAAGCTTCGTGGGCTGGATGGGTTGGCAGATGACACTGTTTAACGCTGTCTCCTCTGTTCTGTGCTTTGCCAGCTCTGCCATGGGATACAGCCAGGTGAAGGAAGTAAAATAGCAAAAGAGACAGTGAACAAGATTTGTACTTTCGTGTCGGCACAACACGGCTGTGAAGAAGGGAAGTGGAAAACAACAACGTGTTAGTGTGAATAAGAGGTGGCTCCAAAAACAGCAGAATAAAGATGAAAGATTAAAAAAGGGGGCAATGCGGTAGAAAGTAATAAAATAATTAAACACGAAGACCCATGTGGGGTGATATAGAATGCCAAAAGTACAAAAAGAAGTTAAAGTGCTGGCTGAAAAAGCAGGTGTTGATAACTGTGAATCAGTGCCACTTTAACTGTTCAAAAAAAGCATTGTGGTAACAATTTCAAAGCAAAGAACAAAGAGTAAGCAGTGAAAATACAAAAGAAATGGCTGCAATGGGGGAAAATGAACACCCTGAAAAGGAGATTTATAGGTGGCAAAAGAGTTATAGTGAACATTAAAAAGATGGAACACCTCAATGGAAAAGAAGGCAGAGTAAAAGCAAAAAATAAAAGGAAGATTAAATCACCATTAGTGTAAACACCCTTAATGCTTTAAGTTGGCGTCTCAACACAGTGTTCGTATTCCTTTCATACCTGCTTCCTGTGATTTTGAAACCCCAGTGACACGCCACTTCACTTACATCCATCTCCCAATGAGGCTCCTATTTATGATGTGTTGTAATAACTGGGATGATAGATTGCAATAATTTGCAAGACATTGTAGGTAATGTGGTGCAATACCATTTGTACATGGTATTGCATGCAGCTGTATAATATACTCTTAGCGAAGTTTGATAAGAAAGAGTGAACCTGGTGCAGAAACACACACTGAAGTAATGTTCACAGAACTAATAGGTTTGTCATCTAGTTTCAGTAACGATGGTCACTATAGTGATATTTTAGATAACATGTGATTTGTGGGAAAAAATAATCTAATTTATAGGGTGAGTATTTGAATCCCTGCGAAGTATTCTTCTTAATATCATTTTGTGATTAAAAAACATTTTATAATATTTTTATATTAAACATGAAATTTGATCAGTGGTGAAATGACATAAGTATAACAGAGAATACTATATCCATCCATATTCCCACATAAAATGGAAATTAAAAACTGAAAGTGCTTTATTCTTTACAGTTTTAATGATACAACGTTAGCGTATGTTTAAGATTTTACAGGATTGTATCCCAACAAAGTTAGTATTTAAAAACTAAATATAACAATAACAATGAAGCGGGTTCGGCTGATCTTCAAGGCTTGAGGGTTACACAGTGTATAATGGATTCACAGTATAAACTGCCAACAGGGCTGAGAAAACAAACAGCAAGATCCGATGGAGACTGTTGGTGATTTTCTGGAGTTCACGTCTTGAGATATGAATTTCAAAAAGTTTTTTTATTAAACATGTTCACATTTGACAGTCACAGAATCAATCCCCAAATTATGTTTTTTCTCGATGTCCTTCAACTATAAATGAGATAAATTAATACTTAAAATCTTGCTTACAAGTTTGAGTGAGCTTTAAGTGTCTATCGATAGTCCTAACTACTTATCCTTTGTTGAATGGTAGACTGGAACAAACCTTTCAGTAGGGGGGTGCTCATGTATCATAGCCACAGAATCAATGAGATTCTATTCTCTCAAAAATGTGCGTATTTAAAACATTTATATTGCAACACATGCACATGCAGCACAGAAATGTTTATATGAATTCGTTTTTTTTTTGACTCAGATGCTGACACTACACATATGTGCCTTTCTGAAATGTATATTTCTAACCCTATATTCTGCACCATGATTTGCATTAGATCATGCATAAAAAAAAAAAGTAATAGGAGGCAAGCCTTTTAGTGTGTTGGTCATATTAAAGCATATATGGAATTTTTGGGGAATATTGGAATATTTTTTTATTCATTCATTTGTTGCTAACATCCATGTTGCTGAGTTAATCCAACATCCAAACTTTAGGTACCTCAAAAAATAGAAGAAAAGGCACTGGACTGGGCAACATCCATATAAAAGCAGAATGCAGGTAAAGGAAGAAAGTGTGAGACTGAACTAAGTTCAAAAGTATTCATTTTTAGTATGGATGAAACAAGCTGCTTTTATGTGTTTTGTTTTGGTTTGGTGTTCAGTTCTTCATGTGCCAGCAGTCTTGGCAGTAGTTAAAGGAGCTGTACTCTGCCTGTCTGGAAAAAAAAACATTGACACATAGTCCAGTGAGAAAATCTAAATTCATCCGTGATGCCATGTTTAAAGTTTTCTTCATTCATTATCCTTTAAAATGAATTGTTTACTCTAGTGGAACACTTGCAGATGTGTTCATACTAGAAATATTCAAGGTTGCAAGGACTGTTACAGATGCAATGCATGTATGAGCTAATTTTACATTAAACTGAACAAATCAGCGTGGACTATCAATAGCCTAATACACTATTGGAATTAACAGAGAATCTGCAGTAGGCACTAAAATCTTTTGCCAAAGTTAAACTTCATATATACAGTGGTGTGAAAAAGTGTCTCCCCCCCTTCCTGGTTTCCCAGTGCTTTACATGTTTGTCACACCTACATGTTTCAGATCACTAAAGACATTTCAATATCAAAAAGATAACCAAGATAACCTGCGTAAATACAAAATGCAGTTTTTAAATCATGATTTCATTAATTAAAGACGAAAAGCTATTCAAACCTACCTGTTCACATGTGAAAAAGTAAACTGCCCCACACCCCTGTTGGTCAATCATGAGTTAAATGTGATTAACCACATTTTTGTAGTGCTGAGTTCAGTTTCACTAAACACACTCAGACCTGATTCAACAGGTCTGCTGGCAAACCTGTTGAATCAAGAAATCACTTATATATAACCTGTCAGACAAAGTGAAGCAAGCTAAAAGAGATCAAAAAGTAACACAACATGGGTCATTATATGCAAATGGAGAAATCTTGGAACAGTGATGAACCTTCCCAGGAGTGATCGCCCTACCAAAAGCACACTGACAAGTCATCCAGGAGGTCACAAAAGAACCCAGATCAAGATTAAAGAACCACAGGTTTACATGTCTCAGTTAAGGTCCGAGTTCATGATTAAAAAATAAGAAACAGTCTGGTCAAAAGTGGCATCAATGAGAGAGTTCAAGGACAAAACCGCTGCTGACCAAAAAAACCACAAAGGCTTGTCTCACATTTGCCAGAAAACATCTTGCTGATCCTCAGTACTTGGGAAAATACTCTGTGGGCTGACGAGACAAAAGTTGAACTCCTTGGAAGGTGTATGTCACATTAGATCTGATGTAAAAGTAACATAGCATTTCAGAAAAGGAACATCATACCAGCAGTAAAATATGGTGGTGGTAGTGTGATGGTTTGGGGCTCCTTTGCTGCCTCGGGGCCTGGAAGACTTGAGGTAGTAAATGGAACCATGAATTCTGCTGTCTACCAAAACATCCTGAAGGAGAATGTCTGGCCATCTGTTCGTGTTCACTTTTGTTCTGCAGCAGGACAATGGTATAAAACAGCAAGTCCACCTGTGAATGGCTTAAGAAAAAAAGTGTGTAAATACACATTGCCAGTTATCACAAATGCTTGATTGCAGTTTTTGCTTCTAAGAGTTGCCTGACCAGTTATTAGGTTTAGATAGCAATCACTTGTTCCCCTTAATAAAAAAGACCTTCATTTAGAAACCGCATTTTGTGTTTCTGTGTTTTATCTTTGTCTAATATTTACATTTGTTTGCTGATCTGAAACATTTAAGTGTGACAAATATACAAAAAATAGGAAATTATGAAGGGGACAAATACTTTTTCACACCACTGTGTGTGAAAAAGTGTTCGCCAGCAAGTTTAAGTTCTACATCTAAAAAAATCATATTGACTCTTTGCTCCTTCCATCTGAAATGTTCAAGAAAAGATATTTTTTGGTCAAGCATGCAGTTTAATCGTCTTAACCATATGTTGCTGAGTTCTCTCAGTTTTTTGTGATGCAGTGTTCCATTTCATAAATTAATTACACATATTAAATGCAACTTTGCACATGGCTGCTAGAGCTTGCTCAGCTAAACTCAACTGCAGGTCCATGATAAAAGCTGGCACGGATGAACTATCTGGATGTGTTCTGGCAGAGCATATTCTCCCATGTATGTATTTACATACACATGAAAAGCGCAGCATGAAGAAAACAAAGAAAGTGATGTGGGATTTTTTTTCTTCTAGAAAAAATTTCAGGTTGCCTATGCACATATTGTTATCATCATTATGATTATTATTAGTAGTAGTAATGGCCTGTATTTGCATAGCGCTTTACTAGTCTCTAAGGACCCCAAAGCGCTTTACACATTCAGTCATCCACACATTCACACACTGGTAGTAGTAGTAGTAGTAGTAGTCATCAGCTGTCCATCCATTCACTGCTGGAGCCTACTCTATGGGCTAAACATGACGATAAGTAAATATATATTAATGCACGAAGACAAAAACTAATGAAATATCTTGACACTTTTGCTGACAAATATAAATGATGATTTATCCAAATTAATATGTTAATTTAACAAATTAAATTAAAATGTCTGGTTGATCATCATGACTGGTGACTTGGAATTGTTATCGACAACAGAAATGCAACTACTCAAAAAAGCACTGAAAAGGCCCATGGCGGCTTTCAGTGCTCTAAATGTTGTGAACAAATTCAATGAACCCAGGTAGACAGTAGGAGTAACTGCAACTCTCAAGGTTGCCAAATGTATTTTCCCCTTATTAAACAACAGTAATAATAATAAATGCAACATTAAACTATTATTATTATTATTATTATTATTATTATTATTATTATTATTATTATTATTATTACTACTACACTTTAGCAGATCAGGACTACAGAACTAAATTTAAAAGCTGGAAGTATAATGACTTGAATCAGGTAAAGCCAGAAACATTTTGGAGTCATAATATATCGTTCATAAGTGCCATTGAGCTATTTCATACACTTCAATACTAGCCTCACACTCAAGCTGTAGTATGAGGAAGCTGTAGACGCTCTATTTAGTACTGTTTTTGTTTGCTGATTGCAGAATTTAATATAATGTTAACGTGTGCACTGAACTACAATGTGATACACTGAGGTTTTACTCTCAACTGTGCAGTGTCTTGATGACTCCTCTTGCATTTCAGTTGAAGGAGAGGTGTGGTAGAGGGCTTAGTGAGCCCAGCTAAGCAGCAAACAGCACTCTTAGTTGCAATCTGGTTACTGCAATCTGCTTTTCACAGAAAAGGTGTGTGTCTCATGTGGCCCACTGCTTTCTTTCTATTTGGTGAAAGCAGAACACCATATACCACCCGAAAACACATAATCTCCCTCAACCTGCTGATCACACAGACAAACAACCTGTGTTTAAAGGATGTCATTAATGTCAGACCAGACAGAAAAGACCAAAAGTGTTTTTTCCAATTCTATAACTCCTAAAGGTTGGTGACCGTTCCTTTGTTTTCCTTTCCTTTCCTTTCATGTTTCTCTTTAAAGTCAGTATAAAAAGATCTGTTTCAATCGCTGAGCTGTAATTTGGCCTGGTCTCCATGCAAAAGACTACAGGCTACCAAGCATCTGCATGTAGGGTGGGGCATAGGGATGTGCCATATAATATTGTCCGACTATAACGGTATTATTTTTTACATTACGTCAAAATGTCATATTGCGATATTATTGCTATAGCAGTGCCATAGGTTTAGATTACTAAGAGCCTTAGTTCTTAGTAAGCAAGCCCAGGCATGTCATATGTATCATTCTCCTGCTATTTGGCACGTAAAAGGAACTATTTCAGCAATTTCCAACAAAGCACAGGACTAGACAAGAAAACTATTCCCGCTAAAGGTGTACACAAAAAACTTGTTTCACCACTTAAGGGTATGAAGCAGGAGATACTAGCAATTGTTTTTTCCCAAATATAATGTAAATCTAAACACACCCAGTACTGCTAGAACACTAGCTAGATGCACAGGAAGAGCAAATAGTCGATTGTAACTCTTAAGGTGTTCAAATGTCTAATCTCCTTACTAATAACAACAATAATAATAATGACGCAGGGATTACTGATGTCTTTACATGATGGAAAAGGAGAGATTTAGGCAACTAGATTCAAGGTGGAAAATATTTTTCAGTTTAGCAATGTGACAATACTGTGAAGAGTAATAAAGTTACATTCCTTTACTTAATATTAAATTAAAGTGTTATATCTTTAATTTAAATTGACATTAAAGCAGCACTATCTAGGCTACATTTATGCTTACATTTGATTCATGCTGTGTCATTTGATTTTGATTCACACTCAGTGTGTCATCAATGACAGTGACTCATTGGAAACGAAGGATAAAAAAATGCTTATATTGCTTATATCATCACTATATATATATATATATATATATATATATATATATATATATATATATATAGATAGATAGATAGATAGATAGATAGATAGATAGTAAAGAAAGCAAAGAGGAATCCAAAGAACTCAACTTCAACAAATTTCAAATTCTTAACAGTATAAGAACAAAATCCAAACAGAAACCCAAATTCCAGTATGCTAAACCAAATCAAAAGCAAAACGACAAAACCTTAGGGCCATAACAGTTGCTAATCCAACACAAAAGGTAGAGTGTTTAGAGTGCATCCTTGGGTGCAGAAGCATGTTCTGCTTTGGTTGTTTGTTTTGGTTTACTCCCTCTATCCAGTGTTTTTCTTAAAATTCTCTCACTTCAAGGCTAACCAAGTGCACAGCACTTAAACAAGGAGACAGCTGGATACCTCTGAATGCTTTTTTTCTTATAGCTGACATCCAGGAAATGGTGGCTCTACAGCCTCACACATCCTCACACTCACACACATTCATCTGTACACTTGGACAGACACTTGGGGCTGACATTTCAAACTGTCAGAGAGAATGCTGTCAAACTGTGCGTTGTCGTGGGACATGCCTACATGCGGATGTGTTTCTCTGTGTGTAAGGGTGTGTGAGCGTGTGATTGCAGGCATGTATTTTGCTGGAGTGCTTGCTTTCGATTGTCTGTTGCAAATTTATTAATTTACTAATTTATTTTTGTTGTTGTTATACTGTATATATATATATATATATATATATATATATATATACGTCACAATCACAGACATGCACTTCCTACAGATTACTAGCTGAACAACACACATATGTGGTCCAGTCCCTTTGAACCCCCACTCGCGCCCCGCCGTTCACTGCACATACGTACACCGTCACCCACTCCCTTACACACACACACACACACACACACACACACACACACACACACACACACACACACACACACACACACACTTATCAAATTAAATAAAGTCAGCATTTTGCAGCCAGTCGGTTGCAGGGAAATAAAACACCATGTCATTTAGTGCTGATGGGATGGAGCCTCTATAAATAGTTATTTCCTGCTTGGCTTTAATTAAGTGGCACTACTGTCAGCTGTCACAGAACACAATTATCAAGCAGACCCATTTAGCAAACTAACCCCTTCGCTGTGTCTCTGTCGATTTATCCCTCCGTCGGTCTGTCACTTTGCTCTGTGTGCTGTCTACTTTAATGCCCGTCTTTCTATCCCCATTATCCCCATTTCACTGCTTTGGTGTGTTTCTGTCTGCTATTGTTGGTCAGTTTATCCAAGAGTGTTTACCTTGCTTTAGCTCTCTTTATTTTCTTCTGTCCACCAAGCCTTTTTGCCGTTCTCTGTTCAGTTTTCTCAATGCTCCCCATTTTCCCCTTTCTCTTCTAATCTGCTGCAAGTTTTCTTCTCTGACAGCTTGTTTCATCTTCCTTCCTCTGCACTGGCATCTACCCTGTGCTCTGGCTTTTTTAGTTTTTTTCTCCTTTCTTCGTCTTCTTTCTCAGACTCACATGTAACTGAGTTTTCCCATCCCCCAGTTGTGTGTAAGCACATTTGACCACGTGTGTGCATGTACGTAAGTGTTTGAACACCGCCGCTATGTTTACTTATAAGGTCTGGTGCAGTTCTGATTGGAGCTACACTTTCTGTCTCCATCTGAAACCTCTGAAGCATGTTATTCCCCTGGCGCATGAAGTTAGAGAGAAAGAAGGAGCAAGCAGAAGAAGGAGGGAAAGAGCAAAAAGCAAAGAGGAAAAGAGAGATGAGGGGATGTGTGTGAAGGGGTGGAAGGGGGAGGGGGTACCGAAGACACGGAGAGATAGAAAGAGCAAGGGCAGGAGATGGAGATGCCGAGAGAGCAGGATAGAGAGGCAGAGAGAAGGACACTGCAAGGACAGTGCAGAGGAAAGAGAGGGGAGTAGGAGGAGGGAAATGCACTCAGGGACACACAAGAGAGAGAAACACACAAACATTCATGCACACACACACACCTACACACACACACACACACAAGCTTTGGTATACATATCTCTGGCCACTGAACCACCCACAAAGCTGAATTTATGTTGTGTTTCACATATATTGATAGACGATCAGTCTTTATCACAAACATTCCCGGGATACACAAGCCCTCATTTCCGCTGACATACTAACACCAATACACAATTAATCTTTCACCCATACACACACTTACAGAAAAATGACAGAAAGGAATATAAAAAAGACTCTGGTTAAGGCTGCAACACAGGTGGATAAATAGCATGTTTTCATATTTTTACTCTTTGTGTTACACGTACTGATAGAAATACATGCACACTCAGGGGTGGTAAAGCCAAGAGTAAACTATGGGTTGTCACAACTGGAGTTTTGATGGATTTAACACTCTGGAATTGTGCAAGAGGCAACAACAGCTTTACACAGAGAGGAAGGACATCAGATACACACATACTTGCACCGTAAAATATTATCAGTACTCACACATGCTCAAATACAAAAATAAAATCCTACAACACCTTGTAACTTAAGACGGTTTCATCTTTGTGCCCACGTGTATGCAGACATGGATGCCCGCACACATACTCTGCCACTCACCGACTCTCGTTCACTCTCTCTCACACGTGCACACACACACATACGCAAACACACACACACACACACACACACACAGATGTGAGAAAGTCCAATTATCAGCTGGCATTCCTCTCTCAGGGTAATTTAATGCATTGGGTGAGAGCTTCTCATTTATGTTTGGTAATTACACTCTCTCTGCTTTACACTCGCTTTAATAAGCTCTAACTTCACTGCATAAACCATTAGATTACATTCACACACACATACACACACACACACACACACACACACACACAGAGTCACACATACAGACGCATACACCCACCTACGCATGCAGATGAACATTTAAAGGTACACTGACTAGAAATGATGCTTGTATTTTTGTGACACCAAAACATATCAATCCCAGGTGAATGTATACATTCCCACATGTGCAGATCCATGCAGAATCTCTCCCCACCGTTGAGCATTCCTACATCCCACTAACTACCGACCTCCTATCATTTCCCTCACATTATCATTCATTACATTATTGCACTTGTTTTGATGCTTGGCAGTTTTCCCTCTCTATAATTCATTTCTTCGTTTGAATTTTCATCAGGGATTATGTTTTGCGTTATGGAAATGCCTATGATTACTATTCATTATGTGGTTTCATGACTCAGAGTCTTTTAAATTTATGTGTATGTTTGTGTGTGTGTGTGTGTGTGTGTGTCTGGATGTGGATGTGGAAGCTCTTTAATTCAGAAGGCTTAAAGAGACGCAAAAGTTATGTGTGAGTGTTTCTGCATGTGTGTGTGTGCTGGTGTGTGCTTGCATATTTCTTAAACTTGAGAAGTCGTGACTCTCCATCAGTGACAGAGCGGCGGAGTGTGTGCTGAGACTGTCGATGGAGCATCTGAGAGACCAAATTATAGCTGTGTCATCTGCTTCACTTCCCGTTTGAGAAACCCACTGCATAATCACCCACCTCTTTCCAGTTTCTGATGCAAATATACATAAAATTGGTCTCTAGTGACTTGGTTTCTAAACAATAACTCATAAAAACAGATGGGATTCATATTAAAATCAAATCGGATTACATAAAACAAGAGTTCCCGCAAAAGTCACCTTATTTATGTCACGGTCCTGGGTCTCCTGACCCAGCGTTTTTAGTTCTTTGTGATTTTTGTATTATTGTACTTGTGTGTGATTTATTCTATGGCTTCTAGTTTTGATCCCTTGCCCTTCATGTCTCTCTGTGTCCCCTCTGTTCTGTGTAATTGTGTGTCTTTGCATGTTTGAGTTTCTTGTTTTCTGTCACTCTGCATTGTGCATTATGTTCTCATGGTTGGTTTTTTGTTACTCTCTCTAGTCTAGTCTCTTGTGTTCCCAGCTGAGTATTTCCCTGTGTATTTTGGTTCTTAGACCTCTGCCTTATGGTTTATGTCTCTGTATTTCTTAGTTGCTGTCTCCTTCTGTGTCTCATTCCCCTCGTTACTTCCCAGTGTATTTAAACCCTGTGTTTCTCTGAGTCAGTGTCGCGTCGTCCCTCATGCTGTGTGGATCTCCCTGTGTGTCTCTCTGTGAGTTTTCCAAGTTCCCAGTTTGATTAGTTTGTATGTTTTTTCCCTGCCAGCAAATAAAGCTGAGTTTTGAGTTCACCTCCCTGAGTCTGTGAGTCCTGCACTTTGGGTCCAACTCCTGCCTGCCGCACAGCGATTCATGACAGAACGACGCGACCACAAAAAGGATCCAGCGGACTCAATGAGGAGGCGCCGCTTGGCTTTTGATGGGACCCGGTTGGTTCTTGGGGGTCCTCCGTGTAGCCGGTCGTCTTCGTTTGCCACTAACCCGTCTACTCACTTTTCTGTTTCCTCTCCACTGTTGACGCCTGCGACCCGGACCCGAGGAAAGCACCCGAGGCGGCACCGCGAGGAATACTATGAGCCTGCGAGCAACCAGCTCACGCCAGCACAGGCATTTTATAAAATGCTGGGGATTATCATTGTTCCCCCCAGTGCACCCAACATTTCCACACCGCAGCAGGAGCAACTGCAGCCGAGTTTTCCCACATCACCTTCAGCCAGCCCTTCTCCCTCTTCAACAGGGAAGCGGCAGACACCCCGCCAGCATTCACAGCCCCAGCGAGGGCCTGGATTTCTTCCTGTACAGTCGGCTAGGGTGAGTGGTGGAGCTACTCTTTTGGCTCCTGCAGAAATAAAAACTGTTAATTCCGGGCCGGCTTGTTGTGTAAGCGGCACCGGAAATGAAAGAACTGCTTATTTTAAGGACAATTATTCTGGCCCATTGAGCCATTCAAACTGTGTCACTCCTGTTCCTTTCGAGCCTATCCATGAAACTAGGAAGATTGGTGTCTCTGTGCTCAATAACTCCAAGGATCCAAAGACTGTTTTAGACTCAGATGGTTGTGAGCTACAAACTGAAATGAAGGGTCCTGAGGGTTCGGTTAAAAATGAACTGTGTGTTCCCCAGCCCTCAGCTCAGTTAGCCGCCCGGCCTAAAGCCCAGTCGCCGCCTCCACCACCACCATCACTACACCCAGCCATTCAGGCTGCTACTCAGTCAGACATTCAACCCATAGCCCTGCCGTTAATACACTCTGTAGCTGAGCCACTAGCTGCCCGACCCGCAGCCACTTCAGCCACTCCTCCACCCGTTACACCTCCACTACAACCGTCACTGCAGTCTCTAGTGCAGTCTCCAGTGTCCCCAGTGCAGCATCCCTTAGCACAGTCATCCACTCAATCACCAGCTCCACTTTCCCCTCAACTATCACTACCACCTCTAGCTCAGTCTCCTGTGCACTCACCTCTGGTTCATTCTCCTGTGAAGTCATCAACTCCACTGCCTACTCCACTCTCACCACCTCCGTTACAACAGACATCAGTTCAGTCCCCTGTGCCAGTGCAGACGCCCTCAGTTCAGTCTCCCGTGCAGTTATCTACTTCACCACCATCAGTAGCTCAGCTCCCACTCTCATCCGCATCTCCAGTAGCTCAGCTCGCACCTGAACCATTGGCCCAGTCCCCGATAGCAATACGGTCTTCTGTTCGGCTTAACATTCAGCCAGGGGTCCCAAACCTCTCTGGCTCTACATCAGCTCCTGCTGGAAGCTCGGATGAGCTCATCCAGGACTCCGCGGCTCCCACGCCGCCATCTACCTCGTCCGCTGGGGGTTCCAGTGAGCCCGGCCAGCACCTCCTCGTCTCCGCTGAAGGGCCCGAGGGGCCCGTTCAGCCTCCTGTCTCCGCTGGAGGGTCCGAGGGGCCCGTTCAGCCTCCTGTCTCCGCTGGAGGGTCCGAGGGGCCCGTTCAGCCTCACGCCGCATCAGCTGGAGGGCCCGAGGAGCCTGTCCAGCCGCCACCTGCGACCGCCTCGTCGTCGCCTGGTCCGGCTGCATCTGCCTGTGCTTCTGCTACGCCTGGGCCAGCCTCTGCCTCTGCTTCTGCTACGCCTGGTCCGGTCTCAGCCTCTGCTTCTGGTCCAGCTTTGGCTTCTGCTTCTGCTCCGCCTGGCCCAGCTTCGGCTTCAGCCTGTGCTCCCCCTGGTCCAGCCTCAGCCTCTGCAACCTCGTCTGGTCCGGCCTCAGCCTCTGCAACCTCGTCTGGTCCGGCCTCAGCCTCTGCGTCCTCGTCTGGTCCGGCCTCCGAGTCTTCGTCCTCGTCTGGTCCGGCCTCCGAGTCTTCGTCCTCGTCTGGTCCGGCCTCCGAGTCTTCGTCCTCGTCTGGTCCGGCCTCCGAGTCCTCGTCTGGTCCGGCCTCCGAGTCTTCGTCTGGTCCGGCCTCCGAGTCTTCGTCTGGTCCAGCCTCCGAGTCTTCGTCTGGTCCTGTGCCCACCAGGCCATGGCCAGCACGCCTGAGACTGGAGGGCCGCCGCTGGCTTCCGCGCGGTCGACCCCCTGAACTGCTCCGTTGTCTCCTTCGCCGCCGCCGCTGCCTTCCGCGCGGTCGGCCTCCTGAACTGCTCCGTTGTCTCCTGAACTGTTTCCGCGTCGCCGCCGTTGCCTTGCGCACGGCCGGCCTCCTGAACTGTTTCCGCGTCGCCGCCGTTGCCTTGCGCACGGCCGGCCTCCTGCACTGTTTCCGCGTCGCCGCCGTTGCCTTGCGCACGGCCGGCCTCCTGCACTGTTTCCGCGTCTCCGCCGTTGCCTTCCGCATGGTCGGCCCCCTGAACTGCTCTGTTTGGGTTGTTTTCTTGGGCTCCGGTGTTTGCTGTGCTCTTCTTTTGTTTTCTGTTCCGAGCCCTCCGTCCTGGGCCCCCGCCGCCCGCCCTGGGTTGTTTTCTGTTTGGTTTTGTTTTTCTGTGTTTGGGCTGTCTGGAGCCAGCCCTTGAGGGGGGGGTACTGTCACGGTCCTGGGTCTCCTGACCCAGCGTTTTTAGTTCTTTGTGATTTTTGTATTATTGTACTTGTGTGTGATTTATTCTATGGCTTCTAGTTTTGATCCCTTGCCCTTCATGTCTCTCTGTGTCCCCTCTGTTCTGTGTAATTGTGTGTCTTTGCATGTTTGAGTTTCTTGTTTTCTGTCACTCTGCATTGTGCATTATGTTCTCATGGTTGGTTTTTTGTTACTCTCTCTAGTCTAGTCTCTTGTGTTCCCAGCTGAGTATTTCCCTGTGTATTTTGGTTCTTAGACCTCTGCCTTATGGTTTATGTCTCTGTATTTCTTAGTTGCTGTCTCCTTCTGTGTCTCATTCCCCTCGTTACTTCCCAGTGTATTTAAACCCTGTGTTTCTCTGAGTCAGTGTCGCGTCGTCCCTCATGCTGTGTGGATCTCCCTGTGTGTCTCTCTGTGAGTTTTCCAAGTTCCCAGTTTAGATTAGTTTGTATGTTTTTTCCCTGCCAGCAAATAAAGCTGAGTTTTGAGTTCACCTCCCTGAGTCTGTGAGTCCTGCACTTTGGGTCCAACTCCTGCCTGCCGCACAGCGATTCATGACAATTTATCAGCAAAGAAACATTATAAATTCTTCTTTTTCTCAGCTGCACAAATTCTGCATTTTTTTTATCCCATTGGAAGATGTCATTCAAGTATAAGCCTGGAATCTCATGTAATGAAAAACTGCACACATATTCTTATTTGAAACCATACTTGTAATACAAAAATATGGTCAATGAGTCCAATGAAATAATATTAAGACATTCATACTTGTTTATCCAAGCAGTGTCTAATTTTTGCAGCAATGGAGTCGTCGATACAGAAGGCACATGTGATGCTCTCTATCGTGTGCTTTGAGTAGAAAAACAATCACAATGAAGCAAAAATGGCAGAAATGCAAATATGTACTTTTACAAATATGTATATAATTTTGTTGACAACACTTAGTGGATATAAATTGAATGGTCTACTCAAACTCTGAATATTCCCAATCATGAGTCCTGTTTTCTCACATAGTATAGGTAATCCATGTATAGACCAGCTGTAGACATTTCGAAATTCCATGCTATATTTAAGTAGTGAGCAAAACTGAACTAGTTGCAGTTGTGATATTGACCCATAGCAGAGCGGGCAAAGTGTGGCTGGATGCGTGGAAAGCTGGGCAGGTTGCTGACTGTGCAGAGGAGCAGGGTAACTGTAGCTATACTGAGCAGAGAGTCCAGAGAGAGCTAATTCAAGGAAATACAGAGTGAAATCTGGAGCAGAGCAGTTGCATTGGATGGGTTTCAGGCCTTAAGAGCACAGATGAGGAGGGCTACTGACTGGTGGCCCCATTATCGTTGCAGCATTGGTTGTGTTGTGCATAAACAGTGTTGGTCTTACTATTTACACCAACCCTGAGGGCATCCATGCTCGCTGAACGATAGGTGTCGCCACTAAAAACTCGAAACCTCTGGATCAGCGCTGGTATTGGAGGAGAAAGAGTCAAAACCGGAAGCAAATCACAGTTTTTCCAAACTATTGCAATATCTTCTTCCGTATAAACTGTGAATCTCTGAGTTAGCTATCCTAATATATCATCAAATTGTCAATAAAAACTCATGTTCATGTAGCCAACTGTGTGGTCAGTCTTCTTTGCCATCACTGGTAGTGTTCCAGGACAAGGCCAAAATGACTCCCTCTGGCAGTTCTAGTGTTAAAGCCTTAATACAGCTCGAACATTTAACACTTCCTCAATTTGAGGGAAAAGTTTACTTTTGATCACCGCCTAGCTTTACTTTTGTTAAAAGTAAAGCTAGGCAGTGTATTGAAATGTAACTTCAAGTTAACAGTTCTCCAGTATCACTCTAGCTTAAATGTTAGATGCATGTCATACTCCACTGACAATGCATGTAAGTATGATTGGTTCTGACACTGTTTGATGCAGAAAAAAATAAAATATGTGATGAGTTATTATGTCGAGCAAAATGCTGGTATTATGAAACTGGAAGGAGAGATGAACAAGTTAAAGGCAGGAAGGGAAAAGGAGTTAAAGCTAAATATGACTGGACAAAATGTATGGAATTAGGAAGTTCTTGAGATAAATTTTTGCTAATTACTAAGATAACAGAAAGAATTTTCAATCTTGAAATTTCCCATGTCTTGAAGCTGTCAGTCCACACAAAGGCCAAACCATTAATTAGTTTCAGTTAGTGTACAACATAAATTTTATAATCTTTTTATCTGTTTATTTCTTGATGTGGTGCCAACAACATGTCAAAACTGCATGTGAATTGCATCACTGAACCTGTGCACAATAGCTGTGTTAATTACTTAAATCAATACAAGCTCAGTATTGGGTAAATGTTGTTTTGTGAGGGCAGGCAAAGATCAGTTAGACTAGAGTAGAGTCTCAATTACTAATCATTTTCTACATACAAGCCCTCTACATTCATTATTCAAATAATGATTGCTCTAGATTGCCCATTAACACAATACATCATCGAAATACTCTATTCAAGTATGCTTTCTATCCAAATACTCTTCCAGTCTTTTATCTATTCCTCCGTGGCCATAACAGCCTGTTATGGCCTTCTGTTAGAGCTAGTTATAGACTTTAAATACTGGAATGCAAAGACAATCTATTTTTTGCTTCTTTAGAGTGTGCCATGATAGACATAGCCCATACACACACACACACACACGCACACACACACACACACACACACACACACACACGCACACACACACACACACACACACACACACACACACACACACACGCACACACACACGCACACACACACACACACACAGCTCCATTAGTTCTTGGCACTTGGTGACACAGTTGCAAAGGGAATCACCTGACTGGATTTGAATAATGCAAAAATTTACATCTTGCCAAACTAGCATTGGCTTTATGCCTTGTGCTATGTTTTCCCCCTCTATTGCTCCTTCCTATTATCTGTAATCTCTATATTTATGTTTGACGTTTAACATCATATTTTAATAGTATTTTATGTCTGCTCTCTAACTCACCAGCCTCCATTCCTTCCTGCATTTGCATGCACACAACCTGGATCCAGCCATAGCCCCATTTCTTTTTATAAGAGAAACCCAATCTTTTAATTTATGATTTTTTATTAATCACTAATAGCTTATTCTTGAATACCAGTGTCAAATTAAAGTTCAAGGTCTGTCTTGACGTGATAGGTTTTAGCCTGCCAAAAGTCTGTATTAAGTGAAAATTGACTCACACACATATCTAAAAACGCAGATCCTACAAACTGCACAAATACACACACACATACACACACACACACACACACACAGAAAAAAAAGCACTTGAGTGCTCAGTGTCTAAACGTGTGCTCCTGTGGGAGAAGGTGGCTAATTCAGTCTAATAGCGTGGACACCCTTCATCTTCCCACTGGGATGCTGGTATTCAATTACCACCAGTTTATACCTCTCGCTCCTCTCGCTACATTTTGCCACTAGCATGACACAAACTAATGGAGCATCTTATTACAGTACTACTAACTGCAGTGTGTGCAGAATTTTCATAACTAAGTATGAGAAAGTGCTCCATTCCTCTAACTGTATATACATATTTTCCAGTATGTTTATTGCTCTAAAAATATTGAGATTAATTTGTAATTTGTAGCAGAATGAGAGGCTGGGGATTTTTGACTGGAATCAAATTTTAACTCCAAACCTGCCAGGCTGACATGGTTAAGTAGAGTGTTGTTCAGCTGTAAAATATCTCTAAAAAATGTAGTGTATAGAAGAGGTGACTGTGGGTTAGAAAGTAGACATTTACCAATCTGAAGGTCAATGCTTTATTCCCCAACTGCTCTAATCTCCATGCTGAAGCATCCTTGGGCGAGATACTCAACTCCAACTTGATCCCTAGAGCATTTGTTGGAGTGTGAGTGTGTCTGAATGTTAGGCAAGGTGCTTATAGAAATAAAGCAATTATATAAGTGTGTGTGTGTGTGTGTGTGTGTGTGTGTGTGTGTGTGTGTGTGTGTGTGTGTGTGTGTGTGTGTGTGTGTGTGTGTGTGTGCGCGCAATTGGATGAATGGGGTTTGTAGTAAAAAAGCTCACTTAGACTAAAAAAAGAGTTATATAAGTACCAGCCCATTTACCATTGCCAAATGTGGGCTGTGCTGTTTCACTTCTCCGGGCTTTCTGGTTTCTGGTTCTCCCTCTCTTTCCCTCCTACCTCCATCTCTTGGGAATTTGATAAATATCAAAAACTCACTTACAAGCACACACCTGTTGTGCCAGACTCCAATCCACAAACAAGTGAGCTGGGTTTCTGTATTCAGTTTAGCAAGAGTCCAAGTAGCCTTTCAAGTGGTGAGGCTTCACTCTGAGGACTTTCAAAGGTCTGTGAGGGTGATGAACAAGTGTGAGATAAATTCCATATCTATCCTGTTATTACAGTGAAATAATAGCCACCATGGTTCTTTGCTAAACAAACATACACAACTAAACCCTGTAATTATTCACTAGATTAAAAAAAACATAATTATGGCTTTAATAGCAGCATTCGATTATACAAACTGTTAGAAAAAGTGACACTCACTGTTTCTGATTTATTACAAAATGTAAACATTACTACCAGTTCATTATAAATGGACCATAAAAAAGAAAAAAAGAAACATGAATAGAACTGATATAACTCACATAACTTCACATGATATGAGTTGTGTGATGTTTCTTAAATCGAATGTATAATGAAAAATTTGCCAACTCCAAAGACTACATGTCTACATGTACAGTCATTTAAAAAAAGGAAAAAAATGACAGTCTTTGCCTTAAAAACCAAGTAAACCCCATAATGAAGTTGCTTGCAGAACCCTTTTAGCAGCTGAAGCCTGAAGTAGTTGTTTTCTATGGGACTTTATCAGTCTCCCACTCTTCTTCACAACATTGTTTCAGTTGAGGTTTAGTGACATTCATTTATGCACAGCTCTCTGCCAATTCTCAGGCGTAGGTCCTACCTCAACATTTCAGTCAAGCTGAGCTTTGGAGTCTCTGTAATAGGTGCTGTGCTTGGTCTCATTGTCGCTTGGTCTCATTGTCATGTTGCACGGCCCAGTTCTGGCCAAGCTCTAGCTTTTGGATGGATGGCTACACAGTAAGAGGAAGTGAACTCACAAGAGTTTGTATTTTGTAGTCTCAATGACTATAAGTTGCCTAGGTCCTGTGGTTAAAAACAAGCCCTAATCATCGTCCTTCAGCACTCTGCTTGATACTTGGTATGAGATGTTTGTGCTGACATGCTGTGTTTAATTGTCACCAGACATTTGCACTTTGGTTTTGTTTGTCCACAGGGCATTGTTCTAGAAGTCTTTTTGCTAACCCATGTTACAATTTTCTTTTTAGCAAGAAGAGGCTTTCTCCATGCTTGTTTAGTCTGTTTTCACTGTCATGAACTTTAACCATTGAATTGATGTCCTTCTCGCAGCATTGTTCAATCTGACCATGGGGGTAAATTTGCTGGAAATAGTCACATTTGAAGATCCAGTTAATCAAGTACATCTGATTAGCAGCACCTGGCTAAAATGGCCTGTATTTGTATAGCGCTTTTTACTAGTCCCTAAGGACCCCAAAGCGCTTTACACATTCAGTCATCCACCCATTCACACACTGGTGATGGCAAGCTACATTGTAGCCACAGCTGCCCTGGGGCACACTGACAGAGGCGAGGCTGCCGGACACTGGCACCACCGGGCCCTCTGACTGGGCCCTCTGACCGGGCCCTCCACCAGTAGGCAACGGGTGAAGCAGGGGCGTCACTAGGTTTTAAGGACAGGGGGGGCTTAGCCCCCAAGAGATGCACACGATATTAACGAACGTAGTGAATGAGCACAAAATTTCACGAAGAGAAAACAAGACTGAGAGATTGTTTTCCTACTTTTTTGGACAGATTAAACATCCTAGGCCACCAATAGATCTATACCAATTGTCTGTTTTATAATACAGTACAACAAGAAAACAGAAGAAATGTGTTTGCTGCATCAATAACAAGAAAAAAACTGAAAATAAAAAAGTCCATCATTTTTATGGCTGCAATCACCAGTTACTTGGTGGGTGGAAGCATCAAAGAATGACGTCTGTTTTTAAACAATCACTCTGTTGTGACTCAGATGCTGAAGCGTGTCTTTTTCAATAGACATGACTGCAAGACTGTGAAGTCTTTTCTGACCCATTGTTTGACGCAGCCAGGAGTGCAGCCGACGCAGTGCACTAAAGGACGTTTCGCATGAGCAGCTGCTGACAGTCACTGTTAGGGCAACTTGGATGGTTGCCTTCAGAGAGGGAAACATGTCTGAATCAAGGAGGTTGTACACAGACAACACATTCAGTGCGTGAACCCACAGTTGCCTCCAGGACAAAATCCTCCATTTTCCTCTGCTTGTGCCTTGTCTTGGCACCTGGTTCAGGGATACTGTGGGTGTTACACAGGGCCTTCGTTTTCTCATACAGCTCTGTAGCAAATGCATCTGAGTGTTTGCCCTTAAGTGTGTCACACACAGCTTGTTTGCAGATAAAAGCTTCTGCCAGGTCTAAATTCTCTTTCTGCAGGAGTCCTTCGGTTACAGACAGAATCGACTGAAACATCAGTAGTGCATAGACTGCTGAGAACTTGTAGAGCTTTGCTCTGAGACCAACAGCTATGGGGGATCCAATTGCAGATAGGCACTCCAAAATGGCAGGCAATGTCTCAAGAACTGCACTGATTGATCACAAATGACATGCCCAGCGAGTGTTTGAAAGTTGCACAAGCTCAGTTTTTGTCAATCCAAGCTTTGCCTGAGTCTCCATGTCAAGTCAAGTCAAGTCAAGTTTATTTATAAAGCACATTTAAAAACAACCAAGGCTGACCAAAGTGCTGTACAATAAAATACAAATATAAAATACAATAAAACACAAGTACATAGACACCTCACTGATAAAAACAATAAGTTAAAACAGTAAGTTAAACCTTGCTAAAAGCCAATGAGAAGAGGTGAGTTTTAACAGCAGTTTTAAAAGTTCCTAGGCTTGTGGAGAATCTGATATGAGGAGGTAAACTGTTCCACAGTCTGGGTGCAGCCACAGCAAAAGCCCTCTCTCCCTTAGTCTTTAATCTGTACCTGGGAACATCTAAAAGCATCAGGTCTGCTGACCTCAAAGATCTCCTGGGGCGGTAAATGCTAAGAAGCTCTGCCAGGTAAGGAGGTGCAGTACCGTTGAGAACCTTAAAAACCAGCAGTAAAATTTTAAAATCAATCATAAAAGCAACTGGGAGCCAGTGGAGAGAGCAGAGGACCAGAGTGATGTGGTCTCTCTTTTTGGAACCGGTCACCATGAACTTATGATGATTGACTAGGGAGGTGCTGAAGAAAGAATACACACACTCCAACAAGCTGAAAAGCTCCACAGCCTCTGGGACAGCCTTGCAAGTATTACACAAAACCAGGTTGAGTTGATGAGCATAACAATGCACATAGATAGCCTCAGGATGGAGCCTTCTAAAATGTGGTTGTACACCTCCAGTGGAGCCACTCATAACGGCTGCACCATCATATGTTTGTGCTACACATTTAAGCTCTGCAAGACCATAGTTTTGGATCTGCTGCTGAATCTCATTTGCAATGGACTGGGCATCAAATGATTTTATCTCTGCTAGTGCAAGGAAACGCTCCTTCACTGCCCCCTCTGACACGTACCTGACACAAACAGCTAACTGCTCTTTCTTTTCATCCCTTGCCTCATCTGCCATGATGGCATAGACTTTAGACTTTGTCATTTCAGATAAAATGACACTAGTAACTTCCTGGGCACAACAGTCAATCATGTCATTCTGGGATGTTGGCGAGATATACTGTGCATTTGATGGGGGATTACGTTTTTGAAGAAAAGGATCAAACTCCTTCAAAAGCTCCATGCACGCAAGAAAATTCCCTGTGTTTGGGCTGTCTTCACCTTCATCATGGCCACGAAAAGGGAGTCCCTGTCTCCCTAAAATAGAGGTGACTGCAACAATTCGTCTGAGATACTCTCTTCTTTCAACTATCTCACTCACATTTATCATCTGTGCAACGTTTCCCTGTTTGCTAGTTCACTGGTAGCTTTTCCATGTAAGAACACTGCCCTTACGTGTTTGTGCCATCTCATGCTATATATATATATCTTTGATCTCTCTACTTTCTAACCTTGACTCTCCTAAATAAAAGCTCAAGTTAAACAGGTCTTATATGTTGTACCGTGACTGAAATGTTTCATATTTCATATCCATATTGAGTTCCATAACATTCTAATCAGACTGTCTGCCACACAAATGACTCCATCCTGTCAAATCTTTGACTCACCTCTCCAATAGAGGTCTCTCCCCTCTCCCTCTTTGTGATTCTCTGCCCTGACTCCTACAGGTTAATGGGGATGGAGGAGTGATTGATATTATTTCCACTGATGATAACCATACCTGAATGAGCTCAGCTCGATTTTTCAGAGCTAAAACAAGTGACAAAAATTAACATTATGCTACCAATTTAACTTAGTGCGCTAGCCAGGTTTTTATTTATCAAAATGGGGAGCACCTGGTTCATTATTGACATGGGACTCTCTGCTGTTAGCTGGAGCTAACTAATTGTTACTACCAGCCAGTGATGAAGACTTACTTTCTTGAAAAACTTATATATCCATGTATCCATGATTTCTTGCTGTTTGCCGCATGTACGCTAGTGTTTCTGCAGGTGTATACGAGCGGAGTGTAAAGTAGCAGTGAAACGAGGACTGGATTTTCAGTAATGTGGATGTCCACTGTGAACAACTGGAACGGATTGGATAACGAAGCACTGACGCTACCTCAACAGTGTAAAGTGAAAGGGACCAACCGTGTTATGATCATATTTATGTGAATAGCGACAGGTTTATATTATTATTTCTTTAAACTCATATTCCTGCATCTTTATATTGAATTTGTCTGCAAGTTCTGTAAAAAAAAACAAATAAATAAATAAAATAAATAAATAAACACCAAATTATTTAGGGGGGCTTAAGAATATTTTAGGGAGGCTTAAGCACCCCTAAAATAGACCTAACGACGCCACTGGGGTGAAGTGTCTTGCCCAAGGACACAACGGCCGAGACTGTCTAAGGCAGGGCTCGAACCGGCAACCTTCCGATTACAAGGCGAACTCCCAACTCTTGAGCCATGATCTTAGAAACAGTAAGCATGTTTCTGTCATGGTCCCCGTGTCTGCCCGGCCAGCTCCACAAGGCCACATGTGTTTTGTGTACATTCTCCTCTCTCCGCCCCGCCAGGGCGGAGCTCACTACAGGCTCCCGCCCTTGGCACACACACCTGCATCTCGTCAGGCTCTAATTATGGGTTGGACTCTTAAGGCCGGGACGCAGACAGTCTCACCGCTGGATGATTGTGCTAGACACGTCAGTGAACCTCAGCCTGGTATCCTTAAGCTTTGTGAACTTGCTGTGATCTCTGTGTAACCTTATTTTCTCCTGTGCACAACCTGTTGTTTGAACCGTTGTAAAGAAGAGGAGCTAGCGTGTATGTGATTCCTTTCCCGGACTTCCCTTTCGGACCCAGCACCCCCGCTATCCCCTCACTGTATATATAGCTGCACCTGGTGACTGTGTAAATAAACGTTGTTCCCCCCTGAACTCTGCTCTGCGCCTGAGTCCTACTACACCACATGACCGTTTTTGACTGCACAGAGCCCTGTTTTCACCTGGCTGTAGATGTATAACAAAAACCAATAGTACATTTTGTCTTAAACATTATGTAGGTATAAGCTAATATAATCATTGTCTTTCATTTGCTCTCACTCAATAAGTCTTTTTTGTTACATCTTACTTTATCTAAAATAGATATTTCTTTACTTTGAGCTCATTAGAAAAGCACTAAACATACATAGAAATCAACTCATCCGTTTTGGGCTTTCCTATACAGGCACCCCAGATGAGTAAAAGTAGGACACAAAAGAAATACCTGTTTTTCTTCTTGAAACACACCAGCAGAGAAAATCCAACTGCTCTTGAATAAATCTGCTTGAAAAAGCAAATATGCATACAAAATTATCACGCATACAGTATTACCCAAAAGCAATAATAAGTAATGGTTAGTGTGTTATGTGAAAATAGGCCACTCTGGAAAGCATAAATATCTGAAATGCAATCAGCTTGTATTTGAATTAGATTTAAACTGTCCAGGCGCAAGAGTAGTTCAACCTTTATTTCCAAGATTAGAAAGGTTTTAACACAGAGAGTTCATTCAGAGTGTATTCCACTGCAGGGCACCCAGGTGCTCTGTTCTACTTCCTGCAGAGCCGTAATTACAAACACAGAAGCAATTAAATCCATGCAGGGTTATGTGTGTCTGTGTATGAGTGTGTGTGGGCATGCATGAGCATGTGCATGTGTTCAAACCTTTTTGTTTCATTTTATCATTTCCTTTTCATTGAGTCTTTGCTGAGTGTTTATGCAGATAGGTGCTATAGGAGTGTGTGAGTATTGACTGAGTATGCATGTATGAGTGAGTGCCAGAGACTGAGTGAGGAGCAGGCAATCAGAAAAGTATCAGATGACTGATGGCAATACTTCAAAGGCAGAAATATGGAAGAGGGAAATTTGATTCACATAAAATTTGAAAGTCTTATCCTTATAGATCTGCAGTCAATAAGCAAATTTCACAAAATTGAAAGTCATGTCACAGAGGAGGACAAATCAATTCAATCGACCTGATATATGAAGGCAGGCTTTGAACCCAATTTTGGTTTTAATCTCCCTGAGATTATGTAGCTTGACACAACACGTAAATAATTTAAAATTTTGTTTCTTTTTGTCTTGGGGTGTGGCTACTATGAGGTTTGAGTTCATTAAGACAGGCACTATGTCTATGTTTTTATCTGCTGAAATATAAATCTATAACCGGTAGTTAATGAAACAACACTTTTAAAGTTAAAGTACTGGATGTCATCAAAAACAAGCTGTATACTCAGAAGTGAGATATTACCACTGAATTTGATGTGGGGTGCTATTTATGCATTTGTTAAGATAAGGCTTTTTAAAAAACTTTCTTTTAACTTAATTAATAAAATTAGGTTCCAGTAAAGAATGCTTGCATGTGTAATTAAAGTCATTTTGATGTCTACATTCCCTGCAGGAAACAATTATAACACACATATTAGTAACATGTCACTTTCGAGCCATCTGTGAACTCGGACAGTAAGTGAAGGTGATCTCACAGGAGAATTCTCTGTAACTTCAAATGGATGATTCCTCTTTGTCTCTGCTATTGAGAACGCTCTGCATGCTCTAACAGTTTAGCGGTCTGTGCAAAGTACCTTGGAGAGAAAGATGACAATGAAGGCAGCGGGAGAGAGAGATAGGAGCAGGCTGCATGAGAGGAAAAGAGAAGGGTCAATCCCTTCCATAAAAACCAGACCTTTGGTGGTGTGCCAAGATAGTCAAGTGGTTAAATCCTCAGCCTCTCAATCCACATATGGGCTGCTACTGGCCCATCACTGAGTATCCTGTCTTCTCACTTGTATACCCCCATGCTGTTTCCAGTCATAATAATAAGTAACATATGCTGTATTGCAGGTATGGCCACTGCTAACTGAAAGAAAACCAGGTCATTAAAATGTGTCCCCTTGGAGAAAACTCAGTGTGGGTGCATTATATTAACACTGAGTTCCTTATTAGGAGTATGATGCTGATGCTGAACCAGTGTTGCACAAGCTGGGCTACTGCATGGAATTTAAAGTTAAGTCTTAAGCCGCTGCATGACACAACAAATGTGTGTCGTTACCGCAGCTGCTCGTTGCTTTGAACCTTATCTAAACCCTTCTGTGTATCCAAGTGCATTTCAAAATGACCAAAAAAGAGCATAAACTAAACAGTTCAGTGTGCAATTGCCAGAAAGTTCTAGAACAGACTCATTTTAGGAGGAGAGTTACAATCTTTCTCTCCCTTTCTCGCTGTTTTTAGAGTCCTTGAGATGCTCCAAAGGAGAGGTGTTATCTCCTGCAGAGTGAGAGGGGAAGATGCTCCTCACTACACCCATTCTCATACCTGCCGTGTTTGTAGATAGATAGAGGTATCTGTGTGTGCGTGTGTATATGTGTGCGTCGCGTGCAGTCGTCTGACTTTCAGCATATTTAAAGACCGAAAATGAGCCGTTGCTTTGAGGAATGTCTCCAAGGGTGCATGTGCCAGTGGGCAGACATATACACAAGATAATTCAGTCTTCTACACCAGAAAAAAAAAGTGTCCTAACAAATTAAATTCACCAGAGGCAGAAACTCCTGGGCTCAATTTCAACTCAATCCTAAATCCATGAAGGAATATGTAAATATATGCGCCACACAGAAATATTACAATGCTACACTGCTCCATCCAGTCACAAAATAAACTCACATCCAGCATCAAAGTGCTTTTAACACGGCAACCCAATTAGTGTGTGATTCCAATAATCTAACTCCACTGTAGTGATGTGAAGTTTACCATACCGCACACACACACACACACACACACACACACACACACACTACTTCTTACAAATTCCACCGTCACAGAGGGGCACTTACGCCCATTTTGTTCTTGTTTTGCTGCATAACTGCTGCATTTTGAACATTTCCCAGGCATATATTGCCAGAGACATATCCTGAACATGCAGCGGTGGAATATCCCACTGGCAACTATACGATATGATGCTTTGTTGTCAGATGAACGTTTCACATATAAGCAAAAAAGTAGGAATGGAGTTTTTATGGAGAGGACAAAATTCTTGAAGCTTGTTAATTAAGCTGAAGCTCTGAATGTTAAGAATGCTACCTTTGGTTTGTTAAACCAGCTGGGGGCTGTCAGTTTTCTCCTCCCTTTAAAAGACAAGATGTAATACAATCTTTTTATTATGTAGTAGCTCTGTATTGCTGGCTTTTAAATGCTTTAAACACAATTCCAATGTAGTCTTAAATCACTGCCGTATCATGTTTTCTTAATGACATGAAAAGCTGTCCTCCCTCCCATCTCCATTAATGGAGCAGGCGTGCTTAGATAAAACGTGACAGCGTTCACAATGGTGGAATGATAAATCTCCATGAAGGTGGGGAGTAACACTGCTGCTACACGCCGAATACAACTGATTAAGCTCACAGTCAGTCAAGCACACATGCACAAATGTAGAGCACACAAATAAGAAATGCACACGCAAGCAAATGAAACTACTGTAGAAACACATGCCGAGATCAACAGGCATAAATCCTTTCTAATTTCCATGTGTCCTTGTGTTATGCTCACTGCCTCTGCCCACACTTTCAATCTGTGGGCTTTGTGCTGTAAATTGTCAGTTAATCGTTCATTGTTAATTGGTAATTAAGCACTAAGATAGCGCTTGCTGTTTAATATGTGATTGATATAATTGATGGCATAAATCAAAAGCACACGTGTGGGTGCATGTGTGAAAGCACCTGTGCTGAATGCTTCTTTATCAGGCTAAACTTAATGATAGCAAAACCTTGTGCTTTTGCTCTCGTGTCTGAAAAAGAGATCAAGAAATGAAAAATGAAAAGACCAAAAGGAAAAGGGATATTAATGTTTAACACAAAGAGAAAATACTGACAGATTCACAGACTGATAGGATGAGTAAGTTCAAATTAATATGTGAGGCAGTGGAGAGGAAACAAGGAAATAGGTGGTTTAAGGACAAAAGGAAGTGGAGCTAACAGAAAGAAAAGCTAGAAGGACACAAGCGAAGAGAAGAGAAAAGATGAAGCGAGGAACATTTAAAGAGGCAGCAAGCTAAAGGCTGAAATAAAATTGACTCGGGTGTTGTAACTATTCATCTATGCATCTTTATGGTGTGCAGGCTTACATTAGAATTCAAAAATCAGATGTATTTCCTATAATTATATAGGAGGATGACTCATTGTATTTTTTCAGCAGTAGAAAGAAACTTGCTTGGAATAAACAGAAAAGGAAGTGGGCAGTCAGCATGAGTGGTGATTGGAACAAAAGAGAAACCAGAAAAGGGAACTCGAAAGAGTACACCTAATGATTTACTAGCTGTATTATGTGACTGACAAGGGTCAAGTGTCTGGGGCATGCAGTGCAGGAAAACGAATACCGCCTACCACCCCAGCAAACAGTCTACAGCCAGCACTTAATAGCGGTTCCAAGTAATTTGCCCAAAGGGAGAGAAGCAACAGTGGCAGCAATAATAAATAATCCCAACCAAGAAGCTTTGCTAAGTCGAGCAAGGCTGGGTAATTGGTGAGACGTTAATATTTGATAAGCCAGTAAAGGCTAAAGTGACCAATGATAGCCACAAGCACCACTGTAAATGGGTGGGTCAAATGCAGTCTGAAGTGTGCGAAAATTGGAAGAAAGTTTATTTATGTATAAGAGAAAATCTGTGATATAATCAAGTGAGTCTTAGTATTCTTTCTGCAAAACACACAAAATAATGACAGAGTGCACTAGAACCACCCCAACCCCCCAAAAAGAACAATCTAGGTTTTAGTGCCACATGGATAAATAAATAAACAAATAAATAAATAAACAAACAATCCTCACAGGAGACTGTTCAGTAGCCTGCACTTAATAAAACAAGTTACATACAAATCTCAACTGAGGCCTCAGTCACACAGGTCTAGAAACTGCTCAGCAACCCCCTAGCAACTTCGGGTCACTAGGGAAAAATGTGTATTCCCTAACTAGTTGGTAAGTGATTGCTGGAGGTTCCTGTCTGCTGCCAGGTGATATTGGTGGCAAAGAATATGCTGCACCAAAAACTAACAGAGTGCCACAGTTGCCCACAGTTTGCATTTGAGATGCCAACTCATCTGCAAACATTACTCTCCAAACTGTAGTAACACTTCAAAAAGCACAACAGAAACAGAGGACATTTGCCTTCAGAGTAAAAGTTCCCTCTTGCCACTGCAATCAATACATTTCAAAAAGGGCAACTTTGACAGTGACCGTTCTTCATACATCGCACTTTTCAGTTTCACTACTGCGTTGTGAGAAGTTTGAATGGCAACTTTCTAGCTACCAAAGCAATCGCAAGGTGTTTTTTCACAGCATAACCGTCTGCAACCAAATCTACATGAGCAACTGCTAGAAACCTCTAGCAACCACTCACCAACCTTTTGCAGTATACACACTTTTCCCTAGCAACCAGTGGTTACCAGGGTGTCACTGACTGCTTACTAGGCCTGTATGACTGGGGTTTGAGCAGTTAGCTAAGTGACAGGTACTGCCAGCAACCTTCAGTACTCTCACAACCACAACCAATACATGTTTTTCTGTTGTGACAGATGGTCGCTGACAGGTCTCTACACCTGTGTGACTGAAGCCTAAAGCAATTTTGTGCTTTGTGTCATGACAAATTATTGATAATATCCAGATGAAAAGAATAGTTTATATTGCATATTGCGCACTGACATTGAAAGAGAATGAAAATTATGGGGAGAAATCAGGTAAAACAAAATTATTAGGTTTATTTATTGGTCCAGTATCCAGTGTCTGTTGTTAAATGTGTACAGTACACTTTCAGTACACATTTAACAACAGACATCATAACAAATTAAGACTGAAACAAGCTTGAGTAAGAGAAAAGGTAACAGAGAGTGAAAACGAGATATGACAACCGACACAATTAAATCTGAATAAGTAGCCAATATTTACAGGCAGCACATGTTTTTTTCTTGTCACCTGTGCCTCACATTGAGAGCCAGTTTGAGGCCTGACGCTGGTTTCTCCTCCTCTTTTTGAGATTACAGTTTTTTTCTGAGAGAACCTTATGCATAAAAACTGTACTAATAATAAACTTACCATTTTCATTTAACATACAAGTAGGAGCAGGTTATGTGTTCGAGTGTGTGGTTACTTAAAAGCAATGAGACTGTGCGCATAATGCTAGCCATCGGAGGTCATTCTTTGCAATGCGGGGGTCTGCCTCTCTTCAAAGCTCTGTGTGTCTTTTGAACATAATGGACAGAAAGAAGTGTTACTTTGAGGCTATAGGCACCAGGAGTTATAAAGAGCATTAGTAATTGCAATTTTTTTTTTATAACTTTAGCATTTCTTTTTCCTCTCAATTTTTAACTGGGGAAGGTACAAATTTGGATGAGTTTAGGCCACCCCTGAACATGAGCCAGTCTGACTCATAACCCATGTGTTAGTCTTTTTCAATTAAATATAAAAAAAAAAATCTATTTACCATTAAGTGCTGCATTTATAACTGTGTGTGAATATTGGCATTTACGTTTATCTGACTGTATAATCCCTTTTAAATGTTTATGATGGTGATAGCCTGTCAGTTTTTACTTTTCAATGCAATTATTGACCAGCAGACCAGCCAGAAGGGAAAACTGAAGTTCACTGTTACTCTACTGTTTCTCCTATGTTGAAGCAGCTTATCAAAAAACACCAGTCATTCAACCTTCTGTCTATTTGCTGACAAGTCACATTCACTGGATGCTGAATCATCATCAAGTTTGAGGAGCTTGATGGACTGCTCTCTAGTGTATATGTGTAACACTGAAAGCTACTAACTTTCGAGATAACTATAGAACAATTAAGGCAACTTTATTAGCACAAAATTCACCCACATCTTGAGATATTTTAATTTATATGTATAAAAACTGCTAATTGGACACATACAGTACACAGCGAGAAAGCACCACCGCTGCACATCCCACACGAGACAATGAGTCTGTAAATGACATCAGCTAGGATCTCACTGATGGAGCTTAGTGAGACACAGTAGTGATTGATGCCTGTTAAGCAACTGGAGTCAAACATGCACGCAAGCCACACACAACCTTAACACACAACCAGCATGCACAAAGACACATACATTTGCTCATCTCCTGACACTCAAAACACTGCCAACTGACAGCTAAGACACGCTCCTCTGACAGATCAAACCTGATTTACAATGCATGCCTTGTGTGCATGCATTGTGTGTGTGGGTGTGTGTGTCTGTGTGAATGACTGTGCGTCACTCTGTCAGACAGAGATGGGCCTAGGGAGTTAGGGGTCAAAATGGTATATTTTAAAGTGTCACATATCATGTCATTTATCTATCCAGCACCCGCTCCTGTTCTCCAGACACACCCACACACACACACATACACACACACACACACACACACACACACAATAAGTACCTACCTCTGGTCCTCCCATTCATTCCAATCTACAGGATAATCAATCAGCTCATTATGTCTTATTCTGTGTCTTTTCTCCTGTTGCTTTCCATCAGTGGAGTGCATCAATGTCATAACCTCAATTGTTAAGCACCAGAGTCAGTCCCACAGTTGATCTCTCGCCAAAACCAAGTGTGCCTGCAGCCTTTTGTTGCAACATGTAGGGCATGCGGAGAAAAACAGCAGGGAATGTTGTGCAGTAAAGGGTCTACTTGAGCAGGAATCGAACTTTTGGTCATTTGAGAGTAAGAAAGCTGCTATCGCCCTTTACACACAGACATAGTGTTTAAAAAAAAAAAAAAGCAAAAGCATATAACAGAGTGCTAAACTTGCAATTTTAATGGAAGAATGGGCCAATATTTTCAGATGCTATCGTAAAGCTGGAAAGGAATGCAAAACTTGCATGACAGAAACTGAGTTTATGTAGTAGTGCAGTTAGATGTCTTCGAAACAACAGGTCTTTCTTTCCGTAATTTTGTAATGTGGTATGTATATCACTACAGTGGATTTCAAATCAGCAAACAATCAACACCCTGAAGTGAAGATTTTCAGCTTTAATTCAAGGGGTTTGACAAGAAGTATTAGATTAACTGTTTTGACATGGAGTCATTTTTATAGTATATTGCGTTTAAAGGCTCATAAGTAAATGGACAAATGAACATAATTTTAAATATAAGGATTGAATGGTCCTTTACAGTCAATGACCACCTGAAGTCCACTTGCTATCCAATAACAATCTAAAGTGCAGTCCAGTTACTTTTGCAGCATTCCCTGACTCTGAGCAGAGAGTATAGCCATGTACACTTCAGAATTCATCCTGCTACTTCTATCAGCAGACACATCATCCACTGGGAGCTATTATATGCCAATGCCATAACACTGCCTCCACCATATATTTGACAGATTATGTGAGATGCTACAGATCATGAGCTGTTTCCATCCTTCTCCATACTTTTCTCTTCTCATCATTCTTGTACAAGTTTATCTTGGTTTCATCTGTCCATAGGATATTTTCCAGGACTGAGTAGGATTTCTTTTAGATGTTTTCAAGCATAGTCTAATCAGGCCTTTCTGTTCCTGGTATCATTTGTGGTTTTCACTTTGTAAGATTGAGTGTTCATATCAATCTTAAGCTTATCCTTTAACTGATCCCACTACATATTCTAACTAAGTTAAGTGTTCTTAACTTTGATTTTGAAAGGGGATCTCTTAACAATGGTAATTATCTTATCATACACTTTAGCTATCTTCTGTGGTCTTTCAGGTCTTTTGGTGTGGCTGTTAGTGAATGCATTCCTTTTTGTTAAGAATGTACCACATTGCTTATTATCCAATATGTTTACTTTTTTTTTTTATGCTTACATTGACCTCCTTCTTTAGCATAAATGTCTCTTTACTTCATATTGAGAGTTACAGTGAAGAGATACCAAATCTGCGCGTCTGCACGTCAATGACATATTGGTTGTTTACCAGCTCCACATATTTGATTAGAAACATTCTTACACCAGATACTCATCCTGGCACAACATAAAAGAATGACAGAATCTCAAACTAGGGATCTCTGATGTTAGTCAAATATGTAGTCCACTATACTATGGATCCAATGCATTTGTTTTTATGGAACATTTGTTGAAATATGTCGCTGTCCAAAAACTTATGGCCCTTATTGTTTATAGACAAATGCAGTATTACCAAAGAAAAAAAGAAAGATTGCATGTGAGCAGACATACTTGGGAAACATTTCATTCATCGCAGAAAGTCCAAGTTAAGTAAAACAGCTTGAAATAGCATTTTGAACCCTTTAGGTACATCAGTTGTGAAGAACAGTTTAAGTTTTGGTTTTGATCCTTTTTTATGTCCTTTTATGAGCACCAACTGAGCACAAAATGTATTGCACCAACCGTAGCAAAAAAGATTTAGTTTTGGTGCCTGGGTTGCATTCTGTATGTTTAGATTTATGCATCCAAGTGTCTACATGAGGATTTGTTAAAGATGTGGTTGGGAGTGCGCGCATGCGTGTGCATGCGTGTGAATAATGTGGCCTCAGGGCTTTAGCGGGGGTACTGCTGAGGGAATTCCCCAAAAGACAGAGATCCTCAGCCATAAAAAAAACATGCTTCACCTCTGCCTCTCATCTTAGTTTCCCCTGTCACAGACACACACCAACAAGACCACACTCCGCACACATCTATGCATACCACACTTGTACATTCATACATTTACTCTGTACTATGCCGATTCTATGCTTCCTCCTTATAAATTGAAATACAAACATAATTTAAGTGTTCCTGCAGGCGCCGTGCACACAAAGTAAATTGGTGTTGCCAGAAGATGAGCCAATGAAATATTGGAAAAGACTCAAGGCAGCAGGCCCAGTATACCTTTTAAATGTTAAATGTGCCATTTACCATGGGATGTTTGTGCAAAGTGAATGATATACATTACAGCCAGCATGGTATGTGGGATATATAAACAGCAATTCTATCATCTAATCATCTGTTTCACCATAAACCTTGGTCATTATTTAGTAATAGGCTCAGACATCACCCAAAGATTTTCAAGTAAAACATAGCTGGTGAAAAAATGAAACCATAGCATGCTGTGCGAAAAGTTTTAAGACCTAAAAGTGGGATGGCTTTAAGACATAATGCTGTGAATAATTTAATTTTAATTAAATGCACACAGATTGCAGTAAACATGCAAAGTTAATTAAATCATAATTTGCTATAACCCATCTTTTCCGATGCACTTGCACATTTCTTCCTTCAGGTGAATCCCAGAGCCCTGCGACAGATCAGTTAGTGATCTTGCATGACAGAAAAGACTCTAAAGATCCCTAAACCTAAGACAAAATACAGAAAATCTATTTTAAATGTAGCTCTATGCTGCCAGTCCTTTGCTTCGCTTCTAAGGTTCCATCTGAGGTGATATTTAACAACTACAGTGCTAGTTTTGTGCATATGAGACTGCAGGACCTGCTGAAGTAACACAACTAAGTGTGTGCAATATTTTAACTAATAACTATTTTTAATTTATACCTACTGGCCAAAATGCAGATTATTGCTCTCACAGTTACTTATTTAAGGAAAATTATGGGAAAATATTTAACAGCAGCAAGAAAGCCAGAAGAATAAAAAAAGACAGTGGCTTATAAATAATGGGCTGCTGATAATAGAGCCAAAACAGGGTTTGTTTTTTGCTACAAGCAGTGCTTTGGACAGCACAGTGCTTTAAAAGGGGGAAGCTAGAGACTATGGAAACAAAGTTTAAGCTGACTCTGTGCTCTCTACTCTCTTTAACTGTCTCAGTTGCACTTCATACAAAGATACCTCCTCCTTGTTTAAATATTAAATGCATGTTTTAAAAAATACATAGTTAGATTCCAGTATAGCGTAGACTGGAAGAGCAGTTATGCACCAGATTTTAAAGCTGAATATGAATGCTAACATTTGCTAACAAATAAAAAACGTATGAATGGTTTTGAAGCATGACAGCAAGTTCATATTTTATTGTGCCAGAAACTATATAACACACCCTTCCTGATTGTCTACATCTGCAACATAAACAGCAGCCCACATTTAATGTCTTTCCTCACAAAAGGTCAGTAGATGCAAAATCTGCTTTTCCATGACAAAGATGAAAACAAAACTAAAAAAAGCAAGAATGAAAAATGTATTTGATTGATGTGAAAAGAAAGATTGGTGATCTCAGAACCGTAGGACGAGCGGGGGCTGATATTTAGCTTAATGATGTTGAAAGCAAGACCATGTTATCGCCTAAATAAAATGTGTTTACAGAGCAGCACGCAAACTGACCTGTTTTGATGAGCCTCCTATCAGAGTGTCAGGCTCAGCTTTGCATTGTCATATCTGGCTTTGCTTTTATCAGCTTATCAGTTGCCGCACCTTTTTGCTGCTCCCAAGGATAAGGAATAGTAAGAATTTCCAGTTTAAAACTGTCAGTTTGCCCAGGGTGAACACTATCATTTTTCAAGTACATACCACACTCAACGCTCAGGAAAGCAAATAACAGACTTTTATCAAAAAGTAGCAAAAAGATGGATGAAAAAGATAAAAGATGGATGGATTGATGGATGAATCATATATATAAGTGTGAAATGACTTGAGGGGAAATTAAACTGACCACAAGACACACAGAACAACAATAACACAGAAACAATGACGGATTGACACAGAAAGACAGAGAGACAGACAGTGAAACAAGACTGGATGAATAGAAAAGGATTAAAAAAGGGATATAATAAACCTATTGTCAGCTAAAGCAAGCTATAACTAAAGGTACAGATGACAATAAATTCACAAGCACAAGGACAAAATGACACCATAAACGCAAGTCTATGGAACTTAAACATAAATCTCATCTCAAAAACTTAGACAATGAGAAATAACAGAGAGCTGAACACCAAAAACACCAAATACAGAACCAAAATAAAAGCATACCCAAAAATACAAAGCAAAAGAGAGCCTAAAACACCATGACAATATTACCTAATTACAGATCTCTCAGGGACAACTTTACAGCTTAAAGCTCGGATTTATCAACACACAATATTCTTTGTCAAACTTCTTAGAGCTTGAGGCAGTCGAGAACTGAAGCCTCAGTAGAATAGCTGTCAACTGGTCTTTTTAGAGGGTGCACACTGACCCCCCCCCAAAAAAAAAAAAATCGCATTTGGCCTCACCACCTCCTTTCTCAACAGTAGAGCTGCAACATCAGGAGGAAAAGCAAGACATATGAATTATCTTTAACACTAAACAGTCAGTGGTCTGCAGCAATTGTTGTACAGTTGAACACTCACACCAGGGAAATCTTCCGTTTGTTCAATATTTTACTCTGTTCTGAAAACCATGTGGTTAGTTAAAATAGCCGCTTTCTCTTTTGTCTGTAGGTATCTTATACATCATACTGGTAAGGTTTCATAGCAATCTAGCCATTCTGTCAGTGTTTTATTTTAATTTGAATGCATGACAGCGAGTGCTAACGGTTTTCACTCTTCCCACTTAGGGGGTACGGCCCATGCCAACTTCTGGTGTAATATAATGATAATATTTTGCATATTTCATAATATCACAGAACTAGCTTATTACATGCTGTCCAACCATGTCCGAAATCAAATATTTTTATTTCCGCTCCAAACAGCCCCCCTGGGAAGTAAATGTGAAGTAAAAAGTTCAGTTTCACAGAGAAGAGGCAGACGTGATGTTTAAAAATAAATAAAAATGTGTTAAATTAAAAAAGAAATCAGAGTTGACTGAATGCATTTTTAGAAAGTTTTATCGGAAACCAAAGTACAGCTCCATACATTAATTTTTCCAATGTTTCATTTCTGAGGCATAATGCCATAAAATTAAGAATTGCTCATTGTAAGTCGGTCTCTAAAATCATTCAAATGCATCATTTTGAAAGATTGAAAGTACCAACTTTCCTTTCGCAATGTAATGTAAGTGTTGGACTGACAAACAGGAAATATTGTCCTTCCTGGTGACACACTGAGGACATCTAATGCAAAATCTAGCAATAATCAGCAAAAAAACATGTTATAAATGGCTCTCTTGGGACTGCAGAGTTTACACATTAAGACTGTGTGTTTTATAGTTGTTTTCATGCTGACTGCCTTTAGTGTTTGCTTAGAAGTATGCTGAAATGTATCAAATAATTTAATCCTCTATCTTTTTGTGAAAAAAAAAACACTTTCAGTTTGGACAAATTCTAAGTGGACGATAAGTTAAAAATCTATTTTCAGTTGGTGAATTATTTCCACCAATTGACTTAAGATTAAGCACGCCGCATCACCATGCCTGTGAATGTATCGATTCACCCATTTGAAGCACATAAACAAAATCAGTCATTGTCCCAAATACTGTGGTTCACTGGGTCCACCTAATGTGAGAAATTTCCAAGTAGGAAAGAAGTGCAGACTTGGTATAAGTCAGAACTCTGTACATAATAACCGAGAAGAATCGCTACCATTACTCACTAATTAGCTCCTTGGATGCAAGATGAGAAATAGATGAAGGATAACACAGATTGCAAACTGTGTTGACACAGAACACAGAGCCAAGCAATCCGCGGTTCTTCTTGTTGTGATTGTTAGAATATTCATCAGCATCTTCCATACAGAAAAATAGCCTCCATGCATGTTACTCATCTAGTGAAGCAGTTCGACGTGACTTGTTTTTGCTATAAGTGAATTGTTCGCTGAATATTTTTACTTTTTCTCTACTTTGTAAACACATTAAATAGAAGCCTATTATGGGTGCTTTGAACCATGTGTTTTTCTGCGTTATAGGATTTGAACATGGAGGTATGTGGATCTCACACTGTGCGCATGCAAATGTTGTAGTGTGTGTTCTTGTAATTGTGTATAAGTGTGGTATATTTGAATGTGTGTGTTTGCTCAGGCTGAGAGATCAGCCTATTTTCTGTCTTTGAATATCCCAGAGCTTTGAACAAAGACTGCTAGCAGCCCAGATCAAAACAGGCATCAATTCCTTTAGCCTGATATTGTATGGGTGTGCATGTGAATCTCTGGGTGTATCAGCATGTCTGCCTGTGCATATTTGTGTACAGGCATGTGTGTCCAGTGATGTCCATGCATGTTGCGTTTATCATTCCCCAATTAACCACATTCTGTTTAAAATACATATTCAGCACTTTGCACTTTTTTCTTCTCCTCTTTTTGCTTCACTCCCCTTTCTCTCAATTTTAGGGTGTTATTAGATAGGACAACTCTTGCCGCTGGCATTTCTCCTCTCAGCACTCTACATCCAAAGGCATGTGGGTTTTGGAAAACAGTGTGTGTGAGAGTAGGTAGCTGTGCCTGCTGTGTATAATAGGGGCACAGTGTAAAAAGTGTCAGTTTATACCTGCACATACTTTACCGTTCAAAAAGTAGTCATTAGTATACAGCTTGCAAAGGATGCAGCAAGAGCAAGAGGGTGTTTTCTAAGCTCTTTTCATTTTAGGTCAGTACTACATATTTCAGATTTTTCTCTCTCTTTCTGAAGTTCATCATTCATTAGGCTTCTGCTTCGCACTTAAATTACATGAGGCCCACTTTCACATTGACCCCCCTCTTAGCACCATCTCAGTCTCCCACCCCCCATACCAGCAATCAGGCTAGCACGCACACTTAAGTTCTCACATACACAGACACGCACACACACAGTGGAAGAGCCTAAGGGCTCCATCTATTAAAAGGTCTATCCATCATCGCATATAATTTTAATGTGGTAGAAATAAAAAGATGCTTACGCAGCTAAATGCGAATTTTTCAGGGACCTGCAGGCTGGTGTCTAACCCTGCCTAAAAACCTGTATTGAGCTCTAAATGCATGCATACACACAGGCGCACTCAACAAGGTCAATATGCTCTGGCAATTACGGCTCATGAGATGCTGCTGACTGTTGTGTATGTGTGTGTATCATATTTTTAGCTATGAGAGGACAAATTTACGTCTGACACTTCAGGAGTGAAAACACTTAGTTTGATTCAGAATTTTGGCGAAGCATCTAGTTTTAGATGTTATGGTTAGAAGAAGGACCTAGGGAATGCATGTCTTTCCATGTGTGTGTCTGTGTGTGTGTGTGTGTGTGTGTGTGCGTCAATGCATGCATAGTCTTTCCTGTGTGTAACATGATTACATGAGTATGTAAGGTTTCTTAAAACTCCCCAAGGGCGTTTTCCATAATGCATGCATTCAGTGTCCTTTGATCTAACATTTATCCTTTCCACTTCTTTTGTTGTCACCCATTTTTTTAATCGCGTCCTCTGGGGATCTTTGTTATGGTTAGAGAACGAAACTGTTTCTCGGCCCATGCTTTACAGCATGGGATGAGGCAGGACTAAACAAGGTCATCACGTATTTATGCAGTTCAGTTTAAACCAGCCCAGGTCGCATTCAATAAAATGCTGAATGCTTCAACACTGAATGTGGCTAAAAATAGTTTTTCAATACATGTTGCTTGATCTATGAAATTCCTAGCTGAAGTCCATTTATTTTGGGGCGAAGGTGTTTATATATATATATATAATATTATATGTGTGTGTGTGTGTGTGTGCGTGCGTGCGTGCGTGCGTGCGTGCGTGCGTGCGTGCGTGTGTGTGTTTAAAAAGTACTCCGATCAATTTTCACTTCAAGGCAACAAAATGACAAGCTCGTTTCGTATAGGTTGTTATCCGTTGACTGTTGATTGGCAGCAGGAATCCTGAAACAAAACTTTCAGATTTAAGGTAGCCCATGGGTTGGTTAACTAATTATGATTCTTTTTATGATTAAGTTCCTTTTCACTGACTATACAATTTAAACCTAACTACATATTATAAGTTAATTTAAAAAAAAAACCTTAAAAGAAGACCCAGCTTAAGATAAGCCAAACAAAATCAGCCTTCCCTAAACCTAAACCCCTAAAGCAACTCACAAGATGGCGCGGCCACGTCCAGACGCCTTCCTGACCACTCCGCTCCACCAGGAGATGCCGGACTAGCGCAGCGCAGATACTGAAGGACCCGTCCCATCCCGGCAACAAACTGTTCCAACTTCTGCAATCTGGTAGAAGGTTCCGCATCTTCCGGGCAAGGACAGAGAGACTCAAGAGGAGCTTCTATCCCCAAGCCATCCGTGCCCTAAACACACACACCCGCCCTCTCACATCATCTATAATTGACTGAGTCAGGACTCTTCCGGACACTAAACCAAGGAACAATGTACATTTCAATTCCTTTAATTTTAAATATGTTTATATTGTCTATCCTGTAAAATAGTCAGATGTCTATTCATATTAATGTACAGAATTCACCTGCTTGCTGCTACTACTGCACATTCACCCAATGTATATACTATATATATATATATATATATATATATATATATATATATATATAATGTTCTTCCTCTACACCCCCCCCCCCCCAATTTTTTTGCACATGTCGAGGAGCGTGTCAGGCTACATTTCACTGTGTGTTATACTTGTATAACTATGCATGTGACAAATAAAGAACCTTGAACCTTGAACCTTTTGTTCTTTTCTGCCAGCATAACAAGTTCTCTCTGGTTATGGTGCAGTGAGTTTCCTCACCCACTTTTAAAAAGGAAAGTACCCTGCCTACCTGTTTTCGTATTGGCAGGACATGTTAAAACTTTAAGGAGTCAATTGGAGGACTTTCAATATAAGGGTGTTTAAAATTAACTGCAATTTTTTTTACCCGCAATTTCCACTCAATACAAGATCAAAGACATGAAATGAATTGCCAACTTGGCTATTTGCTAAGCATATTAAGAAATTATAGATTATAGATAAATTATAGATATTTCTAATCATTGTTTTCTCCCAGTAAACAATACCTGAGTTCGTGTTAAAGCTATTTGTGCTGGAAGTGAGATGAGAACGTGCTGCGGTATGAAACATACACAAACAGATCTATTATAAGCTATATTGATCCACACCCAAAGATGGAAAACTCAGAGCAATATGTAGTGTTTCAGCCTTGCAGTCTAAAATGGCATTTCTCCAGAGAATTTAAATGCAGTTAAGCCAGCAAAAAAAAAAAATGTTTTCACCAGCTTGATTGCTAGTGATGACAAAATCTTTACTTCTATGTGATGCTGCACAGGCTCAATGGAATAACACAATTCCTTTTTTTTTATATCTTCTTTTCTACTGCAAACATTTTATAAAGTTAACCAAGGTCATGATATTTCTGACAAAAAAAGATATAGCAGTGGTTGCAGGAAAAGACAGCGAGCACACAAATAGTCTCAGCTGAGAGTAGCCACAAAGAAAAGACATTAGTGCACTAATCGCTGTCTAGCAATAATCATTGAGCAATAATCACAGAATCCAAAACAGTTGTAAAAGAAAATAAAGACATTTGGAATTCTCAAGGTTTCTCATTAGGACCTCAAACATACAGGAAAGAACTGCGATGATTTTCGTAACTGTATCCAGAGTATTTCAGAACATAAGTGGATATTCAGGCTAGTGGCTCTGTAGCCTTGAAATTTCAACACAGAAAATTATGGCATTGAAAAGCCTTCAAACGGATGTGTGAAAGGACCCTCAACTGTGGCATAAAACATAACAAAAAAATAAAAAAATTAAACCTGTGCAATATTAAAAGATAATAAAGCTGCTTTCAGCTACTCCCTTATTCACATCAGGTCACCATTGCTGCTATCAGCACATGTTTGAGTTCAGGGATAAAGGGATCACATTTTATATAAAAGCTAGAAACAATGAGTAAATACATCCGGATTGTTCATGTACATACAAAACTCGCTGATCTTTTTAAGTTTGCCTGAGTTACTTGTCTCGATACTCTAGATAGACAGACCATGACAGATAGCTTCAGTGCTACTACAAATGGGAACAAGCTTGTATTTCTATTCATTACTTTTCTGTTATCAGTAGCTTTCATATCCTGTTAATCAGTGCTGTAATAAACATGTAATAATGCACAGTTTTGCAAGCCTTGGCTATTGTTGGGTGTTAAGGTTAAGATGTTAGGGTTAGGATCACTTTGGTCAGTGTAAAAACTAAACAAGAGATTTTTGGAAGGATGTGGTCAGAAATGAAAAATAATAATAATATCAAAATGGATTCACTAGAAAAACATTGTTGTATAGTGTTGCCATTCTTTCACATTTGCAATAGCCTGTAATTACAAATAATTTTATAATGTCAAGGTAGTTTTGTCAAATTATGCTTTAATAGTTTTATGAGATTTCATTTCACAGACCAATAAACATGTTTGTTTTCCAGTTTTATTTGACTGAAGCCCAGCTCCTATTAACCCTTCCACCACAGGGGTGTACCAAGAAGCAAGTTTAACTGATTAGGGAGCAATCTTAAGTTTTCTTTGTTGCAAAGGTGGTTCTCTTTTTACCTGGTTAACTCATCATGGTAACTTGTGCTGCACACGTAACCTGAGCCCTGCACTACAAACAGAGTTCAGCATACCCGAAGGGCCAGCTCTGTTCTAGGATGCCCTCTGGACCCAGTGGAGGTGGTGAGTGACAGGAGAACGGCGGCTAAGCTGTCATCCCTGATGGACAACATCTCCCACCCCATGCAGCAGACTGTGACAGCACTGAGCAGCTCCTTCAGTGGGAGACTGCGGCACCCACGGTGTGGGACGGAGAGATTTCGCAGGTCTTTCCTCCCCACTGCTGTCAGACTCCATAATAAAGACTTTAACTGATCAAGCACACACATCCATACATATGCAATAATACTAAGTGCAATAATCCTTTCTGTCATCGTTGTATTTTTACTCAGTTGTATATAGTATTTGTATTTGTATTCTATTTTTATCTTATTGTATATTTATTTTATTTTATTCTACTGTATATAGTATTTTATTTTATTCTATTCTGTACAGTTGTGTACTGTATTTATTCTTATTGTATTCTAATTTTTGCCTCATAACTTTTGCACTGTCCACTTCCTGCTGTGACAAAACAAATTTCCCACGTGTGGGACTAATAAAGGTTATCTTATCTTATCTTATCTTATCTTACCCAGGGAAGCTTTCCGTTATCTGGATTCACTTACCCTAACATCGGCACTCAAGATAAGCGGTCACCAGTGTTGGTCAAGTTACTTGAAAAAAGTAATCAGTAACTAATTACTGATTACTTCCCCAAAAAAGTAATCCCGTTACTTTACTGATTACTTATTTTCAAAAGTAATTAATTACTTAGTTACTTAGTTACTTAGTTACTTTTTAAAAACACGATTTACAACCTGAAGAGGTGATAAAGCGATAGATCTTTCAGCCCAATTCTACTTTTTCTACATAATCCATCATACAAAATGTAATCAAATGGAAAAGTCTCTTTTTTTAACTTGTTTTATCATTTTTAATCTTTTAACTTTATGCATCAAGCAAAAATTTAATTATATGCAACATTCTCTGAGTTGAATAAATGAGTTTAACATTTAAACCTATTTTCTGCACATTCCAGCACATAAAATAAAATAATTTTTTGTGTTTACACTCACTCTTTCAAATAGATGCAAGTAAAACACAGCAGAACATAAATAAAGTCAAAGACTCAGCGGTCCTGTTGCTCTATTTTCACCTGTAAAGCAGGACTGCAGTAGGCGGAGGTTTACCCTGGTGCAGGTGTGCAGCGGTCAGTGGAAGGATACGGCAGTGTCTCTGTGAGTTTCCCATTACGTCGTTGCGCTCTTGGTGCTTCCTTGGAAGTTTAGGGTTTTTTTTCGCTGTAAAAAGAAGTTTTCTTCCCACGCACGATGGACGCTAATGTTTTTGTCACTTTTTATGGAATCAAACTCAAAGTAAGGTCAGTACTTCCACGCTTTAAACGCTGCATGCTCATACTCTCTCCCACACTCGATATGTGATCCATTGTTGATCTGCACACAGCTGTTGTCACTAACGGCGCACTCGCTTACGTCACTGTCGTGAGACATTCTCGCAAAAAATCACGGTTTTAGTAACGCAGTAACGCAGCGTTCCTACGGGAAAGTAACGGTAATCTAATTACCGATTTTGCAATAGTAATCCCTTACTTTACTCGTTACTCGAAAAAAGTAATCAGATTACAGTAACGCGTTACAAGTAACGCGTTACTGCCCATCTCTGGCGGTCACACTAAGCTGATTATCAACTCACTAAGTTCCCCGAGGGTCTCACGAAGGTCTCTCAACATTCACATTAAAGGAATGGCGCTGGCATCTGACTAATCACAATTATTGATAAGTGCACTGGCAGCTGATTTTACAAAGAGAAATAAAAGTGTACTGTGGGAAAAATATGAAGAGGTTAAACACACAATACAGGCTGAAAGCAGCAAATCAACAGCAAATAAAGCAATAATATGAGTGTATGTAAGAGGAAAATCAGTAAATTAGTACTAAGAGTATTCTGAGCTTTAAATGTTTTGGCAAGTAAGACCGGAAAAGACCTATTATATTAATAAAGTTTAGTCTAGCTGAAGCCAGAAAAGAAAGCTGGGAAAATGCTGACTGTGTAACTTAAAGTTTTTAAAAAATGATATAAGGAAACACTTATAAAGCAGTATTTGGATGAGACAGGCTGTTAAATATTTAAACTCTAGATTTTGACGCTCAGGGGACATTTGGGTTGTACCCTGTAGGATGATATGATGGTTGTACTGTACAATAAATCTGGATAGTTGTATGTAATAAAACAAGCTTTATTTTTGTATTGGTGTAGTTAATAATTAATTGTTTTAGAACAACTTATATATGCATATATTTATATAAAAAGGACTGCATTAGATAGGTATAGGTATATATTTTTAAAGGTAGCGTATATGCATATTAAGCCATATAATCAAGAACAGATATAAATCCTGGGTTAAATAGGAATAAGAATTAGTAAGCATTTCCTTTCTCTTACTCCTGACTCCCATGTTTGAAATAAAAGAGAACTCTGTTTTATTGAATTAATAAGATTTTAATTGTCTGAGTTCAAGTAAAAAAATGAATATAAAAACAGAATTCAAACTTAAGGCCATCAAGTAATGATGAGCCTTTCCTGATGTGTCTAAAGAAGAAAAGGAAGAAACAGAGATTCTGGGTTCATCCTATTCTCAAGAGCAGGCAGCAGCAGCAGGGAGAATTTCAAGGTTTGATGAGTTAAAGCTGCTTTCTTTTATATTTCAGGACATCAGTGAGGCAGTTTAAGCTCTTGGTGGCAGAGTTGTGATCACATGACGTGGCAAGGCAAGGCAAGGCAAATTTATTTGTATAGCACAATTCAACAACAAGGTGATTCAAAGTGCTTTACAGAGACATTAGAAACAAAAACAAATAAAAAGCATGATTTAAAATTGATTAAAACAAGCAAACAAACAAACTAACTAAACACACACATTTCACACCTGTTCGCGCGATCTGAACCCTTATCGTAAGGGGAGCTACCAGTCCTTCTGTGGACGAGCTACTTTCTATTTTAAATTCCCTGAATTTAAAATACTCTCTAGACCCAGTCTAGACCCAGCTGGGGAGCTACCCAGAGCTCTAAACCCACTTAACAAACAAACAAACAAACAAAACAGTATATAAAATCAAAACAGATAAAATCAGAACAGTAGATAAAATCAGTAGTTAATGTAAGGTTTTGAAATTTAAGCTTAACAAACAAACAAAACAGTATATAAAATCAAAACAGATAAAATCAGAAATAGATAAGATCAGTAGTTAGTGTAAGTTTTGAAATTTAAGCTTAAAAGTGTGGATTTGGTGCTTTATTCAAATGCAGCTGAGAATAGGTGAGTCTTCAACCTGGATTTAAATAAACTGAGTGTTTCAGCTGATCTGAGGCTTTCTGGGAGTTTGTTCCAGATATAAGGAGCATAAAAGCTGAATGCAGCTTCTCCGTGTCTGGTTCTGACTCTGGGAACTGATAAAAGACCGGATCCAGATGACCTGAGGGATCTGGAAGGTTCATACTGGGTCAGGAGGTCACTGATGTATGTTGGTCCTAAACCATTCAGAGCTTTATAGACCAGCATCAGAACTTTAAAGTCTATCCTCTGACGGACAGGCAGCCAGTGTAAAGACCTCAGAGCTGGACTGATGTGGTCCACTTATTTGGTCTTAGTGAGGACTCGAGCAGCAGAGTTCTGAATGAGCTGTAGTTGTCTGACTGATTTTTTAGGTAGACCTGTAAAGATGCTGTTACAGTAATCAAGCCTACTAAAAATGAATGCATGGACTAGTTTTTCCAGGTCCTGTTGAGACATCAGATCTTTTATCCTTGAAATATTCTTGAGGTGATAGTAAGCTGATTTTGTTATTGTCTTAATGTGTTTTTCTAAGTTTAGGTCTGCATCCATCACTACACCCAAATTTCTCGCCTGGTTTGTGGTTTTTAGATGTATAGATTGAAGTTCTCTGGTGACCTGTAATCGTTTTTCTTTGGCGCCAAAGACTATTACTTCAGTTTTGTTTTTGTTTAGCTGGAGAAAATTGTGGCACAACCAGTCATTAATTTCCTCAATGCATTTACCAAGAGCCTGTACAGGGCCTCGGTCTCCTGGTGACATTGTGATATATATTTGTGTGTCATCTGCATAGCTGTGGTAGTTTATTTTGTTGTTCTTTATAATCTGTGCCAGTGGGAGCATGTAAATGTTAAACAGAGGGGGTCCCAAGATGGAACCTTGGGGAACTCCACATGTGATACTTGTCTGCTCAGATGTGAAGTTACCTATTGATACAAAGTATTTCCTGTTTTCTAAGTATGTTTTGAACCAGTTTAGTACAGTTCCTGAAAGACCTGCCCAGTTCTCCAGTCGTTTGAGTAATATGTTGTGGTCAACTGTATCAAATGCTGCACTGAGATCCAGTAAAACTAAGACTGACATTTTTCCACTGTCTGTGTTCAGACATATGTCATTAAACACTTTTGTCAGAGCGGTTTCAGTGCTGTGGTTCTGTCTAAAACCTGACTGGAAGGCATCGTAGCAGTTATTCTGTTTTAAGAAGTAATTGAGCTGTTGAGAAACTGCTTTTTCAATGACCTTACTTAAAAATGGGAGATTTGAGATCGGCCTGTAGTTTTTCATTTGTGTCTTGTCAAGATTGTCCTTTTTCAGTATAGGTTTGATTACAGCAGTTTTTAGTGGTTCTGGAAACACACCTGACATTAAGGAAAAGTTGACGATCTGTAACAGGTCTGACTCTAAAGTCTTTGAGACCTTTTTGAAAAAACTTGTTGGCAGGACATCTAAACAGCAAGAGGAGGAGTTCAGTTGACCTAAGATGTCCTCCAGGTCTTTGCTGTTAATCGGGTGAAACTGTTTGATGGTGTTTAAACAGTTTTTTGGTGGACACGGTACATATCCTGGATCTGCTGTTGATGTACTAACTGCTTGTCTAATCTTTTGGATTTTGTCTGTGAAGAATTTGGCAAAGTCATTGCAGGCCATGGTTGAATGAAGTTCAGCTGCCACTGGCACAGGAGGGTTTGTTAGCCTGTCAACTGTAGAAAATAAGACCCGAGCATTATGGCTGTTTTTAGTGATGATGTCAGAGAAGTAGGACCTTCTTGCACTCCTCAGTTGTAAATTATAATTGTGAAGTTTCTCTTTATAGATGTCATAATGAACCTGGAGGTTTGTTTTTCTCCATTTGCGCTCAGCTTTCCTACACTCTCTTTTTTTCATTTTTTACTAGTGTGGAGTTTCTCCATGGAGACTTTTTCCTTCCAGAGATAACCTTCACCTTAATGGGGGCAATAGTATCCATTACATTTAACATTTTTGCATTAAAGCTATTGACGAGCTCATTGACTGAACCTTTGGACAGGTCAGGTATTAATGGGAAGACCTGGTTAAAGATCTCACTACTGTTTTCAGTTATACACCGTTTTGTGATCACTGCTGTTGATATATTTGTGTGGGCTGAGATTTTACTTTCAAAGAAAACACAGTAATGATCAGATAAGCCCACATCAGACACAGTAATGTTTGAAATGCTCAGGCTCTTGGAGATCAGTAGGTCGAGAGTGTGTCCTCTATTATGTGTGGCCTCTGTTACATGCTGAGTCAGCCCAAAGTTGCCCAGAGTGTTACTCAGGTCTTTAGTCCCTTTGTCCTGAGGGTTGTCCACATGGATGTTAAAATCCCCAACAATAATTACACAGTCGAAATCAACACAGATCACAGACAGCAGTTCACTGAGGTCATTAAAAAAGTCTGTGCAGTATTTGGGAGGCCTGTAAACATTAAGAAACACAACTTTGGATGGGGCCTTCAGCTGTAAAGCCACATATTCAAAAGACTGAAAACTTCCAGGAGATAGCTGCTTACATTGAAATGATTCATTAAATAAGACAGCAACCCCTCCTCCTCTCCAGCTCACCCTGGCCTCACTGATAAAACTGTAGTTAGGAGGGGTCGTCTCGATGAGAACAGCTCCACTGTTACTTTGGTCCAACCAAGTTTCAGTTAAAAACATAAAATCAAGGCTGTGCTCAGTGATTAAATCATTAATTAAAAATGTTTTCCCAGCTAAAGATCTAACGTTTAATAAAGCCAACTTAAGTGTTTTAGAGGCATTACTTGTCCCCTCGTGTTTGGGAGCAGTCTGTGGCACACAAGGTATGTTTACTATATTTAAAGATCTTTTAGAGTGCAGCTCTCTGTGTTTTGACCAGGCCACATGTCTCCTTCTGTCACCTAAAAGTACAGAAATTTTAAAACCTTCTAGTAAACAGGGTCCCAGCTTCTCCTGGGAAAAGTCACCACTGCCATAATCCTCGCAGCCCGGACCCTCCACACATCACACATCAGACTGCGGAGACAAAGCATGAAGGTGGTAAGGAGGAACTAAGGGGGGCGAGGCTGGGCAATGTGACTTCGATTGCTCTGTTGAGGGTGGGGCTCGGTGGCGAACCTTTGGCTGCTTTGGTGGGGGGTTTATGGGGGACAAAGAGGGATTGGGCCGGGGGGTAGATCTGAGCCCAGCATTGACCCGCTCCATCATCTCTTCAGTGAATTTCAGGTGTGGGGAGGAGGGAGAAAGGGAGGGAGAGGAGGGTGATGGGGGTGATGGCCTGTCAGGGGTTTGGGGGACTGGGGAAGATCCTGGTCCTGGTCGTGGTAGAGAAATTTCAGCGAGTCAGTTGACCTGGAGGAGCTTCTAGCGCTGTTTCTGAGGTAAAACATGATTATTAGGTGTAGAGCATAAGGTACTATGGCAAGTTAGCAAAGTAAGAAATGATCGGAATCCTTCGTATTGAAAACCAAGGGTTAACTATGAAGTTATATAGATAAGCCCAAATCCTGGATGAGGACAGGCATCTGGTCAGCAGTATCTTATATTGAGAGTTTTGATTTAAAATTTTGTACCACATTTATACTGATTTTCATTGATTCTTTTACTTACAGTGTGCTTTAAGCACTATATTGATTCTCTGGTGAAGATGTATGTTTTATACATCCATCCTGCTTACCATTCAATGAAGCTGTGTTGTAAAGTTTCCGTTAATGTTTTTTTAAACACAATTGGAACTAAAGCTACTAGACAATAGACTGGCAAATTGATCCTTTACAACTGTACACTGTTTATTACTGAGAGTATTGATATCAATCAATAAAATCTGGATGTAGACACAACCTAAAGTTATTTCCAAGTTTAATTTATTAGATGGGAGGGTGTCGGAACAGAATGCATCAAATATCTTGTAGTGTTTAAATGTATTAAGTTGAAGTTTCAGAGCTCAAAGGTGCAGCTGTCACATTAAGAATAAACAGCAGTACAGAGATCGCATGAACACTAAAATAGACATAATTAAGTTGAGATCATTTTTTTTCTGCTCTACGAGCAATGATCATGAATTCACAAGATAAACATTTTTCTACAGCACTAAACACATCATCTACTTCTCAATGCCAGCGTTTCATTTTCCTGTCATATTTTTATAATTTTATTTTTAGTTTCTGACTTATAAAGACAGAGCTCAGATTGATTCTGTTCACAAGAATTGTCAAATGACATACATCCTGAGTATTCCTGACTTTGCTGAACTCACTTTATACTGTACCCCTCTGGACTGAGCATATCCATACATGACCTGGCTTTATTTCTAAAACCAGTCAATAGCATTGGTACCGTTTTTGTTGTTCATTTGTTTGTTTCTCTCTTTTCTTATCTAGTCTTTAATCATTTGCATGACCGTTTTAGTCCATTTGGAAATCTAAACCAACATTCTGGCAAAGAGTTAACTATTCTTAAATTTTCAAATTTAATGTTGTTTTTATCTGTCAATACTGTTTTTATGTGATCTGCCTAGTTTTTCAAATAACAGCTGTGCCAGGGTGTGAACTAGGTTGGAGGACCCAAAAGCAGAATTCAGAATCTGTAGGCCCATTGTAAACAGTCCAGTGGTCCAATGTAAAGATCAATTCGAGAAATAAGTATGAGCAAGGAAAACATTCACTGGAAAACACACAAAGGCACAGGATACAAAGGAAAACTAAACTTTTAAATAAAATAAAAAAATGAAAATAAAGACACATACATAAATACCAGAGATGATTCTAGGTTCAAACTTTAAGGGGGGCTTAGCTCCCAACCATAATGCCATGCATGCAGTGCCTTGTAATTAATATTGTTCCATTAATATTAACTACAAAGCATTGGATGCATGACTTTACCCTTTTGACATTTGCAAACCTGAGTTAGTGGATAGTCTATTGCAGTGTCTAAGAACAATTCAGAGTGAATAATCTGAGATTTCAATATTATACACTGGTTTTAGGGTGGAGCCTTTAGTTATCAAACCTGAGTCAAAGGTTCAGTCATTTAAGAAGTTAAAGAACTATTTGTAGCAAAGCAGATGAGATGAGACACATGCACATTATTTCAGTCTGATAATCACTTAGAGGCAGTCCACCAAATCATCAGACACTGCAAAATCACCCTGCCACTCCATAGACCTGTACACAAGCAAACTGGTAATAGAGTTGTTTTATATTAAAGTTTTTAAATTTATACAAACCCTCTGACACAGTTTTGTAAACGGACTCAGGCGCAGACCAGGAGACCTTTGCAGAAACTGATAGTGCGTTTATTTACAGTGGTGTCACCGGGTGAATATATATACAAGGTTCTCGGGGAAGGGGTCCGGGGCTCCAGGGGGGAAGGGGAAGGGTCCAAAACCACACTCTGCTCTTTCAGCCAACAATCCCACTCCTTTCCTCCAGTCGCTCCTCTCGCTCACTCGGGGGTACAGGGACGGGTCCGGGGGGAATCTACGCACACACACAGAAAATCCAATTAGCACTAGATCACAAGGAAACTCACAGACTTAGGCAGATTGCTGAAGCACTAACGCGGGTGACTCAACGTTCCAGCAACGAGTAGTGTAGGTCTGCCATCTTAAAAAGCCCTTCTGATTGTAGTAACCAGCGCCAGGTGTGATGATGAGCACAGGTGCGTGGGCCAGGGGCGGATCCCACAGTGAGCACCGCTGTGGCCAGGGAAAGAGGGAGAGAGAGAGAACAAAAACAAACACATGTTGCCTAACCCGAAATCAGCCGGTGAGGCATGGGGACCGTGACACCCTCCTTTCATTATGCAAACTCAGCACAGAACAGCATTTACCCCGATTTACAAGTGGAGTATAGAGCGTCACATCAATGTAGTGGCAGCCATCCTCTTGAGCCATGTTTAGAGTTGTATGAATCCTGGAAAATGTTACCATTCATATCAATATGCTCTGTTTAGAATGTCCGCTGGTATTTTTTTAAGTGTGCTACTGGAAAGTAGGTAAGGCTTCCATGAAATACATGAAAACTACTTTGTGAAAAATGACTTTTGTTTTTCCAGTTAACTTCACTTTCTGCTCCCTTATTCTTCCTGTTCTTGTACAATCTCTTTGTCCTCTCTCTCTCCATCCTCCTCACTCAACTAGAAAATAATAAAAAATATAATCTTATAATAATTATTATGAGAGCAAATAAGGGATCCGCATTCGAAAACAGGACAGCACACTGCTTAGTTATGTCTGCGTGGGTTCTCAGTCATCCAGGTGATGGTTATCTAAGGAGAGGTTATCTAAAGAAAAGCAGCTGGACTTCTTTAAGTTTCCTGAAGACTTTTCACCTCTTATCTGTAGTTCTAAGTCCCAGGTATTTAAGCCCTAGTGGGAGTTGTCCCTTAAGAGGGTCGTTTGACCCACTATTGATCATGTGCCTCATCACATGAGTCAAGGTGTGAAAAGGGGTGTGAGTCATTATTAACAAAGGTTTTGGGTGAGGTAGGGTGAGCCAAGGTCTCCTAGTGGGTCCAAACTCGCCTATGATAAATACTAAGACAAAGGCAAAGGAAGGCACGAACAGAAACAATGGGGAGATTACTTCAACTGCTGTATTCCCCAAACACATGGTAACACCAACCTAAAACTCATGACTAGAATAAATAAAACAAACACAGAAACCAAAGACTCAGCAGTATCCTAAGTGAGACAACCAAAGAAATCAAAACAGGAATCTAATATTCAAACACAAAAATCTAATGTTCAAATATTAGAACCACTATGAACCAAAACTCAAAGATATTAACTATAATAAGATGACTCAAAGACTCAAAAACAAGGCCTTGTCTTGAGTATAATGAAATTTCTCATAAGAGCTTCAAACAAAGCTTTAGAGAAGCGTCAAACTTCTAAGCCAAGGAACAAACCAGAGCTGACATTTATTCTTTGGATGGCCTATTTTTTCAGGAATGAACCTCATCTAACACATTCTTTGAATATCAACTCTGTCAGTTTTTTTTCATGATAGGACATGAAACAGATCCACATTACATTAAGTACAACCAAGGATATACAGTATATTATATGTTTGTCAGAAATAACTCATAATATTAATCCATACTAAAAAAAAATTATTATAAGATAAGATACTGATTTCAACAGTACCGATACCAACAGTGTCATCTTTGCCTCCTCTAGTTAAGGCTAAACTTCAGCTACAGGCAGACACACAGCCGTAAGTGCATCTGGCATAAAATCTTTGCCAAATCGAACATGCAGACGCATCTACTGCAGCAGTCCCTGAGGGAATACGGGAGCAGCCACAAGTACCTTAATCGATTAGCTACTATTACTATTATCTGTCTGTTAAGTTATCATTAAAGTAACAGCTAGCAGCCATGGCTAATAATAAAATGATAATGTGAATGTGGAGCTAGACAGCTAACGTTATCAGTCCTGCCGGTCTGCAGCACTATTAAAAGTTTCAGATATTTCAAATATTTCTCCTAAACCGTGATATTAAAACTAAGGGAAAAGTCTACAAGCAACTAGGCAGAAACATTGTAAACTTTGTTTGATCAGCAATGAAAATGTGCAGTCAAGTCACCAAAAGCACAGCACTACCTCAGACAACCTAAAAATGTTTTTTGGTGTTATTCTTTTTTTGTCTTTTTTGTTTTGCACTATCTAAGAGAAACTAAATATTTCTTGTATATCCACCTTACATATTGTATAATAGTTTTGCCATTTATGTTGTTTCTAATGTTTTAATCTATTTTTAAATTATGCTTTTTTTGTAATCAGTTGCGATCATCAATATTTCTGTAGACAGATTACTTTCCTAAATATTTGTTTTAACAGGTGAGTTACCAGTTTTCTAAATTAATTCTAACTTCTCTCGGAGTCATGAGGTGCTTTTAGTTGCAGAATTTGTTCTTGTTTACTTCCAGACCCCCAAAAAACAGAAGTATGTAGTTGTTTTTACGGCTAGGTTAGTTTATGTTTATGGCCAAAGATTTCAAAGTGGATAACTCCCCAGGCTCAAATTCAGTCCTTAATGACCAATAATTTTGACTGCCTGCTTTCCCTGAAGGCAAGCAGGCCTTTAGCTTTTGTGGCTGGTATGAAGAGCCATCTGCAGAGGTTGATGGTGACAGCTGTAGTGCTGCATAAACACCATCGTCTGGGGCTTGTCTTTTTGTTTTTGCCATACAATTTTTCCACTGTGTCTTTGCCCCACTCTGCTGCCCTTGGTGCAGAACGATACCATCCAAACAATTCCATACTGAACAATGGATAATATTCTGCCTCCGCTTCTACTGCCAGCTGGTGCATCTCTGCAAATAGACCATCAGCAGTGAAACATTCAGTAACATTCCAATTTCCTACAAAGAGCAGAGAGTTTTTAAACTTTCTATAACTTTCAGGGATAGCTGTCTTGTGCACTGAACACACAATGACTGTTACAGGTACAGCACTGACGGCTTATCTGATGAGGTTGAATAATTAAATCCACTGATCTGCCAAATATGTGGTTTGTTCATGACGTTTTAAGGATCAAACACTTAGTGATGTTAAAGACAGCTTTTGATATATGTCTGTATTGTGTATAACTGCCACTAACAATAAGATGCTGCTTCACAAATGAATATAATATTGTATTCTTACAAATGACTTGTTTTTTTTAACATCAGACTGAGCTTTGTATTAACATCAGCAAAGGCTGATTTGAAACACCATTTTAAAGAAAATGACCTCCCCTTTTTGACTTAATTGTTGTGTTGCCTCTTCTTAATAGTTATTTTAATTAAATATTTAATTCAGAGTATTTCTTGTAGCGTTGCAGCTGATTGAGCACATTTTACATGTCTAAGGCATTATTGATTTCACATTGGTTTGCAAGATGCATGCCTTTTTCCCTCCTCTCGTTTTCTTTGATTTATTTATCTCATTTAAACACAGGGCACTTAAAAGCTCCAGCTGAGACTGAGGTATTCGATGTGCATACACAGTAGACCTGTAGTAGAAGGTGAAAGACACAACAGAGGCGTCACATGATGGTAGCCTGTCATAATCTCTCTCCTGCGTTTTCTCTCTCTGTTTCACTCTCTGTATATCGTTCTCTCTCACCTAGCCTCCATCTTAGAACTGCTGAGTAGGGATTCTGTAATGAGACAATGGTGATGTTGACAGAGAGAAAAAGAGAAAACTAAGCAAAGTGAATTGTGGGGGCTACAGGCGGAAGGATGGGTGGAGGGGCTGGAAAAGAAGAGACAAGAGGGAGTGGAGTCAGGAGATCAGGATGTAGGGAGAGAATTCTTGGTCAAGGTCTTTCCTAATGAACGAATTATCATGCAAAGGTCTCTCTCTCTCTCCGCTTCCTCCCATAAGCCCTCACTCCCCTCCTTCCTCTCCGTCTTTCATTGTCGCTCATTCTTTACGTCCCACCTTTTTTTTTTTTTCTCACCTTTCTCGCTCTGCTTCAGTGGCTTGACCTTGGTTCCCACCTCACTTAAACCCGTTGCTCGTTGCCTCCCTCCCCATTTCTGTAACCTTGTTTATTTTCTGCCGCATTCCTGTTTTCTTTATCTCTCTTGCTTCTCCTCCTTTCCACTGTTTGCCCCCCTCACTCCACCTCAGTTTCCCAAGTTCTTCCAGGCCTTAGGCAGTCTGCTGCTCTAAAACCTCTCTATCAGCACATCCCTGCAATAGTCATGCCGACAGTCACTTTCACTGCAGAATTGGCTGATTTACCTCACGCACATATACATGCACTCACACACACACCCTGTATGGTGCTAGCACAGTGTTACCAGAAGAGTTAGAAAGCGTGAGTGGCTGTGTGTATCTTCTGCATCACTAGTAGCAACATTAGATGCTCATACATGAATGATTAATGTGAACCTATGCACAACTATAAATCTGCATGTATGTGTGTGTGTGTATGTGTGTGTGTGTGTGTTCATCTCGCTTTTCATTTCTGTATTAGCCCTCAAGCAATGTAAAGGTCACACACTGTAACAGCGTTTGACTCTGCAGTCTGTTAAATAATAGCGTCGCTGTTTACCGTTCTCAACTCCAGCCCGACGTGTGTGTGTGGCCCAGGGGCTACATCATCTCCTCAGCATTGCTTCAGTGGCAGCACTGCATCGTGTCAGTGGGCAGACACATTGTTTGGAACTTTTTTTTTTTTTTTACTTGTTCAGTACCATGACTTACATAGTGTTTTGAAGAAAGAAGAACAATGTTATCTTGCTAAGGGGATCAATCTATGTTGGGTTTTTTTTTTTCATTGTTTGTTTGGTTTTTTTTGTACTAGAAAACAATACTGAATGACAATCAGAGAAATAGTAAGCTAAGGCTGGAAAATGAGAACAAATGGTTATTTGGGACAAGTAGGCATATATATAAGTAGGATTGGAAGAATAGTGTTTGGGGTGTGATCCTGCTCCAATACTTCAGTTTACTAGCAAGGACCAAAACTTCCATTGGGATTAAAAAAATGTTTATTGGCAACGAAGATGGCAGATAAACAAGGAGCAAAGAGCCATGCCAGAGGTTGCAGTGGCTCATGGGATTGGCACACCCCCAAAGAAAGACCCCGACTGACCCACTTACCCACCAATTGGAAAGCAGTTCTTGAAAAGTTGCTGTAAAACTGGTATACTTGGGAGAACAAGCAAGTGTGTGAGGCAACGAGACATTTTTTGGTTTGGTCCCACCCGGGACTTCAGATAAATGGTGTCCAATTTAATTTGGGAATAATTCTCACTTTAGGGATTCTGGCATCCTATTTCTGAATTGTTTCTCTGTTAGAAACAGCTGCAGATGTTCCAAGAATCCAAAGTTGCGTTTAATGAGCTTTAACAGAATTTGAGAAAATAATTTAGTTGTAATTAATCACACTGTGTTAGCTCAACTGTGGCATCCACTGTGCACAAGGTCTACAACATTCATGCTAGTGTTCGCTTTTGTAATGATGAAAGTGGTTTCATCACATTCATTGTGTTTCCACAACCAACATCACCTTCCCTCACATAAAAGAAAGATAGGCTTGTTGGTTTGTTTGTTTGATTTTTGGATAAAATTACTTTTAAATGTCTGTAAAATCATGGCTTCTAATTGAGTAAAAGCTGGGAAGCTTAGCTTTTCAGCATATATAGCATTGAAAGCATTTAAGATATTGCATATGTTTCAGGCTCATTGAAGATATTAAACTTGATATGAATTATGCTTTTACATTTAATTTTAACAGGGCTAAATATTAAATGCAATTCTATACTAAATCTTATTACATCAATTCATTTCCTATTTACTTATTGCCTCAGCTTTTCTGGTTTTGGTTTGTTACAGACATTTACAATTACTTTAAGACACTATAAGGAGGATTTCCCACAACAAAGAACTATTACTGCCAAACTAGGAGGCGTACAGTATAAATGCATCAAATACTAAACTGTCCCAATGAAACCACGGCCATTAGGTTTGTTATTTGACAGCCCTGAAGAGCGTTTTATCTCTCACTGAATGGAGCCCTCTTGTTTCGTGCACCTCTGTTTCCGTATGTCTCAGCAGCAACCCTGATTCAACATGTGTCATGTCTATGTTATCTTAAGTGCCTTTTCTCCCTGGGGCTTACAAAAGGGAAGACAGAGATACAGAATTTTTCCCCTTTAGCAAAGCAGGAAAAAGAGGAATAAATCAGGGTAAGTGCACTTCATGTTTGATTGAAAGAGATCATTTGGGTCAGTGTATGTTTATATGTTTTAGTCATATGCCTGTTAGTGAGCTTTGTATTTTGCAAGTTATCAGTGTCTCTCTGTTTTAAGTCATCTCTCTCAAATCAAATCAAATAAAATCACTTTTATTGTCACATCACATGTGCAGGTACATTGGTACAGCACATGTGAGTGAAATTCTTGTGTGCGAGCTTCACAAGCAACAGAGTTGTGCAAAATACAATAATGTAAACAAGCAAAATACAAGAATGGCTACATCTGAAACTAATAAATATATGTACAATATATAATAGTATATGCAATAGAACATGGCATTTCTCTCTGCAGGCATTCGTGCATTTGTGTGTACCTGAAAGTGTGCAAGAGCATCCACAGAAGTGTGTGTCCGTCCCTTATGCTACCTGCACAGATGACTCTGGCTAATTGCTGCTTATCTAGTGCCCTGTCAGTTCGGATCGCTGTGACTAAGATAGCGTTGGGGGGGGGGGGGGGGGGGTTCAGAGGGAGCGATTTATTCAACCCATTGCTTCCTCCTATGTATCCCCCTCTTTCCCCTTTTAACGATCATTATGAATGATTTATGCTCCCTTGACATGTGTTTGTGTATGCATGTCACAATTAGAAGATGAGGTGCATTTGAGTGTTTTCTGCAGACAGTGAGTCATCAATGGACAGACTGTGTATCTGCACACTTTGGACCGTGCACCTGCTCACCTCTCACTGTCCTTGGTTAACTTCACATTTGTGGAAGACACTTTTTTTGTTGAATTTTCTTTGGGAGCAGAACATTTGGTATGTGGGTTTCTGTGAGTGTAACTGTGAAACCTTTGGGATTTGGTGGTGCTGTAAAAAACAGAAAGATTATTATGTTTGTAAAGAAACAGAAGTAAGGATCAAGAAACAGAGAACTGGTGAGAGAGATGACAATAAAAAAGAAAACAAAGGGAAAAGTGTGTGAGTCTGTGTAGATGACCTTTATTTATTTATTTATTTTTAAGGTGTATGTGTGTTCTAGCACTGCATGTTCATACACATACATCATTTTTCGGGCAAACACTGATGTATCGCTGTATGCTAACACGCTATATCCTTGTGCATTGTTTCCTTTGATCTAGCCTTTTATCCATGTCTCAGCAGTACTTGTAATTGGTCTCTGATGGGATTGACCCACTGGGTACTGACTGAGTGAAACAGGCTTTAGATGGCTTCCTTAAATATTTCAACCCAGCGAAACATGAGGCTGCTCTGCTCTCGCCTCAGGCTCAGCCAACTCTACCACTTAGCCAGCTGCCCTGCACTCACAGGGAGGAAGAAAAAGAAAAGGAGCCTGATAGACATAAAGACTATGCCCAATGACGGTGGCTTAATATTTGCGCGCAGCGCACACACACACACACACATCAAGTGTAAAAGTGTTGGTAACATACACAATGACAAGTTCTCGTTAAACCACTCTCTACTGGCTACTGCAACTAAACTCCATCTCCAGTTTGCTTCAGATGGAGTTGCTTGTTTGATAAATGGGCCACTCCCTCATTATGGCATCTTCTGTCTGCACCTTGTTAAAGAGAGATCTTTTTCCGCACTTCTGGCCTGGTGCTTACTTCATTATACCAAATATTTGTCTTGCTTTAGTACCTCACTAGTATCTCCTCTTTTCTGGCACCTCATTCTTCCTCTTTTCTTTTCCTGTGCCTCACTTTCACTCTAGCTTACTTCCTGCCTGGCTGTCACTCTTCCTCTTTCAGTCAATTCCCCCCCCCCCCCCCCCCCCCCTTTCTACCCACTCACTTTTACTTCTCTCTGCCCCCATCTTCCTCTGTGTGTGTGTGTGTGTGTGTGTGTGTGTGTGTGTGTGTGTGTGTGTGTCATTTTCTCTTCGTTCTCCATCTCTCTCCATCCTATTCATGTGCCTTCGGTGGATCCGAGACAGAGTGAAAAAGATAATTCCTCGGTTCTCTGCAGCGAGACAGCAAGCAAAAATAGAGAAGGTTACCTTTCATGTTCAATTTTAAAGGCAAGTTTGAGGTTTCCCCGAGATGATTAAATAGGAACATTCCTGACAAGGTCAAACAGGCTTACACGTATAGACACACAGAAACACCCACACACACATGATGGTATACACACAGACACAAACACACACAGATCTTGGTCAAAACACCTTTGGGAAGAGCTGCTGCTTCTAAAACATAAAACTGCAAAGCTGAATTTGAAGAAAAGAAGAATAAGACATTCATGCCGGGATGAAAACCTACTGCATAACCAAGACAGTGTGCCTCTGTTTGCACTGTGCTTGCTGGCTGATAGGTTAAACGGCATAGGCAGCAGAATTGAACTGACTGACTTGTTTTGTTATTACTCTGCCACTGATCACCTTTCATTTATTCTGAGAACACAGACTTAAATGATTTACATCAGTGTTTGAGTCTATGTGTACTTATGTTTTGCATTGCTCGGTCTAGCATACTTCTGTAGCATTTATTTTTTGCATTTGTGTGTGTATTTACAGCCTTATTAAGGTTTAACTTTTAGCTTCAAGCAACATTGTTTCCCTGGAGACCAATTATCTGTCAAAGTTAAGGAAAATCTCTTGTGCCAGAGCAGGGAGATTGCGCTTTTCTGACAACACTCTAGCATGTCTCCTCGGGCATTGTGATTGTGTTTGTGTGTGTGTCCTGTGTATGCATGCACATGATGCTTGCATGTGTATTATTTATAATCAGAACCCCCTCAGCTTACGCATTAGGAATGAACATGGCTTTCCAGAGTGTCGCTGTGATCATGTTTATTGCCCCAAAAATGTAATTATTGCACCAAAAACAACACTGCTTTGGGACCCCGCAGAGTGTGTTATGTAGTGCGCGTGTCTGTGGGTGCATGTGCATGTGTGTGTGTCTATGTGTGGGATGTGTAGTTGTCACATACTGAAAATTGCTGTCAGTCATGGTGTTAAGGTATTCTGGATATGTCCCAGCCACTTGGTAACTAGGTAGCAGAGACTGACAGAGGTGTTGTGGGACAAAGTGGAGTTGGCGTTTTGAATGAGCTATCCTGAATTCAGACTGCGTCCGTCTCCAGAGGCATGGATGAATGGCCTGATTCTCTCTCCACCTCCCTTTTTCTCTATGACTTTCCAACCCTTTCTCCTCCTCTCGCTCTCTCCTCCTCTTTCAAACTTTCTCACCCTCCCCTTTTCCAAAAATCCTTACGTTGTGTCTTTTTTATCTCTCTCTCCCTTTAGCCTTCCACTTTGGCTGTCCCTTTCTCCTGTCTTCTTTCCCCCCCTCCTTTCTTTTACTCCCTCATCTCTCTCTGCTCTCACACACAAGTCTCTCCATTCTCCCGTTCCTCTTCTTAACTTTTTTCCAACAATGCCCTGCACTCACCAAGCTCCAACTCTGTTTCCATAGTGAGAGAAGGTCCAGTTATGGTCTTTGCTACCCAAACTTTCACCCATGAGTTTTTCTTTACACAGTGCCACCCCCCCCCCACCCTTTTTCTTTTTGGCCTCTTCTATATCTGCTGCCTTCTTTCTCTTTCTCCTAAAGGTCTGCTGAGAGTAAATAGAGAAGTAAATCAAATCTTTATTTATCATTTGTACATATTTACCCGCTGGATATGTGTCTGTATTTACAGCAAACAATTCTGATACCTACTATAAAAATAATATTTGTAGCTAGGTAGGATCATATGCTCCAGCCATGTGTGAATCTGAATCTGACAAAATCCCTGGCATTTTGTAATAATTTCCTCTGCTTTCTATCATCCTCTTGCCTTTGTAAACTTTTCATCATCATAGGTCTCAGAACAACATCTAATCTGAAGCTTTGTGAATTTCCATCTTCAGATTGACTTGCAATTGCGTTAAAGTTGGTTCGATCCCAGGCTGCTCTAGTCTCCAGTCTGCAGACCTAAGTATTCTTGGGCAATATATTGAACCCTAAGTTGCTCTCTGATGCATTCATGCATTCACCACTGCCCATATACAAAGACATGCAAACATGTACATGTGTGCCTATGCGTGTAAGTCTGTGTCTGTGTGTGTTAAAGTTGCTGACTTCACAGAGCTTTACACTGACCAAGATTAAAATTATAGCCCATATGCAATTGACTGTTAGGTGATTTTTGTTTACAGTGTCTTGCATACCTCTCTAATCTCCAGAGAGGTTTAAAACACATTAACATGTGTAGGACATAGATGCACATATTGACTTTGTGTATAAGTACTTTCCCCAGTATGCACTGAACTTTTTAGTGTAAATTTATATGTCTGCATTTGCCAGTTCCTCTGAGTACAAGTGAGTCACTTTCAGTAAGAGCATCTCTTTTAAGTTTTTCACTAATCCCTATCTTTGGCCAAAAATATGGACTGAATCATCTTATCCATGGGACTTTTGAAGGGAAAGGAATAAAGGCAGAGGGGGAGGGAAAGGCAGGGACAGAAAAATATATAAGGGAAGTTAAGTAAGATTGGACTAGACTTTAAGCAACCAGCAGTTTAAAAGTGGGACACTAGGTGGTCATTTAGGTGAAGAAAGAGAAAGAGGGCAGAAAAAGAGAGGAAGTGAATCACACAGGAGGAAGGTTAGGGGTGGATGGAGGGCAGTGAAAGAAGAATGATCTGCAGTAGGAGACATAGGGAGAACAAATTATACTGTCGTCTTATGATAGCTAAAAGGAAAAGTGTTAGCCATTCTGAACGCCTTCACTTGAAAGCGAGGCCAGATGCGATAATCATGCAAATATGAATAAAAGTTCACACTTTCCTACAGCAGTTTTTGAAGGCCTCTATTGTGTCGCACTGTACACATAAGAAATAACTGTGTGAAGCAGAGGCGGTGAGAAGGTATGTGTTCACAAATTTTTTCAGATATGATGGCTATAGAGATCATTTCTTTTTTCCAAATGTATTTGCTTGTGAATAAGACTGTCTGTTAAACACAGACTGTGATGGCTGTACTTACAGCCACACAGTGGTAATACCCACCATGTTAGTGTAGAGGCTTATAAGTAACATTGCATTCACATTTCTTTCTTTAAATATAGGAATTTATTTACAGGACAATAAATAACTGGTTTTGGTTTAGAGTTAATTCACATATCCACATAACACTGCATTCTAAAATAAGTGCGCACATTTTAGTTTAGAGGTGGAAAAGGGGCGGAGCGAGCTTTAAAGGAAGACTACAAATTGGTTCATGCCATAACTCAGGACCATGGGGGGGGATTGGAGTTCATTATGTTTGGTTTAGTTAGGTTTTGTGTGTTTTACCCCTGCTCCTGTTTTTGTGGGCTGATCAGCCACTATTTAAGTTTCCCCTTTGTCTCGTTAAGTTAGGTCAGTTTGTTTGAGTTATCAGTTGTGTTGTCAACTTTGAGTAGAGTTTTGTTATTTTGACCTCTTTTATGGGCCCAAGATTTTGATTCTTTTTGCATGAGTTAACCAAATATGTTTTTTGGGTTAAATAAAAAATCTTTTTTTTTGGACTTTAACTTGTGCCTAAGTTTCCTTCACTGCTGTCTGTCCATCACACAGACAGACATGTCATTTCCATGATGTTACAATAAGAAACAAAGATTTTTAAAAAAGAAAGAAGTTCAGATATATACTCTCTAACCTCTGTGCAACTTTCCATTCACTGTACAAAATGGGTGTTACTGAAGAACCTCTGAAAAATCGTTTTATTCTGATGTCGTAAAGGTGTGGGGAGAGGGGTTCTCACAAAGAGTTGGACTTGGGGTTTGTGAACAAGGAGATTAAGACTTCATGAAAAGATATGGAAAATGGACTGGTTCTTGTGTAGCGCCTTTCCACTGGAAAAAGACACAAGACAAAAAGAAATAACTGAGAATACTGAACACCAAGAAAAAAGACAGTGCTCAGTGGACAGTGGATGCAGAGAAGACATCATCACTGACTAAGAAGCAGCTGGTGGCTCAGTGGTCTTACATTGATAGAAGGAAGTTGCTATCACAGCTGGACATTAAGGGGTTCCAAATAAAGTACAACACTACTGAGATATTGCACTGACCCTTATACAGGAAAGCAGTGTGACAACTACTGAGATGAGAATGAAAATTGTTGCAAGATTAAAAAAATTCAGTGTCTGGACACAAGTCTTTCAGATAACTAACAAAGTTTCACTGGAAGTAATATTTGTAGATGTTGACACACTTTCCCTACTGACATTGCCACAGAAACCAATTAACTCATATATGCTACAGTAACTAATCCTGGAAATGAAGATCAAGAATGCATCGTATAGTGTCAGCCCCTGGAGAACAAGGTTGGAAAACAATCGAGTCATGAAAGACAGGTCTTAGATCAATAATAATAAGATGTCTTTATATGAGGCTCTAGAGACTGCCAAGCTCATAGCTCTGGCTGCTAGAGAAACTAAAGCTAGAAGAATAAACAGACTAGTCTCCAGGAGCTATCCTCACAGTTGGAAGGGGAAAAACAGCAGAAGGCTAGAACCATCTAGAACTAAAAACTGATTAATGGGACATATAAGGAAAAGAGTCATGAAAAAATGGTGGGTGTGGCAAAACAGTAGACCACAGCAACCTCTCAGGAACCATTAATTATTAAAAAGAGAGAAATCCAGAGCACCACGTGGATTTACGAGTAAGACTATTGCTCAGTATCAAAGTCAAAGTCAACTTTATTGTCAATTCTGCCACATGTACAGGACATACAGAGAATAGAAACTTCGTTACTCTCAATCCCTAGATAAAATAGAAAATGAACATTTAAATATAAGAGTGATTAAAAATGCAAGTAAAATATTTTAAAGTAAAAAAAATTAAATAATATAATACAATTTTACATATAACAAGAAAGCTATACAATATACAATATACAATACAGTATCTCATCAGAGTGCAAGGCTGAGCGGGGAAGGAGGTTAGCCATAACCGGCTACCACAAGTTGTGATCCAGCTCAGCAAGAGTAAGACCTGAGCCATTAACATTAACATTTACATCCACAAGTTTTCAGATACCCAATTAAAAGAGTAAGGTGGTCACAGGAGGATCAATGCTACTGATGTCAAGACAAGAAAAGTCCTTATAATGCACAAAGGGTTCCACCCAAAATCCATGACCCTGTGACTCTACAAACAACAAAAAGAGGAAGGGTGAGAATTAGTGAGCATTAGAGTCATCAAGAAGATGCCCCATGGGTACGGTGTACATTTTAGGACATCGTCAGGTATCAGACAAAAAATTGTCAGGTGTCAGTTGTCAAAAAAAAAAAAAAAGTCAGGTATCAGACAAAAAATTGTCAGGTGTCAGTTGTCAAAAAAAAAATTGTCAGGTATCAGACAAAAAATTGTCAGGTGTCAGTTGTCAAAAAAAAATTGTCAGGTATCAGAAAAAAAATTGTCAGGTGTCAGAAAAAAAATTGTCAGGTGTCAGTTGTCAAAAAAAAAAAAAGTCAGGTATCAGAAAAAAAATTGTCAGGTGTCAGTTGTCAAAAAAAAAAAAGTCAGGTATCAGAAAAAAAATTGTCAGGTGTCAGAAAAAAAATTGTCAGGTGTCAGAAAAAAAATGTCAGGTATCAGAAAAAAAATTGTCAGGTGTCAGAAAAAAAATTGTCAGGTGTCAGTTGTCAAAAAAAAAAAAGTCAGGTATCAGAAAAAAAATTGTCAGGTGTCAAAAAAAAAATTGTCAGGTGTCAGAAAAAAAAATGTCAGGTATCAGAAAAAAAATTGTCAGGTGTCAGACAAAAAAGTTGTCAGGTGTCAGAAAAAAATTGTCAGGTGTCAGACAAAAAAGTTGTCAGGTGTCAGAAAAAAAATTGTCAGGTGTCAGTTGTCAAAAAAAAAATTGTCAGGTATCAGAACACAAGGTACCAGAGAGAAAATCTTCCTGCAGGTGGCGCTGTTGTCATGTCCCACCCGAATTGATTTCCAAATATGTCATCAACGTGTGACCGTGGGAGAGCGTAAGGTCATTGACCTCACTGGAGTTTTACCGTGGTTCAGGCTCCTAACGACACAAGGTAAGTTTAACTTTTTCTCCCTTTTGTTCATATTTTTGCCACAGTTGTGTTATATTAAGTTGCAGTTATGTTGTGAAAGTTACATATCAGAGACGGAAAGCCAGTTTTGTACGAAACCAAATCAGTACTATTTTTGTCTGGCTAATTCATTCTAGCTAGCGACAGTGGTGAAACGTGATTCAAATTTAAACTGTTCAGTAATTGTTTTGTATACATTTCAGCAAATGGACAAGCTGAAAGCTTACGAGCAGTTGCATTTGAATACTAATCCTATTTGAAGTAATACATTTCCAGTGGTAGACATGTTAGATTGTCACACCTGGCTATGCATTGTTTTATTAATATTATATATTGTCTTGATAGCTTGAAGGGGATGATGCCGGTTTCATATCACTGGACTTATCCATGGCAGTAGAGTACATCCATGCACAGAGAATCATTCACCAGGATATAAAGCCAGCAAATGTCATGGTAAGCCATATTGTATTTTTCTTTTTCTCCACTTTGTTTTTGAAGATCAAAATAAAAATAGTATATTATTTATTTAACTTTATTCTCTTCAGTCTATTAAACACTACATTTGAACAATGAGAAACTTTTCTGGCATATTCATATAAAGGATTTTTTTTTTTAAAGTAAGAAGCCTTACATTGTTTCTTTAATAGTCCAATTAAACTGTTCAGTAATTGTTTTGTATACATTTCAGCAAATGGACAAGCTGAAAGCTCACGAGCAGCCTGCATCCTTTCTGTCGCTCTTTTTCTTTATTTCTCTTTTCTATATTGCTACTGTCGGGATATTTTTTGATCCCGATATGTTTTTTTCTGTTGTTGTTTTTAGACTTTGCTGCAATATGTCATCTGACGATGATGAAAGGAGTATCCGACTCTGGCTGGTTCCCATGACTGTACCAAAAATACTTTTTTTTTTTTTTATTAAAAAAAGAGCATTAAAAATAAATGACTAAAGTACAACTTATTTATTAACTACTGTTCACCTCTTTCATATCAAAGAAGTGTATTTTTTGCTACACATGTTTTATTTGTGGGCACTGAATAGACGATGCTTTTAGTGTAATTGCCACATAAAAAGATTTAGTACTTTACTGGTTAATTACTTATGTTCAGTGTAAGAGGTGGGTGATCAATTAGACTGTTGTTGTTACACTTAACCTTTCAAGATATGATGATAATAACATTGTTCAACAAAGGCTTAAAACAAAAGGAAATCAGCTGTGCACTGAATTCATATGGGCATAAAATAAGGTAAGTCTGCATTTCAACAGTTTCCGTGACAACTCTCTAAAATGACAAAACATGCAGTTTGCATTTAATATAATGTAAGTCTGTGTTGTCTTTTAACAGTGAGAGGCATCTGAGACGAGTTTTAAAACTTCTAGGGTTGAAGCGAAGATGCCCCCAACGACCTTTTACTGAAATCCACAAAGCTGTGGAGGTAAGCGTTAAAACATCAGTGCAAAAAATATATATTTTCCTGAAGTCTGTGTCATGAGCTATTGTAGAAACAATAAATGTTATTTTCTGTAGTGATTTAAAAAAAACAAACATTCAATTGTCTGTTTGTTTGTTTTTTAGAGTGAGATGAAACAGTGGTCTCCTGAACAAGGAATCAGGGCAATGGTAAAGCGGGTAAGGGATGTCAGAGGAGTGCGGCCTTGTTACAGGTTGGTTAAATAGTGTGTATATGATCAAGTGTTCTCTTGTTTTACTGTTGAGCTCGGAATTACATCAGCCGTGGTCCAAATGACACACGGCACATTGATGGTATTTATTTTATCTTTTCAATTAACCTTCCAAACATGTTTTGATGGTACTTCTGTTGAAACAAATTGTAATTATTATTTGTTGTTTCATATAGGCAATGATAAACTGAAGTTCTTTGGAATGTGGATACATTTGGGGATTGATGGGTAGGTTTGAATATGGCATTCGCTACTTAATTTATTATATTCAGTGATAGTACAAAGTTGCTTCAAGATAAGGATGTGCGGTAAACTGAGGTGTTATCTCTCCTGAGTAGTCTAGGGCAGGGATGGGCAAGTCCAGGCCTCGAGGGCCGGTGTCCTGCAGGTTTTAGATGTGTCCTTGATCCACAGCTGATTCAAATGGCTAAATTACCCTCACAACATGTTTTGTAGTTCTCCAGAGGCCTGGTAATGAACTAATCATTTTATTCAAGTGTGTTTACCCAGGGTGATATCTAAAACATGCAGGACACTGGCCCTCGAGGTCTGGATTTGGCCAAGCCTGGTCTAAGGGACCAAGATAAAGTATGAATAGTGAAGGAGGATTCAAGATGGCGGTTTTTAAAAGGCTTATTTCCTGCTAGTCTTAAAGTTCCATTTCAGACTGGCAGTTAATTTCAGGGAGGGCCAAGACCAACACAACAAACAAAACATCCCTGATATAAAGTAAACAGAATTTAACTCCAAAGAAAATAAAATGTACAATTTACGATAACCTACCTAACCAACACATAAACAGGAGAATACAAGGGATTACAAAACAAAAGGCAGCTCTCCCCTCGCGTCAGTCTGAACACAGTCAAGAGTCACATTCAATTCCAAAGGCATGTAAGCCTACACAACTATGGCAGTCAAAATGGTCGGAGGAACCAGAAACAACGCCTAGACATAATACAATGGAAAACCAGCATACTCTTGGGGAATGTAACAAAAACCAAACATAGTGCCAAAACATGATTAAATCATATGTACAAGTGGCCACTTTTCTGTTTCTTTCTTTTCAGATTTTCCAGGAAGGTTCTATGGCTAAAGGTGGGCACATCCAACCGCAAGCAAAACTTTGTGGCCAGATACTTCTTTGAGGCTGTTCAAGAACAGGGTGGTATGCAATATACTAAAAAATGGGGGGTTAAAAAAGATTACATTTTGTTAATAAATTTATTTTTTCATCATTCACTAATTATCTTCAGTTTGTGTCTTTAGGCTGTCCTCAAATGATTCGGGGGGACAGAGGAAAGGAGAACCTTGTTGTGGGTCAAATGCAGATGGCATTTCACATGCGAGATCTTGGGAATCAGGCATGGAGGTGCTTCAGAATGGGGACATCAGTGCACAACCAGGTATGTCTTTAAGCTGGTAAATGACTATTTCTAAAGTAACAACCTGACAACAAAACTGATAATGTCATGTTTCTGTTGTTTAGAGAGCTGAATGTTTCAACAGTATTTTAAAGCGGACATGGATTAAGAAATGGCTGACAACATTTGAGGTAAAGCAAATCTTTCACCTGTAAAACCTATTAACAAAGAGTAGCCATCCAAATTTCGTTAAACATACGATGGATTAGTTTATCTGAAAACACAAGGCCAGAATCTGTGTTTATGTACATCTGTACCTTTTCACTAATGAAATTCTCACCTTCACAACTTATGTCTTTTTCAAAACAACATGCGTAGGCCATGATGGAGTCTGGGATCCTTGAACTGGACAATCCTGTGCACATGTAAGTCAATATTTTTAGACATGAAAAATAATCAAGCAGCAGTATGAAAGTATGTGGTCTAGGAATGCCTTTGTTTTTTGAGTACTGATTAAAATTTAGCTTTTACTTATTCTACCTCAAAGAAGCAGATGAACATATTAATTTTTTAATTCTCCTTTTTCATAGCAACTGCTTGCAGTACTCACACTTGCCACTGCTTCAAAGAGACTTAAAAACGGAGCAAACAGTTTGGAACACCCATGACATCCGCAAGCAACGCAATGCACCTGGTCCATTTGGGAAACCCGACCTTCTGTTTACCTCACCACCTCCTGGTATGTCATTTGAAAGCCTGTGGGGTTTTATTTTTTTGTTTGTTTTTTAACTTTCATTAGTTTACTTTTACTTTGATATAGCACTCTTCACAGGATAAAAACCACAAAGTGGCTTCACAATAATATAAAACAGATAAACATAAAACAGCACAATCGAACATACAGAATAAATGCAATCAAGGAAACGTAATGATGGAGGCAGAGCATTCCATGACCTGGGAGCCACCGCTTTGGAAGATCTCTTGCCTCTGGTCTTCTGGTGGGACTACTAACAGCCATTGATTAGATGATCACAGGCTGGGAGAGGGAGCGTGGGGTTCTATAAGATCAGAAATTAAGGCAGGAGCTTCACGATTCGGAGCATTGAAAGTCATTACTAAAATTTTAAAATGAATTTTCTAAAATATACTGGAAGCCAGTGTAATGAGCGTAAAACTGTTATAATGTGCTTTCTCTTTTGTGTCTTCCGAAGAAGCCTACTTGTAGTACAATAAGAGATTTCTGAATTTCTACTGTCAATACTAAAATGGCTTCATATTGACACCTTTAACTAAAAATTTATCTAAATGTTTGAGTGATATTTCCATCTTTAAGTTTCTGTAATAACATCTGTAAACACTGACTGCTTCTTATACAGGTTCTAGAACAGCTTTGTCATTATTCATTTATTTTTAACATTCAAAGTGAACATCTTTTCAATATTGTCTTTCATTCGCAGGATATGGCAATGTGCTGCACATTGTTGACCCAGACTTTTTAGACTATGCCAAGCAATTAATCTGTGAGAGGGAAGAGCCTTCACTGGTAGCAAACCAGGAATTCAGAGACATGTGCCAGAACATTTTAGAAAACAGCCAGTTTCCCTGCACACCTGATGGTTGCCTTGCTGCATACCTCATGCTAGTCCAAGAGCTCACAACTGCCATGAACAGAAATGCAGTTCCTACACTTTCTACGTTTGCCGAGGCAAATGACATATACATCTTTCTGAAGAGAGAGAGGATGGAAGGTGCACCAGTAAACATTTCCAATGACCAATAAAATCATACAACAGTGTTTGTTAACATTTATTTATCCTTGTTTAAAATCAACAGGTAATTTGAAAACTGTCTGACCAACAAAATGTACAATAAAATGTTGAAATACAATTGACAAGGTGCCATCTTTCATAATGATTCAGTGTTTCATTTACCACAACTTTTGTTAACAATAATGTAGAACATAATTCACATTGAAAGACTTTTGAACTGCAGACTGTAGCAACATTACCACTTGTAGCCATATCGGCTCGTAAGATCAAGGCCTGACTTGAGAAACTTAACAACATCAGATGCGGAAGGCCTTGAGTCTGGGTCATAGCTCACCAAACCACCAAGAAAACTGTTTTTGTCACTGAGATGTGATAGGGCATGTGGTGGGGTTTTGGTGGCCATTAGTGCAGCCAGTTCTCTTTGTTTTTTAACCATCCACGGAGCGGAACCCGTCAGGATCTCCAGATATGTGGCTCCGAGGGACCACATGTCTGTCTGGAACGAGGCCTCTTCAAACATCAGTATGCATTCAGGGGCCATGTAAAGATATGTGCCACCAGCTGGACCAGTAGCCTGGGCAGTGAACTTACTCCCTTGACGAAGCATCACAGTGTCTCTTATGTTTGCCATGCCCCAGTCTGTCAGGACTGCCTTCTTAGAAGGGTGGTGAACCTATAAGGTATACATATGAGAACTTACCAGGTTGTCTAAAATTTCACAAATGTTATCAAAAATGTCATTCCAAAGACCACAGCTCATAATTGGGGAAAAAAAAAACCCTCAAAGCTTTTAGCACCCAGATCACCCAATCACTGCAGATTTATTCTGAGATTGTTTATTATACCCAACATTAGAATTAACAGATTGGTTAATGATCCAACCCGGTTTTATAGTCCTGTGCATTTTTTAATCCCCATTCCACTTAAGCAAGTGGTACAGACTAATAAAATAATAGAAACTTTCAGTTTGTAAAGCCTAAACTTACAACATGTTTGGGAATTTTGTAGGTGTGCAAGAACCAACATATTAAAGAAAAATTGGACTATTAAAGAAACAATGTAAGGCTTCTTACTTTAAAAAAAAAATCCTTTATATGAATATGCCAGAAAAGTTTCTCATTGTTCAAATGTAGTGTTTAATAGACTGAAGAGAATAAAGTTAAATAAATAATATACTATTTTTATTTTGATCTTCAAAAACAAAGTGGAGAAAAAGAAAAATACAATATGGCTTACCATGACATTTGCTGGCTTTATATCCTGGTGAATGATTCTCTGTGCATGGATGTACTCTACTGCCATGGATAAGTCCAGTGATATGAAACCGGCATCATCCCCTTCAAGCTATCAAGACAATATATAATATTAATAAAACAATGCATAGCCAGGTGTGACAATCTAACATGTCTACCACTGGAAATGTATTACTTCAAATAGGATTAGTATTCAAATGCAACTGCTCGTAAGCTTTCAGCTTGTCCATTTGCTGAAATGTATACAAAACAATTACTGAACAGTTTAAATTTGAATCACGTTTCACCACTGTCGCTAGCTAGAATGAATTAGCCAGACAAAAATAGTACTGATTTGGTTTCGTACAAAACTGGCTTTCCGTCTCTGATATGTAACTTTCACAACATAACTGCAACTTAATATAACACAACTGTGGCAAAAATATGAACAAAAGGGAGAAAAAGTTAAACTTACCTTGTGTCGTTAGGAGCCTGAACCACGGTAAAACTCCGGTGAGGTCAATGACCTTACGCTCTCCCACGGTCACACGTTGATGACATATTTGGAAATCAATTCGGGTGGGACATGACAACAGCGCCACCTGCAGGAAGATTTTCTCTCTGGTACCTTGTGTTCTGACACCTGACAACTTTTTTTCTGACACCTGACAACTTTTTTTCTGACACCTGACAATTTTTTTTCTGATACCTGACTTTTTTTTTTTGACAACTGACACCTGACAATTTTTTTTCTGACACCTGACAATTTTTTTGTCTGATACCTGACTTTTTTTTTTTTGACAACTGACACCTGACAATTTTTTTTCTGATACCTGACTTTTTTTTTTTTGACAACTGACACCTGACAATTTTTTTTCTGACACCTGACAACTTTTTTTCTGACACCTGACAATTTTTTTTCTGACACCTGACAACTTTTTTTCTGACACCTGACAACTTTTTTTCTGACACCTGACAATTTTTTTTCTGATACCTGACTTTTTTTTTTTTGACAACTGACACCTGACAATTTTTTTTCTGACACCTGACAATTTTTTGTCTGATACCTGACTTTTTTTTTTTTGACAACTGACACCTGACAATTTTTTTTCTGATACCTGACTTTTTTTTTTTTTGACAACTGACACCTGACAATTTTTTTTCTGACACCTGACAACTTTTTTTCTGACACCTGACAACTTTTTTTCTGACACCTGACAATTTTTTTTCTGACACCTGACAACTTTTTTTCTGACACCTGACAACTTTTTTTCTGACACCTGACAATTTTTTTTCTGATACCTGACTTTTTTTTTTTGACAACTGACACCTGACAATTTTTTTTCTGACACCTGACAATTTTTTGTCTGATACCTGACTTTTTTTTTTTGACAACTGACACCTGACAATTTTTTTTCTGATACCTGACTTTTTTTTTTTTTGACAACTGACACCTGACAATTTTTTTTCTGACACCTGACAACTTTTTTTCTGACACCTGACAATTTTTTTTCTGACACCTGACAACTTTTTTTCTGACACCTGACAACTTTTTTTCTGACACCTGACAATTTTTTTTCTGATACCTGACTTTTTTTTTTTTGACAACTGACACCTGACAATTTTTTTTCTGACACCTGACAATTTTTTGTCTGATACCTGACTTTTTTTTTTTTTGACAACTGACACCTGACAATTTTTTTTCTGACACCTGACAATTTTTTTTCTGATACCTGACAATTTTTTTTTTGACAACTGACACCTGACAATTTTTTGTCTGATACCTGACGATGTCCTAAAATGTACACCGTACATGGGGGGAACTGCTAACAGACTGTCTCAGACAGCAGAAGATAATGTAGATTGGGTGGGGGGTATCATGAAAGAACACTGGCTAGAATATGTAGAATGGTAGAGATTCTTACAATGGTAGAACAAGAACAGGCCCTAAGCATCCAAACTATAGAAACGTGTCTACCACATAGTAGGGGTGGGCCATATATCGAACATACTCGTTGTATCGTGAGTTCTTCCACATACGATGGCTTTATCGTAACCATAAAGTATAGGTTACCATGGGAATATTAAGATGACTTCATGTAATTCACTGTGAGATTTTTTCTTCCACACACTGCAAATGCATCATAAATCACCACTCCCAACCGGAATTTTTTTTTATCGAGCACACTGCACTGAGCATGCATGTTTATATACTACCAGATAGGGAAAAATATGGCGTTAGTGGGAGTTCCTGTCGTTTGGATTTCACAAGGAGGATGTCGAACAAAATGCGGTAATTTGCAAAACATGCCGTAAAACTGTTGACGCAAAGGGTGGCAGCACCATGAATTTATTCCACCAGCCGAAAAGTCATCCACTGCAAAATTAAGATTGTTTTAAACTATGCATGTGAATGTCTCCCCACACACCAAAGAAAATTTTATATAAACCAGCTGTGATATGAGCTACAATGCCTATCAGAAGGAAAAACTCAGAAAAACGGCACGGTAAATCCATGTTATTGTTTATTGAATGTGAAGCATATGTCAGGTCTTCTTTTGTGGCTGGTTTGGTGAATTTTGGTCAGAGCGTTTTGAAACTTACAGCTTTGTATCTGTGATATCTCTGCTTTAGATGAGGTGCTGTTTGCTTGGTTACATGAAGTCAAGTGAGTTCGCGGCTTCGTTGTTTGTGCTTAGGCACATTTCGTGAAATTACATAACTGCTCTTTTAATTGTTTGTCGTTTTTGCAGTGATTGTAGAAATGGTTTATATTAGCTTTTAGCTGAAAGTTGGAGGTTTCTGTGGATACCACACATGACAATATTTACATAAAAAATGCGACTTTTTGTAGGCTTAAACTGAAGCTCACCTTTGCTGGGTTTCAAGACATATCTCGATATATATCATGTATCGCGATATAGCCAAAACATATCATGATATTCGATTTATTAGATTTTCCATATATCACCCAGCCCTACCACATAGGGTTGTCATGATTTCAAGCTCAGTAACGAAGGAATATAAAACTATGGGGCAAAAACAAAAAAGTTCAGTGTTTAAAAGTTAAGAATCTTTTTCTTAAAATAAAGATTGAGACAACGCTAACAATAACACAAGCAGCAACCCTTTTTTCAGTTTAACTGACAGCGGAAAAAAAATACTTTAATAGAATTTTAAGATGCATATATGAGAAATATTTAAAGATTTTCATAGTGTAAAAAAATAATACAAAATATTATATTTTAGGGTTGACTGAGGTAGTGCTGTGCTGGATTCCACATTTTCATTGATGATAAATTAGGGTTGGTAAGTTCCCAGTGTTTCTAGTTGTTTGTAGACTTTTTAGCTTCAGTCTTTAAGAGAAACACACTAGTTATTACCTTACCTAAGAAATTTTAACTTGCAACCAAATTGTGCAAATTATGAAACGCTTAGCCGTGTCTCAAATAAAATCTCTGGAACTGGTCTGTTTCAATTCAGCAGCATCGATCTTTCTACAGATAATGTCCATATGTTGATTAATGATTTTCTTCTTCAATTCATTTTGGGCATTTCATTTTCAAGCTGGAACCTCAGAAAGCCCTGTGGTTTAAACAGTTAACAACGAATGAACACACTTATTGGAAATCTCAGTTCAGTTTGACTACCCACATCCAGGCCTGATTACTGCCAGATCTGTTGTGACTCAAAAAATAATTTAAATAAAGCCTATCTGCAAAGTGAAGTATTTTAAAAGATCTCAAAGAGTAACACATCATACACTGGTAACAAAAAACTCAAGAAATGATGATAAACTAAGTCAATGACATCTACCAATCTGCAAAGGACTTCAAAGCCATTTCTATGGTTTGGGGTCTCAAGTAAATCATGATTTTGCCACAAATGGAGAAAACTTTGAACACCGGTGAACCTTCGTAGGTATGATCAGATTACCAAAATTACTCTAAGAATGCAGCAACAAGTCATTCAGGAGAATGCAAAATAACCCAGAACAACATCTAAAGAACTGCAGTATTCATAAATCATAAATCAGTATTTATGATTCACTAATAAGCAAGAGGCTGGACAAAAATGTTATCCATGGAAGCGTTCCAAGGGGAAAAACCCTGTGGACCAAAAAGATTTGGCCCACATTTGCCGTTACATATGGAATAAAATTAATGTGGTATTTTATAACAAGATCATACCAGCAGTCAGCTGCTTTGCTTCTTCAGGACATGGAGGGCTTACCATAAATTCTGCTCTCTGCCACAAAATCCTGAAACAGAATATTTGACCATCAGTTAATCCACTGAATCTCAAGCTAGCTTGGGTTATGGAGCAGGACAATATTCGGAAACATACTAGCAAGTTGTAGGTTTTAGAGTGGCCTAGTCAAATTCTGGACCTGAATCCAGTTGAGATGCTTTGGCATGGCCTTAAACAGGCCGTTTATTTTCAAAAACTCTCCAATTTGGTTCAGTTAAATTCTGCAAAGAACACTCGGTCAGAATTCCTCCACAGCAATGTGAAAGACTCATTACCAGTTATCAGAAACACTTCACTGCAGTTCTTGTTGTCAAGGGTCCACACAACCAGTTACTAAGTTTAGAAAGAAATTACTTTTTGGCACAGCTACAGATAGGCATTGTTATATTTTCCATTAAAGAATTAGCTCATATTTTCTAATTATTCAGGTTATCTCTGACAAATATTAAAATTAGTTTGATGTTCTGAAATGATGACAAATATGAAATGTCACAAATATGCAAAAATCTAAGAAATTGGGAAGGGGATAAATACTTTTCAGTGACACTGTAGTTAAGCAGCCAACGTTAATGTGCACACTGGCTAGGCTTCCATTTATGATAACTGTTCAGTACTTCAGTGTTGTTGAAACATGAGCTTTACTGGTCTCTCAAAGTTCTTCACAAAGTATTGTTCAGTGTTGGAAATGTCAACTCTTCAACTACTCATGAGGGGAAGGGCTATGCGCCTGCCTGCCAGCAGCTTCTGGGTGAAGTAGTGTGTTAACTAGAGGAGGCAAAGATGGCAGTGTTAGTGTCAATACTATTTTAAATGATTATCTAAACCAGGGGTAGGCAACCTTTCTGGTGGTGAGTGCCATTTAAAATTTCCTCAGAGGTCAGTGTGCTATATGATTGCATTAGCAATAAATTTAATAACACTCTATATTAACAGTTACACACTATATAGAACCACTTTATAGAATTATATTTGTTCGCAGATGTTGGCAGCTATAGCAAATAGTTATCAGCTGTTTTGAAACAAAAAAAGACACTTTTTATCCATAACAAGAACTCCATAACAGCAAATGAACTGTACAACAGAAAATGCAAATGCTATTTATGGTCTCCTCACAACAATGATAAGAAAAATAAACTAAGCCAATATGGCATGTCTGTTAATACAGAGACACACATGTTATGTGATCTCTGGTCTCCCACTCAGAGACACAGGTCTCCGAGTGTCCAGCATTCAGACTCATGTGAGATAATTTGCTCAAACAGATATGTAGAGCGAAATACTGTCAATACTGTGTCTATGCGAGCTGATTTGCGATGTGCACCACTTACACGGCCCTTTATTTTTTGATGCACCTTCTCAGATTAATTCACTGCGTGTCGTGCCCAGGGCTGGACTGGGACAAAAAAACAGCCCGGGCATTTTGACTAAAGACTGGCCCACCAGGTATTAAAGCCATAAAGCCTTTGAATGAAAACGAACGCTGTTGTGACAGTGATGTACAGTCTTGTTGGTATATGTATGATTTCTATACATTTTACATCAGACAAAAACTTTGGTTTTCTCAAAGCGTTTTGTGCTACATGCCTCGTTCACTCATTCACACAAGCACATTTTCTACATCTAAGTGCTTTCCATCTCACATTCACATGCTGATGAATGCATCAGTAGCAGCTTCAATATCTTGCCCAAGGATACTTTGGTATGCAGGCTGGAAGAGCCAGGGATTGAACCACTAACTGTCCAATCAGTAGAGTACCTGATCTACCTCCAGAACCACAAATTATGAGGGACATACCTAAAAAGGTAGATTTTTATATATATTTTATTGAATATGTTTTTATATAATATGACATTTGCTAGTAGACAAGAAAACCAGATCACTCACCTATTAGTAATGCCAACTTCTGACTGTCTTTTACAGGTGATTAAGGTTGGTTCCTTCAGAATCAGTTGAGAGTAGAGATGGCACGATACCACTTTTTTATGTCCGATACGGATACCGATATCATAAATTTGGATATCTGCCGATACCGATATGAATCCGATATAGTGTTTTTTAATCAACAAAACTGTTTTTTAAAATATCTTGCTGCATTTTGCAAGTCTGCAAGTTCATACTCAAGTTTAAAACAACAACTACACTAAAGCTATTCTGTTATACCTGTATACAAAAAAAATATTTCATAGTTCAGCAATACTGATCAATCTAATAAACTTAGACCTACACCATCCTTAGAGTACTTAGCGTAAATATTAAGCAACCTAACTAATAGGGTTCCAACTCCCAGCAACAACAAACATAAATAAATAAAAAATAGGGAACCACCCCTCACGCGCCACCTCATGATGCTTAATCGACGTAATCAACCTTAATTTGATGCAGTGTGAAAAAAAATGCACAGAAATCAATTATTTTTCAAGAAATATTAAATAGATTCAACATCTTTCTTCAACAAAATTGCAGACTGCACAGATGGTACCTTCCCAAAGGAAAAAGTACTATAGCTTACTAGGGTATATATATTAGACGTAATAGTTACTATATACAGTAATTGACTTCTATTCCTTTTACATCAAATTAAAACTTTGGGTGTCAGATAATTATTTAATAACAGCCAGACATTTTAAATGAAAATAAGAAAGTATTTCTTTGTGCCCCACTTTCCCTGTTAATGCCCCACATGGCCCCCTGGCAAAACTTTGCTAGATCCGCCCCTGCACAGTTACCAGCTGTCAGCTACTTAGAAAAGGATCCTGGTGTTATTTGTCTCTCAGAAACAGTTCATAACTTCCCTTCAACTCATGCAGGTCACCTAAGGTAAACCTGTTTCTCCATCACCTGTTAAGGAGTAAGGACATCTCCTGGTTTCATCTTCATTTTTCCCTCTCACCAGATAATCACGACCTCTCACCAATATCATGACCAGCAGCTTTTACAGCTGTGGCTCCAGCAAAAATCAGCTTATACTAGAAATTAATATTAAATAAATTCTAACAACAGCTGATCAAGCTTAAACGTGCTGCTGTTGTTTAGTACGACATCCGGCAGTTTCCTCTTTCTGGCGCAAAGTGGGTGATAAACAAACAAGAGAGAAAAGCCGATCAGCTGATCATTGATCAGTTTCATGATTAAAGTAGCAACAGGGGAGAGAGGGGAGAGAATGAGAGAAGAAGAGGCAGCTGTGCAGCAAAGACAAAGAATAACTCCAGCGTTGTGCCTTTTTTCATTCTAGCTAAAGTCAAACTGTGTCCCCTCTCAACACGAAATGCTAATAATTTCTCTGAATGCGGGAGGATTCCGTCTTTTTACAGGACGGTTGGCAACTCTACTAACTAACCTTATCAATTAAATAAAGTTCAACATCAAAGCACCCACCCAGCTGTATAGAAACTCTGTCATGCTAGCTAGTACGCAGTACGAGTTATTGTAACTGACTGTAAAAAGTCAGCACAACGAAAATAAACTCCACCTAAACTTGATTTATATCTGACCCAGATAGACTGCAGGTCATAACTTCTTACCTGAAGTTCAGTTCAGCTGACACTCGGACCAGCGGCCGCCTCGGGTCTCTCTTTCTCCTGCCTCAGATCTCCCTCATCCACGTGCTGGCCTCCATCACTTGTTAATTTTGCTGAATCTGTGGAAGCTCCGTGATGCTACCACCAAAAAACTGAGTTATTTTTACACATCTGGCCAATCCAACACCTTTCATTGTTTATACCGTTACAAATGTAAAAAAAAAATCATCGGGCCACCGAGCAAATGCCCGGTATGCACGATGGCCAGTCCAGCTATGGTTAGCATCTTTTTAATACAAACTACAAGTAACCCTGGCAATTAGCACTTTGAAAGTAAAGAAATTGTACAAATTATTGGGCATTAACCCTTTAAGACCTACCATAGAACCAAGTCTGCCAGAGCTTATATTATATTTTTACATGTTGGGGAGCCATTTTTGGGAGCATTTCAAGTTGCTACACATCAATACAACCATTATAGCCCAAATTTTAATAATATGTATGCATTACGTGCATAGTAATTACATAAATTGCAAAAAAGTGCAATAAACTACAAAAAAATTGAAAATCGTTTTTGTTTTTTTAACATATATTTCTAGTTAGAGAAATGTAACAGGCTTATCCCTCAAAACTGTAAATACAAAAAAGTTGCACAAAATAGTTTCCCACCACAGGAAATTAATTTTTACGGTGGCCCCTAGAAACAAAGCACGTACAAACTCCAAAACACTTGCAAACTCCAAAACACTTGCAAACCCCAAAACACATGCAAACCCCAAAACACATGCAAATTCCAAAACACAACGGAAGTGCTCCAGGACGCTAGGGGCAGTGTTGAGCATTTGTTACCTAGAACTACACAAGCTAGGAAGTACCAATGACCGGATTTGAGCTGTATCCCAATTCAGGGTCTGCAGCCTTAAAGGCCGCATTTTAAGGCCGATTACGTCACAGCGACACGACAAAGGCTGTCCCAATTCAAAGGCTGCTCGAAATGCAGCCCTCAAATGCGTCCTTAATTTCCCTGAATTTTAAGGATGGGCCCAACATATCCCAGATTTCATAGTGCGGCGGTGGTGTGGATAATTTTGCCGAAAAAAAAGGCGGAAGCGGAGCCGCCGAAGAGTAAACTTTCAGAAGTAAGTACTGAATATTGTTATGGGCAGAAATCTGTGCCATCAGAAACTGAATTTGAATAAGTTAAATTTGAATTTCTCAGATTGAATCTGAATTGTAACTTGAATAAATGCTTTTGAAAACTGAATCTGAATTAGTCTAATTTGAAATTGAATTTATGGTTTGAAAATGATCATCACTAAATTGAAATTGCATTTTATATTTTGAAAATGAATTGATTTGCTTTGAAACTGCATTTTATCCTTTAAAAATTCAGCTCTCGAATAATTTCAGTTTCACTTCTCACCATTCAGTCAAGCCCTGTGTACAGGAGCTGCATACAAAAAGATATTTTGTGAAAAGGGTTGGCGTAATAAGCAAATGCTTCAGCCAATACCTTTTGATTAGCCTTGTCTCATGCTTTCTTTCTTTATGGTAGATTTTTGTTCTGTTTTCACTGTTTGTTTGTTTTGTTTTGTTTTTTCACTGTTTTCACTGAGATTTGAATTTGAATGTTAATCAATAAAATCAATAAATCAATCAAATCAATCAGTTTCAGTTCTACAATTCAATTTCAGTTCCAAAATCCAGTTTTTTGGAACTTACATCTGGTTCCGGTTCAAGCACAGATTAATAGAACTACGTTTTACTAGCGGACCGAAAGTGTTACTGACGGGAATCTACAGCGTCTTGAGCTGAATTAAAACTTCAGAAGTCATTCGTCATGTCGAATGACCAGCGGATAAACTCTCAGGTTGGTAATAAATGTATTACATGTATAAGAACAAGCGTCATGTTAACAAATGATAGCCGTAAGGTAACTTTTATGCTTATTGTAGCTGTTAGCTAAAAACGCTAATTTAGCGTAGTTTGCCCTGAATTCAGCTTTGACAAACAAATTTGATCGGCTGTTTCTAGTAGAATTCCAAAGTTGTCATCTTGGACCCTCTCAGAGTACCCCCTCTGTATGCTTGCAGAGACCCCTACAGTAGGGAAACATGCAAAACGGTGTCCAAACCTTTGTATTTTGGCTTTATTTATGTCTTACACAGCATCCAAACTCTTTAGCTAACTTAACAACTTTAGCTAAAGTGAATAGTTAGTCTAATTCATTAGTGCAGCATTACTGGGTCACCTCTGTTTGAAGTGATATAATAGGATATACAACTATCACTGAAACAGGAAACTTTGTAAATAAGCAAACAACACTTCTCATTCTCTAAACGTTTTCAAAAGCATTTACAAGTTACAATTTAGAATCAATCTGAGCAATTCAAATTCAAATTTAACTTATTCAAATTCAGTTTCTGATGGCACAGATTTCTGCCCATATATTGTGTCACTTTATACGCAAATGTTTTTATAATGAAGAACATTAAAACATTACTGTTGGCCACATGTCGGGAAAGTTATGTGAAACTTGGTTTTAAAGCCTTTACTTCAAAATATACGCAGTTCAATAGCTGACTTGAATCTTACAGAGAATGTGATGATTTTATGGATAATTAAAGTCAGTCATATATCCACAAACACAACAAGCTGAAAGTCAGTGATGCTACTCGGTTTGCAGTCCTGAATATCACAGCACAAGCAGGATTCACTGCACTGTTAATGTTAGCTATGTTATATTGCTGCCTCTGTTCGGTGGTGTCGAGCCAAACGGACTTTAACGTGTGTTTGAGCGAGCTGACGGTTCACTCGTTAAGCTGAAAGAAAGATACTTTAATCACAGGAGTCACACATGTGTCCACTGTACCATCTGGGAACTCTTCTTGTTTCGTAATAACACAAACACTAAATCCTCCTTCTTTTGTGCTGTTTTGTAGCAGTGTATACACCTGAGACTGTCACCTGTCTGTTCGTCCTGCACTCTCTCTCTGTTTCTTTCTCTCTGATTGTGGAATAAAAGTATGAACATTCATTTATAAGTCACACTTGTGTTTGAATCCTGCAGCTTATCACACATTTGATTTCCATGTGTGACAACTGCAAGTGTCCAGAGTGAGGACAGACTGAGGGACCCACTGCTGCACATCATCTGTGAGGCTTTGCACCCCTAATGATCCACCAGGACAAATTCAGCAGTGTGTGAGGAAGAGGAGGAGGAAGAGCCAGCAGCAGCTGACAGATGGAGAGAATAGAAAGACTGTTCCCTGTTTGTGAAGGACTGCTAGGAAAGTTTAGAATCACTAATTGTCTGTCCTGAATCAGTCTTATTAGGTAATGTTCAAATAATTTTATCCTCCACACTATGAAAGGTAGCAACAAGTTTAATATTCAGAAACCTAAAATATGTATCAGCAGCAGAATGGACCTAAAAATAAATGTTTGTTTCAGTTCTATAAAGCTTTGAGTATTTTGGATTAGTAGTACTGCTGTGTTTGTTGCATCATATTACTGTAATTGTTTATATGCTTTATATATTTTGATGTAAGTTGATCTATAGTGTCACATGCTATTCTATACGGATGTTATGTGTTTGTATACTTTCTGCCCAGTTTGACCCATTTAGCAGAAGTCAGCCCGTTTAAGGCGCTGATATCTATTCTGTATAACTTAAAGCAGTTATGACATGGTCTGATTTTCTCACCCAATAAAGGAATGTTCAATATATCAGTCTACTCTTCATTTTATCAGAAACAGTTATCACAGCTTGAACATTTTCTTTTTATAAATATATGTAAGCAATGAGCCAAATTTAGTAATGCCAAGCACAAGAAAGCCCCAAAACAAAACAGGAGTCCAAAAAAAAGAACAGGCCAGGGGGCCAGCCAGGCAGAAGGCAACGGTGGCAACGAGGAAACAGTTCAAGGGGCCAACTGCGCGGAAGGCAGCGGCGGCGGCGAAGGAGACGATGGAGCTGTTCAGGGGGCCGGCCGAGCGGAAGGCGGCGGCTCCCAAGTGTCAGGCGTACCGGCCGAGGCTTGGAGGGCACAGGACCAGGCAAGGCAGGACCAGACGGGGATGAAGACTCGGATGAGGCAGAAGGCAGCGGCGGCGACGAAGGCGACGGAGCAGTTCAGGAGGCCGGCCACGCAGAAGGCAGCGGCGGCGGCGAAGGAGACGACGGAGCAGTTCAGGGGGCCGGCCGCGCGGAAGGCAGCGGCGACGGAGCAGTGTCAGGCGCACTGGCCGAGGCCCGGTGGACACAGGACCAGACAAGGCTGAAGACTCCGATGAGGCCGGAGGCAGACCGTGCGGAAAGGTGTGTGGTGGACCCAGGTGCGAACACAAACGAGGATGCAGGAGTGGATTCCAACAAAACGAGCCTTTTATTATGGCTGATGAAAAGAACAAAAACAGAATGAGGGCAGCATACGTGTAGTACTCAACAGAAAACCTAAACTGGACAAAACTAAGGAAAGACTATGGCTGGAGGTACAGAACACAGGAGGTGGTAACACAGACGATGCGAGACAGACTGTATGAAACACAGAGACTAAATACACATGAGGGATGATCAGGGGAAGTGGCCACACATGGGAACACAGCTGACACACATGAACTTAACGACAGGACAGAAGGAGTGAAACTGAATACACTGACCGTGAATACAGACTTTCAAAGTAAAACAGGAAACATGGAGATTAGACAAGACACATGAACCGGGGAGACGTAGTACAGGGGAGATGACATAACCGACAGCATGGACTTGACAATATAAGACACGCAGACATAAACACACGAAGGGCAAGGGAGACTTAATACACGGGTAATATGTACAAATGGCTGGACTGCCTTAGTGACCCTAAACAAAGAATAAACATCAAAATAGGCTAAAACACAAAACACTGGGTCGCACGACCCAGGACCATGACAGGACCAGGCGACGCTGAAGCTGATGATGCTGGAGCTGAATCAGGCGACGGCGTGGGTGGAGACTCTGAGGCCGCAGCTGGCGAGGATGAAGACTCTGAGGCTGCAGCTGGCGAGGATGAAGACTCTGAGGCCGCAGCTGGCGAGGATGAAGACTCTGAGGCCCCTCGGACCCTCCAGCGGAGACGGGAGGCTGAACGGGCCCCTCGGACCCTCCAGCGGAGACGGGAGGCTGAGGCCGGAGCGGTCCCTCGGACCCTCCAGCGGAGGCAAAAACAAAGCCAACAGGCATGAAGTCCTTTGGCAGACATGAGGACAACTGGCGCTGCACCGAGCACTGACTCTGCCCAGGAAATGCTAACATGGTGCAGTTCTTAGGGGGCTGCTTAAACTTCAGGGGTCCAGAATCAGCTGAGGACTGAGACCTAGCCTCTGGGGAATCCCTGGAGTGGCAAACTGTGCCAACGGCGGCTAAACCATGAAGAGCACCCTGAGTAGAAATTAAGTTATCTCCCTGCATGGAGTGAATGAGCAAAACTGGCGACACAGGAGACTGAGCAGAGAGTGGCCGCTGGGCAGCTAGCTGAGCTACTGGAGACACAGGTGAGAGTGGGAGCTGAGCTACTGGAGACACAGGTGAGAGTGGGAGCTGAGCTACTGGTGGTGGTGAAGTAGATGACTGCAAGGGAGACTGAACTGAGAGCGTCTGCACTGGCACAGGGAACTGAACTGATGTCTGTAGTAACGGTGGTGTGAGAGTGGAGTTGGTGGTGGAGTTGATGACTTCACAGGAGAATGAACCAGAGGTGACTGCACAGGAGACTGAGCTAGAGGTAGTAGTGATGGTTGGGGAGAAAGTGGAGCTGGTGGTTGAGTGGATGACTGTGCTAAGGGAGGCTGCACTGGGGACACCGGAGACTGCACTGGGGACACCGGAGACTGCACTGGGGATTGTGGTGGAGGTGTAACGGGTGGAAGAGCGGCTGAATTGGCTGCGGGTCGGGTGGCTAATGGCTCGGCTACAGAGTGCCTTAATGGCAGGGCTATGGGTTGAATGACTGACTGAGTAGCAGCCTGAATGGCTGGGTGTAGTGACGGTTGTGGTGGAAGAGAAACAGGTGGTAGTGTGGATGATGGAGCTAAGGGCGACTGAGTGGCAGACCGAACTGATGACTGAAGCGATGGTAGAGGTGAAAATGGAGCTTGTGGTGGAGTTAATGACTGTGCTAGCGGGGACACAGGAGACGCAGCTTGTAGCTGGGCAGCTAAGAGAGCTTCAGGAGGCTGGACAGCTAAGAGAGCTTCAGGAGGCTGGGCAGCTAAGAGAGCTTCAGGAGGCTGGGCAGCTAAGAGAGATTCAGGAGGCTGGGCAGCTAAGAGAGCTTCAGGAGGCTGGGCAGCTAAGAGAGCTTCAGGAGGCTGGGCAGCTAAGAGAGCTTCAGGAGGCTGGGCAGCTAAGAGAGCTTCAGGAGGCTGGGTAGCTAAGAGAGCTTCAGGAGGCTGGGTAGCTAAGAGAGCTTCAGGAGGCTGGGCAGCTAATAAACTGTTCACATTACCATCCGTAATACAAAACACAACCCCTGAACGAATAGTCCCACGGTTCGACACAGAAAAAGAGTCCTTATTCACCACAGCCGGCGATGTAAAAGTCCGAACGTCCGGCTGTGGGGTGGCGCGCCCGCGGCGTGATCGTCGTTTCTTCCCCGCAGATGGCTCCAAAGGGCCGGGCAAAACCACATCCGGCCGGTGAAACTGACGCGGCTGCTCCAGGGTGGCTGTTGTCTGTTGCTGCTGGGCCAAGTCTGATATTTCCCGAGTTCGCGCCGCCTCCCGGGCTTCATTCAAATTGGCCAATAAGTCCAAACATCCTCTGACCTGGCGGAGATGAGAATTTCCTTTGAGGATTGCTTCGATAGCATTTATCCCCACAATCTTTGCCCTTGTATTGGAAGTGTGGGTTATCCACTCAACTAGGCGTTGGACATGTATCAGATCGCTCTCCCCGGGTAAGTCTGCTGGGTCCATGTTGTGGTCGAGTCGTTCTGTCATAGTTCGGCTGTGTGCCAGCAGGAATTGGACCCAAACGCAAACTCACTGGAGACAGGACTGAACTCAAAATGACAGCTTTTATTGCTGAACACAAAAACTCTACAAAATCTAAACTGGAAAGACTCTAACAAAACACACAGGGAGCTACAGGTAGAAACACACAGCATAAGGGATGACACAACACTGACTCAGAGAAACACAGGGTTTAAATACACTGGGGAGTAACGAGGGGAATGAGACACAGAAGGAGGGCACAGTTGGGAGAAATCAGGACTGACAAGACAAGCAAAGCAGGACACATTCACATAAGACACGGACCTTCAAAGTAAAACAGGAAGGATCACACAGAGACGCGAACTTGACACAGTGGAGACAGCAACTAAGAAACACAGAGACATAAACCATAAGGCAGAGGACTCTAAGAACCGAAAGACACAGAGGGGAAATCAAACATGCAGACACAGACTTACACAGAACAGAGGGGACACAGAGAAACATGAAGGGCAAGGGATCGAAACTAGAAACCATAGAATAACTCACACAAGTACAATAATACAAACATCACAAAGAACTAAAAACGCTGGGTCAGGAGACCCAGGACCGTGACACCAACATACTTAAGGAACAACATTTGTCTCTTATATATGATACACCTATAAATACACTGTCAAAGATACTTGTCTTTGAGTGAAGATTTAAGGTGATAAGACATATAAATAACTGCAACTTGAATCTGTACTGAGGCTCAGTATTTGACACAGAGTTCATGTTCACTGCTGTAATAACTAATAATGATTAATATAATAACTATAATATTGGCCATATTATATTTACATTACCAAAGTGATATGACTTTAGTCTCATGAACAACATTAGCTAATTGTTATTTACTAGCTAATCTTAAATGACTGTTCAGTACAGAAATGAAGCCCAAAAATCATGTTTTACTGTCCTGTGGTCTCAGCCTCAGATACTTATCAAATCACACAAAGCTCTTGTAGAAACAAACAAACAAATGAACAAAATATGTTCTCCTTCATTTCTGTCAAACAAAGTTGTATGACACGTTTCCAGCGGTTAGTATCATGGTTGCTAGGCAACCTGGGAAGCGCAACGGAGACTAGACCGCCCCATACAGACAAACTTGCCGTTTATTTTGCAAATCAAGCTCAACACTGCCCCTAGCGTCCTGGAGCACTTCCACTGTGTTTTGGAGTTTGCAAGTGTTTTGGAGTTTGCAAGTGTTTTGGATTTTGCAAGTGTTTTGGAGCTTGCATGTGTTTTGGAGTTTGCATGTGTTTTGGAGTTTGCAAGTGCTTTGTCTCTAGGGGCCACCATAAATTTTGAGTGTCTTCATAGTTTTATTTTTGAAATACACCAATTTTTATATACTGCAGGAAAAACTAAAATAAATATTATAATGCAAATTTGCAAAAAAGCAGCATGTGCATCAAAATAAACTATTTCCGGCAGTGCAATTTGAGTTCTAAGCATCCCAGAAACGACACAGAAAGTCATAAAGTTAAACATATTTTTTTAAAAACACCAGTATAGGCTCATGAGGCCCCGATGGTAAAAAACTACATTTCCGTGAAAATGACGTCACTTCCGGTTTCGAGCAGGTAATGGCGGACATGCGGTAGTTCCAGCTGACGTCTATTCCAATGTAGGAAGTGTTATGACCAGTTGATCGGATCGGCAAAGGTGTTTCTGGAATATTGTGTTTTTGTTGCTGCTAGCTTTTTTTATGCAGGTTTTGCAAAGCTATATGTGGAAGGAAACCGTGACCCAGGACAAGCTGATGGCATAAGATGTAAGTACAACTCCTCCGGTTTCATATGCAAAAAAAAAATATTGCGCTAGCTTACGTGGTTGCAGTGCTACCGGTATTTAAAAGTAGTTGCGCAAAACGGAGCGTGCCGCTCTGACCGGCTTGGACCAACATCTACCACCCTCAGACTGACAGGCTGGTGGAGCTGCTGAATAAGACTTTAAAGTTCATTATTAGTAAGTTAATTCTCAAGGATGAACGCTATTAGGATCACTGGTTAGACCGTCTGTTGTTTGCAATGCGGGAGGTGCACCATGCCTCCACGAGATTTTCTGGTCCGGGGGACAGAGCAGTGCCACATGGCGTTCATGTAGGTAAAGAAGGCCTCTGTGGGGAACCTCTGGTCTACAGTCCCAGCTTTTCCCTCCCTGTTCTGCAGACTGACGCCTCAAACATAGGGCTGGGGGCAGTTTTGTCCCATTAGGTAAGGGGGGGTTGACCACTCAGCCGTGTATATCAGCAGGAAACTGTCAGAAGGTACGAAACAGCAGAGGATTTCCTCTACCATCCGGTGAGTGGTCGACTTTCCTCTTTATTACCTCCTGGGGCGGCTTTTCACCCTCCTTTCAGATCTGAATGGCCTATAGGGCCAAAACAACATATACAGCTTCTTATGATGACAACTGACCACCAAACACTGAGTACCCAAAAAGCCCAAAGAAAATAACCACAATTAAGTTTTTTTTTTTAGTTTTTTTTTTTAGAGAGATTTTTTTATGAAGTCATAATAAATTCTACAACAAAATTTCTACTTCAAGCTCTTATGTGCTGTGCTGAACTTAACTGGGAACAAAAGAAAAAATCCTGTCATCTGATATCTGATTAAATGGCTATTTTCATCCCAGAAGAAAAGGAATCTAACACTTTTGCTTATGAAGGTATGACACATGTACGACAGAAGAAAGTACTATCAAAACAACTATACTGTGTATGTCTGTCATCTTTAATTTATACACATTACAGTATCTTTGAGATATGTCTACCTCTATCTCTTTGTCAACCAAACAATGAAAGATTTTTACCAAATTTACATGTGCTAGTTCAGTTTAAATAGCATACTTACCCAGAAATACTGCAGTACCAGGGTAAATGTTTAAGCACCACTCTCTATGACATCTATGATGTTTTTTTTCTCTCTCTCACTTTTGAGTGAGATGAGATACTGAAACAGTCTATCTCAGCATTTTAGCCCAGAACTCTGTCTGGCAGAGGCACAAGCTTAGAGTGGGAACATGATCTATAATTTATATCTACTCATGAGGAGACTGTCTGTCAGGATGTGTTGTGTGTTTTTGTGGTGAAATCAAGTGCATGTCCATGTTAAGGATTTTACCATAAACAGTCTAAAAGTGAAATTTTAAATCACTATCATTACGCTCTGTCCTCAAAAAATCTTGAACAAGGTTCTTTTTTTTGTTTGTTTTTTTGTGTTTTTTTCTTAACTTTACTTTTCCAATATGTAATCTGTTGCCAGTAGTTTTAAGGTGGTCATGGCAACATTGTTACCATGGCTTTTGTAGACGAAGGAAGACAGAACTGAAACTGAAGATATGAGCCATATTCCTCTGGAACAGTGCTTTCCAGTGAAATATTGTTTAGTGTTCAGAGGATTGTCCCTAGGATTGACTTTCTTATTATAAGATCTAGGTGTGTTTGCTCTTGCAAAAGCATAGGAATTAAAGACAGACAAAGTTTTGCTCATAAAGTTCCCAAGACATAAAAACCCAGGTGAAAGTTTCAACCACCAATATTACTGTTCTTCAGAAAATATAAAAAGAGTACTGTTACTTTAAATTGTTCTTACAAAAAAGAAATAATGAGAAAGAAATACTCTGTCTACTGTGTCCTTACATATACATTTGGTTTTATGATTAATGAACAAATGAGTAATTAAACTTGAATGAGAAGACATCCTTGAAAGACTAATAAACCTAATTTGAATCAAGTAAGGATTTGGGGTTTCATGAGCACAGTCCGAGACAACTTTTTTTTTTTAAATTTCTTTCTTTCTTTTTGTGCTGGAAGTATCCTTGGCCTGTTTCTTTTTTAATTTACATAAAAACCTTGCTAGGTTTGAAAAATGGTCTTTTTCTTTCACAAATTTATTGTGAAGCCCACCCCTTCTTGGAACACAGCAGCATTTAGTCTACTTTCAACAGAGCACTGCAAGATCAGCAGCAAAATGAGAAGCTGTGTATGGGCTGTATTTTTTGCAAGGAGGATTTTCAGCTGTCAATGTTGACCTTCACTTGTAGAGAACTTGTAGACAAAATAGATTATAAGAGTGCAAAGAATGCTGCCTATAGACAAAGATCCTTATAGAGCACTCAGACCACTTTTTACACTGAAGGCCAAGCTCTTTATCTGTTACTGAGACACTGGGGAATACATTCAGGAAGATTTGGGATTCAGTATATTGTCTAAGTGGACATTAACATGCAGACTGGAATAGCCAGGGATCAAACAACTCACCCTCTGATTAGTGGTTGACCCGCTTTTGAGGCAGGCCTGTTTTTGAATGCATCTTGTGCGCATTTACTTGATCTCTGTGCTATAAGTAGCAGAGACAGATGAGTGAGAAAGAGGATAAACCTCTTTAAAATATAAGAATTCACAAGCTATTGATTATCATTTGTAGATTAACATGTCCAGAGGGTCCAAAGAATGAGCCTTGATAAGGCTGCACTCCACACGCTGTGATAAACAAGCCCACACAACTGAAAATAATTTTAACACATTTTAATGAATAATTTATTCATTTGTTTATAATATTAGAAGTTGAATAAAAAGCAGGAATAGATACAATCACAAAATATTTAAGGTTTGTCGGATTTTTTGTAACACTGATTTTTCAGTCTTTTGCTGAAAAATGTTTTCTCTATATTTTATTTGACTAGGTCACAATCTTTATGACACACACAGCCATGCATTCATGCAGACATACACACATGAATACAAAAACATTAAAACACAGGTAGTGTACACCCCACCCATCACACACACACACACAGAATCACAAGTGTCCACAAGAAATAGCATGCACTTGCCACCAATAGCTATCAAACCTAATCTAACACACACACATGGCCACCCACATACAGAGTTAATGCTCTGCCACCCACACTTAGGTTGTTGTGGCCAGGAGATTCTGTCATAACTCAAAGGCTGACCTTTCATAAGCCACTGCTCCAGACAGATGAATAGCCCTATAGCACTGTGTCTATGTGTTGTTGCTTGTATTTGTGTACTGTGTATGTTTGATAAATGTGTCCCTGTGTGTGTGTGTGTGTGTGTGTGTGTGTGTGTGTGTGTGTGTGTGTGTGTGTGTGTGTGTGTGTGTGTGTGTGCGCGCGCGGGTGTGTGTGTGTGTGTTTGAGAAAGAGAGAGAGAGAGAAAAGGGGCAGACCTATAATGAGTGTATGGCTCTGTCACAGGGCAGGAAAGGTGAAGAAGGAAGAAAATGAGCAGCGTGCTGGAGAAGTGGGTCTACAGAAACTGTTTACCTCAAACTGCGTGATAGAAAGGGACAGCTTAAAAGAAAGACAAATAGAGTAGAGGGCTAAAGAATTTAATATGAGACAGAGAGAGGGAGCTTATGAGGGGCAAAGCTGTGGTAAATTGGAAGAAGAGAGATGGACAGAGGTCAGTAGGGTGAGAGAAAGCCAGATGATAGCCAGGAGAGAGGAGAGACTGGACCGAGGAATGGGGCTAAATGACTGATTATGAATTATCTAGTGTGTGTAAATACATGTATTTCAATCTGTGTGAGTGCTGATGCAAATCTATGCATGTAAGGGTGTGTGTGTGTGTGTGTGTGTGTGTGTGTGTGTGTGTGTGTGTGTGTCTTGGCAGCAGTGAAGGGGCAGATGCTGCCTGCGCTCCAGGCCCACTGCTTTACGGCCTTCTGCGGAAATGTCGCCGTGCCAACCTTAGCTCTCATCCACAGCCAATCACACGCCTGGGCCCTCGGTGAAGCAGTTAATGCATACACCCAGACACACACATATACATACAGTGCAACAGCATAAACACACACACACATCCACGGGAGAGCATGCATGGAAATTCGATAATGAGAGACGAGCGTAATAAATGGAAAATGTGTGTGTCAGTGTTAATTCTGTTCATTACGGTGCAGAGTGTGTGTGCCTATAACCAGCAGGAGGCTTTTGGTGCACACAAACAAGCCCTCTCTCTCTCTCTCTTAAATACACACACACACACACACACACACACACACACACACACACACACACACACACACACACACACAAACTTGAAGGGCTGCCTAAAGAGACATTTGAGAATACTTTATGGCAAGCAAAAGAAATTCATTCCCACCTCTGAACTTTTCTGAGTTGTAGCAGTTTTGTGCATATAACACTGATCATCAGAAAAATAAATAACCAAATAAATAAATAAATAAATAATTGTCCCCTTTCTTTTGCTGAAGAGGTCACACCATATCCTCTAACACCACCATCATCCTTGTTCAGTATGAGGTTTCTGCTTGGCTGCTGCAACTGCTTCTTAAAAACAGTTCAAGGCCTTTTTCATTCATCATTTCTCAACTACTTCCAACTTGTTTTCACAAACTCAAGTAAAAACCGCCATTCAAAAAAAAGAAGAAAATCAAGGAAGTATTTTAGAAAAAAAAATAGCTGAAAGGTGAAAATAACCAGAGCCAGGCAGATTGAACGTAATGCAAGATAAAAATTAAAAAAAAATTGGGGTTGTAGTAGCTCAGAGGGAGGGATGAAAAGGATGTTAAGATAGGCAACAAGATGCTGCAAGAGAAAAAAAATAGAAATGAAATGGAGAAGAAAAGACCCAGAGAGCAACAGAGGTATGTAAAATGAAAGAGAAACAACTCTGAAGAAGGCGAGAAAGAGAGTGAAACAGAAGGAGAGGTTGAAGGTTGAGAGGTAGACAGACAGATCACAACCAGGCTGAGACTGGCCGACAGCTGTGAGAGCAGAATTTGATACTGCAGTACAAACACACAAACACGCACGTATGCAGGCGTAGACACACACACACACACGTGTGTACGTACACGCACGCGCACCACCACGGGCTCAAAGGGGCACATACACATGCTCACACTATCCAAAAGAGCCACATTACACATGAAATATTAATGGTGCAAAGCAATCGGCAAAAATGGAGATGGGTAGACAGAAGGAAGACGCAAGGGGAAGACAGTGGGGGAAAAAAGAAAGAGAGATGGATGAAAGCAATATGTCTTTATTGCCAGTGCCCCTGTGACATTTGGACTATCAGCAAAAGGATATACATGGAATCATCACTTTTAGCATGAGCATGTTCAACCTGTACAAACTACTTATTTCCTTCACTGGTGTTTTATTTATTCCATCGAGATACAAAGGAAGGTCATCCAGAGTGCTAAAATGCCCTAATGCAGATTGAAAGTGGCACAATAAATATTTTAAAAATGCATATATATATATGTGTGTGCGTGTGAGTGTGCATGTGTTTATCTGTACTTAATGCTGTGTTAGAAATGCAAAGCTTAATTCAGCTTCTCGAGCATGGGTGGCTTGTGTGAGTCTCAATAAATCATTAATGAATAATTTTCACAGGTGAAAGAGTGTGTGCAAAACAAAACAAAAAATAAAGCTGAAAACAAATTTTGGTGAGAGCATACTTGCTAACATCTTCACGAAACACTGTATGCGTCGAAGATGTGTGTATCACTGCATGTATCTGACTTTGCTGTGCATATCTGAGTGTTAATTTCTTATGATAAAGCACAATAGTCAGATGTGTTTGTTCTCTTAAGCACCTCTCTGCCCCTTAAAAGTTTCAGGTAATAACACCATCCATCACCGGCGTGTGTGAACATGCGCGCATGTGATGTGCGAGCGTGCGCGCAGGTTCGACAGAAAGGTCAAAAACAGGAGGAGTTTTCAGAGACAACAGGAGGTATCGCTTCACGGCAGGAGTTTAATCAGAGGGGGGGGAAATGAAAATATGCCAGCATGTCCACGCACATATGCAGACGCTGAGCTACACACACGCACACACACAAACAGACACAAATACCCAGGACATGAACATCAGCCGAGTACATGCATTAGCGCGCAGCAGTAGCTCCTCACTAATGAAGAGGGGAAACATTGTGGAATGGCGTGTCTAGGCAGGTGTGGGGAGAAATAAACAAATAATGAGATCAACACTGCCCAGATTACAGCACATTCATTACATTACTTAATCTGTTCCCTTCAACCACCGACACTTCTCTTTACCTCTTTATCAGACGAGCTTTCTTTTTTTCTTTTTCTAACACGTGACTCTCCGTCATGTTCCATCTTTAATTTCCTACAGTGTAAATCTGATGTTTGTTATTGTGCCTCTGAATGCAATGTCACACGTTATTCCATTCGTTTTCCTGCCTGGGAAAGAAAAAGCGCAAAAAAGGAGTCACTCACACTGGTTTATAGAATCTGACACCAAAGTCTACTTACTCAACAGCTACACTGAATTTGACTTACTGGTTGACAACCGTGCAGTTACTTTTTTTTCTTTTTTTTTTACAAGTACTTGTCAGAATGAAATCAAATCAAAAGCATTTTCAACCATCTCAAGGGCAAGTGTATGAACCGCTGCCATAAAAGAGAGCATGATTTTTCTCCATGATCTGCATTCTTAGACAACTCTGTTACTCCGTCGGCTTCTTCTTCTTCTTCGTGGAAACATTGTCCATGATTCATGTAAGCCGCTTGACAATCACACTCAGTTTAAGCTCCATGCGTGGCTGCACCCATGACAAACACTTTGGTGTACACAATGTCAAAATATAAGAGGGTAAACTGCAAGGATGTTTCACGACAGTGTATCATAAAGCTAAGTACATTTCTCATGCCTTAAAGGATTCCTTTTTGTTGTTGTTGTTTTTGCTGCAAATGACATCTGTTATAAAAGACCTTGTGCCTTATGATTGTTCACTGATACATATCGACTTCTTTTATTTGCCTCACTTTACCGGTCACTCTGCAGCCATGCTCAATGGTCTGACTCAACAACATTCATGTGAGATTTTGCAAATCAAACCATGACATCCACAGGGGAGAAAAACCTGTTATGACAAATAAAGGTGAAGTGTGGAGAGTAAAAATTTGTTCTGGTTCTGTCTTTTATTCGCTCTGTAACTTTTTGACAGCTGGTGCTGTAGCAGTAAATTTCCAGTGGGGTAAGCCTATGCTGTCTGTGCCAGCATGCTTGTTATTCTGACGATGGAGGGAAAGGAGGAAAAGCTTCCTGATCTTCATTAAGAATGACTCAGCTGCTTTTTTGGCTTGTCAGCATTTCCAAAGCTGATGACGTTCCAGGGGTGCTGCCGGGAGAGCTATTCAACACAGGAATTGAGAGTTTAAGACTAAGGCTGCCACGGCTTGAATTAAATTATAATTGTCAAATTTGTGAGATAGTATACATGATGTGTGTGTGCATGTCATGTGGCGTTAAGAAAGTCAAGGCAAAGTTAGAAACTTAATACTCATCACAAGCTCTTTATATTACTGTAACCTGATTAAAAAAGAAGAGTTGAGACGTGTGTAATCTCCTACAGCTTATTAAAATGTCAGTTTAATTATTCCTCGCACTGTAAGTCAAAAAGAGAAGCTACTGATTTTAATTTGCTTATTCATTTTTTTTAAAGTTAAACACATTTTGAAACAGCAAACTCAAAGTGTACGCTTATGAGGCAATGTACGGGTGGAAATCAATTTAAAATGTGTTTTTTTAATTAAAAAAAACATAGAAAACTTTTGTGTGCTGATTGATTTTATTGTGCTTTAAACTTTATCTAAAATTTTAACTTTATTTGATTTTTTAATAATTGTTAATGGAGATTCTTTGTAGCTTTTCTTACTTTCAAAACCACATCCAAGTTGTAAAACTGATAATGTGCACAAGACATTAGCATAGCCTACCTTTTATGGGAATGCTGAGGAATGTTTTTCCTTCTGCATTATGTATGCCTCTTTTTGCTTTCCACTGCAACATAGCAAATTGCAATGCATTAACAATGCAAATGACCACTGAAGCAGATCACCGAGGATTTGTTTTATACTTTTTTTTTCAATGAGACACAAGGGTGTTAATGCTCATAGTAGCAATTTATCTGCACTTATACCTTTCTTCTACACCTGACAGGTGGGGAGTAAAAAGCATTAAGTGTGCATTAATATGCGCATGCATTTGTACATGTGAATGTTTGCATGTTCAGCTTAAGTTAACAAAGTGAAAGAAAGTGATAGCAAATAAGAATGTGAGCATGTGTGCAATTATGAGTGTCGTATCCCTCTTTAAAAGTACATTTTCTTTTTGTGCATGACTCTGTGTGTGTAGGTGGGGGTGTGCGCGTATGAGCGCGTGCAGAGGTGAGAACGGCTTAGACTTTTCAGTTTAAGGTCACGTCTCTGATTTATTCTCTGCAATGTGACAGTCTGTGTCACAGGTTGAGTAAGCGGCATCAGAATGCCAATACACCTAAGCTGCAGTGAGTTCGAATCATAATATAGTTCTGTAGCAATGAATATGCCTGATGTTTTTTTGTTTTGTTGGGGTTTTTTTGGTATGTTTCTCAGAAGCTACGAGCCTCAAAGTAAAATTGTGAAGAAGGATATTTCTAAAGGATTACTTTCTGAAGAATTAAGGACTGAAAAGCAGAAAATTATTTCTCAGCAAACACAGAGGCAACGAGAAATTATTCAGCCCTTTGAAAACAAATAAATATGATAAAGTTGTGTAGAACTGCAAATGAAAGCTGAGTAAAGTTGTTATTGTTTCTTAAATATTAAGATTTTTATTCTAATATTTTCCGACATTCTTTTCTACCTGTAATGGATCCAGTTTTTTATTCTAAAGGCATGGCTTTTTATATGCAAATAAATTAATGCAGAAGTTGCCATAATAATAGACAGGTTTACTGGAAGGAAGAGACATTTTTCTCACTTGACATTTGCATTATTTTTTTAAAATCACTGTTTAAACATTTTGTGGATGTTTATAGTGGATAGCAGAGGGCTAATACAAAATCAAGGACTGCAAATGTGAATAAGAAGACCAAGTCCAACAGAAGTCCCCAGTTAAAAACAAACTAGACATACAGAACTTTTTGTTTGGCACCTCCGATTTTTTTTTTCTTAATTAAAGTGAAATAAATATGTTCATATAATCAACATGTTTGACTCCTCCTATAAACAAGGTCTCAAACCATGACTCTGCAGTCCCATCAGCTCTGCAGAGCTTCATAGCGGTTTTCAGGTCACTGTTTGCGACTTGCCTGTTCCAGTTTTCTCTAATAGCTTTATTTAAGCTGCAGCAAACAGCTGTCTACAACAGAAAAGCACTGAAAGCCCACTATACACTGCCTACACAGCATCAAACATCATGCAGACTGCTGGTACCAGTTAGCTGACAGATATGAGTGTTGGAGGCAAACTTAAAGGAGAGTGAATATTGAACTTACATGCACCCAAGGATATGACTTCACAAGTATGAAATGACTGCAGAGTGATAGACAGTTCAATAAGTGTTTATTGACAAGCACTTGGAGTATCTTGCAGAATGCATTGGGGAAATCTGAAGTAACCCCATTTTTCGATATGTGGAGAAGCACAAAGCTCTAACCAGTAAAATAATGGCTGCTAAGCTTCTAGTTGGGCATATACAGTCCATTATGATGTGTTTACACAAATAGTTTTAATGCATCTATCATGTTTCCTGAAACTAGTTTATCTACACAAAAACAAAGCAAACAATGGTTTGGGCCCGCTGATTGGTTTTGTGACAGTATCTAATCACTACATGATCCATTTTAAGTGCTTCTACTGTATGTGCAAATAGTGCAAAACCTAAATATCATAGACTCTGCTAACAACAACAACAACAATCTTTATTTATAGAGCACATTTAAAAGCCTTGGGCATACCAAAGTGCTTTACATAAAACAATAAAAGGTTCAAACATTGATAACGGATAAATAAAAATAACGAGTTATGTTCATAGATAAAAGCTACCAATAAGAATGACTACAGCACATGGGTAATAGCAAGATAAAAGCTGTACCACCATAATAAAAGACACCAATAGAAAGATAGGAGGGAATTAATACAAGAGGTCTATAGGTCACAGCAACCAAACAAACAAACAAACAAACAAACCAGCAATTAAAAGGTGGAGAAGGCAAGTTTAAAAAGATATGTTTTAAGCTGTGATTTAAAAGAATGAATAGAATCAGATGCCCGGATGCCAATCGGGAGATTGTTCCACAGCACAGGTGCGACAAGAGCAAACGATCGATCACCTCTAGTCTTAAGTCGAGATCTGGGCTGAGCCAGCAGTAGCTGTGACGATGACCTTAAAGCCCTAGCAGGAGCATAAGGGTTTAAAAGTACTGCTAAAGTACTGGATACACAAAAGCAATTATAACCTAATTCATAACCCATCACTAATCTTCATTTGTAAATATAGGATGTGTAAATAAGCTGCGGTTCGCTAACAGAGGTTATTGTATGATCTGAAAGCAGTCTAATGTTTCAAGATCTTACTGCTCTGGAATGCACTACAGTGGTTAAAGCCTTATTTTTTGCAGCCACAACCAAGGGTTTCTATTGTTAACAAGAAACCGTCTTTCATAAAGATTAAAACAGCAGCTTCACAGAAAAATTCTTCAATTAACAGTACACCTAACTGCAATTAAACTTTCACCTTTAATTAAGGTACAAACACAACATCCTTGTTTTTTCAAAGAGCACTGTCAGACATCAATCATGTAAATGATAAAAATAATTACCTCGCCTCTCCTGCTTAGCAGTGGTATAAAGATACACACTGTTTGGTCAAAACAAGGTGTTAAACAACAGACTGCACTGCCGAGTGTAAATGTCAGCGATGCTCATAACATCTCAGGCATTATAAATAAATGTTGCTGAAAAGCTGCAATGCCTTTAATAAAGAACTTCCCGACGGGTCTGATCTCAGCCCTATTCATTTATTACAGAGCATCTTCGATATCAATTACAAGCTGAGGCTTAGAAAAGGCTTCCTAAATGCTGAGTGAATATGTATCTGACACACTAGTTTAACAGCTGTACCCTTCTAGATCTGACAGGCATATTTTTTACAAGCTTCTTAACCAGATTACTAGAGGTCTGTGTATTTAATTAATAATATGAAAAGGTTCAATTGTTGACATGCTTGTATCTACATTTATTTGTACATGAGTGTCATGGTCCTGTATGTATTTGGACTTTTTGATTCTGGCTTATTTAATATTGTAACGTTTAGCTTATTTTCAGGGTTTGTGTAGTAGTTGTATATTCTGGTCTTAGTTTTGTCATCTAGTCTTTAGGTCTTTGTTTCCATGCCTCCCCTGTTTTCCATCTTCCATGTTTAGTCACCCTTGTCTTCATGTTTGCTTATCTCTTGTCCTGGTGTTTTATGTTCCCTTCTGTCTCCCCAGTCTGTTGTTTTCCCCTTGTTGGGTTATTTCCAGTCAGTTGTATATAGTATTTGTATTTGTATTCTATTTTTATCTTATTGTATATTTATTTTATTTTATTCTACTGTATATAGTATTTTATTTTATTCTATTCTGTACAGTTGTGTACTGTATTTATTCTTATTGTATTCTAATTTTTCCCTCATAACTTTTGCACTGTCCACTTCCTGCTGTGACAAAACAAATTTCCCACGTGTGGGACTAATAAAGGTTATCTTATCTTATCTTATCTTATCTTATCTTAGTGTCAAGTTCACATGTCTTAGTATGGGTCTCGGTGTTAGTTCCTGTTTTACGTTGATAGTTCCTGTCTTGTGTGTATTATGTTCAGGTTTGCTTCATCTGTCTCATCAATCGGATTAGTGTCAACTGTGTTCCCACCTGTGTCCTGTTCCCTTCTTATCCTCTCTGTGGCTGTATCCCAATTCAGGGTCTGCAGCCTTAAAGTACGCAGCCTCAACGATCCTCAAGGGCTGCGTACTCAAAGGCCGGAAGTGCGAGGCTTGTGAAATGGGACGGTCTAGCCTCCGTTGCGCTGCCCAGGTTGCCTAGCAACCATGATACTAACAACTGGAAACGTGTCATACAGCTTTGTTTGACAGAAATGAAGGAGAAAATCTTTTGTTCATTTGTTGGTTTCTTTCTACATGAGCTTTGATCATTCTCTGTAAGATTAAGCTCAGCTATTGAACGGCGTATATTTTAAAGTAAAGGCTTTAAAACCAAGTTAGTACAAACGTCACTAATGTCACATAACTTTGCCGACATGTGGCCAACAGTAATGTTTTAATGTTCTTCGTTATTAAACATTTGCACATAAATAAGTGACATAATATTCAGTACTTACTTAAAGTGTACTCTTCGGGCGCCCCTCATCCGCCGTTTTTTTTCGGCAAAATTATCCACACCCACCGCCACGCTATGCATTCTGGGATATGTTGGGCCACGAAGTCTACACTGCCACAGCCTTAAAATTCAGGGAAATGAAGGACGCATTTCAGGGCCGCATTTCGAGCAGCCTTTGAATTGGGACAGCCTTCGGCGCGCCGCTGTGACGTAATCGGCCTTGAAATGCGGCCTTTAAGGCCCCCACCCGGGGGATTAATAAAGTTTTATTTTATCTAATCTAATAACTTTAATCTCAGCCAAACCGATTTACTCACGAACAAACAAAACACTGAAAAAATCCCAACAATAACATTTTTAGGTTGTCTAAGTGACTTATATATTACGTTTAACCCGAGTAGCGAAAAATGAATTTGGACACGACTGCGTTCCCGTCTGTGCTCTGTCGTGTTTTGCTTCATTGTAGGTAGTGGTTCTGTCTGTCTGTTTTCCTTCCTGTCAGTGAGTCAGTTTATTTTATGTTTTGTGACTCTTTAGTTGGCCCTTTTCCTCGTGTTTTTTGTTGCCTTTTCCAGCATTAAAGCTATGAATTTTAGTTCAGTTCTACGTTTTTGGGTCTGCCTGCCACACACCTACGCGTACAGTTATGATACATGAGTGTTACAGATTGATGCTTCCTTTGCTGAATAGGTACTCCAGAACAAAACCACTGACATGTAAGCTTGATTTTGACCTGCCATTGGGTTATTGTAGAATTAGTGTAACCTTCCACCAGTTCCATTTTGTCATTTTGTGACAATCAGCAGGGCTTTGCTCCCTGAATGTTATGTACACTGATCTTTTCTAATCATAAAAAAAAAGAAATAACACTAAGCGGCTTAGCGAATTTTGCCATCCCGGGTGTCAGAACAGTCACTCACCGCAGAACAGTCACTCACCGACGTGCAACTAGTTTTTCATTTACACACTGTAATTTCCACTGTCACATGCAGTCAAACGCTTGTAGTGTAGAGTCCAGATGTCATTAAAAAGAGCAATATAGCAACCCAAGAGATGGACAGTACATATTTCAACAAAGAGCTGGGTTTTTTGTCTGCTCTATAGTACCTGGATTCTACTTTAAATATTTGAAACTGTTAAATGTCTCAAATCCCAGTTGTATCATGAGTCTATCCCAGCTGCCAACTGGCAAAAGGCGAGGTACACCCTGTTCGCCTGTCTGTCACAGGGCTAAGACAGAGAGACAGACAACCTATTGTAGTTGTGTGCATGCCTGTTGCCACTATTGTTACTACTATTTGCCATTTAAAGATTGCCCTCATGCACTCATTCAGTTTTATGAAATCAACCTTTCCCAACATTTCAGTAGTCGCAGATTGTTTTGTTTCTTTTTCAGTAATTTCGGTATTTATTTTCAAATCTTTGTTCAAATACACAATTTATGTCATAACTTAAGCTATAACAAACGCAACAGACTGAATCCTTGTGAGCTACACAAAGCATTTATAATCATTTAGTTAAAAATAATACGCTAACACGGTTAAAATTGGAACAAAAGGGTCGCACAACATCATGGCAGGATACATATATTATTCTGTTGGTAAACATAAAAAATAAATGCAGAAATGTTGCTTAATATTTAATGGTTTTAATATGTTTATCACTTTTGTATTTTATTTTTAGTAACCCGGGTTGGAAATCAGTCCTAACATTAGTGTTTTCTCAGAAAAGAAGATGCTAGAAGTGGAATGTAATGAACTATAAAAGTCAAGGATAAATGTAGATGTTAAAATAAAGGAAATATTGCATTGGTTAGACTCACACTCTAAATCGAATCAGAAAATATTAGAACAATATGGAGGACTGACCTTTGATCTACCCATGGTGTAAGTACACGACTCGATCGTGTCACTTCTTCTTTGTGTCATCTCACTGTGATCCTGATTCTGGTAAATGGACTTATATTGCACTTTTCTATTCTACTTGAGCTCTCAAAGCGTTTTGTGCTACATGCCTCGTTCACTCATTCACACAAGCACATTTTCTACATCTAAGTGCTTTCCATCTCACATTCACATGCTGATGAATGCATCAGTAGCAGCTTCAATATCTTGCCCAAGGATACTTTGGTATGCAGGCTGGAAGAGCCAGGGATTGAACCACTAACTGTCCAATCAGTAGAGTACCTGATCTACCTCCAGAACCACAAATTATGAGGGACATACCTAAAAAGGTAGATTTTTATATATATTTTATTGAATATGTTTTTATATAATATGACATTTGCTAGTAGACAAGAAAACCAGATCACTCACCTATTAGTAATGCCAACTTCTGACTGTCTTTTACAGGTGATTAAGGTTGGTTCCTTCAGAATCAGTTGAGAGTTCATAGCAATTTCATTGAATTTGCTGACTCAGGTTTAGCACTGCATCTAGCAAGTCCAACTCTATGAAGAAGCTAATTTAGCACTGGCACCTTAGCTGGGAAGCCTTAAAACATTAAAATTAAAATTGTGGCAAATGCTTCTCACAGTCACAACTCCTAAACCTTTCTTTCCAATATTGTTTGAGTGCTTGTTATCATCCTAGTGGAGAAGACCAGCTACCCCAAACACACTGCCACGTCTCTCTCTGTTTTCCTATTCACACTCAGCACAGAACTTAAAGCAGACTACATGCTGCATTTAATGTCTGCAATAAATTATATGCACTAGGTGTAAACAGCTGTTCAAAAACATCTATGACTACCAACTATAAAAATGGAAAATAAAGAAAGTACCCTGGGGATAATACAAACAACCCAGGGGAATTTGAACTTTGGAGCCAAGTATGCCTGTGTACACAGCACTAGCAGGGGCATAGGAATAATAACAGAGATACAGCTGCATATAAGGAGAAGCCCAGAGATGCTGAGCTACCTAGAGGTCAGTACCATCAAAGCTGAATCAGAAGTGAAAATTCAATTGATTCATATATTAGAAATAATGTTGAATAAAACATGATATCATAGTGCAGATAGTGGTCAACATATGGTATGATTCAGTACAAAAGCTGACATTATGCAGAAGCTAGCTCTTAAATGCTGATGTAAAAGAAAAAAAATAATGCAGTATAGATCACTGGGATTCTATTCTTAAGTGGTTTTCAACCTTTCAATGAGAAAGAGTCACTTTTCAGGTGACACACAAGATCACTGTAAATTAGACATGAAATTACTGCATGTTTTTAGTTTGATCACAAGTTTCTCACATAACACTGACTGAGACAGAGAGTAAAGGACGAACAGACAGCAGCAGGGGTTTTATTTCTAGGAGCTTTATTAGTTTATTAGAACATTAGTAGTTCCCAGCATGTAGAACATGATTTATAGTTCACAGCTCTGGGAAGCAAGTACACAAACCAGCATAAAATTCAGATAGATGCTTGTCACTGAAATTATTTTACAAAGAGTTAAAATAGGACAAATATGCATTTGTTGGAATTATAACTGCAAGTTTTAGGAACCGTTAGATCATTTCACCTTGTAATTGCTGTTCTTCTTTGTCAGACTCCTTACCCTGGACTTATTCAATATTAAAATAGTTCTTTGACTGACACTCTCATAGTTAGAATGTGAATGATTGGGCCTCTTTAGAGGTCTGTTACTGCAGCTGTTTCAAGCTGCTTTGAAAAGACATCAAACCGTTGATTACCAGACCTTGCTAACAAAAGCTACTAATTGGCATTTCATCTAATATAGCCCACCAGTACCAGTGTTTTCAAATGTGATTAAGTTATTCCAGAGTCCAGTTTAATAAAGCATATCCCTTGTATCTAGAGATTTGTAACTGTGATAACATATTAACAAACAGAAACATTTTATTCTAGACATCATCCAATGCACACGTGGGCATGTGAACTGAACTGTAATATTCCTTGCATCCAGAGATTTGTAACTATGACAACATATTAACAAACAGAAACCTTTTATTCTAGAAATAGTCTAATGCACACATGGGTGTGTGAACTGAGCTGTAATTTCATATTGAAGGACACCTGTGCTCTTTGTTCCTTTATTAAATGTCTTCTACACATTAAATACCAGGTGTATAAAAATTAAACATTATACATACACAACATAACAGCAAAGTATACTGTCCACACAAAGCCATGAGGGCTGATCCATGGTAGAAGTCAGAGAATGGTGACAGAGGCTAAAGTCCCACATCAGTGCTGATGGTGCTTGGTTTATTGGCTCTTTCACCATGATAAAGAGGATGAAGGTCATGCAAGATTGAGTCAGTCCTTGTACTCATCCCACTCTCACTGACTACCTCTAGACAATATGGGCTCATCCTACAACACAGCTTGCTTTCTTGACTGGCTTATTGAGCTATTTAGCTTTGCCAATCTTGATGCTCCCTCTCCAGCACATCATAAAAAAGAGTGCACAAGCTCCTCAATGTCCTGTGTTATGGTATTGTACACAGTGAAGGACAGAGTCAGCCTCCTGCCTCCTCTGTATCTCTGCTTTTCACATGCTGTGGAGAATTAGATATTGGCACAGTCAAATGTACAAACAGATATCAGTTTCACTGTATAAGGATATATATGTTTGTAGGGTAATTGGATTGGTGTGGGCGAAGTGACAGTGATTTGAATTATTAAGAACCATGAATGACGAAAATATTATGTATGTTGAGAAATTCTGAAAACCGAGTTAACAAAGAAGAGGATTTCTTCCCTGCTTGTTTCTAAGGTGAATGCTAAGATGTGGTGAGGCACAATCTTAAGGGAAGCAATTAAAGTTGTGGTTGCAGTTATTAGAACTGATTATGACTTTTTCTTTTTTCAACTGTTGATATTTTTCTTGATTTTCTGTATTCCTCTTCTAACATTCTTCACCTGTAATGCTTTTTTTCATGTTTTTTTATTGAACAAATCATTCCATTTTGTTAAGGTTGCCAGAGCTGTTCACCTTAACATTATGCAAACTCATCTAACGCTTGCATTACATACAAACCCAAGAAGTTTGAAAAGGATTAAAAAGATTCTGATGTGTTTAACTGGAGAAGAGCAACAGAAAGTACACACATCTAAGGAGTGATGGAATATTCTGCAGCTTCATTTGCGCTCCCCTACCAGGAAGCTGCCGATCCTTTAACAGGTGGAAGCAGGCATTGTGATTTAGGAGAGATTCGTGTGAAGCAGTTAATGGATCAAATCGCAAACGCTGAGCTGAAGTCCACCACCAGGAAGAATCAATAAATGTATTCTTGGGCTTGCAGCTTGTGTTCTGTGTAGGAGGTGGACTGCAGGATGTCAAGTAGGTGGTCTGTGAAGATGATTCAGGTTTTAAAGGGCTTTATGACCACTGAGGTTAGCGTGATGAGTTTTGTAGTCACTCAGCCTTTTTTTGCTGCAGTTCTGGATGGGAACACTGGGGTATAAATATATGCTCAAACAACCTAATGTGTCACAGATAGTTGGCAACTGGTGTTCGTCTTTGTGCTTCTACCAAAACATAACAGAGGCAGCAATCAATAAACAATTAACAAATCTCATTTATGATGCAGTTTGAGTAGAAAAAATGAATAGACGGAGAGGGGAAAATACAAATGTCAAAGAAATGGCATATAATGGCTTTAGATATAATGCACCTTGAACGTTTCTGATTGACTGAATGTCTGTAGTTAAAGCTCCATGATGTCAATGTAACATCACATGTACATAAATTTGAATGAAATTGATTATAAGGTCGCATTCTCTTAAAAGGGATGGTGCTGGAACAATTATCATTTGCCTGGATGACATCGAGCAAACATGATTCATGATACTTAACATGAATAACTTTTTATGATCAATGTTGTGGAATGGTTTTTCCCTTATTTCCCTTATTTCCTTATTTCTCTGTGTAGTTATTACAATATGATGTAAAGACTGTTGACTGCTGCTGCGGTGGCACAAACAGCAGATTAAGCCTTTAGGCTAAAAAGCTTGTCAGCGCAGAGACAAAAAAGACATTCTGTGTTTAACTAGACCACACACACACACACGCACTCACACCACGGGTCACTTTTCATTCAATATGCAAATTGAAAGTGCAGTTCATTTGCTGATGAAAGAGGATTCGTGCTCAATTATATCTTAATGGGTTGGATATAACAGCATGTTCGGGTCAGCATATTTTTATTAGATGATTTTTTTATTAGGTCAAATGAGACCAAAATTTCTTAAATCAGCTGAAGCAAAAATGAACTAACCTGACCGGAGGAGCCAAACAATACACACAAGCAGGCGCGCACGTGCACTTCATTTTCTAATTGCCCGTTTCTTTCTTTCTCTCGTTTCTTCCCAGAAATGAATGTGCGCGCTCATGCCCGCGCGCACAAAACACGAGGCGAATTCCAGGATTCATTTCGAGGGAAACAAACGCGCACGTGGGGCAGACAATAGAGGGCGTGAGTGCGCTTGAAGCGGGCGAGTGTCGGTGCCTCTGAATGTTAAGCACATTGGCCCATAAGCGCTTTACACACCCACAGCTCCTGGTGCAGCTGGGAGGGGGGGGGGAGAAAGGGGAGTGGGGGTGGGAGAGAGGGTAGAAACGGCAACATGTCACCCGTCTAGGCAGTTTGTCAGTCTTTGTTTACTCTCCGTCAGCAATAAACTGTTCACTAATGGCTGGTGCACAGGGCTCACTCCGTCAATAATGTTATGTGTTATGGGGAACTCCCTGCTTTCAGGCCGGGAGACAAACGGTGCTAGTGGCTCTATAACAAACGGCCTGACTAGCTTGGAAATTAGAAATGCAAAGGTGATGTAGTAGAGCAGCAACGTGGAAATCCCGGTAGTGTTCAGTAAGCAGCGGACCGATGCTGCATTGCGCTTCTCACCGAGCAGGTCCCTCCGCTGAGAGACAACAACTCCACACCAGTGTGCGCACGTGTGTGACTGGACTATGTAAGAGGCAGTGAAAGCCAAGAAACAACCGAAACACCTCTGAACGTTAAAAGAAAAGAAAATAAAATCAGAAAAAGTGGTAGATAGCATGCTTACCACTTTTAATTCATCCGTGGAATTTATTTCTGCATTTATTTACAATAGAGCATTGGTTGCAGTGTTGCCTTGTGGAAGGTATACTATAGGTTACAGTTTACGCATGCCGTGCAACTATACCCGTCACAGGATTGTAAATATTACAACAATTTCCCATTACGTGAGAGCGCAAAGGCTGTGTCAATTTCTGCCTCTTTCAGAAAAGAATGAATGAAGCCCTCTACACTTGCCTCTGCAAAAGGGCTGCACCAGCAGAAATATGACTGAGCGCTGGGCTGACTTGTATTACAGCCAGATCACTCTCTTTTCTATCCGTCTCTCTTGTCCTTTGTATGAATACGTGAATAAAGATATTTCCCCACCAGGAGCTGTCAGCAGCCCAGACACCAAGCCATTTAATCTTCCTATATGACAGGAAGGGGGGTGAGGTCTGTCCCCAGTAACCGACATACACACACAGCGACCCAACACCGCCTCTGCTGCCTCTCCCGTTACAGCTCAGCGATCGAGTTACGCGAATGGGGGAAAATGTTGCAGTAGCGAAGAGAGAGAGACAGAGAGAGAGAGAGAGAGAGGCAGAGAGAGAGAGAGAGAGAGAGAGAGAGAGCGAGAGACTGCAGCATTGCTGGAGACCGGAGGCAGCAGCAGCAGTCCCGAGCAGTGCAGGTGAGAGGGAAAAAAACCAGAGGAGGAGGCGCGTGTGGAGGAGTGAGAGAGAATGCGGGACTCTTGGAAAAAGACGCATCTACACTCGGTCCATCACCGAGACATCCATCCCGAACACGGGCTGCACAGGATTATGCTAAATTGATGCTGCACTCGGGATACCCCCCTTTTAGTCCACAAAGAGTGGCTCTGGTTTTTCTATTTTATGAGAAAATACATGATCAGAAAGTCGGCTTGCAAAACACTCCTCTCTCCAGATAACTTGCGTGAAGGAATCCGACTGCTTGGCACGTTGCTCCACTGCGGGAAAAAGAGGAAAACGCAGCTGGATCTGAAGGTAAGAAAAGATCCCGTCTAGCAGGATCCCAGAGACTTGTTTCAAACAGATTTTCATTCTTTTTCTGAGATTCGAGTAAATTTTGACCATCCGGAGAGCTGAGAGGCTGTTTTCTCTTTCTCCCTCTCCCTCTCTCTCTCTTTCTTTCCTCTAGTGGTGCTGCATTGCAGTTTCTAACTGTGAAAAACGCGAGAAAAGCCTCTGTCCCAAATGTGACTGGAATAAAAAGAAGTTACAAATAGCATTATGAACTGATAAGCGCCCTTGTCCGGATAGCTCTCCGGTTTACGGAGGGAAGAGAAAGAAGTGAGGAAGTGGATTAATCCAATTCTGATAAATTAGTTTTATTTTTCGCAGCAGGATGGATTTTTTTATATCTCTGAGGCTTAAACAGCCCAGCAAGATAAGAGCACTGCTGCTATAGAAGTTTGAAAATAAAAATCACTGAGTATAGGAGGAGAACAGAAGAAAGGAGCCTGTGCCACTGAAGTGAACTACAGTCAGAAAGCTTTTCTCCGGACCTCAGGCAGCAGTCCACAGAGAGTGGTAGAGAAAGGGTAAGAAAGGATAAACCAAACACCCACGCCGTGAGGTACACCAGAACATAAATAAAGAAGAGACGAGCCGCAGCTACGAGGCAGACAGAGCGGGAAGGAGAGAAGCGAGAGAAAGAGCCATGCAGAGGCTTGGTGCAGTGCACTCCTCCGCGGCGCAGGTTCTCAGCCTCGTGGTCTTAGTGCTGCAGCTGCTGACTCAGCTACCGGGTGCCGACTCAGCTCTCCGGTACCGGGTGGCGGAGGAGGGTCCACCTGACGTCAAGATTGGCAACGTAGCCGCAGACCTTGGCCTCACAGCAGGTACAGGCAGTGGGGATGTCACCTTTGCCCTGGAGAGCGGCTCAGAGTACTTCAAGATTGACAATGTGACAGGTGAGCTGACAACCGGCCCACGGCGCATCGACAGAGAGAAACTCCCCCAGTGCCAGATGATATTTGATGAAAATGAGTGTTTCTTGGACTTTGAAGTGTCAGTGATCGGGCCACTGCAGAGCTGGGTAGACCTGTTTGAAGGCCGTGTTGTCATCACAGACATCAATGACAATACACCTTCCTTCCCCTCACCTGTGCTGCAGCTCTCAGTTGAAGAGAATCGGCCCATTGGAACCCTTTACCTGCTTCCCACTGCCACAGACAGAGATTTTGGGCGAAACGGCATTGACCGTTATGAGCTCATTCAGGACGGTGGGGCTGGGTCAACTTCATCAAGACGCACAGCAGGAGGAAACCCCATTACTAGAGTAGATGGGCTTGGGGACCGGAGGGGTAGAAGTGGAGATAATGGGGGAGGAGCTAGAAGCAGTGTGTTTGAACTGCAAGTGGCAGATATACCAGATGGTGAAAAACAGCCACAGCTCATTGTGAAAGGCACCTTAGACCGTGAGCAAAAAGATTCATATGAGCTTGTCCTGAGGGTTCGAGATGGAGGGAACCCACCACGTTCCTCCCAAGCTCTGCTTCGTGTTTCTATCTCTGACGTGAATGACAACAGCCCACAATTTGAGAGGTCTACATATGAAGCAGAAATGGCAGAAAATGCCCCTCCAGGTACACCTGTCCTCCAGGTTAGAGCGTCAGACCGTGATATTGGAGTCAATGGGCAAGTGGAGTACGTCTTTGGAGCTGCAACTGAGTCTGTCAGGCGACTCCTAAGGCTGGATGAAGCAACTGGATGGCTGAGTGTTCTCCACAGGATTGATAGAGAAGAAGTGGCACAACTGAGGTTCACAGTAATGGCCAGGGACCGCGGCCAGCCACCCCGCACTGATCGAACCACGGTAGTTTTGGCTGTTCGGGATGAAAATGACAACGTTCCTGTTGTAGAGATCCGAAAAATTGGCCGGATCCCTGTACGAGACGGAGCCTCTTTAGTGCCAGAGAATGTCTTGGTGGACACACCAGTAGCTCTGGTCCAGGTGTCAGACCGGGACCAGGGAGAGAATGGAGCTGTGACTTGCACAGTAGTAGGAGATGTCCCATTCACACTCAAGCCAGCTGGGGAAACAGTGCTCCCACCCTTACCTGCAGATGACGCCTTTGACAGGTAAGATGAACCAAAACAGTTAACAGTGATAACTTACACAAAATCCTGAAAAGTTAAAAGTAAACATGCCAGGATAAGTGTTTATCATTAAGCATTTGCTGAACAACACTGAATCAAAGACTAGATAATAAGTTACTTGGGCACACACTGTCAGATAATGAACCTCTATCCTAATAATAATTCCTTGCCAAAGCACGGTGGAAATTTTTTAAGGAGCACAACACAGTAAGTTATCTTTGGTAATTATGAAGTAATGAGGCATTTCAAATAAAAGTTCAATATGATACACAACTTCACTTGAGCGGGGGACAAAACATTAGCAAACAGGCAGAATATTAGTAAAATAACATGTGTCTATGTATCATTAAGCACCTGAATCAAAATGACAGAGTTGAAAAACAACAGCGAGGTCATTGTTTATTAAAAAAAGGGTCATATACATCAAACAATACAACTTTAAAATTCCATCAAACACAGGTAATTTATAGCTATTTATTAACACTTATGTACAGTGATTAATTCAGTTATCAAAGAACACAGATGTGTGAACAATCAGAGGGAAACTTGAACCCTTGATCCTTATACGGAGAGATTCTGTGGGCTCTGTCATGCTATGGAGGTCAAGTTCCTGGAACAGTTTGTTCCCTTAAAGGCAAGGGTCTCCAAAAATCAATACAAAGGTGTCCTGAGTGCTCACCTTTATTGCTTGATGAAATATTTCTGTACTGATGGCCTTAATCCATAGGGCACAAGGGGTCACTAAATGGTTTATGAGTATAAAAATGATATTAATCATATGGTCTTTGTAGTAACCCCATCTCAACCCAGCACAACACCTATGGGAGATTTTGAACCATATACAAAGACCTGACTCTCTACCATTGTTATCAAAACATCAAATGTGGGAATATATATATTTTTAATAACAATATTTAATCCCCCCCATTAGCGTTTCGCACACTTGTAGAATCAGTGATGAATGGTGAATAAAAGTTGTTCTAGAAGGAGCCTATTAGCTTAGTAAGATGCTTTTCTTCTTCTTTTGTAATTTGTCAACCCCCATTTTCCATAAACTGTACACTAATGTGAAGCTACTTCTTGGCTCACTCACTGGTATCTCCTCACCATACATACCATACAAACCTTGAACCGTGTGAACTGTTATCATGATTCAGAAATATACAGCATATGAAAATGTATATACACCTGCTTATTCTAACACTGATAACAACACATCCAGCAAACCGTTTCCATCTAGATCTCTGTTTTTCACAGAGAATTCAAGTGTTTTTCCATGCCAATTTCACTTGAGCTTAGTTCAAGTAGTGTCACTCATTACAAAGTAGGGAAGCTATCTTACAATCTGTAAACTTAAGGCACAAATATTCATTATAGTCAAGGGCTTTGCACTTTTAAATAATATTATTCCAGCAGTGATGACTACAGATGTCAGTGCACTTCAGTCAGTTATAAGAATGTTCCCTTAAGGCATTGAATGGCAGGAGTGAGAAAAAAAAGACAAAGCCTCTTAGGATATTATTGTTAGTACCAGACACCTGTACAATGAGGTTAGTGGTTTTATTGAATGTAAGGCTATTGTCGACTAAAGAAATTTGTCAAAGTGGTAACGATAAGAGGTCTTCACCACATCGATACATGGTTTTAATTAAAATGTCACAATCACAGTTTCTCCAGTGTTAGTGTCCCTTCACAGATTATTGCAGTCACCTTGGAAGATGTTTTTAAATCCAATGATTATTAAAGTAGCAAATATTAGAGCTGATTGAAAGAAAAGTGAAATTATTTGACAGATGTTAATTTTCAGGCAAAAAAAAAGAACAAGGTATTCTCTAGTCCTTTCTTTTTAATTGGGTGCTTGTCTTTTTTTTTGTTTCTAATCACTGTGATCTACGTATCTCTATGCTTTTTTTCCTGTTGGAGAGACAACACAAGACTTTTGAAGATGTGACCTTGGGCTTTCTAAAATCAAAAGAAGTGACATTTTGTATGATATGATAATAGAACATTTCCCATAAAAATACCAAGACAATAGCCACTTAACTTTCTGCAACACCTGGTGTCTCAGTGCCAGTGCAGTTTAATAAGAAATATCATTATTTGTCTCCACCGGAGATCAGACGTATATCATTTCCCTGTAAAATGTCTATTGCATTCATGTTTCTTTTTTTTCTTTTTTCTTTTTTTACAGGAACAAGAAAAAGTACTTCTTACACACTTCTGCCTTGCTGGACTACGAGGCCACAAAAGAGTACAGTGTAACAATTGTGGCAGTAGATTCTGGCAGCCCCAGTCTCTCTAGTAACAGCTCATTGATGGTGCGAGTTGTAGATATCAATGACCATGCTCCAACCTTTGCCCAGAGTGTTGTGGAGGTCCACTTTGCAGAGAACAACTCGCCTGGCGAAAGGGTAGTCACTGTTGTAGCTACAGATGCAGACAGTGGCAAGAATGCTGAAATTGCCTACTCACTCGACCCTGCTGCTAATGGACCATTTTACATAGATGCAGACAATGGAGACATTCGTGCCACTGGGGTTTTGGACCGTGAGCAGCGAGAGCGATATGAACTGCGGGTTTTTGCAAAGGACAAAGGCACCCCGTCTTTACAAGGCTCTGCCAGCGTTGTTGTTCAGGTGACCGATCGCAATGACAACGCTCCAAAGTTTGTTCAGGAAATCTTCACATTTTATGTAAAGGAGAATCTGCTAGCCAACAGTCCAGTTGGCATGGTCACTGTGACTGATGCTGACGAAGGTCAGAATGCAGAACTAAGTCTTTTTGTAGAGATGGATGGAGTTGATGAGAAGATGACAGGAGAAAAATCAGAGGGAGAAGATGGTAAAAAAGAGAATGAAGAGTTGTTCTCCATTGAGAACAACACTGGAACCATCTTCTCTTCTGCATCATTTGATCGTGAAAAGCTTTCCACCTACACTTTCCGTGTCCGGGCAGTGGATGGAGGTGAGCCTCGCAAAACTGCTACTGCCACCGTCTCGCTCTTTGTGACGGACGAAAATGACAACGCCCCCGCAATTACTTCTCCAGCCAACGAGTCCTACACCCTCCTACCGCCTGCTAGCAGTGCCCGCACCATTGTCAAAACTGTAACAGCCATAGACTCAGACACAGGCCCAAATGCTGATCTTCACTACTCTCTAGTAGGAGGAAATCCCTTCCGACTGTTTGAGATTGGCCACACCAATGGAGTGATCACCCTGGCAGAGCCTCTGGAGCGCCGCCACAGAGGTCTACATCGTTTGGTGGTCCGAGTGAATGACAGTGGCATCCCCTCTCTCTGTGCCACTGCGCTGGTTCATGTCTTCATTAATGAGAGCTTGGCTAATGCTTCACTAGTGGATGCACAGGTAACTTCATGTATTAATACAGTCTTATGCTAACTGATTTCTCCCACAGAGTACATTAAGTTAAATAACTCAAAGTAAAAGATTTAATGAAACCTACTGTCCCTTTTTGGTAAATGTGAACCACAATTCCACACTGTTGATAATGATAACAAATATTGACAGCGATGGTATTGCCCCGGGGCCTACTTAAACGGCCACAATGTCTACACATTACAGTGCAGGAGCTGTGGCTGCAGAATGAATAAATGCAGAGATTCTGCAGCCTGCATGGTGTAATTTTCAGACAGTTTTTTGGGGGAAAATGTGCCTACATTTGCCCCAGATAAAGAAGCCCATTTCTCAATTGATGGCTACTGGCAATGCCAGCTTCTTTGTAGTTTGGAGCCTACTGGAGTGTGTTCTTTGTCCAGCATGCATTGTTATAATGTGTGTGTGGTTAAAATAACTGTTATTACTGAAGTGGTTCTCCTTTTATGGTACATTGAACTCAAAGCTGAAAGCATTAGGTGTGTGTGTGTGTGTGTGTGTGTGTGTGTGTGTGTGTGTGTGTGTGTGTGTGTGTGATAGAGAGAGGGAGAGTGAGAGAGAAAGAGAAAGAGGAGAGGAAAAGAGTGTGTTTGAGAGAGAGAGAGTATTAGAGGTAAGTATGTTAGAGAGCCAGCAAGAGAGAGATCGCCCTGTCCCAGTTTTGGCCCTCTGATACAGAATAGGTTGAAGTATGTTCGTACATTTGAATAGAAGTTATTCCAGAGCCGTGTCTCTTAACTATAGACTTGAATATTAATGCAGTATAGAGTTTGCATTGTGTTTTGAAGCACACTGTGAAGAGAAGAGACACGGGCAGAGATTAGATAAAGTAAACCACTTCAAATGGTAAAGGAGTAATGTTTACTGGGAGAATAAAGATAATCTTTAATATATAATGCATCTGCTATTACTGAATAAATCTGTGTGGCTTTCTGAAACAGAAGTCTTCAGAGCAAGATCAGAGTTGGCTTGAAAGAGCCACACAGAGGTGCAGAGGTAATTGACTAGACTCAAAGACATTACCAAGATACCAAAAATAACTACAACAGTATGAGTTCAAATTTAGCTTATGCTATGCTGGTGGAAATCTTTCTTTCTCCTCTGCCTCCGTATTAATCAAATGAACTTCCCATTACACTTTAAAAATGTTCAATTAAGTTATAAATGCTGGCAGGTAATAATTACTGAAACTTTATCTCTGGTGTGGAAATTGGTACTGGTGCTTAATTAATTAAATTGGTTCAGTGGCTTTGTGGTTAGAGTGTTTGTGCTGAACTTGTGGTTTCAACTCCCACTTGAAACTTGGGCAGGAACTGATTCTTAGATTTTCTCTGAGGAAAAGGTCTTCAGCTGTCCACTCTTTGCATGTATCATGATTTATATAAATATAAATATTGTATAAATAGTAGTGAGGTAGTGAGGCGAACAGTAAGAGTAGTAAGAGGCACACATATAACAAGCAAAAAAAAATGTTTTGGTCAATATGGACAGCATAAAAAGTTCCACTGAACTCTAACCTATGCAAAATGTTAGCTGAATCTGTAAGAGCACACTTTATAATGCAGATGCACCTCTTGCAGACTCTACCTCGTTCTATGCTTGTTGTAGTGTATTGCTTCCCTGGGTGGGAAGATGACTAAAAATGAGACACTTGGAGAATATATATGATTGCCAGCTGAGAAATGTAAACTTTAACTAATTTCTCATTTTCTGTTATGTTAGTATAGCTATTTTAGACAGTTGCATAGCAACTACAGTAAAACTGTGCTAAACATGCCCTCTGAGTAATCTAAATCCTTGTATTGAACCACACTTAAAGCTAAATGTTGTGTTTTAGCAAGGGAAAAACATCCTGTATTACCTCAGCTTGAAAGTTTTGACTCACCTCATGTGGAGACAATTTGGCATCCAGATATCTTTTCGAACAAAGTCAAACAAATGAGTGCAGACAGAGGGTGAATGATTTTATCACAAGGGAGTAAATAGAACACCTTATGAATTTAACACTTAAAAATAGAAATATATATTAAAAAAAACAAGAAATCAAAGAGATGAGAATTTAAAAAGATCACGAGGTAAGTGATGAAACAATACCAGGGCAGGAAGAATTAGCTGCAGTATGCCTAAATGACCATGCCACTGAATCAAACAATAGGGTGTAATATATCCAAGCTGATATAAAAGCTGTCTGTGATTACAATATGCATAGTTTAGTGTGACTGGAGGAACTTGAAGGAGTAATTGAGTAGAAGTCATTGAAGAGAGAATACCTCCATCTCATAATGAAGTCAAACTGAGTGGTGGATGGATGCCAGATGCAATTAGGGAACGAAAACGGCTGCTGCTGCTGCAGTAGCACCGCGGCAGAAAATTACCCCAGTCTTTTCTATCCAACATTACTGGGAGAGCCACATGTTGGATAATTATCTGGAATATCATTCTGCAGAGTTTGAGGTAGAAGAAGAAAGAATTTAGTTGTGAGATTTTAGACATTGCTGTCATTTGGGACCCCTTAAGGTACATCAAAAGTGTGATCTACTATGACGTCCACTTTCACATTTTGACCAATTGTATATTATCTCAGTTCATCTATATATATATGAATATATATTTTTTCATCTTAAAAATGTAAGATTTTTAAAAGTGTTGCTATTCTGTGGTGTGAATTTATTGAGCCCCCAACCGGGAATGAGTACTTTTCAAGTATCGGCTAGTTGTGTGGACTCCTTGTCTGGATGCATCAGTATCTGCAGTGACATGCTGATAACTGAATCCTTGGAGAGTAGAACAGATAGATGCTAATGTTAGGTCCAGCTAGAATAAAGCTCATGCAGCAGAATGGAAGATTCCTCTGGGATTTTGGGATGCGTCACAAGGTTGAATTCAAATGTAGGGGTAGAGTTGGCAGCTTATATCGCTCAACACTTGGGGCATCTAATGTTCTTGTGCAGGTATGCTGTACCCATACCTGCATACAGCATGCATATCTACACTTGGATGACAATACATGGGCTGTCTCATCTTCTCACATGCACACACACACACACACACACACACACACACACACACACACACAGAGAGAGGAGATGATTCACAAGCATACACCTTGCACCATTTCATGTTTTTTGCCGTCACATGTGCCTGTGTGCTCACTCAAACACACAGAGACTCGGCGGCTGCACCATCACATAGTGGTATCTGTACATATGACACACCATCGCAATGTTCTCTTTGTTCTGCACACACAATACAGCAGACAGTGCAGGGGATGCGCTATGCCAGAGACGCCCAGTAGAATGAGAATGGAAAGGAATACTGCAGGCAAAAGAACAGTGGGGCTGATGGGAGAGCGGAGCCTGGCAGAGAGGCCCTCTGCAGTGGAAGCAGAATAATGGAATAGAACCAACACAACTCAGTGAAAAACAATGAAACTTAACCCTGATAGATGGGGATAAAACAACGAACTACAACACTGCCAGGCTTATTCTCAGCTCATGGATAACAAAAAGAATGCCTCTGTATAAGTAAGCCTCATATGCCTTTTGTAGTATAATGAGCAAGTTACACAGTGCAGCTGTATGAGCAGAATTTTCTGCAGTATTACTAACACTGCAGGTTATACCATATATTTTTTTTATTGAGCCATCTGAAGCCACGAGGGCTCATATTTAACTTCTTTTTCTCCCATCCATCCTTGCATACTTTATTATCTAACATTCTTAAGCAGCAGGCAGCAGGAATTACATGAGTCAGTAGTTTTTTGTCTAGATGGGTCAAAGAAATTGTCGTATGAGCTCTGTGACAAGGTGTCGGGATTGCTGAATGAGTTGTCTCGCTAACAGCTTACACTCTCTGCGGGCATGTGTAGGTGCATGAATAGATATCACTGTGCTCATATCTGTCTAAACTTGTAGTGCATCTAAATAATGATTCTGCCTACAAAGCTGGTTTGTATTGATTAGTCGTATTTAAATTCATGAGTCTACCCCATATTATCAGCAGGGCTGTGCAGACCAGAACACCACAGCCTCATTGTCTCCTTTCGAGCAAGGCTCCATATCCACTAATGGCTGTGTTTGTGTTTCAGCATAACCCACTTTCTTATAATGATCCTTTTATTAGTGTACAAGCTCAGAGCATGTCTGAGCTTCAATCCTGTATATGTGTTCATAAAGGAAGATAATTGTTAGATCTATCTTAAGCCCAGAGACAAAATATGTGCAATATGCTGTATATTGAAATGGATTAGCGTGGATTTACCTTGTAACAAAACCATTATGCTAAACAGAACAAACTTGAGACCTTAAAATGTGGGGGGAAAAATGGCTCTAAAGACAATTCCACAGAGCTCACATATTTACAGTGGCCTCCTTATTTGTCTAACTGTCCAATTCGCAGTGCAAAAATTGTGATACCAAATCCTTAACAAATCCATGCCTACGCTTTCATTTACAATAGGGACATTGTTCATTGATGAGACAGTAGATGAGTTTGCATTCAGAGGGTGTATTCATAATGTCTCTTGAATTTATTTTCACATTTACTGACTGTTTCTCCTACTTTTCCCATTCCTAACTGCCCATGAGCTCAATGTCTAAAGTTTCATTTTATTCTTTTAATCAGCTTTAAACAGTATAATCCCAGATTTTTTCTCTACTACTGCAGAAGATGCGAGATCACAAGTGAAGAATTGGAGGCACAATTTGAAATGCTGCAACTGGGAAGCAAGAGCAATTATATATTTAGTGACACCCTATGTGTCTGGGAATAATGGGAAGCTCTCACACTAAAACACAGTGTAATTAAGATGACGATGCTGTTTGATGTTTCTCTGTGGCTCACCCCCACTGTGTCATCTTTTTACAGTTGCTGCTCTAAACTTTTTATTGATGGTTTGTCTCTGCATTCCTTTTCCTTCTTTACTCTGCATTTGCATCTTATCTTTCCCCCTATTCCCTTTCTCCCCAGGTGGCCCGAAGCCTGATGGCTCCGCTGTCACTAGACATTGCAGGGGACCCAGACAGCGAGCGTGCGTTAGGCAAGCAGCGCCTCAGTGTAGCAATTGGTGTCCTGGCAGGAGCCGCAGCAGTCATCTTGGTTATTCTTCTGGTAGTCACAGCTCGGCAGTGTGGTGCTCAGGGTAAGAATGGCTATGAGGCCGGCAAGAAGGAGCCAGAGGAAGATTTCTTTGGTCCCACGGGGGCGCAGCCACAGGTTGGCCGTGGTGGGGGATCAGATCGTGGACGCAAGCCTCGTAGGGACAAGCGCAGTGGAAGCAGTGGGAATGGACCTGGAGGAGGAAAGTCAGACAGAGCCCTCTACAGTGGTATAGTCACAGTCAACGGACTGCGTCGCCATGCCAATGATGATGATGAAGAGGATCTGAGCAGTGCTAGTGAGCGCCTGGCAGCTCGTTACTGTGCTGTGGATGGTGACCCTGGAAGCCCGCGGATGGGCGGTGGTAGGAGGCATCAGTCAAGCCCAGATCTGGCCCGGCACTACAAATCCAGCTCGCCCCTCCCCGCAGTGAATCTTCAGCCTCACTCACCTCCAGCAGAGGGAAAGAAGCACCAGGCAGTCCAGGAGCTGCCTCCCTCTAACACCTTTGTAGGCAGTGGTGGGTGTGTGGGAAGTGCTGGTTCCAGCAGCAGCAGTAGTGGAGGCAGTGGCAATGCAGATGCCATGTCCCTGGGATCTGACCAGTGCTCAGAGTATGGCTGCCAGACTGGAAACAAGTACAGCAAACAGGTAGGCGCACTGGATGTTGAATATTCTTTTGACTGGTCCCTCTTTACAACTCTGTCTTAAAAAACTCAGCTCTTTCTGTCTCTTTGTCTCTTTGTCCGCTGTGTGGCTCCTGATCTCCTCCTTTTCATCCCAGGCTTCATGTCTTCTTATTCACACAACTGCTGACATACTGTACTGCAAACCCTGTCGCTGATGTCTAAACACCATTTTATCTCCACAAAATAGCTGTCAGTGTGTGTGTGTGTGTGTATGCTTACGCACTTTTTTGTGTCTGTGTCAGCATACTAAGCCTATGAGCAGTGTGGCGGTAGCCTGCTGTCAGACGCGTGCGCTCCATGTCAAACATCGGCCCTCTGTTTAGCAAGATCTACTACAGGGCACATACATCAAGCTCACACTGTAGCCAAAGAGTACGTGAATGTGCATGATTGTGTGTATATGTGCGCGCGCACACGTGTGTGTATGTGACACCGTGTGTATGAACCCCTGAGGAGATCAGTCGGAGTGAAAACAGAGAGGGGTGTGGGTGAATAGTTGCTTCCAGCAGGGTAATTGGTCATTTTGTGTTTCTGTTTCCCTTGCTGTTATCTTTCTTCCATTTATATATATGTTTGTTTATATATGTTTATCCCATAAACAATATCAGTCATATAGTTAATGGATGCAATGGCTTTGGTTTTCAATCCAGGCGCTGCAGTTAAAAGCTGAATTCCTGTTGAATAAATGCACCATAGAGATGGTCACTCACCCCTCCACCTACACATGTATACACATTTACAAATACACAGACACAGTCACTATCTATCATCACGGCCACACTGACACAGCAGGGTCTCCGGACTCTGTAGGGAGTGCGCCCACGAGTGATATTTGAATGACAGCTAACCCTTCTTAAAGAGGCGGGCTTCTCATTTCCTTGACAGACAAGTCTACATTTATCCTCCACGTGGTGAGAAAAGTGCTGATGTGGTCATTAAAAGGGAAGGAGAGCAGCTTCTTAGGCTAATCAGTTCATACATGGGCTCTCTGATCCCGCTCAGTGCACGTGCACACACACACACACAGGAACACTCACACATATGCATACGCACACAAACTGCAGAGGTTAATCCATTACGGATTCAATCCTCTTAATCTGCCATTCCCAGGGAAAGAAAATGCTTACTGGGAGAGTTTGGTGTTCATGCTTATGTGCACTCAAAACATGCCAGAGCAGAGAGAGACTCACACAGACACACAAACTGACAGAGTAATGAATTATTGATCGGATGTGGTAATTAACTCCCATTCTGCAGTGAGGTTTGCCCCCTCCCCACCCAAGCTGACCCCCAAAATTTCCAACACCCATTGGTTTCATACACAGTGTGTGTGTGTGTGTGTGCTGGCTAAGATTTTGGGAGCTCATGCGTGACTTGGTTTCGCTTACATGTCAAAATTTGTTAACTCAAACAGTTTAGTGACATGAGCAGGTTTTTGTTTGTGGGTGCCTGTCACTTTGCTTGCAGTAGTGCTTATTCCATGAAGGCATATGCATTTTATACATGAGTGCAAGTGAGAGATAGACTCCGGGAGTAATAGGTGGTGTGCATGTGCCAGATGTAGGATTTGCGATGCCAACAGAAATTGGAATAGAATTAGATCAGGAGTGGGTGAGAATTACAGAAGGTTAGGAGGGGGAAGAAGATGGAGTAAACGAGATGGGGCAGAACTTCAGCATTTTAAAGCTACTTTACTGGGTCAGTGAAAATATTAAAAGCTGTTCATTTGAAGTCAGCACATCATCAGACCAACTTGGATGCTCATGAATAAAGTGCAAGATTGCATCAAAGAGGAAACAAGATCACAAGACAGCTCAGTTAATAGTGTTGGTTGTTTTTATGTAAATTGTCCACTGAGGAGTAGGGAGAGAGAGAGTGGGAAAGATATCTGTATACGAATGGAAATGGTGAGGGACAAAATGGTGAAAAAAACAGAAATGTGGTCTAAATGATTAGCTATTTAACTAAATTCTACAAGAAGTGTGTGTGTCCGTGTGTGTTTGTGTTGGGGGTCGGGGGTGTGTGTCTCTAACAGTAATAGAAAAATTATAGAGGTTCAATACCAAACTTCTTCTTCTTGCTCACCACAGTTGATCAACTGCCTCCATCTCACCCTGTCTCTAACATCCTCCTCTGTCACGCCGACCCCCTTAATTTCCACTAGATCCATGAATGTTGTCTGTCTTTTTCCTCTTTTCCTTCTGCTCAGGAGCTCCATTTTCAACATCCTTTCCCCAACATACCTACTATCCCTCCTCTGCACATGTCGAGAGCATCTCGGCCTCAGACTTTGTCTGTAAATTGATCAACCCGTGCTATCCCCCTGATATACTCATTTCTAACCTTGTCCATCCTGGTCACACCATAACATCTTCAACTCTTCACCTCCAGTTTGGCCTCCTGTCGTTTCATCAGTCTCCAAACCATATATCATAGCAGCTCTCACTAACACCTTCCCTTTTCACTCTTGCTACTATCTTTCAGTCACAAATCATCCCTGACACTTATCTCCACCCACTCCACCCTGCCTGCACTCTCCCCTTCACCTCTCTTACATGCTGTCCAGTGCTGTGGAGGTTGGTTGAGCCCAGGTATTTAGTTTTGTTTACCCTCACCACCTCTGCTCCTTGCAACTTCACTTTTACACCTGCAGTGGACAAATTCTAAGAAAGACGATAGGAGTATGTTTCTCCAAGAAAAGAGAGGCATGGAAAGCGGGGAGTAAAGATAGAAGACAAGAGAGCGAGAGAAAGAGAGAGGCCTGGTTTGGGTGGCAGCCAGAGACTGAGAGTGGACTGCTGAGATGTGGGTCATCAGGATACCCGTTGGCATCAGGACACATTAATGATCACAGCAGTCACATGGCACTGCAGTCAATATGGGCAAAGTGGCCTTGTTCCACCCTTTAACTCCACCACACACACAAAAAAATGCACAATTCATCACAACAAGGTTCCTCCTGTCTGTTGTCCTCAGTCACCCACAATTAAAGCTTATCAAACTTAACAGTTATTTTTCCAGTTATCTTTGGTTTTCATCCTTTTTGCAGAGTGTAACTTAATCTGAAAGAGCGCTTTGAACTTTTCACTTGTTCACTTTTCTCCCCTTTTAACTCTCACTCCCTCTTCCTTTCCATCAGTCTCCAACTTTCTTTGCCATATGCCAGGCTATAAATCTAAACACCCCGTCGCTGGTACCCTTGCATCTTCCATGCGCCACACTGACCTCCGAGAATAAATCGACTCAGCATTTTCACTAGTGCGACTTCTTTTACTGTAGTGTGCACTTTCTCTCTTGCTGAACCCAGCGGGTGTGCGGGGGCGGGTGAGCGCTCGGTGCCACAAAGGCTGAATCGAACCAGTCACACATCATCTTAAACCCATGCACACACATTCAGTCCAAGTCCAATCAATGTCCTGTTAACAAGGCCAAGACTGCAGTGGAAACAGGTGGGTCGACGGTGCAGTTTTTTGCGCACTGCACATTTCTGCAACACTTGGTGAAGGTCACTGCTGGACTCTCACAACACGGGGCACTTGTATTGGCACAGCAAGGTCAGGTGAAGGGGAGTTTGTGGTGAACAGGACTCATCCGGCCAGTCTTGTCCATCTAATTGGACTGTATGGACGGGTGCGGGTGGAGAGATTAGGTCTACTGGATTATAAAATTGAAAAGCAGCTTTTCATTTCAGCAAAATCCCTCCAGGATTAAATATGATGAGCCTCTGTCACAGACTCAGATTCATGCATGCCACATGAATGCATCCGCACATACGCCCCCTGTGATAACATGCAGCGTGCATTTGGGTCGTAGAGGTGAAGGTACTGTCATCCAGAAACAAACAGAAACACACAACCACACACTGTCCCCTCCCTGTTGCTTTGTTACACACACGAATGCGCACACTGTAACCATCCCGTGACCCTTGTCATGATGATACCAGCACACTGAGGTATTTATTAAAGTCACGACGAGTTCAGGCCACTCAGCCAGCCATATGCTCAAGGGGCGAGTAGATGGGAGATGAGGAGGTGGAGGTAAGTGGGAGGTGAGAAGGACAAGGTAACCAAAGTGGGGATCACCCATTGAGCCAGACTGAAACTGATCTGCTGACCTGGCAGCAAAGCACGAGGGGAGGGGAGGTGCTGGGGTTAGAGGCAGTGGACTTGAGAGAGGAAACATGAGCCAGACTGAATGAAATGAGACAGAGTGAGAGAGGTTTAAATGATGGAAGGAGACTAAGAAAGGGTTGACCATCGCACTATCCCTTCTTAGGTGCTTGGCTGTAGATTTAGAACACTTGCTTACCCTGTAAACATTGATTTTCCGCTTGATCGAGATTGTACGAACATAAATAGTCTGCGTCTGAAAGTGCACTGAAGGTCCATTATTAAAACTCACAAACAAACTGACATTTGTAAACATCGAGAAACACGAATTTCCCTTTTATTGACAGTTTTGTCGACCTGCCATTCAGCAGTACTTTGTGGGCTCTTGGCATGAAGAGCCACAGTTGAATGGAAGTACAAAAGCATCTTCATCGCACCTTCGATTTAAGATTTAGAAGCATCAGCTGAAATTGAAAGAATAATAGTTTGTTAGTTAAATCATTTCATTCAACATTTATATTTTAAATATAGGCAACGATCAGATTTATAAATGACTCATAAATGTTTTTGTCATGTTTTTTAAGGTCACTGGACAAAATAATCCTTTACTTTTTTATTCATGTTTTTATTTATTTATTTCCATGTTTACAGTGTAGTACTGTACATAGTATAGACATATCTACAATCACAGGTTTTGAGCTATCCATCTGTTTGAACTCCTCTGTTGTTAGAACAGCTACATTGATATAAATTTAACTGAAAGAAACTAAGCTCATAGACTGAATCTGACCAAACAAATCTTCAGCTGCATTGCACTCACTTCCACAGATATAACTCTGTAATACAGGGGAAAAGCCTTAGCTTGAGGACCAGATTTGGTTTCAAATTCCTGAAAAATGGTAAATGTGAAAGCACTGCAGGCTGCATCTGCACAAGAACTGTTTTGGTCTCATTTCGAAGCTGCCATTTCACACCTGTTTTTCTGCTATTTTCTCCGGGACTATGTAGAGTGTATTGGGCCGTGACTGCTGCCGAAACTTTTCAGATTGCACAGCGGCGCTCCAACTGAACACAAAATGATTGAGAACTGCAGCTGCTACTGCTGCTGGGCTGGCATGCTGCTTTCACAATGTAGCCAGCGTAGACAAGGTGCAGTCCAAATGTCCTCAGTGGGATGAAGATGAGGTTTTTAAAGTGATGTTTTGGTCGCCCATACTCTTTAAAACGCTTTGACTCAAGATAAGAATGTGAATGTAAAAAGTAAAGGGCAACAGGCGATGCTAAAGGTTGAGATTATTTTTAGGATTCATTGAATTAAAGCCACAAAGACAGCATGTGCACTTCCATGTGTGGCAGCCTAAGTGCAGCCAGAGAAAGACAAAGGAAGGAGAGAATCAGAGGGAGGGAGGTTGCAGGAGGCAAAAGGAGACAAATTGTCTGTTTCCTTACACATCAAGGTCAACCAGAGCTGGAATGTGATTAGAAGTCCCTTGTCTGTCTCAGCTGTTTACCACACAAGATAATACAGACAGGGTGTTCAGCTGATAATGTTACTGTGTTAACAACTCCTCCCTTCAGCTTTTGTTTCAACTTCTCTGTGGAAATGGCAAGAATGTGGGAATGTCTTTCCAGCAGATACATGCACTCACGCAGGCAAGCTGAAGCAGGGATACATGTGGCAGGCACTGTCAAAATTATGATTTTAACACACACAGACGTGCCCACCGAAACACTTTTGTGTGTACATAATAGCACATAATTACACACCCTCCCAGATCCTTATGCATACACACTTTTTCACTGCAAGCAAATGAAGTCTGATAAGAATATGATGACACACAAGTGGATAGGAAAGTTTTCCATCTCTTACATCAGTTTCTTCTTCCATTCCCTCTGGATCGGAATCACATTCACAAGCCCGGGCACACTCTGCCTCCAAGAATCACACACATCTGCGGAGGCTCACAAACACTCTCTCTTAACTCCCTGACACAGACACACATTTGAGCACACACAAAGACCTACATAGCAAGCCCCTCACTGCGATGCTTCCTTTTATTTGCGTCTTGAAGACTCTGCTCCGCATTGTACAGCTCGGCATTCAGCTCATCTGCCTTCCAGCATTACCTTAATGGTTGTCTGTGGGTTGAGCAATTTTACCCAATATTGCTAAACAAAAGCACTCTTTCTCACACTAGACAGGGATTCGAGACAGCTTAGTAGCCCTATGACTGGTTTTATCCACCTACACAAAAGAATCTTCAGTGCATTAAGTGGTATTGAGTTGAGCCGAATTAAATTGGCTTGAATGGATTTTGAATTGAACTGAACTGGACTGCGCACAGCGCAGCTAAATTGAATAATTCAGATTGTGTGGAATCAAGTCAGATTGGATAAACTCAAACTGAATCAATCTAGGGTGAGTCAACTTGATTAAAATTGGTTTAGCGTTGCCAGTCGATGTTCCAGGTGACAGCTCGGTGGACGGACTGATTTTACTATGTAGAATGGACTGACACAATATCAGCATGCTTTCGTTAAAAGATGCTGAAACTGAGTTTTGAACTCATGACATCTACAGAGGAAACAACTTACGAATCATCAAACACCTATCCAATGACAGGTCTGCAAACACACATAAAGAAAAAGCGCTTTTATTCTTAAATCACAATCAGGCTTAAAGCAAAGGAGGTGAATGCTCAGAGTTAAAGTATTGGAATATAAAGATATATGTCTAATTATGAGTCTTAAAAAAAGACAGTACATACTCTCAAAAGTGATGGTAACAGATCTAAGCTTCAATGTACAAACTTACAAAACCAAGGTGGCAAAAATCTACTCACTGGAATGTGCTTATAAACACTTATTATTTTATTGTACAGAGCAGGCGCCTGAGATATTTGCTTTAGAACTCAGCGCTGTGTAAGTCGTCCAATTAAAAAAAGTGTCTCTTTCCAATCTTCCATCCCCAATGTCTGACTTTACCCCCCGCCCCCTCCACACACTCACACACGCACAATTACATCTTCCTCCGTCTGTCTTTCTCTTGATTGATCTCTTTGTTCTCCCTAAGTGGTTTCATCTCTTTTCATCACTCTCCATCTGGATCCATCTTTTTTAAAACGTGTTTTTAATGGTTCCAAACTTTCTTTTTTTATAACACTTAATAGTTTCTTTAAATTTTACAAATGACTCTTAACAACCCTCTCCATTTCCTGCTCCCTCTTTTTCGTCTGTTTTTAGTTAAAATCAGCTTTAATCTTTGCTTTTCATTTTTGGGGGGGTTGGATAAAATTAAGCATGCTACCAAGGAACAAGCCTAAGGTGTGAATATCTGCACTGTGCAATATGGTTTATGCATTTTTGCCACTGGCGAATCAGAGCACATTTCTCGCCGGATATCAGCTTATTAGATCTTGCGTGAGTGCAAAAGACTGGCCCTGGTAGCGCTGTAGTCCAAAGCCAATGTTTTTGCTCCAGGCTACGTGTAGCCATCTGTTTAGAATTGTTGGTGGAAGATAGATAAATCGGAAGATCGAGATGAAGACTGTAGAAGAGGAGGAGAATAAATGAAAGAGTAGAAAAGAAATTCCTGGTTAGTACCACTAACTTTGGGGGGGGGGGGCGGTATAGTGGTGGCGGTGTGGGGTGGTTGTAGGAGATTTGGGTAGGTGGATGAAGAGAAATAAGGTGAGTGGGAGAACAGGCAATGCTTCAGTGAGTGGTGGAGGGAGATGTGAAGCTACAAAATGAAAATGCATTCTTAGGTATTGCCTAGGGGTGGAAAGCTGATGGGGGGAGTACAGGGAAGGAGGAGATGGACTGAAAAAGATAGAAATGAGGTGTATGGGTCTAGGGTTAGAAGTAGAAGAAGAGAGGAGGGAAGGAGGTTCACTTTGAGAGGAAAGCCAGCTCAGACTCTCCAGGCTATTTTGGTGTGTGTGTGTGTGTGTGTGTGTGTGTGTGTGTGTGTGTGTGTGTGTGTGTGTGTGTGTGTGTGTGTGTGTGTGTGTGTGTGTGTGTGTGTGTGTGTGTGCGTGTCAGGGAGAGAGGGAGAGACAGGGAGAGGGAAAGAGATGAGAGCTTTCTACCTGCCCTAATGAAAAAGTTACATAAATCTGAGTGGGCATGCCTCTGCCTGCAGCATTTCTCCATATTATACCACTGACCCAAACCTCTCCCAGTGCATGTGTGAGCGTACACGCTATGTGTGCGTGTTCGATCCTTGTAGAGTCCCACTTGCCTGTTCATGTCAGAAATAAACCAGAAGAGAGACACCCACGTAAATGTGCAGACACACTTACACTTACACACAGACCAAAAGATCTAGCTGACCCAAGCCCTAAGAAATAGCCAGTGTCTTCAAACAGAGATGTTAAAACAGGTTGACCTGCTTGACAGACACACATTTTCACACAGGCTGTATAATCACACACTCTTGTTCCCTTGGACTTTGGAAAGGAAGAACTACCTCCATACGCATAAACTAACATGATTTATGTTCACATACAGACACTTAGAGCCAAAACACAGTGAACGTGATGAATCAAACTACACTTAAAGTCAAAGACTTTCTCCTGATATAGCACAGTAATAGCAAGGCATTATCATAAAGCTCGTTCTTAATGGGTCAACAGTGCACAGGTACAAATCAGACATAGATTATTTAAGAGGTTCTCCTCTTGTTTCACAAATGCAGCACTAATATGAAGATGGCAACTAACAGCACTTGAGGAAAAAGGGGGTAAAAGCAAAAAAAAAACCCTCACTTTTACTGAAAATTACTCACATCCGCATATGCACACAGAAGCTTTAAAACAAGCGCACTAAGAAACTGAAATCAAAGTCATGCAAATACGTCTTCCAATTAGGCCCCAAACAGGTTTCCATGGGATGAAATGGCAACCTCTAATTGGCTGGATAAAAGAATGCTCACATCCGAGCCGACAACTTGAGACAGCTTGGAAAATATACACATCCCTACCTGCATCCATACAAAGACACACACAGGTGTACACTTTGTAAGCGCGGATCACAGACAATTTATTCATGGTTAGGGGAGTCACACACGGTATCACCGGTAAGATGAGAAGCAAGGGTAGAGTGTGTTGACACAGATATGGTGTATTGTCAGGTGCAGGCACACACACATGCTTGGGTCAGTCTCTTTTTAAAAGCGTGAATAAAGCTTTGGTCGTGGTGTCGTGTTAACATAAAAGCTTTCATGCTGTTAAAAAGACCAGGCTTTGATTAGAATTTGATGTGTGAGAGTGTTTTCTAATGCCGGCCTTTGCTGACAGCGGCCCTTTTAAATCCTGCAGAGCCTTTGCAGGGAGTCTTCTGTCAAAAATATGTTGAATCAACGATTTCACCTTAACATGCTCTGAAGGGGGTTTTTTGTTGTTACTCTTTTTCTTTTCCCCCCTTTTTTTTCTCTGAATTCTCTAAAAAACAGATGTTAAACGTGCTCACCATGTTTGCAGTAGATCTTTAGTAGATCTCAACCAAAAGGCAACAGCAGCAGCAGTAACAGTGTAGCTGTGGATGATCAAACATTGAATTTAAAATTGTTAACTAACTGAATATCAAAAAAAAATGTTTTTTTTAAATCTGATTAATAAGTCGCTCCTGCAAGAAAGTGTCTCTGTGTGACTTTTACAAAGTGGTGTTACTCTTACATGGCATGATCATTATGAATGGTTAAATAATTCATTTCTTATTCCCGTATGGGGATTTGTGTAGAATATGAGATCTGGACTGTGAGGAATCCAAATGCGCATATCATGTCTGAACCCATGTAGAGATCAGTGAATGTATTTGCATCTACAAAGTGCTCCACTTAAGCTCAAAGTTTTCAATATATATAGTGCTTAAGTTGCTGAAATATTGTGTACATTAGAGGTCTCGTTGCTGTCTTGTGAAAATTAGTTTTCAGATAAACTAAGCGGATTAAATCCCCCTAATGGGCTGAAAAATACATTTCTTCCTTGAATAAGCTTTAAAGAGTAATTGGATTGTTGTCTCGTGGCTTAAAAGAAAGCTTGAAAGATCAATGCTTTCTAAAAACACATAGCTTCCTCTGCAGATGGACACCGTACAAGAGCCGTAGACTGCAACAGTTTCAGTATTTAAAAATTTATGTAACTTTTAGGGATGAAAACAGGTTGGATTTCAGAATCTTCTATGCCAGCATACTGAATATGTAGTCTGGACTCTTGGTTGGTTACAAATGGCAATTTCTGTCAGCCTATTGGGCTAATGAGACTAAATTATTAATGAGTTGTGAAAATAATCCACAGTTAAGCCCTGAAGCCTGAAAACAGAAGCACTGAATCAGAACATAAAGAAAATGTGACAGATGTTATATAGATGGTTATATTTTAATATACCATACACAAATCCTCATACACCCAAAATGAACCCTAATGAGGTTCCTTACTGACACCTTAAAAGTGCAATCTATACCTGTCGTTTTATGCTGCAGACAAACAGCATCTAAACTATTTTTACTGCATTAGCTGCAGAATAATTTGCACTTTTCAACATTTTTTAATGCCACGAGTCGCATAATAATCAGGCAGACTTCTGAGTAAAAGGCTCTGCTGAATATGACTTCACGGGAGCCATTTCTTAACCCTAATGCCGAACTATAATTTTCAAAGGGGATTGCAAAAGCCAATGTACATATATACGCTTGAAGTGTGGTGTGAGGTTATCGATAGGGATGCTTTGGAGTCTCCCCTGCTTTCTAATTAACTCTCCTTCTTCCTTCTCCGACCGCTCAATGGCCCAACTTTGCACTTGGTCTCTGGTGTATCGAACACACACACGCGCGCACATGCACGCGCAGACTCACACACGTTATCACACACTCGCATGCAAGAAGTCTGTTTGCATACCAAAAGCATACTTCATAGCTGAAAGAAAATGAAAGCCGTATTAATTATACAGTCTGCGTTTGTACACGCACGCACACACACAAAGAAAAAAAGAGGAGAGAGTGAGGGAGCAGTTATTTTGTTTCTCCTATGCGTCAAAGGAGACAGAGTGCGAGAATGATTGAGTCTCTCTGCGTCAGGGAGAGAGGGAATGAGAAATAGTGCAGAGGGAGAGAAAGAGTTCACTGTCTTCTCTCTTTAATGTGCGTGTGTGCACGTGTGTGTGTGCCTGTACATCTTCGTGCGTGTCGTCTACCCAGTATAACGCCCCCTCTGTGTCCCCGAGCCACTCTCTGTCACTCACACACACTGAGACTATTGTCAAGACATTGGGCGAGGCACCCCAAGACATTTCTGTGGCACTGTGTCTGTCACGGGGGTGATAGGGCTGTAAAGGGGTTTGCACATGCACATACACCCACACAGTTGTGTTTAAATCATTTTAGAGGACATTAAATTGACTTAATTTTTTTATCTGAAGGCTTCTCCTGAAACTAACCATAGCTGCTATTTGCTTAACTGCTTCCCTTCCCTAAACTTAAACTAAACCTGCTCGCAAACCATGTCTTCACCTCCGAATTGTGCCCTAGTTATTATTGGGACTTGTTTATGGTTCCCAAATGGGAAGTTGGTCCCCACAATATGATGGTGTAAATACACAATCTATAAGATCCACAACTAATGTACAAATATGCCATTTTATATGTAGGCAGGTGAATTAATGTGGCAGTCGCCTGGAGTGCAGAGCAGGCATGTGTGAGTGTGTGTTTGTACTTGTGCGTGCCAGAGTTATAGCATACGCATATGTGGGTTGTGATTATGTGTGGCAAGGCCTATGTGGTGTACGTGCTTGTTTGTATCTGACAGCACATTAGGCAAAGCTATCTTTAACCTTGTAAAATGAGTGACACTGATTCTAAACTGACAGGATGGATTTCAGTTTGCCATGGCGCTCCATCGTGTCAGCCTCTGTCAGCTCAGCCCGTCCGCCCATTTCACAAAAGACAGGAGCGTCACAAAGGAGACAAAGTATATGTGAGGGGGAGGTAGAGAAACAACGAGAAACAAGAAGAAAATGAGAGGTTTATGGAGAAAGCTGGGAAAGATATGAGAAATGAAATAGTTTGGAAAGTCGGGGAGGAAGAGCGGTCTTGTTTGACAGAGAAAGGATGCCACACCAAAAGAGCTGAAAGTGTAAACGAGGCAAAAGAGTGTGAAGGAGAAAAAAAATGGGAGTGTGAACCGAGGTAGAGGTGGTGGAGGGAGCAGGGGGAAAGAGACCTTGCTCTTGTAGTCGGACGTCTCTGAGGTCCTTTATTGACTCTATCTATTGTTCACAGCAGCACTCCTAATCACTCTCAACAGGGAGGTTGTGTTTGTGTGTGCCCGCGCGTGGATGTGTGATCTTGTTTGCGTGATCTTGTTTGCCAGCCTTTTACAAAAAGTACGTATCTTTAGCCTCATCCTCACTTTTACTCTTTCATACACTGGCCCCCACAGAGAAGCTATTGTTCACTCTTCATCTGGTCAACCTTAATGGACAATAGCAGTGGGTGGGAAAAGCCTGTTCCTAACACGCATACTATTAGTCTAATGGTACAAATTCTCACACACACACACACACACACACACACACACACACACACATACACACACACACACACACACACGAAGACAGAATGGGCAGTAAATACCATCTAAATAGCAGGCATACATATGTATGGTCTCTCTTACTCACGCAGGCACACAGAAGGCCAGTTGTACGCGGCCATCCTGTTTGCATCTTTCTTAACAATGACTGCTGTCATGGATATTATAAGAGATGACTGTTTTAAGGACTAGCACTGGAAAGTGATGAACACCACCAGCACACACACACCAACAGAGGAGCTAATCTGAATCATGGGCATTTGTCCGGTAAGCCTCGTTTCACATCTCACACTATGAGCCTTTGTTTCTGTTTTGTTTTTTCCCCTATAGACAGCCACGGCTGCACAAAAGGATAAACATTTCAAAGGGCCGATGCTGTGAATAGAGTCAATGATTTTCAATGTGTATCTGCAGGGTGGAGAGCCCAGATGGAGACAGGGAGAAGGGAGAAAGCACAATGCCAGAGTGGACAGATTGATGGTAATAAAGCTGTGGTGGATGGCGAAGCAGTCGATCCACATGCAGCGAAACAGTCTCTCTGCCTGTCTGCCTCTGCACAAACAGTCATCCGCAAAATACCTGCAAACATCCACACACTTTAAATAACTAGTTAGGGCTAAAATGGTGCACAACTGACTCACGGTTTTATTTCTAAATGGAGCCAATAAGAGAAAGTGATTGAAGTTCACAAAGCTTCAACAAATCACAAACGTGCCTCGCACAAAGCAAAAACTGTTAAGCGGGACAGGCGTGTCAGAAGTCAGCGAGGCTCGTAGTTCCAGTGTTTGCCACCGGAGGGCTTGCAGCAGACTGCAGCATTCTGAAGAGGAGTGTGGAGAGAGGGAGCGAATGGGTCCGCATAGTGCCGATCAGATGACCTCGCTGCTGCAGTTAATGTTCTCTGGCGCTCAGACACAAGGCTAAGGCTCTCCCTCATACCGCGGGGCTGTTGTACAACAAGCTGTTGTGGTGGTAGGGGTGGTGTTGTTTGAGGAGTGCGAGTGTGGTTGTGTGTAAGTGTGTATGCAGGAGGGGAAAAGATTAGGGGAGTGGAACAAGAGAAGGTGCTCCTGTGAGGGGAATGAGGGAGCGTGACACCAAGAAGGTAACATGTTTCTAAAGCACTGCTCAATTTCTGTAATCCGGTCTTTCTTTCTTCTATACCCTTCTCCCCATATTTCTCCTTTTTCTTTGCCTCCTTTCTCTTTGTCCCGCTCTCTTGCCCTCTGCGTCTCCACCCCCCCACGCACTTTAATTTGCCCCTCATTTCTACTGCCGCACTTGCCCCCCTTTTTCTCTACCTCATACCCCCTCTCCCTCCCTCTTCTCCCTTTCTCTCTCTCTCTCTCCCTCTCTTCTTTTTCTCTCTGCAGTGCAGCACAGTGATTATCATTCCTCTCACAGAGTCAGGCCTGATAGTCAGATACTGCTGAGCACCCTTCTACATCACCTGCTTCTAGAGGGAGCAATGGAGAGCGAGAGACTGAGACAGAGGAAAGAAGAGAAAGGAAGAGGGGAGGGAAAGAGGGAGAGAAGATCGGTGAACTGCAGAATGAGGGGAATGAAAGAAGAAAGAGGAAATGAAAGGGGAGAAAGTGGGGGGTGAGGGAACAAAGGGTGAAGGAGAGCAGAGAAACATGGGAAGGGAGGGAAAAAGCAGAAGCATGGATAAGGGAGGATTGCTGTTACTGCAGAGGTGGTCCCACTGCAACATACATGCTGCATAGTTATAGATGTGTTGTCAGTGTGTGTTAAAGTGCACACTTGCAAGTGTGAGTGTGAGCAAGCGTGGCTGAAGTGCGCATTTACGGCATCAGCGTGGAAGCTATGAATGTCTGTGCGAGTGCGTGAGTGTGCGCTGTGATAATAAGGCGCCTTGACTCATCAACATCACTGGGCCAGACAGCTGAAGAAATGCCACTCATATTGCTTCATCCCTCCCTGAGCTGAGTTTCAACCTGCTCCAAACCATTTTGTGCATTCTGCAAATGCCACAACAGTCCGCGTCTCTCCCTCTGAACAACATTCTTCATCTCTTCTTCACTTCTACTTCAGACAGTCTGTGGTCATGCCGAGTCTTTTCCTTTTATTATTTTATATTTACCTCGCTACAAATGCTGATTAACAGACATTTTTTTTCCTCATCCCACCTTTGATCAGTTGTTCCATCCATCATCCGTCACTCCCTTCCACGTAGTCTCTTGACACATGTCTGTACCTGTCTGCTTGACCCAGCGGTGACACTGCGTAAGCAGGATGTCTGCTCTTTTCAACATAGCCTTAAGAAACTGCATTATGGCACTGGAAACGTCACTCTGTTACACCACTAAGGGCTTGAACAAAGTTGCAGATCATTTCTATATTTAAATAACCAGTTTAAATATATCATCATCAAATAAATTGTTAACCCGTCTGTCCTGTTTGCGCAGTAACTGAAAGATGCTTTCTGTCAGTGTGCTTCACTGTTTCCCCTCCTCACTGGCTTTGATGCATAACTTAGCAGTTGACAGCAAAAGATTTCAGGAGGTTTTCTCATAAACTCTTGGAGATTTTATTAGGATCACACGAATTTTACCAATTAACTCATTTTCCAGTTAAACTTTAGTTTCATTTATTTTATTGGACTCTTTGACATGATGAGAAAAGACAGAAGAAAAGAAATAGCAAAAAGTGTTGGAGTAGAAATGAACTTTGTTTGTGCAATTAGATTAAAAAAAAAACAACAACAAAGATATTCATGTGTTGTTGTTGTTTTCACCAACAAATTTCACACTTAAGGTGCTTGTAAAAAGAAAAAAATCCCTTACAGTTATGAAACAAGACATCTGGAGCCAGAGAATTTAAATGGCAATTAAAATGGTAGAAAACAATAGTAAAGAAAGGCAAGGAAAAGCAAGCTTTGAAGTTAAATGCAAGTCATGCAACATGTCATCCGTAGAGCCACTTTGTGTGAATCCACAGTGAAGAAGTGTCTCTGCATAAACGCCTTTTTCATGGCAGTTTAATCATGCAAGGTGTAAGGATGCCTGCTTTAAAGCAGTCAATGCAAGCTCATTATTTTTCAATAATATTTGCATTGTAATCTGGTCGCTGTTATTGAGTTCACTTATTCATTCCAGTATTCACTCTACTCTTAAAGTATGACCACATGCACGCTGGCTGTCTGCATTAGCACAACATGATTTCTAAACGGCAGCAAAACAACAGAGCAGAAACAAAGGTCATTTTGACTGATCAGCATTCTGGATATGAAGTCTGGACTATACCCATGTGGTGTCAACAGGAGCATATTAGTTTTCAGTGTGTGCTCTGGTAGTATAGTGCAATATCACCTTACGTATTCCACACAGTTATAGCTGTAATAAGCATTAGGCTGACATTTTATCAGGTCTGGTATTTTTTTAGATAGTAAATAAACTTCCAGATTATAAGAATCGGGATAAAGTGATATTATCTGTTAATAAAAAATAGCTATGTTGAATAATCTGCACTTTTAAGGCATTTTTAATCCTTTCTCGTGCAACACTAGTCACAGTAGAGCTGGCGTATGAAGCTCACCGGCCATCAGGAGCAACTAAGGGTTGACCGTCCTGCCCAAGGTGGAGGGACCAGGGACTGAACTGACAACCCTCTGATTTATTTATGTTTTGACAGCTTTGTACAGAACCAAAGAATAGATCGCTATTTACTTTATTCATTTGTATATTAAAGGCTTTTTAGAGCAATGTACTCGTTTAATCACTAATTTATTTTTTTTTAATTGATTATTAAGTCATTACTCATATTATGCTTAAATGCCAGGGTTATTCTAATCATTCAAGAGGTCATCCTGCCCACTAGAGCTGCTAAGCCTCTTAAAGAATTCCATAAATCTGGTCTGTAATTAAGACTTTCAGTATCCCACATCAGTCACACAATCCAATTTTTGGCCTAAAAATATCTTATTTTACAAATATTGATGTATGCCATCAAACGTAACGTGTTCTCAGGATTAAATCACGATTCAAGGATCGCTGCCAGGGAAATTACACCGCGGCACCCCTCAGTCAACGTAAGGAAAATTTCAGGTGTCTGGAGGGAGCGATTACAAACAGGATGTTTGTTGTCTGCTTGATTGACGTTGGACTCAGTGAATAAACCGACTTTGGCCTGTTTCAAAAGAACTATATTAACAACACGGGAAAAACACTTTTTCTTTTAACATCCAGTTTTTTATTTTTAGCAAACAGCAATAAATACAAACATGCAGCAATATGTTGGGCAAAGACAGATGAAAGTATAATCCATCACAACACTTTTGATGCCGGGCAGTAGGACCGGCTAACGTCATTATGAATTATAAAGATAAAAATTAATCATCATCAACACTAGCATTTCCAGCTCTCAGTCGATAAATTTAATATTTGTTCTGTCACAGCCTGTTACATTTTACACTTCTTTTCATAGTTTTGTTTTCTTGAATAAAAGAAAGAAGCCACAAAGAAAAAAAACAATTATTATGGTCATTAAGTATGTTTAGCCGAAACCTGATTACACTGACTTTTATCAATTGTCAGTTCAGAAGTTAAAAGCTATCATCAACTCTTTTAATGGATAATGATTTTATATTATGTATCAGCATTTAAAAAGTCATATCAGTCAATCCGTCAAATGAATTATTTTACATTTTTTGGTCTGTATTTACTGAATGTGTCTCACTCTGCCTCCATGCAACATGATTTGAATAAATCTGTGTTCATGATGGGAATTTGTCCCCCTGTCTATGCACTGTTACAACCCAGTACACTTGGTTTCTAAAAATTAGCCGCAGTGGCTCTTCACCTATACAAAGATGATGTCAAACATCAAGGAGAACGAGCAGAGAGCGAAAGGGAACTGTGGCTCCAGTCCTACAACCATATTTGTAGTTTTGGTTTATGCATAAGCCGCATCCTGTCAGTTCATTATGCAGACCAAAGTGTACCAGGGCATAAACAAACACAAACACGGTCTCACATCCAAATGCTCTCTCTCTCTCACACACAGACACACACACACAGAGAGAGAGACCAAGAATCAGATGTGCAGATACACACATGTGTTGAATATGCAGACACATGTAACAAGAAGAGAGGGAGACTGTTAATTAACTAGAGCTCGTTAATTCTCTTTGAACCGACAGCATGGAGGTTTACATACTAATTACCTTGATGACTGAGCCAACCTGTGCACGCGCACACACACACACATTCTACAAACACAGACGCACACGCAGGTGCGACTAGTCTCACGGGCTGACATAACACATCTTGCAGGTTTTGAAAGTCTCACACTCGTACACGGCTATCAAACACAAACATAAATGTGAGAAGTCTCACTCATATGCATATACACACACTCACACACACAGTCTGCAACACGGTTTTGCCCTGAAATGAAAGCTATATTAGGAACTCTCTTTTTTTCTCTTCAGAGCTGCAAGATACAGATGGTTAAGTTTATTCTTAGTTCAGACCCATCATGCTTCCTTTTGATTCACTCTTTCGATCTGCCAGAAATAACTTCAGACCAACTTCCAGGATGGTCATATGTTTGTACAATATAGTTGCATTACATCCACACACACATATGAAAACATAATCGATCAAACGCGGACACTCACACTCGCTCACTTTGCTGCGCAGATGAGCGAAGCTCCCATGTCAGTATTGGACTGTAATGGCCCATGTCAGATTAGGGGGAAGGGTTTTTTTTATGTCCTCCGTCAGACTCAATTAATACTCCATCAGGCATGAATTCATAGGCCACACTGGACCTTAGCCAGTTCATCCATGCGTGTGTTTTGAAACTAATAAATGTGTTTTCACATTCAGTTGATATTTGAGTATAGCACTATGTTACCTATTATAATAATGAGACTTTTTTGAAGTTCCTCCTCCAAATTAGAGAAAGTGCACATGCACACACAAAAGTGCTTTTGTCAGTCAGGTTGGAAAACATCAAGGAGGTTTTTCAGTGCAAAGGTAGAAGCTGGCAAAGAAGCAAGGAGAGAGTAGGAGACACTTCGCAGGTATAAGCAAAGAAGGCGGAGATGTGAAAAGCTTTTTAAGAAATCCATATTCACAAAAGAAAGATGTTCAAATGGTTACTGGGTAGCAGAGGGTGAGTGAGAGCGAAAAGGAAAAAGTGAGACGACAATGTGAAGTAGCAAGAGGAGCTGAGGCAGAATGTGTAGAGTGTGGAGTCATAGAATGTAATGACTAGAAGATGCCAAAATATGGGATTTGGCAAAAGAAAAGAAGCGAGGTTTGTCAATGAGGCTAAGGCAGTGGATGTGAGAAGACGCTGGAAAAGGGGGTTTGGGGAGTGCAGAGAAGTTATGGGTCAATAAAGCCCGCTGTGGGGAAGCAGAGAGGGACTCATAACGAGGTCAAGGACACATCATCGATCGCCACATCATAACGCTGACTGGCAAGGAGAAGAAAGGATTGAGGAGGAGATGGAGGAAGTGAACAGGAGTCACGGAGGACAGAGGGAGAGCTATGCTACAGCTGTGGAGAGGGGGTGACTGTAGAATTGGCCGAAGCGAAGAAGGGGGAGAAGCGGGAGAGAAGTAGAAAATAAAAAATAACAAGGATGAAGGAATGAAAGGGGGCAAGTCTGGCCAGAAACAAGGTTAGAGGGAAATTGAATTAGACGGAATCATGGCTGAACAGATCAGATCTGTAATAAAACACACACAGAGGAGCAACCCGCACCAGTTTTGCAATAAGCTGCTGTAAATCAAGGCGTGCTCTGTGTTGCAAGCTGGATTTCTACACTTACACAGTAATCCTACCCCCTCTCATGTAGCTGACATGTTACATTTAAGCCACAGAGCTAAGAATCTCATATTCAGAAGTACAGCTCTAAGAAAAAGTTTGCTAAGCCTTTGGAAAGACCATGATCTCTACATTGATTGCCCATAAAATGTTATCTGATCTTCATGTGACAATTATAGACAACCGCAGACTGACTAGACTAGCAACACGCAAACAGCTGTGCTTTTCGTCTTTATTGAGCACACTAAGTAATTGCTCAATAACCACATGAAGAGAACATGAAGAGTTTGTGTGCTGAATCAGATCTTTCGACACAGCAGCCTCAGCTTTATACTTTATACTTACTGCTCAATTAGCAAAGGTTGCTCACACGCTAACTTTCTTAGCATAGTAGCTAATATAAAACATATTGACAGTGTTATTGTTACTTGTCATCTCAATATACCTCTGTTTACTGACAGCTTTGCCCACCTGAAACAAATTACCTAGTTGCACAAAAGTACGATTATTACCTCTTTTCTTAAGTTGTGTATTTCCTCACTCAGGTAGATGTAACGGCACATCCTTGATGTTATTGAATACAATCAAAATAGAAGTGATTTTTATTTTATTCTGGACATTTTTCAGATTGAAAAGGGAGAAATGTCAACTGTGCAATTATACTGGTTGAAATATCTTCTATTGTGTAAGATAGAGAGCGTTTTTCTCAGCTGGGCAAGAAAAGAAATTAGCGGATTCAGGAAAGAGCTTCTGAACAGCGGACTGTGTTTTTAAAGTTGCCCAGTCATTTATTATGAGAATATCTTTCTTTCTTTTTCCTGTTTTATATCCCTTGAACACGGGCATGCCCCTCTTGTGGCCTTGTGATCAGAAATTATTATAATTTTTCATCATTATTTTCATGAAATAAATCTGTGATCATGAAAACACATCCTGCCGTAATGTTGAGTTAATATTATTTTATGATCAGAAGTAGAAAAGTTTTGACAGCCTGTTAAGTGAATAGAGGATTTCTTTTTGTCAACACCTGTGATGTCGGAAAACACTTATTATTACATGTTCCCACATTTTCTTGCTCATGTTCTCGCTGACTCTTTACACCCAGCTTCTACTCATTTATCCACTGTTCCCTCTCTGAGCTGTTGCCCCCTGTTTGAATAAGTGGAAAAGAGGTTGAGCTGCTTCAACTAAGTGAACGCTCTAAAAAATACATTGCTGTCTGTGGAGAGTTAAAATGAAGCCACCGAGGTTGCAAGAACTACTGGTTTTCCATTAGATTCCAATGTCTCGGCTCTTTCCTCACCCTTGCACGTGCCTCCCATCCCTGTTGTCTGAGTCACTTTTTCTCATCCCCATTTTATCTCAACGATGTTAAGAAGTGGCAGAAGAAACACGTGCTCCATTAATTTCCCGTTTCTCCTTAATTAATTTTGCTGTGTTCGCCTCTCATCTTGTCTTGTGCGTTCATTAGGTGAACTCGCTCAAATGTTTCTTTTCTTTCTGCGCGTGCTTGTGTGCCTGTTTGAAAGAAAAGGAAGATTTGGTACAGTCCGGACTTTTATTGCAGCCCTCCATCAGTTTTCCTCCCCGATTATCCTGAGGTGACTTTCTGAGCTGACGTTTTGTCCACCCTAATCTGCTTCCGTCCTCTGCTCAGTCACTTCCTCCCCATACGCTGCATGTTTCAAAGCAGATTTAGGTTGAAAGGGATGTAATTTTGTGACCAGATAAATGAGTATGAAAGGGGTTTGTGGGGGAAGGGGGGTTATATAGAAATGGGCTTCCTGGTGCAGAGTGATCCCTTCAGGCCAGACAGCGTCGTTTAACTTTCACTGATAGCCTCTCAGCGTGAACTTATAACAATCTTTATCCTCTCTGTCTCGCCTCAAAGTGAAAACCGCTCCGCTAACTAGACTGGGGGTGATTAGAGCGTTAAAACTGGAGCAGGTGCGATGCTTAGTTTGCATGAATGATGTAATTCACTCCTGAAACCACTTACACTGTAAAACTAGATTATTTGTTATTGATGGGAGATGGTTCAGTGGTTTGTGTCGCAAGGATGCTTGCAACCTATTTTTGAAAGTTGCAGTTCTTATTTATTTTTTGCTATTCAGATATTAATAAATTTCTACATTATGATGAGTTGGCTTACTTCTAAACTAAGATAAAATGAAGGAAAACGCTTGTCAGATCTTTTGATATCTCATATCTCTGGAACTGGAGCCCAAAGAGTAAATTGTTGTGGATCACAAATGTGTAGTTTTACATTCTTATTTTTTTTATTAACCCTTTAATGCCCAGTGTATTATATTAAAATGCATTTTTTAGACTTCTACATCATCTGTCAACCCTCCCCACTCCCCCGAAAAACCTAAATAAATCTCACAATACATTTTAAGCAATAAATAACAAAAATAGAGGTAAAAAAAATGCCAGGTGTAGCAAATGTGACATAAATTAAAACTCAGGCTTTAAAGGGGTTAAATAAATGCAGTGGATTTTAGTAAGTAAGCTAGTGCGAATTCCACATACACAGCAGGATGATCTAGTAGAGACTGGCTTGAGCTGAATACGCTGCCTGTCATTCATTTTGAAGGAACATGTCACCCTTTGCGCCAGAGAGGCTGTATGAGCCTTTGGAGACACAGACAAGCCTTTTTAACTGGAAAGCACATGCACCACCGAGGCCTTTTTTGCAGTTTCAAAAGAGTTAACCACGCTCAGACTGAAATTTAATGGCCTCTTCCTTTGTGCATGTTCCACCATTCCAGCACATTTCCGAAAAATCTGACCTGCCAGTATTTGTACCTGAGAGACAGACAGGAAAACGGAAGGCCTTCACCCCGGCTTTTGCTTTAGTCAAAAGCATAAAATCTGTGCATGTCCGTTTTTTCTTGCTGTCAATGAGAAAGATGTAAAATGTCACCAGACTCATCATTTAACATCCTTCTCTTATTTCAATACAGTGCTGAATGTTGTTTGTGAGCTTGAACTTTATATTACCCAGCTGCTACTACTAGGCACCATTCCAGATTGAAAAGAAACTCTCTCTGGCCCGTCCAGAGGTTTGTAAACATCAACCATGTCCAGAAACCTTAATCTAAACTAGGATTAAAGGCCAACTGAAAACTTTGAGGGAGTGCCATGATTGGTTGATAACTATTACCCTGCATTGTAGCAGCTAAGCCCATAATCAAGGCGAACATCCTCCGATAATCCCAATATGTCTTTGCAGACCCCTGCCCAACAGCCTAATCCTCAGATTTAGAACCTCAGATTAGGAATACTGGATGATTAATCTCATATTGTGCGTTTGTTTTCTGCAGGGGACCCTTCGCCGGGTGACCTTCTCGGTAGTGAGCCAACCACAGGACGGTGGTTGCTATGACAGTGGCCTGGAAGACTCGGAGACTCCGAGTAGCAAGAGTTCATCAGGGCCTCGGTTGGGAGCCCTGCCACTTCCAGAGGAAGGCTACGAGCGAACCACACCTGAGGGCAGCGTAGGGGAGGAGGAGCATGTGGAGAATGGTACACACATGGCGCATTAGAGCTCAAAAAGGCCGAGCGATGCATTTACTTGTATATGTTTTACTTTGCTTGGACATGTTGATAGACACTATCTATGTCTCTCATTTTCTCTTTCCCTATCTCTCTCTCGCACCCCCTCACCTCCTCTTTCTATGCCATAAAAACACACAATAACACTTTCATTAAAACCTCGGCTTGCTGTCAAGGCCTCTGGAATCTTTTCAGTCTTTCACATGATGGAAATCTGTTTTATACAAAAAAGCATTTGTTCTGTGTGTGTGTCTGTGTGTCTCTGTGTGTGCATGCACTTGTCCCACATATACAGAGTGTTTCTGAGTAATATGTGAAGGTTTTTTTTAATAAAAGCTAATGTGTGTTAGTATGTTATGCCAGAGAACCATCCCTGGCCTTGTCCAAGCATCTGCTTCACCAATGAAATTGTGTTTTCACCTTTTTGTGCAAAGTCTTTGTCAAGGATGGCAAGCGACAAAAAAAGTTATTCTTTTGATCTTTTCACTCGTCTTTCCTCTGTATATGGTCATGCCAGGGCTGCAGCAACATCGGCAACAAGCCAGGGTCACTGTGACCTTGGTGAATAACTAGTTCTGTGGCTATCAGTGAGTTTCCAGTTCAATGCTGCTTCTTGCCAGTGTGCGAAATTTTGTTGAGTTTAATACGTTTTTGTCACGGTCAGATGGGGAGACGAATTGAACAGAGAATTCATTGTGTTGGCTTTAATTATACTGCACAAGTATGTTCTTGTTTGGTTTCGCATGAAGTTACTGCTGCCGCTCTACATATTCAGTAAAACTTTGCTGGCAGATTACAGCAGAGATATCTAATTTCTTGCGGTAAATTCAAGTGAAGCCAAAGTTAGAAGCTTTAACAGGAAATGAACACATTACATGACATGACAAGACATGAAAAGACAAACGACTGGTTTTGCATACATAAGGCTACAATACATCAGCATTAAATCTCTGGTAGTCTTGCTAACCTTTGGAAAAAAGCACTGGAGGAATGTTACAAATACACATCCAATCAATTCCTTCCACATAAAGAAATTTAGTCTTGCCATTCAAATTCCTGCTGATGAATTTCCTTTTCTTTTCAGTATTTTTTTCTTTTTCTTTTTCTTTTTTTGCTTTGACCTCAACTTTTACCTTTAATGTAATGCTGAACCGCACCTGATTTTTTTATGCATTCTTTGGATGTCAGCAGTTTTTCTTTTTGCTCCAGCAGCATTTTTCCTTTAATTCAACCCCCTCCTTTGCAACCTTTGTCTAAAACCATCTTTTTAAAGCTATTTTCTGTCTTCCTGTCTCATTGTTCAACTCTCCTTTCTCTCTGGTACTTTTTATTTCCTTGTCTCCTCATTATTTGGTGGTCTAGTGTGTGGCACCGTGAGTCAGTTCATTGTGACATTCCCCTTTCACTCTCTTTTCGCCAGTGTTTTCATTGTGATATATTACTTGTTAAATTAAGGCAGAGATGTCATTTAACTTCTTTTGTTTCTTTTTTCTGTATCCAGATGCTAGACAGCTGCCAGATGTAGCTTTGACAGGGAAGTGTACCAGGGAGTGTGATGAGTTTGGCCATTCTGACACTTGTTGGATGCCTGTCCGCTCTTCGGCACGGCCGCGTCAGCGCCACGGCAGCGACCCACCACGACTCTCGACCTTTGCCCCCGGAGATGACAACAATAACCTTCGCGGTAACGACCATGAGAGTGACAGTGAGAGTGCGGGAAGCGCGGGGAGCTCCGAACCCGGAGTGGTCGTCAGTGGAGAAGGTCAGAGATTACCTTTAGCCAATGGGGATCCGCTTGGCACCCTGGGTAGGGGAAACCACAACAGGAATATGGGTGATCACAACCGTAACCTTCTTAACCGCAAGATGACTTCTGCATCCTACGACACATTTAGCAGTGCTGGTTTTGGGAGACGCCAACAAGAGGAGGGAGGGGGAGAAGGCCAAAACCCACCTGAGGTCATACCACTGACGCGGACAGGAGGGGACTACAAGACCACATCCTGCCTGACCTTGTCACGCCGTGAGGTCTACCTGTGACATCCTTGCAGTCCTCACCACTACTTCCTTTTCCGTAACAAGAGGGAGGATTAAAACTTCACTGGCAAGTCATCAGCGTGAAAGGACTTGGAACCTGGGAAGATGTGAAACTGTCAGAAAAGATGTTTTCCAAAAATACTTTTTGATTCTGACTAATATTTATAGGCCCTTAAATGTAGGAAAAAAATTGGATAAACTCCTAGGAGAACCCTGAACAGAAAGAACACTTTCTAAAGCATTTTTCTAAATACTGGTGAAAGTTACCTACAGGCAAAGCTCCTCTTATGACAATGTGGAGGAGGACAATCTTCTCTTCTTTTTACCTGAATCTGATGCATGCCTGACCCTATCCCACAGAGGGAACTGTATGAAGAAGAAAGAAGCGGAGACGGTGTAAATTCTGATGCTATAAATTCCTGAGTGCGTATAAAAACTGAGTCTACAGCAGACCAGATTTGGACTCAACTGGTGAGCCATCTGCTGAAAAACCACAGAGGTTTCATCCAGTCAAAACAGATTAAAAAAGAAGTGACGGGTCTTTGATTGAGTTATTTGAATCTAATTCAAACCAATCAGTTTTTCTAATGTCTAATCAACTGTATCATAACACAACAGGGGGATATTAACCAATCAAACTGCTCATGTCTTGAGGATTTTCTGTCATAAATAGAGCATAAAGTACCACCTGAGTGTGATCGCCGTAATGTTACACACTAGAAAAAAACGTCAGTTGTTTAAAACACATACGATTCAGAACAAACAGCAACAATGTGAAAACAGACTTTTCTTACAATCAAATGTAATTTTTCAGAATACAGTGTCCTCATAGTATGTCAGTAGTGCCACAGTATTCGGGCGTGTGTGAGAATATATGTTTATTATTTTACCTTTACACCCAGTCTGTATGTATATAGTGTATGTCAGTATTTGATAAAACAGCAGCGTTATCTCTCCGCTGCTGTCTTTCGTTGAGTAGACTGGGGTGCTTAGTTCATTGCACATCTACGGTATCCTAACGGTGTTCATGTATGATAAGTGCTTTCTCACGCACACGCGGACACATATGCACTCATACGCATGCAAGCGCTCATACACTGAGCATAGCATGTAAACACAAACATACAGTGCATTTACAGAATGTGGACGTGCATAAGGCCACCGTTTATGACACGAGTCAGTGGCTGTGTAACATAAAGTATGTAATAACCTGCATTAACTTTCATACAGAAAAAATTAAGAACAGGCAAACACAACACACACATACACACAGCATATTTAAACATAAGTCATATAAACGCAGTGCATAGTTCATGTGCACTATGTATGTATGTGCTTTTTTATCATAATTTTTTAACATTATCATTGAACTAGCTGTAGCATTTTGCCTGCTCCCCTCCATCCAGTATTTAAACATGAAATGTATTTAATAATTATTCATCTCTGACTGATGTGTGAGACTACATTAAAGGGAATTTCAGTGACATCTACTGTAAGTGACGATAGACAATGTGAAAACCGGAGCTATTCTGCTGTACGTAGGACTCATAGAAAAGACCAAACTTCTATAGCTTCTGTAAGAAAAAAAGGAAAGAAAAAAACTGCATGAAAGAAAGATTATGCTAACTTTTTTTTCCCCTCTTTTTTAAACCACATGCTTTTTTGAATACCACGCCTATTTGGATACATCTGTACTAAATGTGTGTGCTCGCGGGGAAATGGAGATAATGATTGCAGCAAGGGAGTTAGCTTCAGTGGATGAGATCGTTTCTTCTTTATCGTGGAGAGAGTTTGAAGTAACCTTGGGCCCTTTCGCTCACTTTGGCACAAAGGATGCCAGAGGCTATATATATATATATATATATATATATATATATATATATATATATTAAAAAAAGAACATAGTGAATTGGGAACGTAAGACTTGTGCTGCGACCCGTTTCACCGCGCAGTGCTGACCTGAACACGCCCATACTGCTGTGCTGAACTGCACAGATAACAGACTCCTTCACATTTTGTCCTTCCCATCAGCTACTGCACGACTTCGACACACTCTGCTGCATTGGGCTAAAGAGTGGGTGTGGATTGAGGCCAACACATCTTAATTCCCATCATCAGTGTGTGGCTCAGTGGTGTGATAGGGATAATAGGGTTAGGTCGTCCCTGTGGTCTTAATGAGTTTCTTTTCTCCTCTCTTCTCCTCCCTTGATCTGTTCTGATCTCATTAATGTCTGGATAGAGGAATGTAGCACTGCTGGAAAATTGCTAGTGTGTCTCTTAATTTTTCTGGTTGTTTTCGGAACATAAGAGTGAACTAAGACATTTAAAAAAAAATGTGTAGTAAGGTTCAGCTTACTCACAGAGTCGCGGCTTGACTGTCACCTCACTGAAAGATAACTGGACTGGAAATGAAGCAGGAATCATTGTGACACCTCCTTAGATTTTACAAGGATAAGAACAGCTCCGTGTGTGTGGATACACTTTGTATACCTGTATATATCTTTAACTTTCCAACTCTGTAAAAAACACTCTTTAGCTTCAGGTCCACTGATGTATTTACTCCCAAAGCCTTCATTACTCCCATATACCCCAATATGGCTGTTTACTGAGCTCTGTTTTTGATGGACTGTGCTGAGGATGTAACAAAATTCAAAGCCTAACATTTGGGATTTTTCGCTTCTTGGAGACTTCATGGGGATTGAAAACAATCATAATATCCTGCATGGTATGTTCTGAGAGACAAAAGGACACGTGCTCATTCTCTGGGAGAATGAGTTGAGATAAATGGTTTTCAGACCCTTAAAGGGCATCAAGAACCCGTGGAGAAACCAGTTTGTGAGTTTTGCAAAGAGACTCTTGAGACAGCCCTGCCTTTTAAAAGTGGCAAATATTTCTTCAAACTGCTGTTTTATGGCAGTTCCACGATGGCACCTTTCAAACACTTAAGAGTGGATTTAAGGGAACTTTATGTAAATGAATCTGTGTGGGTGTGTCTCTTTTTTTTATACTGCACGTTTAAACATGAAGATGTTTCAGTCTACTGCGAAAATGAAGAGGGGAGAGAGACAGAGAAAGGCATCATGTCTGAGATCTGCCACCGACTAATCAAGACACTTTTGAGAAGAGACACTTCAGTGGATGCCATGTACCTGTCATCCCCCTTGTGCTGTTACCCTAGCCATGTACAAATAAAGTACACTGTAGAACAGACAACCGGAAACCATAACAAACGATGGCATGCTTAAGGTTCAAATCTGCACTTGATAAAAAAAAGGAAAAAAATGTTATTTTTGTTTTCCTCTTCTTTGTTTTCTTTACCTTTAGGAATTGGCTCTGTTTCTTTGCCAATTCCCCCCTGTAATTACATAATGAACTAATTGCATTTGCTATGATGTGGAAGAAGAAGAAGAGCTCTTGACGAATGGTTTGGTATGAAGATTAATCATGTAAAAGTTTGACTTTGACATTAAAAACTTCAGACATACCCATTGGCTGTTAGCACTTTCACTCTGTTCTCAGATTATTTCGCACAGTAACAATGAGAGCAACAGCAGGTGTGACACTTGTAATGACACCAAGCAAAATAACTTGCAATATTTTTTTTTTATCAAGAACTGAGCCAAATGTTGGCAAATTTATTCATCAATAAAGTCATTACTTACAGCAAATGGAAGCCTTACTTGAAAGTGGTACAAAACTGGAGACAAGGCCATCTTTATTCAAGGTCAGCTTGGTCCAAATTCTCAGTTTCATAACAGCAAGCTGCAGTTAAAAACTTCAGAACAATTTTCTAAGCAGGCTGAAGTGTGGAGGTCATTCTCCCATTTACATCTTCCAAAGTCAAGAACGCCCAGTGAAGTTTAGCTTTTGTCTGCCTTCCTGTTGAACCAACAGCACCACTGTCACGCAATTATATGTCATTTTTGCAGCTGGCTGATATCTGAAAATTAGATTATCACAAAAAAATAAGTTTATCACTAAAAGGTGGAACAATCTATCAACTTTGAAATATTCTGCACTGGACCTTGTTACTAGAAAAGTTTAAAATGTAGAAGCAATTTGGATTTGGACTTATCTGAAAATGCTTCACAGGTGTTAACTGCTACAAAGATTAGCGTGAAGGACTTTAAAATGTCAAAACGAAAAAGAAAGGAAAAGAAAAATGAGAATCTGTGTTTGGTTTGAGTATGCAACGCTGACACCAGATGGTCATGCGTGGTACGTCAGTTTCCTGGTAGAGCTTTTTCTCTGTGTCATAACCCCTTTAAACATGCAGAAGTGAAGTACAGTAATATTTTTAAGCAATTAAAGGCATTAACTTTACATTAAAAAACATGTCATTTTAATTCAAATGACTCTTTTCACTGAACCAAAAATATTTGCTAAAGATTTAGATGTAATAAAATATCAAAATATGATGTCCCTGAATCTTGGAAATGATCCTTTAAGAAAAGAAGGTTCTTCGAATTTATGTGATACACAATATATTTTACATGATAGCTACGATAACTATTTAAACATTACTTTATTGTTCTTGAAAGGAATTGATAATTTCAGAAAACAAGCACATTTTAATATTTGAGTACCCATTATCAGGGGCATCGCAGCAATTAAAAGTTGAATCCTGCACTCTACTCTGTTTTCCATTGTCACAGAACAGCATGTTTTCTCCTGAACTTTGAGCTGGTTACAGCACTCAGAATTTAATGCGTTCCTGTTTCACAATTAGATTTTCAAACAATTCCAACTAATTACTAAATTACTTTTGCTGTTTGACAAAATTCAATTCAAATGCATCTTGTTTTATTTTTTCCTCGGGTGATGGCTTATAATAATCTCACATTTGATTTAAGGTTCAGTGAAAAAAATGTCAATTGATGGACTCTAAAGTCATATAATTGTGTGTCCTTATTATCATCAATTAGAATAATCGCTTGTATTACTATGCAAGTGTGTCACCCATTCAATAAAAGGCTGTTTTCACCTGGAAAAACATTATGAAGTGCTGACCTCAGTTTTAAGTTTTCAGGAAATAGCCACCTAGATGTATTTGCATTCCACAGAGGACAAATTCTTATGTAGCTGGTAATAAAGTAATAAAAGCACACATTGATTAAATCATTTAAAAATATTAAAAACCTTCTTTGAAACATCAGAACCATCATATCAATCAACTTTTACTCATATAATAAGCACTAGCCATAAAAGGTTTTGTAAATGATAATTGAATAAGAAATTGTCTGTCATCCAGAAAAAGTGTTAAAGTTAAACTCTTCATTAAATTCAAGGGATACATCTGATGGATGTTCATTTTATTGATTTTATAAAGATAGAAGAAAGTGTTGCGATTGCGCCCGGTGAAGTAAATCCCAGCATGTTAACCTCCTCACACACTGCCCAGCAGTATATCAAGTGGTCTTTGGAGTTGTCAGGTGTTTTCAAGAGCTTAAGCTCACTCTTCTTCTGAGTGACAGAAAGCTAGATTGAATTGCCTTTGAATTGGCTTTACATGCACAGAGAACCTTGGGCTCATTGCTTCAAAGTGAAAAGACATATTCGTGTAATATGTTGAAATTCGCCTGTCTTATTCGTTTGTGCTTTCCAATGAGAGGGGTTTATTTTCAGATCCTATCAGAAGGTGTAAGAGTAGAAGATGTAAAGAGTTCTGCAACTTATCCACACACACACATACACAACATTCAGGATTGGTAGAAGTGAAGATAAAGCATTAAGGATGCGATAAATTCTGTCAGTGCAATGTTCCTATGTTAAGGGGAGCCTTGCAGCAGAGCTGTAAACACTATTTCTCGCCAATATGCCAGACAGATGATGTGAGATTTGATCCTCCCCGTCTTCCTCGATAGGCTGTCATTTATGTCTTTTCATCTTTTCATGGTCACACCAGCCTCAGCTCATCAAAGCTGTGCCATCAGCATTCTTGGTAGGAACAAGGAAGCAGGAAATAACACATATACAGCACATTTTATATAAAAGCGCATCTTTTAGCATGATGGCATCTGCCTATACCTGCACGATAAAAGTTACTTTTCAGATGAAAAGTGGGTTATTCAAATGTTCCTAAATGTTTATGAAGCAGGATAAATATGCCAATTATATATTTCTATGAAATATGTAATATATTTGACAGTCCTCTGCTGTGCTTAGCTTTGCACTTGCTGTAATGTATGAAGACTGCATGGTATGTTTTAAGGCTAATTTGCACAGTATCAATGTCAGTTTGGTTTCTGCTGTCAAAGTAAATCCAAACAAGTGAGAATAGTCATTACTGTAAAATGCATTAACGGCTTCTTCATGTTTTAGATGAAGGGGTTTCCATGCCGATGGAAGGCTGCAAGAACGGTCTTGAACGAAAAATAAAAATATATGCAGAAAATGAAGCGATCACATTGCAGAGCCATGCCGTACCAAATGTGCGATGTCACAATGGTCACTATACCAGGACTTGTTATGATGAATAGGTTTCAGCAGGGAAGAAAAATACGCAATGCAGTATTTGTGGCAAAGCGGAACAGGTGGAACAGTTTTTCATAAAGATAAAAGAGAAACAGCTAAAACAGCATTTAAATTCATTGGTACATGTTGTTAAGGTTTTGCAGTTATACATCCTGAATGAACACATTTATATTCTGTCCATTCTTTTTAAAGGACTTTTAAATTAAGGATTCATTTATACACACGTTTAAAAGTGAACTTAGGATTTCCTCACTGCATACTGATGAAATCTAACAGAACCTTTCACAGCCTCTGCTCTGCTTTTATGTAACAATCATGTGATTTTCAGAGAACTCACTTTGACACTCACAGAGTAACGTTATTTCCATACTTGCAGGACCGCACTGCTTAGATTGGTGTAATGGTCTCAAGGCGAGACCACTTTTCAGTGTTTTTAATTTACCCCATGGGTCTCCTCAAATGTGTTTACTTTGTTTGTGCCATTTCCTCACAGATAAGTCTGAGCTCATAATCCGTAGGAAGTAATAAAAACCCTCTGTGTGTGTGTGTGTGTGTGTGTGTGTGTGTGTGTGTGTGTGTGTGTGTGTGTGTGTGTGTGTGTGTGTGTGTGTGTGTGTGTGTGTGGCTGATGACCTGCAGGTGGTGACATGTGATTTTCTGTTTCAAGTGATTGCAGGGATGTCATTGCATCTCCTGATTGACCATTTCTTTGGGTTTCCAAATGTTTCTTCAGTCCTTTGTTGTTTTTTTGTTGTTTTTGTCTTTATCCTCACAAAAGAAGGTTTGGGGGGGGGGGGGGGGGGGTTCACTTGTGTAGCTAATTCAGAATCAAAGTTGTGACAGCTGCCCAGTGTCGAAATTTTACTACATGTGGTTAAGTTTGCATGTTAGTAAATAACACCCCCACTCTCTGGTCTCTTGCACCGTGAGATAGGCTCCAGAGCCACCCTGTGAAAGCCTAAGTGGGATAAGCAGTGCCAAAGGAGTGACAGATAGATACGTTATACACTTCATTTCTATTTCCAGTAATTCGCTTTGACTGTTTTCATTTGGGGGATAAAAAAAGTACTGTAAAAACTGCTGCCCTAAAGCTTTATTTAAAAAGTTCATCCATATAGCAAATGCAGTCTCGTCTGTTACTCAAGTAAAGAGGACACCAAACATTGTTGCTCAAGTTTAAATCAATCTACATCCATTTCAGATTCTGAATGCCTCGAGAGTCTAGACCATTTTCCCCAAAGTTCAGCATGGACAGCATCTTATTTAAAGAAACTTTTGTCTTTCTCAGGCAGATGTGATTTACTGCTGTTAAAAGCATTTGATGATGACACATTTAACATGGGGATGTGTAATAATGTCAAGTGGTAATGCCATTAATAATCAAACTGCATCCCTCTACTTCCTCCTTAGAAGGCAATCATCATTTTTGTGGTCTTGATAATTTTGTTGTTGAAATTAGGACTATAGTTATGATCCATACTATCTCTGCAAACATGTCTGTTTTAGAGCTACGAATAATGGACCATTCATTACCGCGTATTATCTTTTGTTTTTGGATGTCACTCAAAATATCGTCACGTTCTAAAGAGAACTAGCAGACTTTTTTGTTTATTGCACGGATGCTGGATGCAGCTCAAATATGCACTGCAGGGGCCTATGGGACTATCAGTAGTAGGACGAAAGCACAGCTGGCTCAGTAATTTGCCTGGATGCAGTCAATCCTCTGTTATGCCCAAGAAGCGGTCTGTACTCTTTCAAGGGATGGGAAGTCATTGCATTGTTATGGCACCTGTTCAGACTTGTGTAAACTCCACGTACACACAGCCACTGTTTTACATTTCTGTGATTTCATCGCCTGCAGCAGAAAATCGGAAGACATGCATAATTTCAGCCTCAGAAGCTCAATATTACATCCCTTTGGTTTACTCCCAGAGCAGATGGCAGCAGCAGCATGCAGGTCTCTGTTGGTCTCTGTGAAGGTGATGTTGTCTGGATTCAGTTCATCTGTACTAGAAGCTAGAAAATGTTCTTTTCAAATATATATATATATAGTCTGCATGATGTAAATTAAAAATCTCCAAGCAAATAAAGTTTGAGTGCGAAGATCAAATAAATGTCAAACTATGTGCTATTACTAGTCTGCTTTATTGCTTTTACAAAATACCCCTATCTGTTACATGCGACATAAAATTAAAATCTTTGACATTTCAGATTGCATATGATGAACATCTTTCTGACCTTTACATTTTTTATGATCATAGAAAGGGTAAGTGGCTCCACTGTTTCTAAAGCAAGCCCCAGCACTGCTCTCCCTGCAGCATTTAAAAACTGTTTATTTTTCATAATTATCACTTTCACACCTGGTCTCCCTAAAACACAACATGGTGTTTTAGGACTTTAGATGGCAAACACAAATAAACTCTGGGACACTATAACGAATGCAACTGATGCACAGAGAGTGCAAAAGCAACCCCAATAAAGCAAACTCACTAAACAGCGCTTCCTTTGAGAAAACACTTGAGAACAAGTGATATCAGTCTCCAGATGAAACGTGGAAATTAAGTGAAGTAGAAGTAGCTGTTATTGTTGAGGACCACAATAAAGGGAAATGAGCCTCCAAGGAAACACAGATGGGTGTAGATATTATACAGATGCAGCATAATTAATCGTATGTAGCGTTTGGATGTACATGGCTTTTTGTCGTGCTAGTTGATATGTTTTGCGTAGCATTTATTGCTTACTTTAAGATATCATGTGACATCTGTGAAAGTTCGCTGACTAATGCTGTGTGAAACTAATATGAGACAGTCTGTGGTCCATGCTGTTCCATGTTAATGGAGCAGGAGAAAACTACATAATGGCTGCTTACTGTGTAGTTCACTACACTCATGCATCGGGATAAGTGATGTTTAAAACAGACTCACAGTGGATCACTGCCAGTCAATGCAAAGTTGTTCTGAGTGATAACCTTTATCCTGACATATCTATCTCAGTGTTAGTGCTCTTTTCCAGGATCACACTGCTCCAATCCATGGTCCCCAATGTGTAAAAAATATATTGTCAGTGATATGCTATCTCCTTCGCAGTCACCAGTCACTCTCCGCTCAAACCCCTGTTAGAGATTTTGGACCGCCTTGTTAGACAGCACTCTCCATCGCCATCATCAAAACACTAAATGAGGAAATATCTTCTGGTAAAACGGTGCTCTATCCCTCCAATGGAGTTTCAGACATTTTTATTGCCAGGGGCCCTCACATAGGCTGGGAAACTGTCTGGGGTGTACTGCACTTGTCTCCTGATGAAAGCTGTCTCCACCACCCTGAAATGGGTAAGCTGTTAAGAAAATGGGTGGATGGATGTTATTGCCAGGGCACGTTCAGGCTGTTCTGGCATTGCGTGGTCACCCAACAACAAACTAAGGGACTTTATGCGGGCTTTTCTTTTCAATTGTGGCCCATCTATAGCCTCTCTTTCATGAGTATTTGTCACTGTTAAGAGCCTGCCAGCTATAATATAAAAGTTGTGAAGGAGCACACGCTGCCATCCAGATGAAGTCCTTTCCAGGGAAAGGCCTCGCTTATTGTGATCTGGCAAAACAATGCTAAACCACATTCAGAATGAATAACACCAGCATGCATGGCACAATATTAAAGGAGTCCAGATGAAAATCCACCCTGCCTGAAGTCCAGACATGTCACCCTTTGAAAACATTTGGCACATTATGAAATGAAAAACAACAAATGAGGCCCCCAAACTGTTGAGCAGCTGAAATCCTAAACAGGCATTTGAAAAGATCGCTCTTCCAAAGCTAATTGCTCTATGTTCCCCAATACTAAGTGGGCACTTTTAAAAGAAGAGGTAATAGGGGATGCAATACAATGATAAAAATGCCGCCTGTCACAACTTTTTGAAATGTGATGCTGTGGTGAAATTTTAAATATAGCATTTATATGTTCTTTAGCCATCCCTTCTTTCATTTGAAATGCAGTGTGTGCTTAAAAAGTTTTAGGAAAATATTCAAGTTGAAGGTAAAAGAGGAAGCGTGCAGACCTAAATAACATCTAACATATCTGAAAGTTATGTCCTTAAGAAACCGGGGGACAGTTCCTGAAAGACCTGAGACAGGATCTGAGACATGCATCTGACCCGTATTCTATTCACCAAAAGCTCATCCGAAATTGTTCACTGGAAGTGATGGCTGTCAAGAAGCAGTTCTTAAGGAAGGGAAGAAGGAAGAAAAGAGTGAGGTATGCCAGCAGAACACTATCAGTCATGGATTGGTTTCCCCAGAGCCCGGACCTCAGCATTATTGAAGCTATGTGGGTTCGTCTTGACAGAGAACAGAACAACATCCAAAGAAGAGCCTTGGATCTTCTTCAGATAGCCTGGAGAACTATTCCTGAAGACTATATAAAAAAAATTACAAGGCAGCTTGCCTAACAGAGTTTATTCTTTGTTGAAGAATAAAGGCAGTCATACCAAATATTAACTTTCAGGCTCATTAAAATTTTACAAGCTATGTTTTTACCATATACACTATATGTCCGTCTATCTATTTCACTTAATCCTTGCACCTATTTCCCATTTACCCAGCAAAACATAAAGAAATGAGCAGCAGCTTGAGACTTTTAAACAGTACTAGATATTTGTTTTACAAACAACAAACACTGATAGTTTGCATATTTGATATGTTACCTTTGTTCTACTTTTAATTAAATGTAAAGTTATTCAGAGTCAGAGTTCTGTTTTTGTTTGTTTTTTAAACAGTGCTCCATCTTGTTAGAAATAGGATCATCATACTGTTTAATCACATGCACCTTTTACTTGAAGGTAATAATAATAAATCATCTTTATTAAACAACAATTAATCAATGACTATATATGAAGGATGTTTACTTTGATTATACAACCATTATATGGGAGTAGCTAATCGATAACAGGTAATTTGTAAATGTAAAATGGAGAAATATGGAGAAATATGATGAGAGGTCAAATGTGACATGATATTTGGATACAAACTATAACATGATATTCAAAATCCCCATATACCAGTACTGTTTTCTAAATGTTGCCAATACAAACAAAGGCAGTAGACTTTTAAGTACAGCTTTAAAGATAAAAGACACTTTGTGAAAGTTTAACCTTATAAGATGAGATCAGAGGTCCAAAGAAACAAGATATTTAGCGTTGTAGATCAGTCTCTATATCTTAAGTAACATAGTTTTTAGTAGATATTTAGCATTATTATCACTTTGTCCTTCAGATCAATCGAGTTTGAAGGAGAGGTTAGAGGTCAAATTTTACATGATATGTTGAATCTCTATGCCATATCTCTGTGAAGGTTCTCAATCTCAATCACCTTTATACTATATGTTAGACCACACTTGTAAAAATTATAGTTTCTATGTTATAAGGCTTTTTTATAAGCTGACCTCGGCGTATGTGAGGTAAATTTTAATGGATTGTTGACCCCATGCTTGAAATATCATGTTTACAGACACTACCAAAAAATGTAACCTCCTTGGTGGCAGAAACAAACCTTATTTCTACTTAATGCATTATTAGTTACATAATTAATATAATCTTAAGAAAAAAATGATTTTCATTATTATTATTTTTTTAAACTTACAATTAATTTACATATTTTGTAAAAAATTAAAATCAATAGCTTTCTTTGATTCAACTTGTAACTTTATTCCAAATACAATGCAAATTGTTATTTAACAGCTTATTTAACAATATTTTGATTTTGATATAAAGTAAACATTATTTGTGTTGTATTTTTGTGATGAAACTGATATAAAATACTTGAAATAACACAAAAACCAGCCAGCCCAGAGACATAACCTCTCCACCATGTCCTCTGTCTGCCCTGGGGCCTTCTTTACATGTCCAAAACACCTCACCTTGAAGGCACAGACAGGGCATCCCAGTCAGTCACCCAAACTACCTCAATTGGTGCCTTTCTATGTGAAGGAGTAGCGGCATCCAAATGAATATCTCTAAGGCTGCACACAGACCCCCTTCATAGGAAACTCATCACAGATGCTTGCATCTGTGATCTTATTCTTTCAGTCACTACACAGAGCTCCTGACCATATGGGACGGTATGGTCACATTAGCCGTCAAATTGACTGATTCTCTCAGCTCTCTTTTCACCACAGCAGACTGGTGTAGCATCCACATCACTGCCAAGACTGTACCAGTCTGTCTGTCAATCTCCTGCTTCACTCTGCTTTCACCCGTGAACAAACACCGAGGTACTTAAACTCCTCCACTCGGGACAGCACCTCGTTCTGGGCACTCCACTCTTCCGTCAGATAAAGGTGACACCTTTGTCAAGTAGATTGTCCAGCCAAATATTGGACAGTCACATCGGCAGATGGAATTTTCTTCACTCCCAGGAGGGATTGTGGCTTGCAATATAACAGCATCAGCTGTCCTTTTCATGTGTGGCATAACCAGGGCATCTATCTGTCTCAAGTAGATCTGGCAATGTCTCCAATGTTCTGATGACTTCCAGTCTGGGAAGTTCCCCATCAAGATGATGAATGCAGTAATAGCATCTAAGTTGACACATGACAGGTACCCCTGCCTCCCTTGATATTATGTGATACTTTAACTTAGGACAAACAATAACTGAATAAATCAGTTTGCTAAAACTGCAACGGCAGAATTGGGTTCTTTTTAAAACATCTGTATTTAAAAAAAAAAAAAAACACTAATCAAAGCAGAAATAGAAAGCAATGATGTGGCATCATTAGAAACACATTAACTGACAAAATCATAAAATACCTGAAAGATTGAAAAAAGAGATATAACAAAAATATAACTCCTGGGGCTTCATAGAGCCCAGTTAGTGGGATGACAGTTAAGGATACACTTAAATTAACTCTGGGAAATTATGCCTCAGATGTGCATAAAAATACTGCTAAAAAACCTCATTGGTACTGATCTACTCCATCATAAAGTGAAAGGACATCTTTTAGAAATACACTTTTACTCAGACTACTCTGAAGTAGCACAGCTTTCCAGCACAACCCAACATTCTGCCATCATAGACATGAAAGGCTTTTTCGTCAGACATGGAACCCCACTGTGTGCCTGCTGTCACTATTGACTGTAAGCTGGATAGGCTGTAAAGCAGCAAGAGCCATGTGTACTGACAAAAAAACATCCAGAACGCCCTCTGCTGACCTTTTCCATATTGCACACAGATACAGAAGAAATCCAATGTTAAAATACAGCTTCTCTAAATTTTGAAAAAAGAAACCTAAATCAGACTTTTTTAGATTCTTTCTACTACATCCTGTTATACCAAACGTTTTTGTAATGTGCCAAATTTCACAATATGCTAAAAAGGTTAGCACTGTTGGTTCACAGCAAGAGGGCCCTGAGTTCGACTCTGCCAACTGGCCGGGGTCTTTCTGTGTGGAGTTTGCATGTTCTCCCCGTGTCTGCGTGGGTTCTCTCCAGGTACTTCTTTGCACAATCCAAACACATGCAGTTAGTGGGGTTGGGTTAATCGGTGTATCTAAATTTCCATGTGAATGGTTGTTTGTCTCTCCATGTTAGTCCTGCATCAGATTGGTTTTCATTCAGTCTTGATCTATAAAAAATGTAGTGTTCTCATTCCTGTACTCATTTCTTTTCAGTTTAGCAACTTTTTCTACTGTGATTTATAAATTGTAATAATAAATTATATAATTATATTTATAAATCAGTTTTTCAACCTTTTGCATGTGTAAACCTTTTTGGGGGGGATTGTATCTAATGCTTTTAACAGCAACGTTACCTAAATCTTTCTGATTAACTACATGCAGTTTATGTTGGCAGCGACTTTCCTGTATAACAGTGACTCTGAAGATTATTAGATTATTTTTATATGCATAACACAGTATTTAACTGAGCCTCTATAAAAGGAAATTTATCTCCAATCTTAAACAAAATACAATAAAGTGAAAGAATTATAATTGTGCTTTAGTTTGTAACCATTACAACCTATCAAAACTGGCTGTTCTAAAGTTTCCTTTCAAGGTGTATTACAATAAATAAGGCCTTTGATTTAACCTGAGAAAATGCATTCAGTAATTCTAAATTTAGAAAAGACAGAGACAGATCGTGAAAAATTATATTCAATCATCTGAATTTTGATTACGATCAGAATAACAAATGATATTACTAATAACTCACAGTGTGTTTGTCTTACCATCATTTTTGACAACAGTCCAGTCTTTATTAAGTGGTTTTATTGGTGACAACAGACAAGAGTAAACAAAACAGAGAAACACTAAATGTACTATAATGAGGAAAATGCCCAGAAATAAATAACTGAAACAATAAAAGATTTAAAAAATAAAAATAAAAAAACCTGTTCAGAAGTTCTTTTTCTGCAGTGAGTTTAGCATGTCATTACAACAAAGTTCTTATTCTGGTGGGAGTGATTGGCAGCAAACTAAGCACGCACACTGAGAAGTCTACATTATGTAGGTACATCAATCTAGAACTTAATTTAGTTCACTTGTTTCTGTTTTCACTTTGACTGCTTATCTACTTTCACACAGAGTGTAAGAGAGTACTGACACATTTGCATATAGTATCTGGTGGTGGAGAAAAAAATGCATTCCTTTCAAAATTTACAGTAATTTAAATTGCATGAATATGTTTTTAACTAGGTAACAACTGCCTCTGCCCACAGTGGATGTCGTTAGGGTTTTCAAACCATACATACACCAATATAAGAATATGCTTGTGCTGTTGAATACAAATGTGCTTTGAGTTCATTTTAAAGTGTTCCTCCATTGCAACAATAAACCACAAGTAGTGTAACATCTAAAGACGCGTCCATGCAGTGTAACTGATCCGCTTGAGCCACAATGAAACAAATATTGCCAAGATATTAGAACCAGATGCAGAAAAAAATCTGACAATTCTTGAGCCGTCCACCATGTGGGTGGAAAGGAGCACCATGTCAGACCCACACGGTAAGATGTGGGAGGTGAGGAAGAATAAGAAGGAAGTCATGCTCACAGGAAATAAGTTTATGACATAACACTTGGGCGACGGGTTGGTTGGAGGGGGTCCAACACTGAATCTGTGTGTGTGTGTGTGTGTGTGTGTGTGTGTGTGTGTGTGTGTGTGTGTGTGTGTGTGTGTGTGTGTGTTTGTGTGTGTGTGCCTGGAACGTGACTTTTTATTGATTTGAATTATTTAGCTGATTGTAACTCACACACCTTTTTTGGATTAGAAGTAGAAATGTGCTTTTTTTGTTCTGAGTGACCATGACAAACCGATATAACAGAAACGGTCACGTTATGCCAAAAAAATGCAAAGGTATTCATTCAGTCGTACACATACACTCGCACACACTCAGTAGGTGAAGCGTCGCACCAGCCGTGCTTCATATGTATTCAAGTATTCAGCCAAGGCTGGTGATGTTGGAGCGACCACCCGGGGGTGCTACAATGCGGTGGCCAGAGCGACGTGGGATATTGTCATCAATCTGTGCACCTAAAATGAGGACAAAATTTATATATTAGATGGCTCTAATTGCAAAAGAAATCAATTTTGCATAACTGTGTATTTAGAGTACATTCTGTTTGAAAATATATTACTTTTCTTACCTGAAAGGCTGAAGTTGGACTGGTGAAGATTACGTATTGGTGGTGGCTGGTGAGAGGTGGGAGAGGTTTTGGCTGACGGTGAAGGAGTAATGTATTTGGGAGTCGGAGCAACATCATATACAGGGCCATCATATATCCCCCGAGTTACACCCTGCTTACGCTTTACCTGGGCAGAAAACAGACAGAGACACAAACAAGCCAACCTATTATTCATTCTTTAGAAGCGAATGGCCTGCAGCACATTAGTCTCCATAATGCGGGACTAATTGGCTCATTTGTATTTTGCCTGAATCACCTACTGGTGAAAAAAGAGAGAATAATGATCATGTTTCTAATCAATTCAGCTCCTGTTTTGTTTTGTTTTTTTCTTTTTCATTATCATAACATAATAATCTGTACAAAAGGTAAAAATAAACATCCCAAATTCCTCCAACCAAGGTTAGGTTGTACAATTATTTAATTTACAGAGTCTTCTTCAAATCTTTATTTGCCTCATTTTGGGGGCATATTTAAATTTTTACCTTTTTATGAGGACTTGCAGCAAGATAAGGAAAAGAAATCCTCAAACATCTACTATCCAATTAATCTTTCAATGAAATTTTTCAATGTGACATTTATAACACTGTTTTTTAAGTATTTTTAAAATCTTCTAAATACTCTACCTCATTCCTGAACTTTACACGCTGGTAAGCATAATCTGGGAAGGGTTTGCGTGGAATAAATCGACCGGTGCCCTGCTGAGCATGCAGCTTTCCTTCTTCATACACCACCTGGCCTTGAATCAGCACCAGCACTGGACCTCCGCGACATTCCAGACCCTCGAAGATGTTGTATTCTGCAGCCTGTGCAGAGAGAAAATATGAGACAAAGAAGTACAGAAAACAGAGGATTATTTGATTTTTCCAAATACTGTACAGTGTTTAGCCTCTCTATGCAGTCAGGGCAAGCTTGTTTTTTATCATAGGGTTTAATAGATGCAGCAAAATGCAGCATATGAGAAGATGGGGGATAAATAAGTGGGGGGCAAGGGGATACGGGGGGTGACTGTATAAATTCAGGGGGATGGGCGGAGATATAACAAAATGGGTGAGGGGTGAAGGGAGATTATAATTTAAATCTGGCTTCAGTCTGGATTAGGGTCTTTGGGAGTGGCAGAACAGACCAATAAATGAACTACTGTGTATTGAGTTACATTTTTGAAAGCAATTTTGTTTTACCATTTGCCTATAGCTCATTTTGTTTTGCAGATAGATTTTGTCTTATCCTTCACACAGACACAGCTGTCTGTGTGATAGCTGCTGCTGTTGAAAAAGGTGAAAAGGCTTCATCTGTGATGCTTAAAGGATTAAAACAACAATGTCCTGATAATCCACGGTCCACAGCGTGAACTCGGGAGCATGGTTATTGTTCCGTGTCATTTTCAGTAGACTCGGTGTCGGTTTCACAATACGAAATTTCACTTGCCATCTCTGATTTTGAGAGAGAAATGTACAAAATGCACATTTGACCGCACATTTGCTCAGACCCGAACACAATAAGAATGAACAGCTATTCATGTGTAAACTCTGTCTCATCTGCCTTTACGAAATATTATTTTAATTAATTTAGGAAAAAACTTTTAAAACATTGAGGCTTACTATTTTGGTTCTAGCACACATATATGATATATACTGAGTAAAATAAAGCTAGACTTGACTTATTATTCAGGTTTCTGTTCCCCTCCTGTGATCTTCCACATGGTTCTTATCCTATTTTACACTCTGCAGTCTCCCATGAAACCTTCTGTTGTGCAGCCTCTGTCTAGACCTCCCCCCTTATTTTATTAGTTCTTCTCCCTCTCTCCGATTTACCCACCCTCTCTTTTCCCTCATCATCTTTCTTTTCTTTTTGTCCTCACCGACTGCTGGAGTTTGGCAGTGATGGTTTTGACGCTGTCAGGGTCCCAGATGACAATGTCTGCATCAGAGCCCGCAGCTATCCGACCCTTACGTGGGTACAGATTGAAGATTTTAGCAGCGTTGGTGGATGTGACTGCCACAAACTGGTTTTCATCCATCTTCCCCATGGCCTAAGGGAAAAAGAAGTGGATGTTTAGAGTGCTACACAAAAACCTCACACCTACACAAAAGAAACAACGAAAACATGCCCTCATTGCTCACCACTGCCTTTTCCCAGACAAAGCCCATTCTCTCCTCGACGCCGTTGATTCCTTCGGGGATCAAGGTGAAGTCATCTTTACCAATAGCTTTCTGGGAGGTGCTGTAAGCGCAGTGAGAACTGCCCACCACCTGGAGGTCCCCACTGTATCAAGGCAACAAAATGAAGTGAAATCATCAGCAAACACTTAAGGATGCAGTCATTGACTTGTCTAATGTTAAAAGGTTCCCTGACAAATTGCTAAAAGTTTTAAACCCCTCAGAGAGCTCAGTCTGTAGAAATAGCAACAAATCAATAAAATAAAAATGTTTACGTTAAAAAAAAAAAGACAGAATGAAGAAGACACATACAGAGAAGTTATTTTTTAACCACTAGCCACCAGGTGTCCTCACTGAGCATGTAAGGTAAAGTATGTCAAGTCATGCAGTGGCCTATTGCAGAAAAACAGCCAACTGAACTACAGAGAATGGTGCAACACAGCTGCAGTATCAGTCCTTTAAACATTAACTAGATTAATGCTCAGTCTGGTCTGCATCATTAAAGAAAGCCAACAAGACTTATGCTCGCTTTAGCTCTGAATAAATAAGGCTGAATCCGGCTGATAAAGAATTGTGATTGTCACGGTTCAGTTATAAGACCTTTAATTTATTTGTTAATTACAGTGATTACTCCGTGTTAGTGAGCTGTGGGATCGTCACCTTAATGCCAAGAAAGTGCTTATTATGTAAATAATGGGCTTCACTGAAATCTGAGGAGGAAAAAAAAGCTGTTCTTGTGTTCATGTCTCCGAAAAGAACCTAAGGATACACCCCGTTGTTTCAGGAGTGGCTCAAAGAAAACAGCAGTATCACACCACCGGCTTGACAGCATGGACCCGCCTTGAGAAGTAGGAGCTTCAGACGAAGGGTGGAGAAACAGAGGAAGATAGAGGAGGAGGAGAAGGAGGAGGGAGGCACTCGGTAGCCAAGGCAACAGATAATAGAGGTTTCAGTGCTATTTGTGGAATCGGGGGCATTTTAAAATGTGCAGCTGGAAGTTCTCCGCATTGTGTGTGTGTGATATGTGTGACGGGTGCGAGTACTGTGTCTGAGGTAATACCTGAGGTGAGTTTGGCCTTGACTTGCACTTATGCATAGGTACAAGTTAACCAACCATTATCGTGTGCTTGACTGAATATACAGTAAAGTGGCTTCCAAATGATTATGTAGTCCTTAGTCTGTAATTAAGTCTCTCTTCTCTTCTGCCTCTCCTCACACCTTCACCTTCTCTCCATCTGTTCTTCTGTTTCACTGAAGTTTGATCTAAAATTCTGCATAACACTAGCAGCTGTTTGTGGCATGAATACCAAAGAGTGTGTAGGGGTAAAACGTAAGAGTCTCCTTTTGTGTCTTCGATCCTATTTGCATTTCACATTGAGCAGAGGTCATACTGTAGCTAAATTAAGCTTTTGTCTGCCTTTACATAAATACTAAAAGTTTTTGCCTGTTTTAGGGTTTATGAAACACTCTTGACACTGCACATTTTCTCAGACTTCATACAAACTACTTGTTGTAAAACTCTGGAGTCTTCTATAAATTAAATTACTACAGTTTTTAGCAATATCCATTCACTGTTTAAAAAGAAAAAGTGAGACGTACCAGGCCAGCAGGGTGTGAAGATGGTCCGGGGTTGTCTGGTCAGGACTTAAAGGTGGAGAGGTCACGTAGGCAGCAGCCTTGGCCCAGTTTTTGCTCCAGTAGTGCGAACCATCAGTGGCCAGGCTAGCTGTAATTGGCTCTCCGAAAACCACCGAACCTGAGAAGAATAGTAGAATGGTTAATTTCATCCTTAATAAAGACAGAAAAGGACATTATATGATTAAGAACTACCTTTCCTCCGGGCCTGGGTGATAGTGTCAGCTGCACTCTTGCTCATCACCTTTGTGATGTAAACAGGACAGTTCACACGATTGCCAAGAGTGATGGCACGGAACACCGCCTCAGCCTCCAACTGCACAGGAAGGGAATAAACTAGAGCCAAGAACCTATACAGTGGCAGGTGAATTGATTAACAGTGAAGCTATGGGGGAAAAAAAATCACCTCTTCGGGACGACTAAGAGGATGGCCTTCTGGGCCAGTAATTCCCATTCCAAGTATTTTTTGCTGTTCCTGCAAAAAAAAAAAAATTTATAAGAATAACAAAAGAATGTCAGAATTATCTTCACATGCAATGCAATCACTGACAGCTGTACATACAGTAACTGTACAGCCATGTTTGAATGCCTCTGATGAGATTTCAGGAATTAGAAATAACAAATCTTTTGGCCTGTCAAGCTAAAATAAATATGCAGTGTAATCTTCGAAAGCCAGCGCACAGCTGGAAGATTAAGCACATTTCAGTTTCTCTGAAAACCTGGATGACAACCAGATCCCCACCCTGCTCCCTTTTTAGTGTTTGTTTGTTCTCTATGGGGTTGATATGAATTTTCATCACCTATCTCCCTATTTCTCTTACAGTTAGTTTAACAAGCGTGTCATGATCATTCATCAGCACTGCAATTATCTTCCATTACCCTGATTCATCTTCACATACATCAAAGTTTTTGCCATAATTGTCTCATTAATCTGGGCCATCATTTCCATGACCACAACTAATACTTGCCATCACTTCTGCTAGCTATATCAGCACCTTCACCCTCACCAACTTAATCACCATTACATAATCATCATCCTCATTAGAATAATAATGGTCAACTTTAATGGTGGCCTAAGATAAACATGTCATTCTCAACTGCAGCTGCAGTTGCAGGCGTATTAATCCTTGCTTTCTCTTTCTGAGAGATGCAGCATTATGTAACAAGAATATCTCTAAGCTGTGGTGCATGCTGGAGAGAGCAAAAAAAAAGGCAGCAGCACTTACCTACATAATAAGATATCCTTTTTCAGCAGGCAGTAGCACTTACCTGAGCAATAAGATCACCATTTTCAGCGTGAACTAACACCACAGCACCCAGCTGCTTCAGAAATGAGAATGCCTCATACAGCTAAAAGACAAGAACACCAATTTTCAGATTTCTACTGTTAAAAACAGAAGCCAGAAGATTCGTACAGTACAGATTCGTGGAATTTATGAGTATAAAACATACCTCTGAATCGGTCATCTGGTACACATCCTTATAAGCCATGTATACTTGAAAGGAGTTGATACCTGGCAACAGAAGAAACAATGAACGGCTTCATAATGAGAAAGTAAATACTCAGGAGCGTGGATAATAAAGACAAACTGTGAGTGAGTAGGAATGGGAAGCAGTGCGTGTTTGTGTCTAGCCAAATAATACAACTCCTAGAAGGAAGCTGGACACACAAGCAGCTGGTTTATCTCGTATGGTGACTTTTAAAGCTGCCCCAGAAGAAAATGCTAATTTTTCTACTCAAACAGATTACAAGTGAAATTTGCACATGGCCACAATGACAGCAGTGAGAACAATGGCTCTCTATAGTGTCTTGACTCTAAGAGGATTCAGCACTTTAGCCAAATTGTTTCTAAATCTGTCCCTATTGTTCTTGTGAAATGTGCCCAAACTAGGGATTGAAACAAGAACTGCAAGAAAGGCCACATCTCTAAAATATCATAAAATAATTAAAAATGGACGTACCTTTGTCCTGCACCAGAAGCTCCAACTCATCTTTAACATTTTCATTCCACTGGGGGATGTCTACGTGCAGAGAGTAATCACAGCAGGCTTTCTTGTCTGCGGCCTCCTGCCAGCGCTCAAACGCCTCCAGCAAACTGTCACCAGGCTGAGGGGCTACATGGTCAACTGAAAATTAGGAAGGGCACAAGGCATAGAAAAAAGAAAGAGCGTAATCAGTATTTTGAAACACTTAAAGACAAATGTAGATATGGTATGTGCTATACTGTAGCTGACACTTGCTGACTAAGTCTAAGCATTCACACTCACTGATCATAGTGGTGCCCCCAGCAAGTGCAGCCTTGGTGCCCTGAAAGAAGTCATCAACAGGCTGTGTGCCCAGATAGGACTTCATCAGGCAGGTGTTAACATCTATTCCACCTGGTATCACCATGCGGCCATTGGCCTCGATCACCTTGACTCCCTCAGGGACAACCAGGTTCTCCCCCACCTGCCTACCCAGGATAAGATGTGCAAAAACAGATGAATTGATGAAAGGGAAAAGGAAGCCAAATTATGGAGGTGTGAAGATTATGGAAAAGATTTGTCATGGCAAAATACACATGGGAATGCAAAAGGGTTGAGAAGATGGAAAAGAACACAAAAAGAAAGAAAGAGCAAAGAAATGTAGAAAACAGCCTGTGCAGTGCTTAAAACAACACGCTCATACAATGTCCCCAAATACGCACTTGATGAGCCCGTCTTCAATGTAGACATCTGCATAGAAAGACTGGTCATCATTAACAACTCGCCCTCCTTTGATCAGCAGCCTTTCACTCTGCAGGGGAAAAGCACAGAAAGGGAGATCAGGGAGGGAGAGGTTGAACTTAGTCCTGACATTTTGATATATTGCACAATCAGTTATGTAATCCATGGCTTTATAGCAATATAACATGATGTGGTGTAGTGTGGACAGAAATGCATGGCCACACAAGAGCTGTACCTGAATGGGGCGCCAAAAAAAAGTATCTTTCTGTTATTTCAATTATGCAATCAAATACTGAACATTCACAAACAGGGTGTTGAAACCAGCACGTTTTTTGTGAGACCACCACGTGTCCACACCTTCTACTACTACGGATGGTGCCTGGCAACAGCATTAGGAAGATGTTACGTCTCCATGGTAACCAGTGATCAAGCAGAGTTTGGCATGACGACAGCTGACGGCTTGCCGAAAAATCAACGTCTTTGACTAATGAGAAGGCAAAAGGGGGGAAGAATATGCAGACATTATTTGTGTCTTAACCTTCAAATTCAATGTGTAACTCTAGGCTTAAGATCCATTAGACACTGGATAATTCTCAAATAACAGACGTGCCAAATGTGTAAAATCCACGCTTGAACACAGACTGAAAAGGATGCACGTCGTTTGTTAAAATCTAGCTTCACATTTCGTTGCTTTTAAGCAAGCAATTGTCACTTGCTCGACTCCAGTTTCGATCGCACACGTCAACCGAGTTAATCTCTCTGACAGGCAGCGAGATTATACAACATTATCCAACCAGGAGCGAGAAAACGCGCTCAAACACAACGCACTGTCACCTTTCTTTGGCGTGCAGTTTCTCGTAGGGGCAGCATGAGAAAGCCTTAAGTGAGGTAACTTTCAGTAGGAATTTAATCCGTATTCATGCATACATGACTGCTGGTCGCTGCTGAGCAGGCCGGCTCGCTTACCGTCAGATGGGGGATGCTGTTCTTGGACCCAGACATGCTCTTTCCGTCGCTCTGCCCCCTGGCAGTTAACTCAGAAGCGAATTATACCGACTCCGGCGCCCCTGCGCGGCTTCCTGCTCCCCTTTGTCTCCACTGATGTGATGTGGGTTTTGTTTCCGTGTGTGACAGAAAGCGAGCGATGAATCCGCCGCCGTACGGCTGCGTCAGGCTGCGTGGCGCGCGCACAGTGGAAGAAAGCTGACGTTCCTGTGGGCGCGCGCGTGAGGAAAAACTCACAGCCACCGTATTGCCTGACGACGTTCACGACACGGGGGGGAAAAGACAGCTATAGGCCGTATGTGAAGACACGAGCACCCTCACACCCACTACACACACACACATCTTACTTCAAAGCATAAACAATGCAGCGTGGAGGTTGGGTGGGGGTACATGTTGTCTGTCGCTGTCCGATTCAGCACCACGGCAAGCAAAAAATATGTGTTGCTTTGTTGCGCGCGTTTTGCGCCTTTTATTGAGAATTTAAGCTTAACGCAATCCATAATAGCCAAACTGCAATGCACCATAAAAAGTTCATAATTTATGCAAACTGACGCCTTTGTCAGGAAAATAACTCCTGGTTCCTGGTGTCCCAAAACGAAACCAGCATAGCTTTTTTTGGTGGTTTATGAGTAAAAATTAATTTTATCCTCTGCGTAGGCCAAAGGTTTAACCAAAGGTTAAAGTCTAGTGGCACTTACTGGTGCACTTCATTAATAAATTATAGTTAGGGAACGACGGAGCCATTGCACTATCAACATATGTCAACAAAAAGCCACAGATTGAAGCTGTCAGTCCTACCTTGCCATTAGGACTTTCCGTCCCCGATGAAAATCTGACCTCAGCACCACTGCGTGCTTCGTTTCTCTCTCCGGGCGAGCCGTTCAGCGACGACTCCCGGGCCTCGCTGGGCGTCTTGCTAATGGGGTCACCGGTGTCTAAGAGTCGTTCCCGGCTCCCGCTTCTCGGGGTGCGGCTACCTTTTCTCCCCACCGCGTAGTTTTCGAAGTCTATGGTCTTGCTCTCAAACGCCCCCTCGACGGAGCTGAACATACCATAGGTCTTCCGCTGGTTCGGCCCGGTGGTGATCGGCCCTGCTAGGTAGACAGGTAGCTCATCCTCCCGGTTCCACTGTCTTCTGCAGTCAGACATATTGGCTACAGTGGGAGACGCACACTTCCCCCCCAAGTCTGAAAGGATGGAGACGGCTTTGCTTATTTTACGTCTAACCGGGTCACAGTCCCGCCTCTCCAGGCAAGCGCACTCATTCGATGATGTGAACTGGAAAAGCAGCTCTCTTCGGGCAACCTAGAATCCTTCCTCTTCATACACACATGGTGCAGTGCTCCCGTTTTGACAGGACTGGTGGCGTGTCAGTGTGAACTAGTTTTAAAGTGAAGCATTCGTGCTGAAAGAATAAGTAAGCACATCTACAACTTACCCCGATAAATTTAGATTCGGTGTTTTGGCCTCTTTGTGGAGGACCTCTTTGTCTCTCTCCAGTGTGCCCCTTTCTCGTGTTTTAATGTGGGGGGTTGTGTCTGAGCAAGACACATCATTATCATCGGATTAAATCAGCATCATCTTTCCATCCACATCTGGGGGGGATCATCCACAAAGTCCATGTGCCTTAGGGGCTTAACTTCACACAAAGACCTGCTTTACATCAAAGACCATGCGAGCTAAACGAGAGCTAGCCTTTCTAGTTCCTTCATCTTCAATTATGGAGGCCTGCCCTTCCCAGGGCGCTCCATATGTACTCTCGGAAACGGGATGAGGGTGGGCGGCGGCTGTCCCTCAGCACTTGGACAGGTGGACCGCTACAAACATTAACACAGCAATAATACGTGCACACGCATTATTATTATTATTATTATTATTATTATTATTATTATTATTATTATTATTATTATTATTGAAGGAAACGGTTTCCAGGGCCTAATCCGTGGATCGACTTCCTTCGAGGCGTGGACGTCTATCAGCAGAGAATGTACCTTCACCTATCAGCAGAGAATGTCCCTTAGTCTGTAACACAGTCAAATATATTCTCAAGTAATATTCAAGCATGCCATTCAGCGTGTTAGTACGAGCTCGGGAGCAGCTTGGGAGAACAAGAAAACAGAGACTGCTTTAGATTGTCTTCCCAAAGTGACTCAACTTTATTCACAAGTACAACAGTTTATATGGTAAAATTCATGAGACAGCAGATTTATCAGTTTAAACCAGTACAGACCAAGATAAGGCAGCGTCTTCCTGCCCTTGGGTGAAGAAGCATCCTTTGTGTAGTGTATCAGTTCAGCTACAATTGTGATTATCTCAGCGACATATTTTCAAGGCACAAAACAAAGAGTTCTTACATTAGTGAAATCTGAAACAAACCATTTGGCCTTCAACAGGCGTCTAAAAGATTAAGAAACTAATGTAGCTGAGGGAGTGATCTCTGTGGTATTTCAACCTTGTACCAGCCTGTGATTCTCACACATCAATTCTTGGGTCAAAGAGAAAAACACTGAAACAAAGGGGCCTTATTGAATGACAGAGTTTTCCTGCATAATGTCACTATAAAACAATATCCAGTAAATGCTACCATGGTACTAAAATACCTAACAATTATTATTATTATTATTATTATTATTATTATTATTATTATTATTATTATTATTATTATTATTATTATTATTATTATGTATTTGTCCTCTTTAGTATACTGATACAAGTGTTTCTCTACTACATGCCTCATAATGATCAACTACACTGATGTAAAATCCTGTCTCTCCTTAATGAAATAATGAAAGGATCATAAATCCTCGTCTAATAGAACATCGGGTATTAATAACAATACGACATTTACTTTTGAAGTAACCGAGAGATGGTAAACAGGTATACATAAGAATCTCCTATTTTAATTCATATGCGATTGTGTTTGTATCTGATGATTACAGCAATTGTGACTTATATAATTATCTTGGTTTTATTTATTAGTCATTTTAATGATTTCTATTTTACTTTCACAGCATCTCAGGGTGCAGGATCGCTGTCCTCTGCCATATGGAAAAGACACAATCGATTAAGTGTAGGCCCGTAGCGTTTGATCTGGGACCCCGTAATCTACTTACATGTGTCTACTGCTCTAGCTATAGCTAAAATAACTGCACGTCCAGGCTTGAACTTTAAAGCAAGACCTCAAGTTTGTTTGTTTTTTCTTTTTAAAATTGGAAGTGCATTGGGGAAATGTTTAAAGAATCGCCATAAAACATCCGCAAAGCATCTGTCACAGGTTTAAAAAGCTAAAAACCAATCAGGTAAGCTGTTCCTTTGACGGACATTTGCAGTCCTTGCAGTGCGAGAGCCTGTTTTAAGAGGGCGGGCCACAAAGTTGTGGCGTCGTTTATAGCCCAGAGTTTGACGGCAGCGAGCAAGTGTGCGTCTCTGGTTACGCGGGGCTGTTTGGTGAGGATTAATCTGGAACATGGAATACACACTCAACATTCAAATCCAGGAGGGTGATTGTCTTGAATCCTAAAGAAATCTGCTCATTTAGTAAACAGGTAATGATTATTGCTTTACTGTATGTCATCATAGCGCAGTTTTAATGTTGAAGATTTGCTCTAGTTACTGACGTTCCGAGTTCTCCTGTTGCCTATTACTTCATGTCAGTCCCTGCTTGCTGCTCTGATGCTTTAATGCGGAGTAATTACAGTACTTTCCCAAAGCACCTCTCATTTACCTTGCGTTTTCTCAAATTTTTATGCTGTTGTATATTTTTTTAATTAGCCTTTTTCTTGCTTTGCACTTTTAGCCTGCTTTATGTAAGAATTTGTTAAGTTCAAAACTTCAATGAGAAGATCTGTTGTTATGGACGTAAAATGTCTGTAGGTGAATCCATCAAATTCTGTAACAGGGAGTTCAGAAAGTTCACTACCCAGCTAAAATATACATTTTCTCTCACCCTGTTTTTATTTTAGGAGAGATGGAGAAGGATTTGTCATCAACACCAACTAGTGTCAACGTCCAGGGGTCGAGCCCTGTCCTGGATATGCCCTCTTGTCCATCCCCCATGCAAATTCCTCTTACACCCATCTCCAGTAACCTCTCTGCTTCTCCCACTCAGCATGAAAAATCACCAACCTCTCTGGAACCCAGAAAATTACCCAGTTCTTCGCCACCATCTACACATACTACCGCTAAACAGATGGATCCCCCCCTTTCCTTAGACAAGTCAAAGCCCTTATCTCCTGCTGTGTCTCCTAGCTCTACATGTAAAACCGTTTCTACTAATCCCTCCCTTAGTGCTCCGATCAGAACACCCCTACCAGCTTCTCTCACCCTTGCTGACCCTCAAACTTCCACAATTTCACTCACTTCCGACCTCACATCTGCCTCCTCAACAGCTACTTCCACCACGGCTTCCACATCTTCATCCATGGCCTCCGCAAAACGCACTTTTGCTTCCATGGCCAAACGGGTAATCATACAGGAAAGACTTAGAAAAGCTGAGGAAGAGGATGCCTTTGATGAAGAGGATGGTAAGAATAGTTTCATTTAAATTGAGGGATTAAATGACAGATTTTGAAGGTTCAGTGCTGCTGAGAGGATGTCATAGACCAGTTGCTGTGTTAAGGTGATAAGCCTTCTGCATGCTTTGGAATGTCTTTTCATGTAACCCTGTCCCGAGGAAAACACAACTCTTGTCAAGAATCCAGATCCACTTTGGCTTCCTTTGTTTACTCATTTGAATACCGTGCTGTAAAACATTTTGGGATGCTTTTTTTCCCAGTGAATTAAACACAATAATCGAAATAATGCAAAAGGCTTTTACTTAAATATCTCAGCAACTTGTTATGGCTTGCATTTAAATCTGTAGGGCATTACACAGGGACATTATGACTTTGGTAGTCTAAAACTCCAATATGAGGTTCAAATCTATGAAACAATATTAGTTGCGTTGCCGTGGAATTTTGTGCACAAAGTCATGTCCCCTCATTGATAGAAATAATACACCTTTTTCATTGTACATCATGATATGTTTCATGTATCACAATAAATATTTTATCTGTCAAGTGCACTAATTTTATAACCTCACTTCCAAAAGTTGGGAAGGTGTAAATGCAGTTTTAAGAAGAATGCAATGATTTCCAAATCACATAAACTCCATATTTCGTGGAAAAATATACAAAGGCAATCTGTAAAATGCTGAAACTGAAGAAATTGTATTGTCATTGAAAAAATATGAATTTTGCAACAGAAAAGTTAAACAGAAGTTGCTCATTGTTTAATAAGTCAATTTTACAGCCTAAATTTGGTTGGTTAGCAGCATCACTGGTTTAAAAATGTCTGCCAAGAGTAACAATAGGAAGGGTTCAGCACTCTCTGAAAGTTTAAATATGCAAAAAAGTATTACTATTTAAAGTTTATTCTATAAAAAAACAAAGCACAAAAAGAATTTGATTGTGTCATTGTACACTCAAAAATTAACACTCGCGTTCATTAATTCTCTCTGGCACAGATTCAACAAGGTGCTGGAAACATTCTACAAAAATTTTGGTCCATTTTAAAATGACAGCATCATGAAGGTGATGCGGATTTGTTGGCAGCATAACAATAAAGTGAATTTCCTGCCCCATCACATCCCATAACTGCTCTGCTGGATGTAGACCTGGTGACTGTGGGGCCCATTTGGATACACTGAACTTATTGTCATGTTCAAGACACCACCCGTTTGAGTTTCCTGACATGGTGTTTTATCCTGCTGGAAGCAGCATTTTTTTTTTTTTTTTAACCCTACAAGAAGATGGCTAACATTGTTAGCAACAACACTCAGGTAGCCTGTGGTGTTTAAACTATGCTCAGTTGATACTAAGGAGTCTACAGTGTGTCAAGAAAATATCCTCCCTAAACCTTGGTACAATAAAAAATGCATTGTACTTTCATGTTGCATATATCAAAATCTGACCCCACTATCCAAATGTCATAGCAGAAGTCAAGACTCCTCAGACCAGGCAATGTTTTTCCAATTTTTGTGTTGTCTGGTTTTGGTAAGTATGTGGGAATTATAGCCTCAGTTTCCTGTTCTTAGCTGACAGAAGTGGCACCTATTGTGGTCTTCTGCTGTGGTAATCCATCTGCTTCGGGGTTTAATGTGTTCTCAGAGATACTCTCCCTTGCATACCTTGTTTGTGAAAGTAAATATTGAGTCTCCTAACTGTCTCCTGTCTCCTAACTGTCAGCTTAAAGCAGTATGGCCATCTTTCTCAGACCTCTGGTAACAACAAGGCATTTTTGCCAAAAGAACTGCTGCTCACTGGATATTTACTCTTTTTCAGACCATTCATAGGAAACCCTAGAGATGACTGTGTGGGAAAGTCCCAGTAGATCAGACTGTATAATCAGATTTTTATGTATAATAATAAAACTGTTCATAATGTACATTTTCCTTAAGTACTTTAGAAAACCGACACTCTTGTCTCATTGACATTTTGTGGTATTTCAATATATTCCATAGCTGTTGGAATTGAAAACAAGATCCTGGCTTCACCAGTTGGAGATCTGCTATGCGTGATAAGCTGTGACATTTGAAATGCAGTAAGGGCTAAAGTTGAAGAGTGTCAAGCCCTTTTCTTAATGGACAGCGGGGGGACAGTTATGAAACTTTTACAGCTGACAAGTGCTGTGAGGTAAAAACTGGGCACGGTGTTGCTGGAAGCTTTGAGGTTTTGTCAAAAAGTTATTGGCAGTTAATTAAAATTGATATACATGATTTTTTTTTTTATTAAGACATATTGTGTCCTCTCCTGCAGATGAAGAACCAGAGGAAGACGTGTCTGTGGAGCAGCTTGAGGAGAAGGCCATAGGCGGTGATGCCAGAGCTCAGGCCCGTGTAAGTGAAAGCACATGCACAGACATGCACAGACAGGCTCTTGGCATTGTTTTCAGTCCTGCAAGCTGACTCAGTCTGGTTTTCAGCATGTGCCTATTTTGGGCCACTTGGAAGATGATCCCACAATTTCAGTGTGACACACTAATATACTGTCATACTTACAAATCATTAAGAAGTGTAAAAGTTAAAGCATACTGTAGCATGTACTGCTGCTGTATAAATAACAATGCAAAATTCACACTCTGTTTACTCCATGTTGTCTGCCAGCGCAAACAAATTCAAGGGTGGTAGAAGTGACATTCCCAAGTGTCTTGTCAACATTTGGTTCAACATTCTCTTGCCAGATGTCATGTATTTGCACATACCCACTGTCTAAATAAGGAGAGGGTGTGCATATCTAAGAGAACACATGCAAACCTGAGACCATATCAGTACAGCAGCTGGATGCTGAGAAGCATTGGTAGGCTTTCCATTTGTGCATTATGGTATCCCAATAGGCAAGATACACATTATAATATTTACAGTACTGTCCAATACTCCAATTCAAAGCTTTATTTTATTTTAAAAACATTTTGTCACTCTAGCAATTAAAATAAGTTTTATGATGGTATTTTCTTTGTTTGTCTGATAGACACAGGAATACACAACTGCAGAACCATTAAAAACGAAGACACATCTGATTCCACACAAATAGGGACATTTAATAATAACTGAGTGAGAGGGAAGTTTATGAAATGACAGTTAATATTAGAAAGCAGTCACTTGATATGCCACAGGGGCCACTGCTGCCCCTGTTAGTTAGACATGACGAATGCCCCGACGGCTACAGAAACAGAAAATAATACATTCTGAAGTCATGTGTTCTTGGTGCATTATATGAACTTTACTATGAACTGTTTTGAATGGAGCTCACAAACAAGTGTAAATCCAATAATCCTTGAGGATTGTTCAAAATAACAAGAGAGCTACTGGAAATACAAGTTCCTGTTTAATTACATTTTTGTGCCACTGCAGATTAATTTTGATGACAGTGAATGTCGTAGCTGGAGGTGTTGCTTTTTTTTCATCTGTCTCTCCCATTTTTTTCATAATATTAATATTTTAGGAATACCCTCAGGGAAGTTCTTAAGCTTTAGCACAAACGTTCACTTGATCTCAAAAATGAAATTATTATTATTTGGTTACTAAAATTCAGAGGTCAGTGTGACCTCACGTAACACATTTTTGGCCATAACATGCATACACCAATTATGACCAAAACACTTCACATACATTTTTAATGGGATAAAATTAATATGCGATTCTGTTTCTGTCCAAAATACAAAAGAAGCTCAGCTATGATTTCACTATGGCATAATGTTTTATGATAACACTTTTTGGGGCATTGTTCACTGCTGTATCTTGGGAGCTAGCAAAAAGATTGTAGTAGACATACAGTTTTGGACATACACGATTTTTTGTAGTTTTGCCTTTAACACCACAGTATAACAAGCTTGCTTAAATACATATCCATGCATGCAGTACATTAAGTAAGCTGAAATAATCTGGCCCTTTTACCTCTCCTCTGTCTTTCAGCTTGGTCAGCACTACTTGGGTCTTGCTAAAGAGAAGGATAGTGAAACAAATAATCTGCTGGCTGTTAACTGGCTTGTTAAAGCAGCGAAACAGGGAAGAAGGGGTGCAGCAAAAGCCCTGCAGCGCTGCTGGATCCAGAAAAAAGGTTCATTTAACACAAGTATCACATGTGTTAAAGTCTTTATGTTTCTGTTCTATAACTTAAGCTCACTTCCACTAGGAATCACTCCAGAGAATGAGGCTGATGTCCGCAGGTTGTCGACAGAGAGTAAGTTTGAGCTGGCAGTACGCAAAGCAGCCATGCTGATGTACTGGAAGCTAAACCCAGACAGGAAGAAGAAGGTGACTGTATCTGAGATGCTGGAAAATGTCAACCAGGTGAATGCAGTTCCAGGTAGGAGAGACAAACTCAGCCACAGATATTTTGATAAATTCATCATTAAAAAGTATTAACTATTTTTGAATGGTGAAAATAATGCTGCATGATGTACTAGTGGCTATACCTAGAAGGATTTAGTATGCTGTTATGCAATAGCTGTCACTACTGCTGGAAATATGAGATGCCCCTGTGTGATTTTAATATTTGCAGCTGTTACAATGAATAGTTTCATGTTACCAGCTTTCATCCAGCTCAATGGTGGTGTGGTCATTTCTCACCAACAGGTGGCACTGCAAGCAGCAAGGTTCCTGTCCCAACTTCGAATCAAGCCCAGAAAGTGTTGGGGAGCATGGTCAGCAAAGAATGTAGGTATCCAGAGAGGGTGGAGGAGCGGACCAGAAACTATATTGCATCTCCACCTGTAATTATATCTCTCTTTATCTCTTAGCCAGTCAGATGGTGGACCTGGATGAGTTTGTTGAGATGACTAAGAACTATGCACAGGGTATTGCCCCGGCTACTCCCAAGAATGGCAGCCAAGTCTCAGCCACAACTGAAAGCCCTGCACTTCATTACAGTCGTACAGGGGTAAAAAAAAAAAAAAAAAAAGAAAAGAAAAGAAAAGAAAAAAAAGGTTTACACTTTACATAAGCAGAAATAAACTGTTACTTGAACATAGTTTATTTGATACAGCATGGCTGTGAATGTGTTTGTGTTTGCAACTGTGTTTTTAAAGCACAAGGCTGAGTCAGTCTCATCAGGATGCAAGAAGTCAAACAAGAGTGCCTGGAGTTTTGGCCGAAGTGGGATGATGCTGCACACTAGTGAGACCGGAGCCTTTAGAAGGGCCATGGACATGAAGTCACAATTAATAGTACCTGTTACCTCATTATTATTTCACATTTTAATAGTCTTTTAAATGTGTTGATATTCTCTGTTCATCTTCATATCCGTCTCTCTTCTCCTCAGATGCTGCAGTACCCACTGCATGCAGTTGTTGAGATAAAGGAGCATCTTGTTGATTGGGCATCACGGGCCGGTGTCCAGTGGCTGAGCACAATCATTCCAACGCAACACGTCAATGCTCTCATTTTCTTCTTCATCATCAGCAACTTGACGGTGGATCTGTTTGCTTTTGTTATCCCTCTGCTTGTCTTCTACCTCTCCTTCATCGCCATGATCATTTGCACGCTGCGTATTTTCCAGAGGACAAAGGTGAGCATTTCCTTTCAGTTTCATTTAGTAATTTTCACACAGTTAGCAGGACTGTCAGAACCCTGAAAGTTTACATGAAAGTTTATGAAACAAAGTAATTTCTACTGTAAATGTGCATTTATTTTTGCATTTCTCCTTAATCAATGAAATTATGTAGTGCTCAACCAATTTATTACACCACAACCAATGTAAGGTTTATGCTAAATCTGCCCTACATTAACAGTACTGGTAATTATCAAATTACCAGTAAAAAAAAATACCACAATCAGTATTTTTAATGCAAAAATATAATTATTGTTTCAAATTTACTGTGTTGCTAAAAGTTGCTTTTTATGCTAAATGCTTTTTATTCTGCAAACTTAGTATTTCTGACCCCAAAGATACAAAAAAAAAGGGACACAATCTCAGATTTAAAATTTGCAGCACATTAAAAAAATTCAACCAACCTCAATCCACTTTGAATGCCTATAAATCAGAAAATATTTATAGCATGAATGTAAACTTTGCGGACGACATTTCTGTACAAAAAAGTCAGCTAATGCTAAATGGGATAGGTGAGAATATGTTTTCTGTTGTTGTTGTTTTTTTTTCTTTAATTTGTTTGATATTGAATTTCAGTCTAAATACCCTGCATTTAAATTTCTTTGGAGTGCTTTGCTTCCTTTCACTTGTAAACTTTCCCCCTTTTTCTAGACCTGGGAGAACTTTAGTGCCCTGACATCTCTGCTGACACGGTTTGAACCTGGCCTTGATGTGGAGCAAGCAGAGACAAACTTTGGCTGGAACAACCTTGAACCGTACCTCTATTTTATCTTCTCCGTCTTCTTTGTAATTTTCTCCTTCCCTGTAGCAGACAAGAATTGGATCCCCTGCTCTGAGCTCTCGACTGTGGCCATCTTCTTTACTGCTGTCAGCTACCACAGCCTCAGCCCAAATGCCACAGCATATGCACGCCGGGCAATGGTTATAGAGGTCAATTGACTGAGTGATTGAATGATCAGAATTACTGTCTTGCCTGTTGCTAAGTATAATTTACACTAATAATATTGCTGCTTAATTAATCATTTCATTCTTAATGAAATGATTTGGAATTTCTAGGAAACCACTTGTTTGCCTTCTGTCATAAAAACGTGTAGCAGCAACATGACATTGATAACAGAGAAAAAATATTTTTGTAAATACTGGGAAATCTCAGATTTGGGAGTTGAAGTTTTATTTTGCCTTGTAAAACCAGAGTTTGACATAATTTTCTAGTAATGCCTTTTTTAGGCATAAGTTGCATAATTAGCCTGATAGTGACCACATGCTTTCATTCACTCGTTGTTGTGTACGCTGTGTGGCAGGCAGAGGTAGGACCCAAAAGCAGGACTCAGACACAAAGGGATCAACTGAAAGACGCAGCTGAGACTATTTAACCACAAGGGTACTAACAACCAAAAACTCAGAAATTAGCAACTAGGAACTATAAACTGGTAACAAACAACTAGGAGATTAAAACTAGGAATTAACAAGTAAAACATGGCACACATGGCAAACAGGGACAACACGACAATGTGCAGTGGAAGAGAGAGGACTTAAATACACACATGATAACAAGAGGATGGGACACAATGAGAACTAATACAGACAAACAGGACAAGAGAAGCAAAACTTAACAAACTGTACACACTACGAGAGACTGTCAAAATAAAACAGGAAGTACAATAACCACACAGACAAAGACTAAGAAACAAGTGTTTGACACTGGGACCAGGGGAGAAACAGACATGGGAACAAAACTGACTGAGGAGACAGAAAAGAAATACTAAACACGGAGATAAGAGTAAAACAAACATGAAGACAAGTCTGATAAAACAGTCTGTGGAACATAGGAGAGGCATGGAAACAGAACCTGAAGACTAGATGGCAAAACTAAGGCCAGAAACTACAAGTATTACACAAAACAGAAAAACAACTAAAAGAACCAGAACTACGGATATAAACTAAACCATAGAATGGGTTAAAGGGTTTTTATGTGTACTTAACCTCAGTTTTATGAATGGAAAACATGCAATGCTGTTGTGCAAGGTTTTAACAAATGTCGACAAAAATCTCTTTCCTATTTATAATCTTAATGTTTTTATGACAGTGAAATAAAACAGCCTTCTCCAAGTTAATCAAAACCTCTGTTGTGTCCTTGCATTTGGTTTAATCCAGATGGCATCATCTCTCTGTTGCCTGACGCAGTTCTTGCCACAGAACATGACGGCGCTTCATTTACTGGGACGCACCTTCGCCACTCTGCCACTGGGGGAGTCTGTGGTGCTGAAGCTCAGTCTCCCCTGCTTGCTTTATGTTTACCTGTTCTATCTGTTCTTCAGGTAAGAAAGATTTGGACAAACTGAAATATTGATTACTTATATTAGTAAAATTCTCAAACTGGTCTTACTCCTGTCTGCCGTGTTGTTTTATTCTATGTTAAAATGACAGATTTACTCTTCAGACACTTAAAGTAATCTCAGAACTTTTTACCCCCTCCTTTTTGTTTCTCCTTCCTTAGCATGGCGAGGTTGCGTGGTTTCCGGGGAACTTACTGCTTCCTGGTTCCGTATCTTGTGTGCTTCATGTGGTGCGAGTTCTCAATGGTCCTCCTCCAGAATTCCACTGTTGTGGGTCTAATCCGCACTTGTGTGGCTTACTTTCTCTTCCTGTTTGCCTTGCCTGTTCTGGCATTTGGTCTCGCCACCATGCTCTTCATCCAAGTGTTTAAGTGGTTCCTCGAGCTAGAACTGACAAAGATGATTGTGACTCTGGTAATATGTGCGATCCCTGTCACCTTGCGGCTGTGGACGCGGTTCAGCACGTCCATTCTGGATGTCTTTCGCTCACTGACTCATCGGGGTCCAGTCAAACTCATTTTACTCTGCATCTCCATGGTCCTTCTATTCTTCTCTGTCTATGTGTACCATGCAGAAGGTGAGAAGGTGTACAACTCCACCCTTACTTGGAGTCAGTATGGCCAGGTTTGTGGGCCTCCTGCTTGGGAAACCAAAGGCATAGCCCAGACACAAATCTTCTGTAGCCACCTGAATGGACACAGAGTCACCTGGACTGGGTGCTTCAAGCAAGTCCGTGTGGCTGAAACAGAGAATGGGGCACAGTCTGTGATCAACATGTTGCCGGTGTTTGTGGGAGATTGGCTGCGCTGCTTGTACGGTGAGACCTATCCCAAATGTGAGCCAAAGAATGCCGCAGTTGCAAATCTGACAGCTGCAGATTTGACAGCCAGTTCTGCATCAGGGCCTGTTTCACTGCCAATCCTCCTTCTATCGCAAGATGAGGAAGAACTGTGTCAGCTCAAGGCTCTGGCTAAACATACCTGCCATGTCAAGCGTTTCGACAGCTACCGCTTTGAAGTGACAGTGGGAATGATCCAGGATGAACGTGGAGAGAGAGAGGACCCAGCCAGAGATATAGTCCTAATGGCGACTCATGAGTTCAGGCAGGTGCTTCTAAATCTGAGCCCTGGTAATAAGGTGGAGTTTAGCACCAAACTGGAGGGACGTCTAGGAGCCAGAGCTCCAGCCTTTGAGTTGAAAGCTATCCACTGTCTTGACTGTCCTTCTTCAGTGCTCACTGGAGGCAGGCAGGTGAAAATAGAGAGAAACTGGAGACGTACCACAATGAAAGCCCTGAAGTTTGCATTTGATTTTTTCTTTTCCCCATTTTTGTCAGCAAAAATTTAAAACTAGTAATTAAAAGTAGAAATAAAATAACCTATTTGAGTCTCTCCAGAACATCATCTTGTTTCTTATGATGTTAGTCTAGAAGCACTGATGCAATTAAAATAGTATTTTTTTAATTGGATGGATCTATAAAGTTTGTGTTCCTGTGCATTAGTTTATGCAGATCCTACTTTTACTTCATCTACAGCAGTTCAAGAATCGTCAGACACCAACTTTGGCAAGACTCATGATCTGTTTTATTTTCAAATCCATTTTATGTCTAGCTAGAGTTAAACTTATACACACACAACCTAATATATAATAATATGTTATAATATAGTTATAAAGAACTGGAAGATTGCTGTAATTTGATGGTATCCAGCTGTATGCAAGAAGGTTAATGCTGGGTGCTGTTCTCCTTTGAATACCTAGAAAACTGCACATTTGTTGAAAACAAAATAGCGACTGAGTAGATTTTATATCTGCCTTTGTATTTAGAAATTTATCTAGAAATATAGTGTATGGTTAAGATATTTGCATTTGTATTCTGTTTATATTTGTGCATTTTCAAATGCATATTTAAATATTTTTATGGAAATATATGACACAAATTTAGTGATAATATATATGCATTTCTGGCTTCCTCTGTTAGGCAATATTTTATGATGTTGTCTTTAAACTTCCTGGTCTTAACTTTAATTTTAGCATCAGATTTTCCTGTCTCTCAAGCTATGATGCACATGCAGTCATTTTGAAAAGCCAGCATAAAACTTTCATCAAGGGGGGGTTGCAGTAAACTTGCAGATTTTTGTATTACACATATCAAAATGCATCAAATGTGGTGCTGTGGATTATACACAGATATCTACACTTTGGTCTGATCTGTTTCTCATCAAGACATCGTTCCAGAAGTCTTGTGGTTTGCCCAGATGCAGATCTGCAAACTTAAACTGTGCTGACATCTTGTTTTTAGAGGAAGAGCCTTTCTCCTGGAACCCCTTCTACCCAAGTTGTACTTTTTATAAATTTACTATCATGAACTTTAACATATTCAGGCCTATAGAGGCTAAGATATAGTGCTTGTTGTTCTTGTAGGTGATCTGAGAGTTACACAGTGTGACTTTGGAGTGAATTTGCTGGGGCATCCCCTCATTGGAAGATTGTGGCATTTTGTTAACACACATGAGAATGCTCCAGCCCAGAAAACTGCCAAAACCTCTGCTTTTATAGAAGTGCTCACTTGCTGATGATCAATAACCAGACGCAAATAAGGTTGAACTTTGTGCAGTTCTGTGAAAACTTTCGTTATCACATTAACACACACTAGACCTCCTTTTATGGTATTTCTCAAATGTATGCAAATGACAAATTTAAGACACACCATGTTCATTCCATAACAATTAAGAATTACCAGGAATGTTTAAAATGTGTTGTTTCACTGAGTTGAACACAATATTGGTTCAAGTTAAGAGACCATTTTGTTTACAGAATCCGAACCTTTAAAGAAAAACAGTTTTTATCTCAAAATTTGCCAGTTTGGAATTTGACTGAAGAAAGAGGTACTAAAGAAAATATTGTACACATAATTAAAATAAGCCCTGTGAAAGATTGGCGATGTGCCCAGAGTGTATCGCCACCTCTCAACCCTAAGCTCCATAAGCTCCAGCAGCCCTGAATTGGATACGTGGAAGAAGATGGATGGACGGATAGTTAAAATAACAGTAATGAATGATTAATTTATTTTTGAAATGGGGGTTTTCCTAGCTATCTGGTTTACACAGTACAGTAATGCAGTGGTGGTGTATGAAAAGCTTTACACATAAACACTATCAATCTGTAACCTCAATGCTCGTGTGGTTTACAATTGCTGACGTTGAGCCTCGACACTGTAAATGTGAGTGCCTTTTTTTTTTCCACTGGTGGAGTTAAATGGGGTGTCTATTAAAATGCTTGAATTGGGGGGGAAAAATCTCTTGTGAAAGGTTTTATTCAGATTAATATATATTTTTTATATATATTTCTTTTTTGGTGATGAGATAAAAAGCAGAATCTATTAAATGAGGACAGACATTAAAATGAAATCCAACACATTTTTGTTAGATTTTATGTTATTTTATTAATGCACATTCCTTTCATTCACCTCATATGAGTTATGTTTTCGTACTGTTAGATTTTTAAAGCATGATAGATATACACGCTAGTAGCATTGAGTAATGGCGACATGCTGCTGCTGCTGTGCTCCCGAACACAAATCGTCTCACTGGTTGTATGTGTTGGTGGTTATGATGCGATTACAACTGACTTGTTCTAAACTACATTTCGCCACTGCAGGGATGAACCTCGGAGCTTACATAATGCTTCACAAGGCCCTTCACTATGTAAAACCGTTTTCTTGTGGGTTGTCGTCATCATGGATTTTGCTGTGTCGTACATGTTAAATCAATAAGTGAAAAACTGTACCTGCACATGATAACACTGGCTGGTAGTGAAGACAAAAAATATATATGCCCATAAGAAAACCATCTTAGCTACAGGCAGATAACACAGATGTGTGTGAACAGCAACTTGGAAAACCAAACGGGCATGAGGGAGAGAGGAGGAAGCAGGTGTGACAGCAGTTATTTCTTTACACTGTTGATTCTTCAGATTTTGAAAATGTGCAAAGGGACTTGATATTCTCTACCTTTGCACTGGTTATGTTACCCCACCCACTACAGTACACATTTAAACCACTTACAATAATCCCATCAGGGCCAAGGTCACTTGAAAATAAAGTACTTCACTGTAAACAAACAAGTCTCACGCGATCCAACACGGACATCACCTTACTGTACTGCTGTACATCCCAGGCTTTCAGAGTCGCACCGCAGAGTAGCATGTGGCGCTGTGAGGTATACGGTGTAATGACATTAAGATCTTGTGATAGTATGAATTCACATGACATTACTGCTGTGATGAGCTATTGCACTGATGATAACCTCTAACCTCCAAGCACACTGGACACAAAGTCAACTTTGATTTAAATTTGGGAGTCTCAACGATAAACGATGTGCTTAGAATTCAAGTTTGTCCAAACTGCAAGATTCCCCCATCAATACACACACTGCCTCCTTCAACTGCTATGTTTTCTCATATAAGCATGTGGATTTGTTTCTTTCCTCTTTTTCTTTTTTTTTCTTTTTTACATGAGATTACCATGATACAGCAATCAAAACACAATAAGGGCTTAATATACACAACCAAACAGTTAGTGTTTTTTGTGCACAATTTTACCCCGTCCTCTCTACAGCCAGCGACAACTACCTATATACTGCTACGAGAAAATATCTGATAAAGTGTGATTCCACAAACCTTATTATAAATGAGATCTCACACCGATTTAGAGTGTCCTTGACAAAATGCTTTTTTTTCTTAGCTCTCTGGAACTGAAAATTGGTACCGCCTTTAAAAAAAAACACAGACTATTTACAGCAAACAGTAAAAAGAGTGTGTACATTTTTTTGTTACCTGTAGAAGAAGAGCTCATGTATTAAAGCAGGAATGGTGCTGCACTGTGTTTTGTTAGTGTTATTATTGCAACGTGAACGGGGAAAAGATTACGGGACAGTTATTCGTGCGTTCCCCCAGAGCACTGCTCTGAAGGAGAGACTGAATTGCTGTTGTCACACGACAAAGAAGAAAAAACTTTTAGGAGACTGTTGTGAACTATACAATAACACCATTCCTGATACCTCACCCTAGTGAAAACAATTAGATTTGGATTAAATGCCTGGTAAAGTTTTCCAGCCATTCTATCGGTATATTCTGTAGCATTTAGAAATTACCTCTCAAATGCTAGCTAGCACATATCTTCCATTTTTATGTGAAAGGTAACCAGAACATTAATGGGAAGTGCAACACGGTGTGAGGAACAGCACTGAGTCACTGCAGATCGAGAGGTGTCCCTGCACCTCATTGACTGCCCCAACAGTGGGGCAGTTAGACAAACATCTTCAAAAAGTGGAAGTAGAGTGCAGCCAAAAATAAATCAATCAATCAAATGTCCCGATGGGTACTAGATCAGTTCAGTTCGGTGATTAGATTAAACACCTTTAAATAAAATGAACTGAATAAAGAGTCTTGTTATTTTATGATTATTCCAATTATGTACAGACTCTGCATCAAAGCATGTCATCAAACATGCCACTCTCCATGCCCTCGATAGAACATCCAAATATATTCCAGTCACTCTTTGCATTTCTGTGACACTTTGATAAAAAGTACTGTGTCTGCTTCTGTTCATATTTCCATTCTTGTCACTGTGCCTGCGTTTCTGGGTTGACACGATCCTGGAAGATGTACAGATTGTTGGTGGCTGCTATGGCAATTATATTTTCAGATGGGTGCCAAGCCATGTGCAGGATTTTCTTGGTGAAGTCCAAGCTATCGACGCCCACATCGCCCCTGCGACGTTTACCGCCAGTGTACACACGGCGGGTTCGCAGTACGGCCCGGGGCTTGCTGCTCTCTCGCCAGGCCTCCAGGGTTACGCCTCGGCCTGTCTCCCTGTCGAACATCCGGAAGAAGCTGTTGTACGCCCCTGTCATAATCACGCTGGATCATGGAGGAAAGGAGAGGCGAAAGGAAGTAAAGAGCGGGAAGAGACAAGCGGTGTTCATGGTAGAGGGGGAGGAAAAGAGGAAAAAGCAAACTGAATACACGAGGATTGATTTGATGTCTGTAAAGCTTGTCTCTGGGATTGATTTAAACGTCGGATAAAGCAGGAGGCCGGGCATTTAGGAAATCACTGTAAGCAGTAACACACTGACACAGCAGTCTGTTTTTGCTTCCAAATCTACTTAAGCTGTACTTTGTCTGTCCCCCCACCGCCTCTTACCTGTCTGAGCTGTTCCAAACACACTCAAACTTGTCAAAGATGCAGTCGTTTTCGTAGAGGGAACACAGCTTACTCCTCAGGTATTCATGGACCTGGGGATGATGCAAACAGTCAGCTTAAGTTTTGGGGAAGGTAGCATTATCCTGCTCAGGACGCTCACATTTTGGCATTTTAATCTTCTTTCTTGTACTTTGCTCTCATGTATAATACACCGGCAGTAAAAATGAGAAAAGGCTTCCAGATTTTCTTTGGGATCAAGTTGATGCTGCTGAATTATGCTGATCAACTGAATGAATTGTGTATGAATGTAAAAATATATGTATTTTGAATTTGAAAAGCATAACAAACACCCAAAATTTTCAAATTTGATTCAGACAGATTTTATGTCAGACAAATAATGAATACAATTTCCAAATAGGTGCAGGTAAAATCCTCTACCTGAAAGGTCTCCACTGGGCCTTTATCCATATTGATATCCCACACCTTAGCGGTGAGGTAGTCTCTGGTCAGCAGGTAACGTCCGCTATGGCTGAACTTAACATCCGACACAGAGGAAATAATCTCGGAGAAGAAGGAGCGGTTCCCTGGATCCTCAGGCTCCTCAAAAACTAATCAGACAGAAATATAATTGCATTGCTTTCGTGAGAGCAGGATTCCTCATGCACAGCTTGCAGTAAACTCTTTAAAATGTTTCCTCACGTTTGGTATGTTTGTCGCAGAGAGCCGAGGCTCTCATGTCACAGAGGCGCAGCGTTCCCTTGCTGCTGCTGTACACGAACAAGTGGCAGTGGTGAGGGTGGAACTCTGCCGCTGTTATCACCTCCGTCAGATCCTCCATGTTTGCTGGTTTGATGTCTACAATATCTGAGAAGCAGAGCCATCAAGGAACAAACAGCGCAGACATTAAGCACCACATAAATCTGGCGAGCTGGGTTTCTACCACAGCCACACCGAATTCCATGACTATGTTTACATTTTGTCAATTGAGGCAGCAGACATGCAAACAAATCACTTATATTCATTCATGCAGTCTTTTTATTTTCAGATGATCTACACGTTCACAACCTAAATTCATAAAGACATCCCGGAAAAAAAAAAAACTGCACCCCATCCTATCCCCAATATGCATGCACAGGCTGTTCCTCTCTGTTCTATTTGTGGTAGTCCTGTGTGGCTCAGAAGAAAGTGTACTGCCGTGTGAATTATTTAAACTCGTCTTCCATAGATGCCTCTATGATTTTCTAGGTCAGCTTCCATTTGAATGGGGAAATCACAACATGCAGCCAGTCCCACATGCTACCACCTGCACTGACTACTCAGCATTATAATGGAAACACAAATCCAATCAGAGTCACGTTGTTTACATTAAGTATAAATCAGAAGATGAATTTGGATGATTGGTTATGATTACTGTACATAACCTGGAATTGGCTCCGTGATATTTTAGGCATAAATTTAGATAACAGTGGATGAAATACAAACACAGATTAGAAGCATATGGGATGCGTTCCCAACACTGCTCAATTTCTTTTTCTTTAGTAAGGAAACTACATACATAATGATCAATACTGATAACTAAAATCATGCACACTAACATAGTAGCATGAATTGTTTTACAGTGTACCTTAACACAATTAAAATGAGATTTTATCCTTTATGGACACTTCACCATAAAATCAAACACAAAAAAAGCTTACTGACGTATATTAAACTTTTTCTTTTTTTTTCCCTTTTGGTGTAGACAGGAATCTTTACCTGTTTAGGTATATTGTTCTCATTGCTGTTTTACAATTACCATAAGGATACAGTTATACTTTAACAATGAACAGTGATCTAATTCATACCGCTGAATTCTCTGTAAAATTGAAGGAGTTTCCACCACACAAAAGTCTGAGAGGAGCTATAGAATTATTTAAAGCAAATGGTCATGGTTGGTTAAACTGAAAATAGTGTGTTATAATACAAAAAAAAGACAGTAAGGATACTGAAACTGCGGTCTGTGATGCCCAGGTGCCACATGTTGATGCGGAGGTCGTCAGCAGACAGGTAGGTTTCCCCATCGCTGTTGACTGAGATGGAGTTGACATGGTAGGTATGTCCATTAGCGAATACTCTTCTGGGACGGACCTCCACCATTAGATCTGTAGGTTTCAGCACTGGCACCTTAAATGGTGAGAGATAAAAGATTTAAGGCGGAAGGGAGGAGGTGATAGGAACAGGAGGAGTAAATCATAGGGCAAAAAGAAAGACAACAATGAGAAAGGACATAATTGGAGGACAGTAGAGCCATGGATCATTTAAGGACAGGAGCAAAAAGACAGACACTTGATTTGATGATTAAATGTTAGCCTGATAAATACTTGTATCAGGCATACCCAACAAAATGAAAGTGTGCAGTTGTATGTGTGTGTCCGAGTACCTGTAGAGAGGTGATGGTAGAGATGTCCTTGAGCCGTCCCTCCTCATCTTTCAGGTTGTATCCTTCTGGTCTCTTGTCTCTCTCGCTTACCTTCCACAGTTTAATAGTCTTATCTGTGACAGGCATCGGGATTTGCGTGCCAGAAAATGATGATTACATTCGTCTGTGAAGGTTCTCAGTCATCCAGGTCATCGTAGTCAAAGGAGCTTGCAAAGAAAAGCGTCTGGACTTCTTTGAGTTGCTAGAACTTAAAGAAGTCCAGACGCTTTTCTTTGCAAGCTCCTTTGACGATGATTACATTCATTGAAAATTGCAAAGCACAACAAAAATCACATTTGCAGCTAATTTAAAACATAATACTTAATTCATGCACCAAATTTAGATTTTTTTTTCTGTGCCATTATTGCACCCGTAAGTGAGACTCCAAAGACTATCTTGATGTTATTTAATTCTATGTAGGTAATAAAAGATGACACAAGGCTGCCATAATTTTGGAAATTGGAGGTAGTTTGAAACCAAAGTGTGTAAGCGATACCTGTGCCATATCAAGCAAAAACAACTGCTATTTATAACAAATCTCTCTCTCTCACTATCTCTCAATATATAGATAGATAGATAGATAGATAGATAGATAGATAGATAGATAGATAGATAGATAGATAGATAGATAGATAGATAGATAGATAGATAGATAGATAGATAGATAGATAGATAGATAGATAGATAGATAGATAGATAGATAGATAAAACCTATATGCATGTATACTTCCTGTACTTCATTTTACGACAACCAACAATCAATATGATGTTCTGATAGAGACTGAGAAGTCACTGATTTCTCACCATTGGTGGAGAGGAGGAAATGTGCTGCGTTCTGCTGTGGCAGCCATCTGATCTTGTTAATTTTTTCTTCTATCTCCACACTCTTCAGGTAGTCAAAGTCAGGCTCGTGGCTCTGAAACGTGCTGTAGACATTGTACTCCCCAGAGTCCCCTGTCTCGCCCACCTCCTCTGATTCACCTTTCGGCTGCCCAGGGCAGACAGTGAGGAAAACACGGCTTTCAGCATGCATTTACAGTATGTGTACGAAGCTATTTTTTTTAAAAAAAGCATGTGTACAGAAAGTGGTGGTTTTGCATTGTAAACTAACCTCAGTCTCTCTCTGAAAGATGACCACCCGGCCACCTTTGTCCCCCGTGGCCAGAAGGTCCCCTGTCTGGTTAAACTCCACTGTAGAGATGACATCAGCTGTAAGGAAGATAGGAACATTGGAGGCAATTAAACAAAAGTATAGAAAGAAGAAAAGAAAACCGCAGCAATGATAGAGTAGCGAGAACGTTAGGCAGACATGGCAAAAAAAGCACAGATGATTAAGTGACCATAACAATGTAGAAAAGGCTGGCAATGAAAGAAAAATTAATAAAATCACATATTATTTCAGTTACTCTAAACCATAAATCAACCATTTATGTCTATGATGCCTAAGGAAAATTTAAATTATGAAAGTGTCTGTTGCTGAGTCAGGCAGTGTCATCATACATTCCTTCTACTGTGCAATGCAGGAAGCTGAAATTAATCTGTTCAATTATACCAGTATGTTATCTGACACCACAGAGATGGCAGCGAGACATCGTCCGCTCTACCTTCAGTGACGTAGTCTCGCAGGAAGGTGTGGTTGATTTTGGGGCTCTCAGCGTCCTCGCCCATCTGAAGCTGAGGGAGGGTGACCCGCCAGTGCGCCCGTCCTGAGGGGAAGGGTCCAATCCGTAATGTCTCTCCCCACCCAGTCTCCGCCCATGCTGGTAGGGCCTAACGGCGCGGCCTGGAAAAAGGCATCCTGGGAAACCAGCCGGCAGGAAGAAGAAAAGGCACGTCGAAGAGATTGAGACTGGAATGCAAGGGGCGGGGGAAGGAGGAACAGGGTTTTAGGAAAGAGGAATGGGAGTGAGAGGAAATTAAGATGCAGGAGGACAGAAGAGAGAACAGTGGATGGAGAGCCTGGTGATGAAGACAGCTTTGGAAAGGAAAGACGAAGGCTGTCATTAGGTAGGCTGACAATATGTGCGCACAGCATGGCAAATGATGTGACCTTAGTTAGACATTCAATGCATTCATTAGCAAAGACACGTGTGTAGACGAACAAGGCCTAGTGGGTGCTGAATCAAATCACAGTGCTGTAGAATGAAGGAAAAGCAACAAACAACTAGAGCAGAGAAAAGCAAAAGATGAATCCTTGTGTTTAAGCTCAGAAATAAGTACATAATGAACATAGCATGAGAATGAAAATATCAGCTGCTACATTCAGCCCTACCACTGGTAATAATGTTCCCAGGGTGTGGTAGTCCTCTTTGACTACTTGCCAGATTCCTGCTCTCACATGCACGCACACTTCTCAAAAAGATAGTCCTTGACAGTGATCAGAGGAGAATGCGATGTCTTGCCTGTGCTGCAATAAGGAGGGAGACAGGCCTCAGCACACCTACCAGTCCGCCTGCTGCTGTCGCTGCTGCTGCTATTCCTGCTGCTGTTGTGTTAATGGACCTCTGCTGCAGTGTACTCAAACAGGCCTGCGTGTCTTTCCAAGTGGGAGGAGAAGGGACAGAGAAGAGAGAGCAGGGGTAGTAGTGAGAGGAGGAGAGGCAAAGGAGGAGAAAAAAGAGAAAGAGAGAGGGATAACGAGGAGGATGGAGGTCCGTTGCCTGCTGATGCTGTGGATCTGTGCAGCATCCAATGTGTCATGGCAGCCTCCTACTGGAGCAGCCAATCACAGTATAGCTGTCACTGGAGGATCCACCCACTGCAGGTGATGAGAAGTACCCAAGACCAGCAGAGGGAGCCCTTAAATACTGAGTGGCACATACCAGCATGCAGTTTTCTGTCCAAAGTAAAAATAATATTGAGGACTGCAGAGCAATTTAAACAGATGAAAGAAAAATTCTTTAAAAGAAACTTTTAAAACCTCACACACCAATTGATGGTATGTTGCTACAATTTCAGTTATTTGTCTCCAGAAAATAAAACATGATAAGAAAAGGATAAACAAGATATCAGTCAAAGAATGTTTGAAAAGCCCTTTCTTATTACAGCACTGTGTGATATTCCCTAAAAACTAAATAAACATTGTTCTGGTCACCTTGCTTTTATGATCTTCGGCTTTTCTTTTCTTTTCTTTTCTTTGCAAGGAGTACAATTTATGTTATGTTGTACTTATGTTGCACGGATAAATGTATTTAACAGAATCTGGCTAAATGAAATGTACTTGACTGGTATACAGTTGGCATTCAGTTTACACCAAGCCAAATAATTAGGATTAACCTATTATTTGCTATTTAAATGAGGACATGTTGGTGCTTTTTTGTTATTGTACAAATAAATATCACAATAGGTTGGTTTTCCTAGTTCTAAGATATTTACTTTTTTGGACACTTGGACACAGGTGTTAAATTTAAATGACGAGTTCATAACATGTACGAGCCGGGGGTTAGAGCAAATCCATTTAATCAGGTTCCTTTAGTGGATATCGGCTAAATAAAGGTCAAGGGATTACCTTGACGCAATCGTTTTCACGGGCTCTTTATGCTCTGCTCTCTGGCAAGTCGTTAGTCTGTCTTACTTTCTGCCTCCTCGCGTTCGAGGTGTTTCTCTTAGATAGCTCACTGGGCGTAAAAACTGAGTTTACCCGATCTTTTCTCGATTTACCTGAGCGAGGGGATGCCCTGCCTTCACTCTGAAGCGCTAGAGTCCATGGAGCCTGGCAGCGTGAGTCCTGGGGCATCTCCGGACGCTGGCGCGGAGTCGATGCGCAGGGGAATCGTGAGCGACTCGCCGATGGTGCAAGGCACGGGCTGGTTCTTCTCCCCACTGTGGAGTCCAAGGTCCAGGTTGCATAGCAGGAAGTTTGGAGATGGTACGACAAGCTACCAAGAGGACGCATGGTTGGATGACCACTCCGACTTCACAAGGGCTTACTTTTTACGCAGAACCTCAGCGTAAGAGTTTACATTTTATACCTCTACAGTTTTAGCTGAAACTCAAATTACTCAGATCCCTCAAAATTATAATGTGCGATTAAAACGTTTTTAACAAACTTTTGTTGAATAAAACGCTTGTAAAGGTGAACACTTTATTAGTAATGAAAATATAAGCTGCATTAGATAAAATTATGTTTCCACATATACGTTTAATACTTTTTATACAAATTTTAAGTACTTTATTTTAGTTTTGCTTTTAAATAAATCGTGTAATTTGTGTATGATTTCAGGGTCAGTTGTCCACAGACAGAAATGTCCCCACTTCTGTCAAGGTTTCAAAGGAGGAGCTCTGACCATTCCGAGGCGCTCATGAAGGCACCTTATCGGAGAAATTCTTCCCCATTGAGAAGCTCAGACCTGAACGTTTTAACTTTGACAGACAGACGCCTCGCTTCAAATCTCAGTGTCCCTGAATGGATGGACCACTTTGGTCCAGATGTTAAAGAAAGCCATTCACCATGCTGTCTCTGCTTACCTCGTTGTTCCCGTTTTCAGTTTTCTCCCTGTCAACCACGAGCTCCCGTTTGCCCCTGCTCATCTAGCTTACCCCACCCTCCACAGTTTTTTCCACCCACATCATGTGGCCATGGTGACGGCTGCCCTTGGATGATGGGGCTCCTAGGAGAAGGCCTAAGCTGTATGGGTTCTTTAGCAGAGCTCTGCCAGGGGACTGTGATCCATGTTGGGGAGCTACTGGGAGCAGAGGGTGGTTCGCTCTCTCTTGTACGGAAACACTGTGGTGGAAGGAGTAGCTTGGAAGACGTGATAGCCCTAACATCACTGGGGCACTTGAATGAGGGAAACCCATACAGCCAAGCTTATCTAGAACTGGTAAAAGGGATCATGGGATGCGTAATGGCTACAGCTTCACCAATAAATCTAAGAGATGCATCTGAGGTAAATGTTGATGTCATGATTGTACATGTAAGCTTAACTCCCATGTTCCAGGGCACAGACGAGGGATTAAAAATCAGAAATGAGGACTGCATGTTTAATGAGTCACCCATTTCCTGAAAGTCTGTTTTGAGATGATGACATGGCTATTTGAAGAAGCCTGATAGGGAATCCCTGATGACGCAGTTTCTTTTAATCCTTTTAGTGACTGCTTCCAGTGATAAACCTTGGATTACTGTCCTTTCCTCGCACATGCCCACACATACACCCCCACAAAAGTAGATTCATGCCAAAGCTGTCTAAAAGGCTTACAGGTGGTGGTCACAGCAGCTCTTCTTGCCCTCACAAGTAAGGTGATTTGGAATGTGTGCCTGGAAGAGTTGAACACCAGGTAAACCCAGTCAGCGTGGGTGTGCATGGGTTGTCCCTAATAACTAGGTAGATGCCAAGCATCCTGAGAAGTGTGGGTATTTTTGGTCAGATGTGGCTAAAGCTGATGAACAGCGCTGACCCAATAGCTTAACAACAAAGGGTTATGAAGAGATTAAAGTTAGTTTAGGTATTAAAGTCTGTTGCTACTCAGTTGCCACAAATATCTAACATACATAAGACTGTTGGATAGGATATGTTTAAAACATGTTGCTGTTAAGTAATTAATATTAAGTGATCCTCTTACATGCACTTATGTTTTCCTTATTTGTCCCAACAGGACCCCAGATTCAACTTAGCCAATGATCAAACATCAAAGATCAGGACGGTTCTGAGTGTTCCTATCAGCAACCATAGGGGAGAGGTATGTGTGCCGTTGCAAATACCTTTAACTAATGTAAATGTCCTGTGGATTTTTCAGTGGCATATTGTTCATTGTCATAACAGAATTTTAAATATAGATTGGATGTAAATAAAACGTTTTCTTTTTTTGAACAGGTTTTAGGTGTCCTGCTAATGATCAACAAAAGAAATAGTTGCGATGGATCACGTTCTGTTTTCACAAACGTTGATGAAAAGGTGAGGGATTGGACTTTAGTATGGAGATTTTTTTCTATTATAAACATTATTTATAATGTCAGATATTTGCCTTGTCTTAATGCTTACCACCCATAAATACGCGTTTGATTTTGTTTTAAGGTGTTGTCAAATCACATGGATGTGTTGGGGACTGTCCTGGATAATGTCCAGCTGTATGAAGGTGCGAGACAAGAGGCTAAACGCAGTAAGGTAAAGCCAGAGAACAGTTTAAAATCGTTTTATGCCTTGTAACATGTATATCTAAGTAATATCTTCATGCATATGTGTGTGTGTGTGGTCCAGGCTTTGATAGAGATGGCACAAGTACTATCAAAGGAGCACCATTCCCTTGAAGTTATGCTGAGTAAGATGGCTGCCACCATCATGCCCTTTACACACGCTCAATACTGCACCATCTTTATCCCCAGTGAGCAAACTTCAGACACTGAAGAAAAGGTACATTATCTTGACATCCTGCTCAATTTCCTTGTTTTCCATTACTTTGTCTGTTTAGAATATAGTACAATATTTTTAGCCATACACAATGTTTTCATTTTTTTTGTTTTGTTTTGTTTTGTTTTTCATTTTTGTCTTTTGATTACAGACTTTATTCTCAAGAGTTATACATTTGGAATGTGAGGAGCTCGGATCAACCTGCCAGATCTACAGAAGGTATTGTCCGGAGACTTTGCAAGTCCTTGAGTGTGATTTACTTTTAAAACAAATATGGGATATTTGGGGGGTTTTGTAATTTGAAAGTATAATTTTTCAGGGAGCGTGACCTCAGGAATATAGATCCGTCATATGCCTTTCGAACCCTGACTTCTATGGAAACACTTAATATGTCGAAGAGTTCTGATGAACTGAAAAGGAGTCTCATCTGCTGCCCAGTTAGAAATGAGAGATCTGAAAATGTTATCGGTAAGTTCTTTTCTTGAATGGCAGTAAACATTGTAAACAGGATAGAATTTGAAAATAAATCTTTCACACCTCTGTTACCAGACAAGCACAAATGAAGCACAGCATACAAAGCTCTCTTATTAAAATAGAAAATAAAATAGTATCAAATAATATAAAATAATAGGTTTCACAGATGATTTGCAGTGACCTTTCACAGCTAGAAATCCTTACTTACTGTTTAGACCTTTTCAGTCTTTATACTACTTACTGTGATCTGCTCTGAGAAGACCAGATCTGGACATTTTATAAAATTGTTTCAGTTTTTAATCCAGTTATCTTTTCTAGCCACTTGAATATTTAGATGCTGAGATTATTATTGTGATTTTTTTTCCCAGTGATTCCAAAAACAAGTTGCCCATCTCAGCTTTACCACAGAAAGCAACTAGACTATGTGTTAAAAACAAAAACATAATTTGAAGAACTTTGTGCTCAAGCTACACAACCATCTGTCTTTTAATGTCATTTAGCTGTGTGCCAGCTGATGAACAAACAAAGCAGAGCCTCAGATGAAATGGAAGTCTTTAACCGATATGACGAGCGCCTTCTGGAAGACCTGGCAGTGTATTGTGGCCTGGCTCTACAGTATGCTCAGGCAGTCCAGATCACTGAGGAGCGGAGGGCCAGTATAGAGGTCACACAGGAGGTGAGAACACTATCTCGCCCAATTAGTAAGTTAGAGAAGAGTCAGAAAAATAATTCATACATTAACAAATCTTAAAGTTTTGTTTCTGAGTTTTCTTTGTTTATTGTAATTGTGCAGGTCCTTGCCTACCACATCACTGCAGCAGAGCAGGAAATCCAGGCATTGCAGGTGAGTCTTTCTTTGGAAGAAATCAGCCTTTCTCTTTTTATCCAGTTTATCCCTGTTACAGCGTGGCATCGTGCATGTAAATAGTGATTTAAAGTAAATAGCGCACACATTTGTTCCCTTTTCTTTCATATACCTTGTTCTTTCTGTTAAATGCCTTCCTTCTCCACTCTTCCTATTTTTTTAATCACTATGGCAGTAGTCAAGCAATCAACCCTTGCTTTGTTCCAAGAGGCCAGATTTACAGGCTTTAATGCTATTGTAGAACTAATGCCCTAACAACTTAAAGCTCTTGATCAGCTGCTATCACTGAATGTGAGTGTTAAGGTAACCTCCTCACCCATGTTAAAGCTAGATGGGTTTTCTGTGTTTACACACCTAGGTAAACTGAGGAAAAGAGCTCAAGTTCTATTTTGTTTGTGTGTGTTTGTGCTTGAACGTCCTGAAGAGTACATTTCAATTTCTTTTATTGGTTGTGTTTTTAGGAGGCCACCATTCCTTCTGCTGAATTGCTGAATATTCTAGACTTCCATTTCTCTGGTTTCGGCGTGCCAGAAGACGCGACAACACAATCCACTATTCGCATGTTCCTGGATCTCAATTTGGTGCAGGATTTTAACATAGACTACAAGGTAGCTCAGCTTCTATTAATATTAGTAGCGTCATTTTCTTTATCATATAAATGAGGAAACAGTTAATTTTTGTTTGTTTGTTTGTTTGTTTGTTTGTTTGTTTGTTTGTTTGTTTGTTTGTTTGTTTGTTTGTTTGTTTTAGAACAAAATGACATTAATAGGCTTGTTTCATAAGTATTTATGAATTCAAAAATCCTTTTTCATACACATCATGCTTCTTTTACATCTTTTTTCCAATCAGGATACAGGATAGTGCTTGTATCAGTGTTAGTGTGAAGCCAGTTTGGCGTTTGTGCCTTTTGAACAAGCACAAAATTCAAAGTTTAATAACTAAGCATTTCACAATGTTCCATTTTAAAAGTTGGGGTAAAGAGATTTTGGTAAGAAGAAAAGCTTCTCTGTCAAAATCTGCAAGCTGCATCTGCAAGTTATCTGTGAATTTCTTGGTAAAATCCTGTTGTGTAGCTACTGATGTTAAGGACTGTGAAACCCTGGGGTTCTGTGGTGGTTCAAGCTTGTTTCACTGGCATTGGTCTTTTTTTCATTTCATTAACTCCATCTTATCTAAGGCACCAAAACAGGAATCACGTTAGTGGGAAAAGGACCTTTGAGAGAGGAGAATATGAGTTCATAATGGATATTTTAGTGTTATCTTATTAGCTCTTACATTTGACAATATGTAGTTCAATATGTCTCTTTGAGTTACAGGAATTTCACTACTGACAAACTAGAAAAGCACAATAGAATCACCTAATACCTTAAATATTCTCAATTTCTATTATTTATCAATTTTACATATCTCATCCTTCCAGAGTCTTTGCCAGTGGGTTTTGACTGTGAAACGTGGCTACAGGAACAACGTGCCCTACCACAACTGGCACCATGCAGTGAGCACTGCTCAAAGCATGTTTGCAATGCTCATGGCAACAGACCAACTCCAGGTTAGTTTGTGGTAAAAGCAGAGTGGGTCTGTAGTTGCTATTATTATAATTTTATTTACAATCAATTCTATGTGTCCATGTGACAGTCACACTGTGACATTTGCATAATGCCGCCGGAGTTTCATCTGTCCTGTAGCTCAGAAGTTTTGGGAGGAGTCAGTTGAGGACTGCCAGGGTTGTCCTTCCATACTCAGCGCTCTTAACTGTTTGGAAGAGGATTAATTTTAGATCTTGCCAAAACCTCTTAACTGCTGTCTGTAACAATCAGACACATGCCTACGCCTCAACTCAAGTGACTTCTGCCATTCACTCACCAGTGTTCTAAGCTTTTTGGAGATCCAGGTGTATGGCCACCCTGGGGGTCTCTGTACCAGGACCAAGCTGTATCTGTTATGCATATTTGTATCTGTTATAGTCTGGAGCTTAATTATGTGGGATATTCAATGAAGACACTGACTGGTATTAGTAACACTAAAATGGAAGTATCATTTGTCGTACTTCATTTCTTTAACATCAAACATTGAATAGTAGAATTACAGTTACACTTTTTTTTCAGTATTTGTTCAGATAGAAAATGACATTACTATCTAACATTTTACTGTCTTATCACTTAATTCTTTTAGATTAGAGATTATTTAAATACAATTAAAATACAAAATTTTTTTTTAAATGATTTAGAGATTTTGCATCATCAACTATCCATAAATTCCTGCTTCCTGTTTTTTACCCTTACATATACTCGTGTGTAGGGATCCATAGACTTCAGCTCCAATTGGGGTTGGTCCTTTATCATCTTATCTGTTAGAAACTTTTATTATCGACTTTTGACAGCACATGAGCCACCTATTGATACAAACTTTCTTTTATTTTGTGTAGCACATGTGCAATATATACATGTGCAGATGATTATTTTCTCACTTATTATTTTTTTCCTATAAAGCGTTCAATTATAAAATGCAGAAAAATTATTTTCTTCATTATTACAACCTGTTTCTTTCTGTTCATATGTTAGACCATTTTTTCTCGTCTGGAGATCTTAGCGTTGATGATAGCCACTCTGAATCATGATGTTGATCACAGAGGAGTTAATAATTCCTTCATAGAAAGGTAAATGTTACTTCTTCATCTCTCACATTTACTCCATTACTTATTTTTACTCTAAATTATCTAGACCATAATTATTTGTATTTATTTTGATTTGTACTATCTATAACACTTATTAGTCACTGCCTACTTATATTCAGTCCTGATTCTTTCTTTCTTTTTTCTCTCAGGACTCATCAGCCTTTAGCTCAGTTATATGGACACTCCTCTCTTGAGAACCACCACTACAACCTGTGTGTCTTCATCCTAAACAACACTGTAAGATGCAAGAAATAAGTTATGTTTGCATGCACACAACAGGACGTTCAAATGAAGCTCATATACTATATCTATTATTCTGCAATCATTCCACTTGTGAAATAATTAGATTATTTTGATCTCTGTGTGTGAACTTGTAGTCTTCAATTTAATTTACTTTCTTTCTCTCTCTCATCTTCCAGGGCAGTCAGATTCTTAGCGGTCTGTCTGCTGAAGAGCACAAAGCTCTATTACACTTAATCAAAAGGGCAATCCTTGCCACAGACCTGACTGTCTACATGGAGTACGTCTGAAACATTAAAAATGTCATAGAAGACGTAGATTACACATTAAGTCAGTCTTATTTTAACCCATGTTTCTTCTGGCTGTTTTTAAATTTTTTTTTTCAGAAGAAGAAAGGAGTTCTTTTCTCTTGCTAACAAAAGCGGAGTGAGCTGGAAAAGTGAGAAACAAAGAGACTTGCTCACGTGAGAATCACATAAATTAGAATCAGAGGCATATTATATTGTTGTGCTCGGTAAACCAAGAGAATGCGCTGTGTTGTAAGCTATTACTTTACCCCACAGGTCAATGCTGATGACAGCCAGTGACCTCTCTGCTATCACAAAGCCTTGGCCTGAACAAAAAAGAGTAGGTCTCACAAAGTAGCTCTGAATGAAAAATAAAACACTTCATGCTTCATCTCTCAATCCTTTTTCACTGCAACCTTAACCTCACTCTTCCGCCTAACAGATTGCCAGTTTGGTTGCCATGGAGTTCTTTGCACAGGGGGACAAAGAGAGGGAAGAGTTCAAAATCAAACCCATTGTAAGTGGAGCTTGCAGGATTTGTAGTGTGCCAAGGATTCTGAAAATGTTGAGTGGAACTCACATCCGGATAAAAAAGTGTGCGCACATAAAAAGGAATTTAAATCAATATTATTTTTTCATGATTGGAATCAAACAAGAATCCAATCATTTGTGAATATCTTGTTTCAGTCTGATGATAAATGTTTTTAAGTTTAAAAGGCATGCTGTTGTCCTATTTCTTGTTGCGCTACAATTGCATCTACCCCGTCGTATAACAGTATCACGGTGCCAAAGACTGTTCTTTGAAAAAATACATAACCACAAACACTGGTATGTCTCAGAATATCTTCACATTTTTGTCACTGTGGTTTAAAAAAATTTCTTATTTTGTTTACACAGATTCAAAAAAGGGTTTTCATAAAATGTTACTGTTACTCTGTCTACACTATAACAAAAATAACAATATCTTTGAATACATAAAGCTTTATAAAGCCTGTTGTGTATTTCTGATGCATTTTTCCCCATTCAGAGTGAAGTAAATTTAATGTAGCTTGCAGTGTTTGGGGTTGAATCAATCTTCATATATAAATGTTCATATTCAAGTACTGCATACTTTTACAATTCTATCTGATCTTCTGTAAGTGCTTTAAGTGCTTTTTAACAGCCACTTTATGCTTACTTTTCACTAGGACATAATGAACAGAGAAAACAGCACTCGACTGCCGTATATGCAAGTTGAATACATTGATGAGGTCTGCTATCCACTCTACAAGGTGTGTTATTACTATTGGTATTGTGTAAGCAATGTGTAGATAACTGTATATTCTACTTGCATGCATGTGTCCTTATATATTTCATCACAGAATTCACCTTGTTGTCATCTTGTTCCCTTAAGATCAGTTGTAATTTCCACTGTTCTATCAACAATCCCATCTCTGTCTTTGCCTTCCTCAGACTGTATCGAGACTGTTTGACTCCTGCTCTCCTTTGCTAAATGGGTGTAAGAAGAACAGAGAAAACTGGCTGCAACTTGCTGATGAACAAGAAAAAGAAAACAATGAAAACTTCACTGCATGAAGACTTTAAGGGAGAGACACAGACAGACCAATGAACAGCGGACTGGAGAGAAGATGAAGACACGTGGCTTCAGAGGCTAAAAGGAGGCTTGCCCATCTTCATTCTTCTAAGTGAAGACTGACCTATTGCTCACACATCAGAACTTTGATGAGCAAACTGGTTAATATGTTATGCAGTGGCCCTCACGGTTATGATTATTCCTGCACTTGTATTGCAAACAACTTATTGTGCCACATATATAATAGCAAATTAAATGCATTTACTGTATGTAAAGATGTACTAAATAGCTTCTCAAAGTACTTTACATTAAAAGCTACATTCACATTTATGTTCTCTCTGTATGGAGTGTTAGGTTAGGGGATGGACTGCTCTGCCTTCACATTGAGCCTACATTAATCTGTTTATTTAGCAGTGAAGCTTTGAAAGTCTGAAAAATGACTTTGATTATTTGCACACCATATCTGTATTTGTATTTTTATCTGTGCTACACTGAGTTTCGTAAGACCTGTATCCAGATTTTCAAATGCATAAGTATTTTAAATGTACTGCTTCCTTTCCACATACCATCAAATTAGTACAGTGATCTATAACATAATCAATTTTGTGAACTTGTATTCAACTATTTATTTTATTAGATTACTGACATCTACATTTTTTTTTTTATCTGATTTGACTTTCTTTCCATAATGGCTCTTTGGAGCACTTTGACCCTGTGCTAATTCTATTAATTGTTCCCCTTTATTGGCTCTGACTTACAAGGTTATCTTGAAATTTAGCAGAACTGATAACAACTAATGTTATTTCCACCATCTGAAACTGAGCAATAAAGATATTGTTCACCACACATATACAGCATGCATTTTAAATAATTATCCAGCCTAAAATGTTCAAAGTATTGTCACATACCTTCTATATGATTTGCATAACCTTGTTAATAGTAAGTAGTTATTTAGCTGAACTGTAGAGGCAAAAGGGGCAGATGAGTGTATAGTAAGCCAATTTATTATTAGTAGTAGTAGTAGTAGTAGTAGTAGTAGCGTTGTTTTATTGTTACCTGGATTATTTAGGGGAATGGACGTTTGCATTCCAGGCCTGTGGGTGGCACTGGTGCTCTTAAACAGGGCGCTGTTGCTGCCGACGGCTCGACGCTGACTGGCAGAAGAAGACTTCAACGGAGAAAAAGAGGGATAAAATGACAGGGCGCGCAAAAAGAAAACACAAAGCCGTTCAGGTAAATACGCTTTGTTTTGACCTGCTGTGTTTGGTGCAGGAATATGCGTTTAAAACAGCAGCCTTACCAAACGAGACGCCGTGCTCTGTGTGCAGCAGAGCAGCTGCCGTTAAAGTCGGTGTGAAGAAGTGTTTAGCAGCCTGACCGAGCAGCAGTGGACAACATGGCAGCAGCTCTGCAGGCTGGTCCCACAAAGCAGCTTGTTCAGCGATGCTAACAGCACATACTCGAATGGGGTCTTGGGCTTTGATTAAATGGAAAGCACTGCACCATAACTGGACCTTTATGCTAGCTAGGAAATATCCGTGCGTCGTTCCCATTCACTGATTGTGTAGTGTGGCATCAGCAAGCGCACTGTGGGTGTCTTCATTGATTGGTGCCTTTATCCATTAAACACCAATAAATGGCCCCATAAAATCGTTTTGCTAAGGTTGCGAGCAACTATTGGAAAAGATTTCGATCCCTACTCGTATTGTACACGCCACTGCAGGGTACAGAGTCCAAGGCAGTGGACACAGCTGTACTTATTGTACACTAGTGCTGATGCGAGGTCGATGCATTATTTCTCACGCAGTAAATATTGACCTACTTCTGTGGAGACCATGATGCTCAATGATTATTATAGAAGTGTTTTGAATAACCTTTATCGATATTTTTTTTTTTTTGGAGGGGGGCTTCTTTTTATAATAATATAGTGGTTGGTTCAATGTATCCACGATATGTTTTACTGTCAACCTGCTGAATCAAAATGAGATATTTGGAGCTTGATATAATACATAAATAGGCAACTTACTATGCAGTATTGCTGAGGAGTTCCCCTGCTTTTCATGTCTTTAGGAAAAAGGCACAAATAATGGAGAGGTGAAGAAAGCTCGAAGTGAAGAATCCAATGATGTGCTGCCATCGGGAGTGAAATCGGAGCAACGTGATGAGCTGATGCAGTTATACAGTTTTCAAATGCCAGAAGATCTGTACCACTTCTGGGAATTCTGCAGCGAGCTTTGCACTGACAACCCCTGTGGTATGATGATGTGGTACTAGACTTCATAGGGTGGAACCGCTGAATTTAATACTGCTTAGTATTTCAGTCTAATAGAACATTAAAGACGAGGTAATTCAAAGCAAAAAAAAATTCCACGTGACAGTCGGTGGTTAAGGACTTCAAAATGAACAGATCTCCTATTATACTTAAACATGAAATTCAGAACCTGTTTTTTAGCTATTAGATGCTCAATCGTTGTAATGAACTTAGGAGCTGTAATACAGGTGTGAAACAGATGACACAGTAGAAGACAGAAGCATCACGTCTGTAATACTGTAGTACTGTACGGTGCTTTAAAGGCCAGTGTAACAGCTAGCTAAAAGCAGATGTTCTTGAAGGTGCTGCGGTGAGTGGTAGTGTACACACTGCAGTAGAGTACAGCAGCTGACAGTCAATGATCATTTCATCTATAAAATGTCAAATATACTGAACACCTGAACAATTTTATCTTTGATTTTTTTTTTTTTTTTTGTTATTTTTGAATCCAGCCCTAAAACAGTGGATGATTTGTTTCCACTGAGTGTTGTTTTGTTCTCAGATTTAAGTTTATTTCATTTATCAAGGTTTTTTTGAGCAGTGCAGATGATTCATTTTATCATTAAGTGAAAAATCTCCATCTCAGATACTTATGTGGTGTATAAGATATGTGCTACAAAACAGTGTGTCTATTTAGTAAAATATTTCATCAATAATTTGCACTTAAGTAATGCTTCTGTGTCAGCTCGTTTCTGTATCAATATATTGTCACTCTCTGTAGGTGCTCTGAAAGACTCGCTGGGATTGCAGCTAGTTGGACCATTTGATATTTTGGCAGGAGCTCACAAAAACTCCAAGAATTCCCAGCCGAACTTCCACCTTCACTGGCGATATTTTTATGACCCACCAGAGTTTCAGACCATACTCGCAGGGTGTGAGAACAGCCAGCATCACATTGGTTACTACAGGTATAGAACATAAGATCTGAAGTGTGTGACTATCGGCTTTTATTAGAATCTTGTAGCTTCCACCAAAGGCTGCTTCCAACATTTGCTCTACCGAGAAGATAGAGAGCATCGTGTGTAATAATATGAAAATAGTGATAACAATATGTACATGAGCACAAGTGGTTCTGATTTTGTTGTTGCTTTGTTTTACTGAATTTCATTGTTCCGCCAGAGATACTCCAGACTCCCTCCCTTCGTTTGTTGGGGAAAATGAAGCCAAGAAGGGCTGTGCTATAACACAGATGGGGGACAACGTGTTTGCTGCAGTCCAGTGAGTGTTAACCACCACAAACTCACCTTATATCACTTTATATAATCCAACTTCCAGCTTAAGAAACAAATTCTTGGCACAAGAACAAAAAAAGTCCTTGTGCATTAGTGACCACTGATGGTGGTGGTTTTATTTCCCACATCACATTTCACAATAAACTGTTTTGTTTTTTTAAATGTAGTGTTTAGGTATGTACTGTTTAACAGGTTCTAAAAGTGATCTGAAGGGGGACAAATGCTGAAAAAGCAACAAGGTCACAGCCTCCAAAGCAGGAGAAATGAAAACTGTTTTTTTATGTTCAGGAAAATCAGGAAGAGCTTAGTATCAGCTGTACTGGAAGGTAGATCTGGGCAATATGGATTAAAAAAAAAAAAAATCACAAATTTTTTTTTCTTTACTGAACAATTTCAGTTTCTGGTGAACTGATGGCAGGGATACAGATTTAACGCTAAGCAAGAAGACTCTTTGTAGGAAAACCTGTTGCGTGGACTTTCCACTATTCCATCATGCTTGTTTGAATGGTATTATTTAGGGCTGCACGATTTTGCATAAAATGAGAATCACGATTATTTTGGCTTAGAATTGAGATCACGATTATCTCACGATTTTCTTTTCCAGTATAAATATTTATTGCACTTATTAACTGCACATCAACTTCGCAACAGTTGAGACTGAACATAAAAACAATAAATAAACATAAAAACAACAAATGTCTCACATTTTGTTGTTGCTGCAAAATGTTGTACTGCTTGAAATTCCGTCTCCACCGTTGCTCGACACTGCGTGTATAGAGCAGTGTTGCCAACTTAAGCTGGGCAGACACTGCGATTTTTTTCAGTCGCGCGATTCAGCTCCTGCTCAAACTGTACGGTTGACTCGCAGGGGTTAGAAGTTCATAGGTCACGATGCAGGGTCTCACACTATACGGCCCGATGCTCTGATGCGACCCGAGTGCTCACACTGTGCGTCCATAAAATGAAGGTTATAAGAGAAATTCTGTTGCTCGCTCTCCCTCTCTGTCTTTCACTCACACAGACACGCCACCACCATCAACTTTGCTAAATTGCTAATGAAAAACATTGACCAGGCAGCTGTGATTGAGCAGCAGTGTAGATCCAACTATTTTCACGGTTGTTGTGGTCGTGATAATTTTGTGAGGCCACATCGAAAAGGCTCGGATGAGCTTGCCATAGTTCTACAAGTTGTGCCTCCATCGCTTGTGTCCAGATCACACGCTGCACTGCCGTGCTGCGCCGTCTTTTTCGCTGACATTTGTGTTTGCGCGTGCGCAGTGTGAGAAACTGCGGTGACACCCTCACGACGGTCGCGAGGATTTTAAACAGGTTTGAAATCCTCTCGACCAAGCGATTGATGATCGGGAGCTGGTCGTGAGGTGTCAATCGCTTCTCGTTACCCCACGTATACTACACGATGCACGACGCACGATGAAGGCCAAAATCGGGCCGATCGCCAAAACGGTCGCACGACTCAAAAATCTGCTCAAAATGGGCCAAAAATCGCACAGTGTAAGCCCAGCATTAGCGACTTTGTCGCTATATTTAGCGAGTTTTCAGACCCCCTTGGCGACTTTTTTTCTAAAAAGCGACTAGCGACAAATCTGGCGACTTTTTCTGGTGTTATTGGAGACCTATTTATGACGACTTTTTGAAGTGAAAGCGCGTATCGCTTTTACTCTCAACAAGCAGCGGGTGCTGCCGTGGGCATCTCACCCGTTCCAAAGCGCTCACGGGCGGAGAATAGTCCCCCCCAGCTTCTATCAGGGCAGAAGATGTTCACACCTGTGCGTCCGAACTGCAAATGAATAGCGCATGAGCGAAGCCGCTGCTCTCGCACTGACTGTAACGCAGTCAGTTCTTCTTTTACTGTTGTGCTTTTTTGTGGATCACGAGCTTTAAAACTACTTATACACACACACACACACACACACACACAGTAACTCCACCAGAGTGCCTATTTCGGGTCACTTTTGCCGGTACAAGCCCGGATAAAGGAACAGGGTTGGAATTGTGACATTAAAAAAAAAACAATAATTGCTAAAATAAATTTAATTTGTAGTTATAAATAAATTCTAAATGCATTTAGAACGTTCTTTACTCACTTTATGTCTCTTCCATGATGTTATTTCTCTCTCCAACAACGTAGGTTACAATTATATTAGCATGACCAATTATGCAAATTAGGCGATGACGTCATTTAACGACTTCTAGCGACTTTTAGGACAGCCAATAGCGACTTTCCTTACTGAGGAGTTGGCAACACTGGTATAGAGCAGGTAGTGCAACAATAGAAAAATAGTTGCAGGACGGCACTGTGTAGCGTTTGTCTAGGGTGTTGATCATTTTCCTAAATCCCTCGTTTTGCACAGTGTTGATGGGAGCCATATCTTTGGTCAGGTGATAAGTGATAGCCTCCGTAATTTCTTTGTGCCTGCGGGAGTTCGACGTGAAGCGCTGTATAAGGTTCCCGTTATTGATGTTTGGGTGGTTGACCGGGACGGATTTTCTCCTGTCACTTTCTCATGTGCTCTCCGTTGTTTTTTCCCTGCTAATTTTAGCAGCCAGCTTCTGTATCACGTGGTATAAGGCTCCGCCCTTGTCATTTGTTGAGCAGGAAGAGTGAGCGCTTGTTTTCATGCAGATTACGTCCCGGATCAAAATGCGGTACAATCGTCGTCTTTATTTACTGCTCACAAGGACATCTTAGTTGCCTGACATGTTTTTCACAAGTCCTTGCAAGTAATGTTTACATTATTTTTTTCGTCTTCTGAGGGAATGGGCAACATGTTGACTATGATTGACTGCTGTGGCGTTATGCCAACCCTACAATACTGTCTGATAGGCTATCCGGTTGTTCAGTCTGACGTCAGTGAGTGATTAAGATGGCGCCGGTGAGGTCGGCTGCCGTCACGACTGCTCCGACCACTTTTTCTTTGTCTTTGTTTTTTAAGTTAGTTTTCAGCGTTTCTAAATCGGCAAAATCATCACCATTGGGTACATTAGGTATGACAGTGACACTCTTGTTTCTATTGGTATACAATGTACTCACAATTCGAAGTTTTTAACTCCGGATCCGAGCTGGCCGAGTGAGATCTCGAGGGAGAACAAAGGGAAGCGGCGGCGGCCTAGAGGGAAGCGAGCCGGCGTCAGGAACAGGCTGAGAGCTCGTGCACACCGCACACCTCTGCCTAGCATCCTGCTCGCCAACGTCCAGTCACTGGAGAACAAGCTTGACGACCTCAGGGCCAGGATAAAGTTCCAGAGAGACATTCGGGACTGCAATCTCCTCTGCTTCACCGAGACATGGCTGAACCCAGCGGTGCCGGACCACGCCATCCAGCCGGCCGAGTTCTTCTCGGTTCACCGCATGGACAGGACACGGGACTCGGGGAAGTCAAGGGGAGGCGGCGTGTGTTTAATGGTGAACAACAACTGGTGCAACAGTGCGAACGTTGTTCCTCTCACACGCTCCTGCACACCAAATCTGGAACTACTGTCCATCATGTGTCGTCCTTTTTATCTACCTCGGGAATTTACATCGGTCATTGTAAGTGCCGTTTATATTCCACCACAAGCGGACACGGTCACCGCCTTATGCGAGCTGCATGAGGCACTCACACAGCACCAGACACAACACCGGGACGCTGCGCTTATTGTGACGGGGGACTTTAATAGCGCCAACCTCAAACGCGCAGCGCCGAACTTTTATCAACACATCACCTGCCCCACCAGGGGTGAAAGGACACTGGACCACTGCTACACTACGGTCAAGGACGGCTACAAGGCACAATCCCGCCCCCCGTTTGGCAAATCTGATCACGCCGCCATCTTCCTCATGCCAAAATACAAACAAAGGCTGAAACAGGAAGTTCCGGTTCAGAGGAAGGTCGCGCGCTGGACGGATCAATCGGTGGCCGCGTTACAGGACGCACTCGATGACGCAGACTGGGGCATGTTCAGAAACAGCTCCGACGATGACGTCAACGTGTTTACGGAAGCGGTTGTGGGATTCATCGGGAAACTAGCGGATGATACCGTGGAGACAAAGACTATCACAACGTTTCCCAACCAGAAGCCGTGGGTGGATAAAACCATCCGCGACGCTCTGAGATCCCGCACCGCTGCCTACAACACGGGACTCATGACGGGGGACATGGACCCGTACAAAGCCGCGTCATATAACGTGCGGAGGGCGGTGAAAGAGGCGACGCAGCGCTACGGGAGGAAACTAGAGTCACAACTCCAACAGAGTGACTCTAGGAGCCTGTGGCGGGGACTAAGGACAATAACGGACTATAAAGCACCAACAACCGGTATGACGAACGCGGCCGTGACTTTGGCAGACGAGCTGAACACTTTCTATGCTCGCTTCGAGGCTGCAGCTAAGGTCTCCAACAATGCTAGTGTTAGCGGCGCTAACGGCTGCAGACAGGAAGATACTGCCAGCACCGGAAACGTGCTCGTCATCTCCGAGCATGAAGTAAGGAGAGCCTTCAAGAGAGTGAACACCAGGAAAGCAGCAGGACCAGACGGCATCCCAGGTCGTATCCTCAGAGACTGCGCATACCAGCTAGCTCCTGTGTTCACTGAGATATTCAACATCTCTTTATCTCAGTCGGTGATCCCCACATGCTTCAAAGAGTCCATCATTGTTCCTGTCCCGAAGAAACCCCACCCTGCTTCTCTCAATGACTATCGCCCTGTAGCCCTCACCTCAGTAGTGATGAAGTGCTTTGAACGCCTGGTCAGAGACTTCATCATTTCTTCACTACCAGTCACACTGGACCCACTACAGTTCGCTTACCGTCCAAATCGTTCCACAGACGATGCCATCTCTCATCTCCTCCACACATCACTCACTCACTTGGACACTAGAAGGGGGAATTATGTTAAAATGCTCTTCATAGACTACAGCTCTGCATTTAATACCATAATTCCCTCCACACTCACCACCAAGCTGGAGCATCTGGGACTCAGCTCATCTATGTGTCAGTGGATCTCCAACTTCCTAACTGGCAGACCACAGGCAGTAAGGATGGGCGGACATGTCTCAGCCTCCACCACTCTCAGCACTGGAGCCCCCCAGGGGTGTGTTCTGAGCCCCCTGCTGTACTCTTTGTACACATATGACTGTGTGGCCACTACCAGCTCCACCACCATCATGCTGACGACACCGTCGTGGTGGGCCTGATCTCTGATAACAACGAGACGGCCTACGTGAAGGAGATTAGGAATCTGGAGAACTGGTGCCAGAGGAACAACCTCCTTCTAAACGTCAGTAAGACAAAGGAGCTGATAGTGGACTTCAGCACTAAGCAGGAGAGGAACTACCAGACCCCCGTCATCAACGAGTGCCCAGTGGAGAGAGTGGACAGCTTCAAATACCTCGGAGTTCACATCACGCAGGACCTGTCATGGTCCTGTCACATCAACACCGTGGTGAAAAAGGCCCGACAGCGTCTCTACCACCTCAGACGCTTGAGAGACTTCCAACTGCCCTCCAAGGTGCTCAGGAACTTTTACTCGTGCACCATAGAGAGCATCCTGGCGGGAAACATCTTAACCTGGTTCGGGAACAGCACCATGCAGGACAGACGAGCTCTACAGAGGGTTGTGCGGTCAGCTGAGCGCACCATCCGCTCCGAGCTCCCTGACCTGCACTCAATCTACAGCAGGCGGTGCCGGACCAAGGCCAGGAAGATCGTGAAGGACCTCAGCCATCCCAACAACAGACTGTTCTCTCTGTTGAGGTCAGGAAAGCGATTCCGCTCCCTGAAGACCAACACAGAGAGACTGAGGAGGAGCTTCTTCCCGCAGGCGATACGGTCTCTCAATCACACCACCACACAGTACTGACCCACACATATGGTTCTTACACACACACTGGACTTTCTGGACATTGTTTTTGCACAACACTGGTCACTATATTCTTCATTTCCAGTTAATACTTGTACAGCTGCTGTTATTGTGTATATATTTATTTATATTTAGATTTCTTCATACATTCTTATATAGTTCTATATTGTGTATTGTGTATTTTGTTGTACAGTTATTTTATTTTCAACTTTAATTTATATATTTTATCTTATTCTTCCCAGTTAAATTTACCCTTCATTCTAATTTGTGTTGTACAGTTATTTCATTTTTAACCTTAATTTATATTTTATTCCTTCCTAGTTAAATTTACCCTTTTTAATTTTTCATATTTATTTCCTATCTTATTCATAGCCTTTCCTTTTTTTGTTTTCTTTAGGTCACGAGCAGTTGTCCAAGCATTTCACTACATATCGTACTGTGTATGACTGTGTACGTGACAAATAAAATTTGAATTTGAATTTGATTTGACTATGATTGACTGCTGTGGCGTTATGCCAACCCTACAATACTGTCTGATAGGCTATCCGGTTGTTCAGTCTGACGTCACTAGCCGTGTCTGGGTCTAAACTCCGCTGCAGGTCCATATATCAAACGATCACTATGGCATTACTGAGAGTTGAAAAACTGTCTAAAGTCTTTCATCTTTAATAAAATGATCAGCGTTCTGCTCTACCAGGTGTAACTATTGAGTTTAACATCCAGGCATCCATGAAAACGGAATTTATGACATTTAAAGGAGTTAGAAGTTAGCAGGGAGTTAGCTCGCTAGCTTCTATCTAAATACAATATAGCATGTCCTGACTGCGGGGTTTTGGAAACAAATTAAAACGTACAGCTCTGTTATCACTTCCAGCATAAATGAAGACAGAAAACTAAACAGCAGTAACGTTTGTAGGGTTACTGAAGTTGGGCTAGCTGGTATATAATGATGTGCTGTGTGACCGCTAGCGACACAGCTACGTTAGCATAATATAAACAAGCTATTATTTATTTATTATTATTAAACAAGCTACTTGTATTGTCTGTCTGATCAAATTGTAAAGCCTACATTTATTATCATGGTCTTAAAAAAAAATTTTCTCGAAATAATATTGTAATCGTTTTATCATCCAGCACTATCAGAAAGTTGAAAGAATCATCAGTGCGTTGCATCCTGTTGTGTTTGGGTTTTGTAGCTGTAGATCAGTCAGGGTACCTTTGCTGAACTCTTACATTACTAAAAGTGTATTTATGTGGATGTTGTTATTTTGATGCATATCACCCACCTAAACCTTCAGACCACAAATAAACTTTCATGGGAACAATAGTAGAATAATGCACCACATTTAACTGCAAAAACTGTTCAGGAATGTTTTGAGGAATATGAAAAAAACTTTAAGGTTTTAAGTTGACTTGCTGAGTTTCTGTGTCTGCCTGATTGAGCATCTGAATGTGTTGGGAAAAAACTCGAGTGCATGGAGACTTAAAGGAAGTCGTGCTAATCTGTTGATGCTTGATACCACAAAACGCCTTCTGAGGTCTTGTGTTGAGTCCACCCCTCAACAGCTCTGACCCACTGAGGTGTGGTCTCAGCACAAGGGGAAATTGTAGAGTATTAAAGTGGTGGCTTTAATGTTGTGGTTTATTTGTTTGTTGGCCACTTAAAATTCCATCAATAACTTGATGCTTACAGAAATAAACAGTCAAATTGGGTGATCCTTAACTTTTCATAATATGCCCTCTTGTCCTTCCTCCTTTTATTTCATGTGTGAGAGTGGAGGTACATTACTGCATGAAATTTTCTGTCATCACTTCTTTTTGTCTTGTAATTTGCTGTTCTTACTTCCATCAGCCTGTATCTGCTGAGGAAGAGGAAAGAGAGGGGCGGTAAGAAAACTGGGGATGAGGCATTGGAAACCTTGGAGGCAAAGCTGAGAGACAAAGCACAGACTCTGGGCTTTTCTCTGGAGCAGAAGACCAAAGACATGAAGCAGAGAGACAAGAAGGTAAAATGGACACGCCAACAAAAAAAATTACCAAGACCTCTCTTGTAATACCCATTAAATCAGGGATGTCAAACTCATTTTGCATTTAGGGTCGCATATAGCCGACTTTGATCTTAAGTGGACCGGATGAGTGAAACTGCACTTTCTTCTTTAAAGACATTGATGTACACATTTAATCCCCGAGACATCTTAATAAAAGATCAAGTCCAATTTCATTTACAGAAAAAGTTCTGGTAGCTCTGACTGTTCCACATTTACAAGACAGTAATGCTGCTTGAAAAGCATTAAATGTATAGATATGAAAAAAAAAAAGTGTTCTTAAAGTTGATGCTTGAAAACTTTTTACACACTATAGGTCGTAACAAAGACATTCCACGGCGCGGGCATTGTTGTACCTGTAGACAAGAATGATGTTGGATACAGGGAACTTCCAGAAACAGATGGTGAGTTTACAAATTTAAAGTTGTTTTAACACCAGTTTTTTCCATTTGTCTTTTGTTTATTCATTGGTGAGGTAAACAAATTTTGATAAAGGAATTTAGCTTCTGTGAAATAAGCTGGTTATATAGATTGCAGAGATGTCTTGATGCATTCTCAATCATCCAGGTAAGTAAATCTCCAAAAGTTGATTCTGTTCATGTGGATGTAGCGTTTTCAGTGGGAGAAACGTTTCGTCACTCATCCAAGTGACTTCTTCAGTCTCAACTGACTGCAAGTTTCCCCAATCTTATACTGTAACTAGTACATTTGCATAATCACTGAAACCAGCCCACTGAAGGAAAAATGGACTGGGAGGTCAGTTCCTTCATCTTGATTATGCAAATTCTCATGACCATTGATCAACAACCACTGATCAAAGATCACTGATCAATGGCCATGAGTACCATTCACACAGAGTTGGGGAATGGCTGCAATCACAGCATTGTAAGATGGCGAAAGATGTACCCTTAAGCACCCTCCTCTATTCAGAGATGGTCTTTCCCTTTTCATGTAAATGGCCTCATTGACTCTGCGCTCAAACCAGCGTTCTTCCCTTTCCAGGATGTGTACATCCTCATCATTGAAAGAGTGTCCACCCTGTAGGTGGGAATACTGCAGTCCTGGTCTAATGAGGTGGCTCTTCTGTGTTGTGCCATCCGCTTTGCCAAAGGTTGTTTGGTTTCCCTGATGTATAAATCCTGGCAATCCTCCTGGCACTTAACAGCGTACACTATGTTACTCTGTTTGTGTCGAGCGACCAGATCCTTGGGGTGGACCAATTTTTGGCGCAGCATGTTTTGGGGTTTAAAAGCCACAGAGACACGATGTTTAGAAAAAATGTGTCTCAACTCCTGACACATGGGATCACTACAGGTTTTTGCTTAGTCAGCGGTTGTCCTTCTCTCCTGGATCGGCTGGAACTTTCTTTAGGCGCCTTTCCAGCTTTGACAAAAGTCCAGCTGGGATAACCCCATTTACTCAGGGCCTTCTTGATGTGATGTTCTTCTGCTTCCCTGTCCGCTGTGTCTGTGGGGATGGTGTTGGCGTCCTGATGACAACCAGTTTATGCTCCAGTGGATGATGAGCGTCAAACCTTAAATACTGATCTGTATGCGTAGGTTTCAGCTTTTAGATGTTCCCCATTACTGATGGAAATCTCACAGTCTAAGAAGGCTAACCTGCCACTTTTCATATCCTCCCTGGTAAATTTGATGTGTCGGTCCACCAAGTTAATGTGATTCGTGAGTTGTGGTACGTCCTGAGATTTGATTTTCGTCCAGGTGTCATCCACATACCTGAACCAATGACTTGGTGGTGTTCCAGGGTAGGATAACAAAGCCCTCTTTTCCACTTCTTCCGTGTACAAATTGGCCACGATGGGTGAAATTGGGGAGCCCATGGCACACCCATGTTTCTGCCTGTAGAACTGACCCTTGTATGTGAAATAGGTGGAATGAAGATACAGTTCCAACAGCAAACACACTTGGTTAGTGCTGAGAGTGGTCCTGTTGCTGAGGTTGGGGTCATCCTGTAATCTCTTACGAACTACCTCCAACGCTTCCGTGACTGGGATGCAAGTGAAGAGACAATGCTATTGACCGGAACTCATACGATTATAAGATTGGGGAAACCTGCAGTCAGCTGAGACTGAAGAAGTCACTTGGATGAGTGACAAAACGTTTCTCCCACTGAAAACGCTACCTCCAGATGAACAGAATCAACTTTTGGAGATTGCAGAGATTTTTTTTTTTTTTTTTTTTTTTTTTTTTTGTCTCCGCTCCTTAACAAATTTGTTTTTTCCCTTGTGTCCCAGCTGGTCTCAAGAAAATTTGTAAAGCCATTGTTGAAGCACGGACTGATGAAGAACGCGTCAAAGCTTTTGGACCGATCCAGGAAATGATAACATTTGTTCAGTTTGCTAATGACGAGTGCGATTATGGCATGGGTTATGAACTGGGAATAGACCTCTTCTGTTATGGATCTCATGTGAGTATACTAAGTCACTGCTTCTTCAGCAATCATCTTTCTTGGATTTGATGTGATTTCTGAGATGACTTATGAAATAAAAAGAACTTTTCTTTTCGACTTATTTCTTATTTAAAATGGGATAGTTTTAATTCTTTGACATATTTAAAACAAAACACAACAGTGGCTATACTAGAACTATTAGTGGTTTAATGTTGCACATACATTTAAGTTAAATAGAATAAACATAAGTTGGGAACTAATGCTTTGGTCCATACAAAGAACTGAATTTTCAAAACTTTTTAAGGACTGGGTTTTTGGGGATATAAATCATTTCTCTTTGATTTTCTCTCTCTCTCTTACAGTACTTCCACAAGGTTATCAAGCAACTTTTGCCCATGGCTTACAACTTACTGAAAAGGAACTTGTTTGGGGAAATTTTGGAGACCCATCTGTCAAGTCGTATCCATGACAACATAGACCAACTCTCTCCACATTAAAACAAAAAAAATTATTCAGAAGTACATTTCTGTTCTGGCTCTTTATAAGCTTTCCCACCATGTGTTCTTGTCTTCTGTTGTTTGTCATTGCTGATATTTTTGGTGGATTTGTGCTGCTGTCACTAACTGGAAACAGTTTAGTGATGTCTTGTTTGTAAAAGGTAGCTGTTCAATAAAGCTTTTTTTAAATATATATTTCTACTTTTTTTTTTCTTTTTTTTTAACCTGTTTGATTTTTGTGTCCAGCCTAATCTGAGCCAAAGTCCACCTCACTTTACAGTTGAATTGTGCAGTCATCATAATTTTTGCCTTGAGTTTAGATCATCAAGGTGGACTGGTGTTGATCAGACTGCAGGCAATCTGATGGAACAATGCGTTTAAGGTGGTGTAATACCATAGAGTGGAAATAGAGGGCAGTGTTGTGTATGGGAGTTCATAAATGAGCAGCACGGTAAGATTCTGGGAACGACTTCCCATCATTCATATATTGAGTCATCATTTTCCATACTGTACATAGGATGTATTTGGTAACTGACATTTCTGTTGATGAATGTTTTGGCATATAGAAAGGGATTGATCCTTTCCTGTCTTTTCATTAGTCTTTCAGGATATGTGGAGAAAAACTGTAACAATAAGAAAGTTTCCAGTTTTAGCATACTGGAAACACCAGAAAACCCCCTAAAACCAGGCCTGAGCCACCTCATTCATTTCCCATTTCTGATTAGATGCAGTTCATAAAATGGCTGGTATTTGGATATATTTTATTTAAGCCTCTATTATATCAATAGCCTTTCTACAAACAAACGTTTTACAGCAGAGTAATATGCAACAAGAAGCCCATGTGGTTGCATTGGAATGGTTGCATCCACAGTAACGCAGCCTTTATTAAAAATTTGGATGACTGCACAGACTGCTCTGTTGCTGTTTTGTTTCAAGACATTTCAAAACATTTATTTCACTTGTCAATAATTGGGCAAGCTTACACTGAGTATGTTACATCTTCAAAATCTAAAGTGCATTACAAAGGTTATGGTGGCTGTGTCATTGTCGTCTTCCTGCTTTGATGTTTTTTCTTGTCGTGAAGCTTCATTGGTACACTAGACTTATAAAAACTCTTTTTGGAATGAGCATTCATTAATTTGGATTTAAGGACCTACAGTCAGACTGTAAACAGACATATTTACAGTTTGTAAATATTTTGACACCAGCATGATTTTGTAATTTGCCCCCTGTCCATCAGAGCCATTTTTAGAGGCATACATATAATGCACAGGGTGTGTTTCCTTATTTGTTAATTCCTGAAAAACTAAGCAGATGGAAGATCTGGAGCTGATTCCAACTTTTGGACTTGTATTGAGCAGTTGTTCAATTTTGAAGTCCAAAGAGGCATCGCTACAGTTTATTCAAGGAAGAAAAATGGATATTCTTCAATAGATCATTCAGTCACCTGAACTTGACGTAACAGAGGAAACTTTTCAGTTATTAACTACAAAACTGAACACAGAGAGACACACAAAAAAGCAGCAGCTGAACTGCTGCAGTAAAGGACTAGCAGATCAAGGAAGGAAACAATATTTAGTAATGTCCATGGTCGATGTCGTTGGCTGCAAGTGATTTCCATCCTGACACTAAAAACAATCCTGATAGTTATAATAATTTTAGTTTGCTTTTCGGTCTATAAACAATGTGTGTTTCCAGGGGGAGCTTAGTTCAATATATTTTTTTTGTTTAACCCCCTCAAAAATCTGTACTTACGCCACATATTGACTGTTTGATTTAAAGTGCACAATGCTGGTTCACAGAGGCTGCAAACAAACAAACAAACTCATGGTCCATATAATGGTCCAAATGGGTTTAAATGTGAAAGGTCTGAAAGGAATGTGATGGGACTGACCTTGTGTTCCTTGTTGCCTGTATGTTTCCTCCTCCAGAAGCCTGACTGACTAGCTGGCTGGCCGCCTGGCCATTTGGTTTCGCTTTTGTTTTCACCTGCACACACTTATACGCTGTCTTTGCACTCACACACACACTGTATACACACTGATGTCCTGATAACTACCCATACAAATCTCTGGTTTCACTACTTTATTTCATTAAACCACTCCACTGCCTCCTAAGATTAGGTGTGGTCTCCCTGTTTTTGTTATTCTTTTAAAGCGGGTTGCATCGAATGGGAGCTTGTCTGCACAAAAATCGGGGTCCAGTAAGTTTTCAAATGCTTGTTTGTACTGCTTTGTTAGGCTGCACCTGGTATTCTTGGGGTCACATCTTGTGTATACTTATTTTGGTTAGTTATTTCTTTTGACTTGCCTTTAGAAAAGGATTGAACAGAATATTGCTGCTTATTGTCATTTTACATGTATAATGTAATTTTGGGTGCTTCACACCAACTGTGGTGCAATAAAATATTATTTATTTGATCGTATTTATTATTCTTATGGTATCTATTATGTTTCTATTGTTCAGCACTTTGGTCAGCCTTGTGTGTTTTTAAAGTGCTATATAAATAAACAATGATGATGATGATGAAAATATAAATAGTAGACAGGAATAAATAGCAAAGAGGATAAATATATACAAAAATAGGCACACAGAGAACAAGTTGCAAAGTGCTTGGAACTAATGCAAAGTAAAGACTTGATCTGAATAGAGTCCATGTATGAGTGGCCTGAGTGTTGCGGGGGTTACTCAGAGCATGGCTCAGATTAGTGAGGTGGTTGGGCAGGGTTGGGGTGTGGGCAGCCAATGATTTAATTACCCTGGGCCTGTTTTAAGAATGTTCAACTTCAGGTTATTTCCTCAGCACCAGTTCTCTACCTCTGCCCCGTACACTGTCTGATCTATATCACAGTGGTGTCATTGGCATGCTTGATGATGATGTTTGGTTGGGTGGGTTGGTTTACACTCGTATCTGTAGAGAGTGTACAGTAAGGGGGCTGAGAACGCAGCCCTGTGGGGAGCCGTGGTGCTCAGTGACAGTGAGGGGGAGAGGTGGGGCCAAGTCGGACTGACTGATGCCAGTTGGTGAGAAAGTGGGGGATCTGAAAATAGTCCAGTTTGGTGGTGAGGATTTCTGGGATTATGGTTTTGAAGCTTTAGTCCACCTTCCTGTTCTCCAGATGGCTCAGGCTCATAGACAGCCTCCATGAAGTCTTTGAGGCTGTCTATACCAGTCTTCTGAGGATGGGTATGATAGTGGAGGCCTTCAGACAGTTGGGAACAGTGGCATGAGTCAGGGAGAGGTTGAATACCCTGATGAGGATCCCTGACAGTTCGTTCAACCAACTTTAACCACAGCCCCTGGGATGCTGTCGGGGCCAGCAGGTCGCCTGGGGTTCACTGCTCTCAGCCTCATCATGACCTCGTGTTCCTGGAGGGAGAAGGGTGTGTGCTGGGTGAGGTGGGTGGCAGGGGAAGTGGGGGAGGGGTGGTCTCAAACTGAGCAAAGAAGGTATGAGCTCCTCTGCTAGTTTGAGGCTGCTGTCCAGGATATAGCTCTGGCCTTTGTGGTTGGTGAGGTTGTTCAGTGGTAACATTGGCTACCGTTAGCTTGCGAGGCAGATAGATAGGCCAGCACCAAGTGGACATGGCACCTAAGTGTAGTGAGCAGTGACTGTGTAATTCTGCTGTTATGGCACCAGTCCTGAAGCACATAAGCACAGACCACATGAGCACAGAGCTCACCACCCCTTCCCTTTGTGTGTTAATATTGTGAATTGGTTGTCTGAGTACTGGGCTGTGACCTATAACTGGTTTGGGGAGGCCTCATAGTCTAGAGTACTTATTGAATGTGACTATACCTAGAGGTGTAGCGCTATTTAAGTAGCAGAAAGCATCAGTTGTGCGCTCCAGTACACGCACATGTTTGTGTTATTTGTTTCTAAGGCTGTTAACAGTGGCAAAAGTGATAAAATCTCAGGTTGAATTTATGAACATGAAGTCATCCGTGTGATTATCTTCTAACAGTTATGGTATGCTGCTTAAGACTTCCTCCTCCCTGGAAGTGTATTGTCTTTTGCCACAGAGGTGACAAAAGTACAGACATTCTGTGCTTAAGTACAAGTACTGATTGTTGTAAAAGTTGAAGTACGGATTCACCTTCTTAACTCAACTAACAATGAAAAAGTATAGACTGAAACATGAAACATGCGCAAAGTAAGAAAGTAAAAAGTATCTCTTTGGAAGATGTTTCTACTACTGTTATGTTAATTTAATAATGACAATAAATGAGAATGCTAACTTTACTTTGGTTGAAATTTTAGTTCTAAATAATATACTCAGCTTGAATCACTTAGGTAGAAAATTAAACAGACTGAAGGTAGATTGCAGTGAATTAATCTAAGCATCATCAGCTTAACTTCAAAATAATCTCTGCAATATGTAGTGTACCTCACTCTGACCATGAAACCACAGCCACTGTGCACCTTTTAATTTTTTTAAAAGTTTCTAATGACTTTTTAACTTTTACAGACTCGGGAGACTCCGCCATTTTACAGTGGCTTGCAAAAGTATTTGGTCCCCTTGAACTTTTCCACATTTTGTCACATTACAGCCACAAACATGAATCAGTTTTATTGGAATTCCACGTGAAAGACCAATACAAAGTGGTGTACACGTGAGAAGTGGAACAAAAATCATGCATGATTCCAAACATTTTTTACAAATAAACTGCAAAGTGGGGTGTGTGTAATTATTCAGCCCCCTGAGTCAATACTTTGTAGAACCACCTTTTGCTGCAATTACAGCTGCCAGTCTTTTAGGGTATGTCTCTACCAGCTTTGCACATCTACAGACTGAAATCTTTGCCAATTCTTCTTTGCAAAACAGCTCCAGCTCAGTCAGATTAGATGGACAGTGTTTGTGAACAGCAGTTTTCAGATCTTGCCACAGATTCTCGATTGGATTTAGATCTGGACTTTGACTGGGTCATTCTAACACATGGACATGTTTTGTTTTAAACCGTTCCATTGTTGCTCTGGCTTTATGTTTAAGGTCGTTGTCCTGCTGGAAGGTGAACCTCGGCCCCAGTCTCAAGTCTTTTGCAGACTCCAAGAGGTTTTCTTCCAAGATTGCCCTGTATTTGGCTCCATCCATCTTCCCATCAACTCTGACCAGCTTCCCTGTCCCTGCTGAAGAGAAGCACCCCCAGAGCATGATGCTGCCACCACCATATTTGACAGTGGGAATGGTGTGTTCAGAGTGATGTGCAGTGTTAGTTTTCCACCGCACATAGCGTTTTGCATTTTGGTCTCATCTGACCAGAGCACCTTCTTCCACATGTTTGCTGTGTCCCCCACATGGCTTGTGGCAAACTGTAAATGGGACTTCTTATGGTTTTCTGTTAACAATGGCTTTCTTTTTTCCACTCTTCCACAAAGGCCAACTTTGTGCAGCGCACGACTAATAGTTGTCCTATGGACAGATTCCCCCACCTGAGCTGTAGATCTCTGCAGCTCGTCCAGAGTCACCATGGACCTCTTGGCTGCATTTCTGATCAGCGCTCTCCTTGTTCGGCCTGTGAGTTTAGGTGGACGGCTATGTCTTGGTAGGTTTACAGTTGTGCCATACTCCTTCCATTTCTGAATGATCGCTTGAACAGTGCACCGTGAGATGTTCAAGGCTTGGGAAATCTTTTTGTAGCCTAAGCCTGCTTTAAATTTCTCAATAACTTTATCCCTGACCTGTCTGGTGTGTTCTTTGGACTTCATGGTGTTGTTGCTCCCAATATTCGCTTAGACAACCTCTGAGGCCGTCACAGAGCAGCTGTATTTGTACTGACATTAGATTACACACAGGTGCACTCTATTTAGTCATTAGCACTCATCAGGCAATGTCTATGGGCAACTGACTGCACTCAGACCAGAGGGGGCTGAATAATTACACACACCCCACTTTGCAGTTATTTATTTGTAAATAACTAAGTTTCTGATAGTAATTTAACATTCGATAAACAGATAAATAATGTGATCAAGACCAGCTTCTTTCAACTCCGCGTACTTGCAAAGGTGAAGCCATTTCTCTGCTTCAGATACTTTGAGAAAGCATCCCATGCCTTTATTTCATCTTGCCTTGACTTCTGCAACAGCCTCTACTCTGGTGTTACTTCGTCATCTATTGGCCAACTACAGCTGGTTCAAAATGCTGTGGCAAGGCTTCTGACTGGCAAGCGGAAGTGAGAGCACATATCCCCTATATACTTGCCTCGCTACACTGGCTGCCAGTAAGTTTTCAAATTAATTTTAAAATCTTGACACTTTTAAAACATTGCATGGACTAGCTCCTATATATCTTTCTGATCTTTTAAATTGGTACACTCCAGCGAGATCTTTGAGGTCTGCGGACCAAATGCTTCTAGCTGTCCCTAGGTCTAGATTACAACACAGAGGAGATCGGGCTTTTGCTGTGACTACCCCGAAACTGTGGAATAAACATATCAGGACCTCTCCAACACTAGATACTTTTAAAACTTGTTTAAAGACCCATTTTTACTCTTTGGCTTTTTTTAAAAAAATTACTATTCTGTATGAGTCTGTCATTATTTTATTCTTATTATTTTCTTATCTTATTTATCTGATTATTCTATTGTACAGTACTTTGGCCAACAGTTGTTGTTTTTTAAAAGTGCTATATAAATAAAATTGATTTGATTTATTTTCTATTCCTCATTGATAATACTAGTATTTTATTAGTATTCTGAGCTGGGGGGGGGGGGGGTTGTGTTAGGCACAGACACAATAATACTGCAGTATGACGGCCACCCTTGTTGTCCTTGTTGCCTGTATCATATCCCCCAGGTAATTAGTGGGTGGAGCTGACCTGACATCTGACCTGGGCAGCTGGAGCCCAGGGCATTTCTCACATCCATTCCCTTCACTCAGAAATTGCATGTGTGTTGGCAACCATTCATAGTTTATTTACTTTATTTAACTAAACCATTTGTTGCATTCTTTAGAGCTGATTTCTGACAAAGGGTTAAGTCACATCTAAAAGGTGTTCTTATCTAGTAATTGTTTCACGCATGTTTTAAAGAAAAAAAATTACCTCTGTCTTTTTTGTAAACTCATAGATTTGGCCTAGGGCATATTATTCTATGCCCTACTGGCTCTGAAGACTGCATCTCAAACGATGACATTTTGCTAACATGATTTCTTACATCTCTTCCCGTACTTGGCCCTCCTCTGCCCAAGATGCTGTCTGTTTTTTAAAATGTCTCCAAGACATTGTTATTGATTTTTGCCCTGTCAGCCTATATTAAATTTGTCATCTAGTGAAGAAGGCCAGGCCATGGCGGGGGCGTAAGAACACGAAGAAGGAGATTAGATTAGTTAAACCCAACCCAAAGTGTCTAATTTCACATGAGTGTGTAAGTAATCTCACAGTTTTTATTCAACCATGGGACAACATGCTCCATACTGGGAACTTTGATCTCTGAAGCAAACTGCTGCACAGGGCGTCGGTGTATTCAAGTGCCACTGGGAATTGTCTCATTGTAAATGTTTTGTTTTGAATTAGTGCTTTACTATGCAGTAAAGCACTATATGGTGACAATGTATGCTTTAAGTGATGCGATGTGTTAAAAAAAATGTCTGCGCACAGTGCGCCCCTTTAAAAGGTGCTCTGAGGCTACTTCTGGTCGCATTCAGGGTGGTCATCACTGCCAAGGTCTACTGTCGAGGTTTCCGGTTGTCCACGAAGGCAACACTGGTCCTGCGGAGGTTCGGGGAAGCGCATCTGAAGCGCGTTCACGTTTCCATACACACAAACACGCGCGCAGGCCATAGCAGCACACCGGGAGCATCCCTGAGAGGAGGGAGCGCTCGTTTTGGTTTACCATCTGGAAGAATCGCTGTATTAGCTTCTGTCGAGCTTGATTAAAGACTTTCTCTGACGACGCATAATGATCCCGGGCTCTGCCGGGCGCCGTGGATGCTGAGGCGTGCACAGAAATCCACAGTGGGTCGGGTAAAGGACCCCCGTGTCTCCTCCAGCAGAAGCAGCAAGCCCGAGACGGAATGTCAAGTAGCCCCGAAGAAAGTCACTCCAGGGGCGGCGGCTCCAACCGTGACTTAAAGACGGCCTCTTCGAGCAGCACGTCCCTCGAGGATGGAAATCCACCACCGCTGCACCAAAACCGTATACGCCAGGTGGGTGTCTGTCCGCAGCCTGCTCTCTGCACTAGCTGGCCCAGTCAGCCGTGTAACGAGCAGTCCAAAGCGCTGATGCTGATGCTGCTGATGATGCTGTGCGCCTAGGCAGAGCGGTCATAGGCGTTGCCGTGCTTTATCACATCGGCGCTGCCGAGAAGACAGATTTTCCTATGATGCTGCATAAACTGTGTTTAAATTAGCTGTTAATAATAGAAAAGCTCCTCAACCATCTGTTTTGATAAGCGACGTAGAGGGACGTGCTTCAGCATTGTGTGATAACAGGCCAACTGTGCCAGTTGTTATGGCCGTCAAAATAAACACCACCAGGTCTGCTCTGGTCGAGGGGCTTCAGTGAAGAATGTTTACATGTTATCATTTACCACTGAAAGTTTACTGTCTGGATCGGCCATATCATGACACACTGCAAGTTGTTTATAGTTCTGAATATTTGCTTGATTAGTTTGAACTTCAGATGTGATTTTTTTTTTTTCCAAATATTTGTAGGTCCATAGACTTGTGTCTGAGACTCTCAAGCTCTTGAAATGACACGCATACACTGTATGTGATATCTGCAACAACCTCACATAGAGTGCTGTGCAAAAGTCTCCACTCATTTCTTTACATTTCACTAAAAAGATGGGAAATACAGTAAGCTCAGCAATTTATTGAAACATGCAAACAGACAGAGGTAGTGAGCTTGAATGTCAATTTTGGCATGGGCACCTTTATTCTTCCATAAAGCCTGAACTCTCTTAGGCAGCTTTCTGATCATTTCTAAGTAGTCTTCAGGAATAGTTTTCCAGGCTTCATGAAGGACATTCAAATCTTCGTTTTTAGACGTTGGCTGCTTTTTGCTCTGTTCTCTGTCAAGATCCGCACTATTTCAATAATTGAGGTCTGGGCCCTGGGGAGGCCAATCCAGGATTGATTCTCTTCCATTGTATGTTATTCTACCCAGGTGTACACACTGGCATACAGTAAAATACTGTATGTCAGTGTGTTTGGGATCCTTGTCATGCTGGAAAATGAAGTCATTTCCAATCAGATGCTGTGCAGATGGTATTGCATGGTGGATTTTATGTGTGTCAAACTGTTTGGTCATTGGTATTTTTTGTAGATTCAGGTAAAGAAATAGAACATGTTATAGTAAGGCACTTTGCTTATGTTTGAGTGCTTTATAGTTCAGTGTTTTTGTTAAATGGCTTAATACTAAAAAAAAAAAAATTCCTTTTAAACATTTGTATGAAAATGGTCAGGTATAAGGACTGGACTGGATGGAAAAAGAAGCCAATATCCAAGAAAAACACTGAAAAACCTCCAGGAAGCCTGCAGAACTATTGCCCAGGACCACTTTAAAAATTACATGAAAGTATGGCTCCTTGAAAACAAAATATTAAGAAATGAGGGGATGGCTCAAGACTTACAGACTAACAGTACTGTTTATTTATCACTAAGTTCTAGATTTACTTTTATGAGTACACATGCTAGTAATATATAGAGTCCCTTTATCTATATCCAAAAGTCAATTTTCATAAATTTTCAGTATGAACAAGAAAATGGATGTAAAGCGTTACCATCTAGGCCTGATCATGCAATGTGTGTTTGGTTGCTCGGTGGAAGTGAGTCAGGAGATGGCAGAGGGTTGTTTCCTGTCTCAGTGCACTCTCTGAGGCTAATGTGATTTCAGTAATGGACTGTGGTGCTACATGTACACTTGCACACACAGACACACACTTAGACCCTTCTTTTGGGGTGGGGCCTTTGAGCTCAGATACTTGAATTACCCCGGAGGTTTTGTTTTTTTATAATTAAATGGCACTGAAATATCAAACGCCGCACTGCTCATCCGTGTGCTTGCTTGTTCGTGGTCAACTAATCACATCGTCTACAGGTTTACTATAGTTAGTTTAAAAAAAATGCAATTTGCATACTTATGCTGATGTGCTCCACAATGAAAGCAGAAAATAGATTTCTTAATTTTCAGATAACAAACTGGATTCACGTTTAGGCCTCTAAACAGGCTGTGACACTCAAAGCTTGTTTAGAGGCTAAACTGGTACAATAAGCCACACCTTACAGCTTGAGGCTGTATGACACTGACCTATTGATTTCCAATATATAGTGCTTAACAAATTTATTAGACCATCACCCACTTTACATTTTACACCACAGTTGCACTAAATCATTGGAACTGGTAATGACTAAAACTAATTTCACATACATGTAATCATTAATACACCAGTATGTGCAAGCCCTTTAACTCATATATTTTTAATGCTAAAATATGAATTTTTACAGTTTTAGGTGGTCTAATAAATTTGATTAGCACTGTGTACGTACAATCATTTGAAAAACAAGTTTTCACAGGTGTCTGAGGATCAAATCTACAAAAAAATAAATGAATCAAGGTGTTGCAATGGGCCAAAGTACAAACCTCCATCTGATGGAAATGATGTGGTGAGAGAGCGCTGTATAAAGAAGAGCTTGCAAGCCTCAGCAAAGCAAAGAAGAGTGGAGATCTTTCACAACAATATACTGCTAAAAGATTACTTTAACTTTTTGCTCCTTAAGGTGGTTCCACAAGTTAGTGAATCATAACAGGACTGCATGGAGTCCTGTTAAAACAGTTTTTCACATGACTGTATATTACTTTTTTATTTTTATTTTTTACAGAGAAAAATGTAGGAAAAGATGCCTGAGGCAATGATGAGTAACGAATTGTTCAGTAGAGTGCACTGGGTGCATAATGCACCACAGCTGAGCAAACAGTGGTGCAAAATCAAAATACTTTATATAGTCAGTATGCCCAAAACACAAAAAGATATTACAAATCTTTGAAAACTTGTGTTGGAAGTTGATTCAGGTTTCTGTGTATCGTTATGAATGACTCTGATATTCACTTTCTTCACCCCCTGCTTTGGTCCCATCTAACTCCTGAGTCTTGTTCTTGCTTTATGTTGGACTCTCTTCACCAGCAAGCTTCAGCTTTCTTTGTCTGCCATTTTGTTAGGGCACACTGGTTTTATCAAAGCCTTTTTATATCTGCTGTTGCTGGAAATGGCTTTAATGAGCACAGTGAAAATTAAGTATCCTAAATGCGCATGGGCCAGCAAGGAGAGGTACAGAGCGAGTTCTTATGTGAAGGCAAATCATGTGATACGTGTGATAATTTTACTCACCGTGAGTATAAAAAATAGCACATTTTGGCCTCTTGGGATACATCACTTTAACTTGCAAGAAAGACTATGGCACATCAAAGGGATACTGTCCAATTAATAGGCTTTTGGCACAAAGAGTACACTTGTCTTGTCTTGTTGTCTTGCAAGTGTGAAAAAGCATCTAGCTGAGTGGATACTCTTGATTTTATCTGTTAAATACATCAGAAAATGTCTTTCTAATAACGATACCTTGGTTTATGGAGGACTTTAAGGTGTCAGAAGAAACAGGATTGACTGCAGGAACGATTCTTGTGTTTTTCTAAACTGAACTTTCAAAGATTTTAATCCTGCAACCAAACTTTGTTTCATCTCCAGTGTACTTTCCAAACCACAGATAGACAATATGCGCAAAACTTTAAAAAAAGCAAGTTGACATGAATAAATGTAATATATTACAGCACTTTAATGTTTAATCTTATGAATAATCGAAATCTTATCGTTGAGCTGGAGTTCACTAAAACAATAAAACAGCTCTGACACAAAAGGAGAACATGACTAAGGGAGACTGGGATGTGAAGATCTTATTTTCAGGTCTAAAAATACTCCTGTCTCTCTCGTGATTGTCCTGGAGAGAAATCGCTTTTTCCCAGCCAAATGGCTTTGTGTCCATGTCTCTGCGCTCACTGCAATGGACCAATGTCACTGTTCATTTGCACGCTACTCTGAGCTGTTGTTAAATGATTGCTTTCTGCAGTGTACTCCCTCCTCTATCTGAAAGATATGTGGAGTGCGTCAAAATATGTAAGCTACTTTCCTGGGCTCGAATAGTAGATTCTTAGGAACAGAGATTGATTCTACTAGATTTTATGTTCATTGCAGTCTAAGACAAGTCAAGGAGCTATTTGAACCTTTTTGCTTTGGTGGAAAAATGCTGCTCCCCATGTAGATACAGATATAAAACCCAGAAAAGCGTAATGCCTTCATTTTATATCCAACGATGATGGGTTTAGGCAGCTTGACCTGTTTTTTATTCAGGACTTGATATGAAGGTCCTATTTCAAGTGTCAAGCCCTGTCGCTGCATGCTCCTTTCTTTTGACACCTTTTCTTGCGCTGCGTTCCCTCTCCACTTTCTTTTCTGGTTGCCAGTTGTCTTTTCTCCTCGAGAGCCTTGCTTTCTCGTTCTTTCCTCTTTAAAGGGGTTTGACTCTTTAGGTTGGTTTTCTCCTTGTCTTTTTGGCTGCCTTCCCTACCCATCTCTCATTTCCCGGCAAAATACCCCCCCCCCCCCCCCCCACACACACACACACACACACACACACACACACACACACACACACTGTTTTTGCCCTGCACTCCTCTCCACTAGTTCCTACACTCATGTCCTGATGTGCAAGGAGGTCAGATTACACTGCAGCCTTTGACATTTTCAGCTTTCTCTTTTCCGCCTCTCTGTCTGTTGCTTTTATGCCTTTCTGTTTTTGCCTGCCTGTCTGTCTTTTCCCACTGGGAGTCTCATGATGGGACTCTGCAGGAAGGGAGTCCTAATGGAGCCAAGATCTTCATTACATTACTTCAGAACAGCTACATCAATGTACACCCACATATAACCACTGGAAATGTTTGGGGTCAAATACTCTATATTCATTCAAATTGCTAAACGCACATGTAGGTAAAGCATTAAACTGTATATTAGTATTTACCAGAGGCTTAACAGCACATTCCTGATTATAAATTCATGCAAAAACCTGTAAATGACTGCAGGTCAACAACTCCAGTACCCTATGGTTGTCAAATGCCATTAACAATTTATAATGTGGGCTTAATGCTTCCAGATTATTTCTGTATAGATATGATTCAGCAGGATACAGCTGTCAATTACACTTTCTCACTATTCATATACTATACCATCAGCAAAATGGCACATTACTGCATCATCTTTCGGATTAACCAGTTCGTCACTCAGTCTGTCAAATGTTAATTTTGAGATTTTGAGAATTAGTAAAGTGTTTTGTTTTTTAACAAAAAATGTAAAGCTGCTTTTTTCTTGTAATTTGTTGATATAATACAAGGAAAATGATTTATGTTTTTGTAGTTTGGAGCTTTTGGACCAACACAACACAACAATAGAATACAGAATGCTTATTGTAATTTTCACTACTTATATTCTGAATAATTTATTTTTGCCAACTGGTTAATTGTTAATTGAAACATTTTACTAGTACCAATTATTTTTAAATACTGACACCTAGCTTTAGTCAATTATTATCAAAGAGCAAGTAATTAGAAAAATGTTCTCCAAATACAGATGAGCCACATTGCTGGTGAGCTCTGATGCAATGTACAAGCAATACACATGAGTGTTGTGTTTCAGTACTAGGTAATGGTGATACTGTGTAGAGAAATCCATTGGTATTCCTGTCCAAGATCCAAAATCCAAAGAGCACATGAGCATGTCTATACTGGGGTACAAACAACACCCTGACTCAACCTCACAGCTAGCTTGGGTGCCCTATTTACGTCTGACACCATCTTTTCCTGGCATGTTTTTTCCTTATAGATGTTTCAAGGAGAGAGATAGCATCACTTGATGTGTAATACCTCACCATCATTTTTACAAAATGTTGCAGACTGAAACAGATGAAATTATAAGGAGAAAACTTGAGAGAATATCAGCCCGAGTATAAGAAAAGCTAACAACACTATGTAAATATTGTATCCCTTGAAATGTGTCCTCTGCTTCATAGAGGACAGGTGTTTTTGGACCAAGGCAGTGAGAAGCATTTAGAAGTTAATTATTTATAATGACCTTATAAGGCTGATTCCCGTTAGAGAGAAATAGAAGGCGGGGGCAAGAGCAGGGTGTGGTTAGTGATCAATGGACTTCTCAGAAGCTCAGACATATCTATGTAAATGTGCACTCTCCCCAGCCGTCAGCTCCTTCCTAATGCTCCTTCTCTCCACTTCTCTTGCATCAAATTTAAGTTGGGTAAGCAAAGGTTTTCTCATAGGAAACGCATCAAAGCTTTTGACTGTGTTGCTGAGAATAGTTTGCTGATCGAACTGAATGTTCACACGCACAATCATGTACGTGCACATACGCACAGCAGCATGTTGCTTTTTTTTCACAAACCGAGGAAGATGACACAACCTGTGACCCACCTTCTAACTCATGCAGCAGTTACATTAGAGTTAAGTCTGACATTTGTGCTTTTATTATGTGTCACTTAGGTCTAACATTTTCCTTTCTGAACTGGTATGGTTATAGATCTAAAAAGCGGCTGAAAAAAGTGGCGATACAATAAAGTGAATTCTTCCCCCATTTGTTTTGTTTTCTTTGTCGCCATCTCACAGTTTTGTTTTTTATGTCTGTCTTACTAATTGTCTGCATTGTTCTTTTTCTCTGTGTGATGGCATCACGGCATCACTCAGCATTCCTGCATGACTGTGCGCTGCAGCGGATTTTAGGTCACACGCTTCATTATTCATAACACATTCAGATTGGAGGTGAAATCAGTTTCTGCCTCAATACCCTTTGTCATCTGACACAGCACTCTGTCATCATTTTGTTATTCTAGCATATCAAGAAATCAGTGAACTTTAAAGAAAAGGTGCAGAAAATTTACAATACAGATAATTTTCCAATTCTATATTAGCTGTAGGGGTGAATGTGAGCATGAATGCATGTCTTTCTCTATGTGTAAGCCCTGCAATTGATAGGCAATCTGTAAAGGGTGTGCCCTTCCCCTTGACCTGTAACAGCTAGGATAGGCTTCAACCCCCCCCCAACCCACCCCTGAGACCGTGAATTGGATAAGCAGTTAAGAAAATAAGTGGATGCTTGGATGTTTATTGTGTCCAATTTTGAGTCAGTTTTGACTCATATCAAGACATACAGAAAGAAAGATACAGAAAGATGTGTTATTGATGATTGCAGGCAGCCGCATTTAAATTATTGAAGGTCATTTTTCATCCTTCTTTTTCAGTGAGCTGCTGTCATTGATGACACACCACGTAATTTGAAGTGTGAACCTACTGAAACAAGGTGCCAGCTGCAGAAGCATTATACTGCATTAGAGATCATACAGCATAATATCCAGTGACACAGCAGATGTTAAATGTAAGTTCAAATGTAAGCCTATGTAATGTTACCTGAGAAATTTTAAATAGCAGGTAAAATAACAGCTAAACACTTTGATTTCAAAAATAACTAAACTAACCCAACCTTGTAATTTATCAGGAGCTGCACAATATTGTCACATAATAAAAAAGAAAAATATTTTCTCGTTGGAAGGTTTTTAGCCAGCCGTGCTTTTTTTATTCTATAACTGCATCAGGAATTTTCCTTCACTGTTTGTGCGTCCTTTCATATGGTGTGCAACTAGTCAGTACTCCATCAACTCCCGGTGAGGCCATTTGATTATATTTGGGTTGCACATCACCAGCTGCTAGTATCTCCTCATTGTTCTTGACTGTGATTCTGCCTTAAGTGGCAAAACATGTTTGTCATTTCCATGTTTAGCACCTTTAGCAAAAGGTGGAACCTTTAGTTCCACCTTTAGGAACAAATGTTTTGCATATTTTTCCAGAGTTTGTTGGTGGTTGTTCCAGTAGCTGACACATACTCTTACTGTCAGAGATGTCCGGGCTTGTTTTGTTGTGTGTACTAGGGAATCTAAAGTAACGCTTGTACTAGGCGTTACTATAGCAATGACATGTCATGCTGTGACACTTGTGGTTGTAACGCAGGAGTGGGTTGATGGTTTAATTCCTGGCTGCTTCAGGTTGCATGCCAAATATCCTTGAGCAGGATACTAACCCCGAGGTGCTCTCATTGGAGAATAAATGTGTGTGAATGTTAGATAGAAAGCACTTACGTCGTAAGTAGAGCTGGGCGATAGAACGATAACGATATGTATCGCGATATAACTTTTACTCGATAGAGAAATTAAGCTATCGCGATAGACCTCGCCGCTCTTGTCCTCTTAAAAAAAAAGAAAAAAAAGAACAGCCAATCCAAACTAAGTAGCGCAGAGCCGAACCAATCACAGCCGCAGCGTCACGTCGCGTGACTTGTTACGTACAGCACAAGTGCCAAGCCGCACGTGTGTTTGTTTGGGAAGCAGCCAGCGGGTAATGGAGCCAGCGGGTAATGGAGGAAATGAGTGTGCTGACTAGAAAAATCAACCGAGCGTGACCGAAGAGAAAACAGATGACGGTTCCAATGTCGGAGAGATTGTCGAACGGAAGAGCCATAGAAGTTCCGTAGTGTGAAGGTATTTCGGCTATTTCAAGTCTGACAAAAAACAGAGTAGCATGCACTGTAAATTGTGCCGAAAGCAAGTCTGGAAATACAATAAACTGGTGCATGCGTCACACTGTGCGCCACGTTATTGTTTCGGTGAAATGAATTTCTACAATACTGTTAATTCTACTCTCTGCAGTGTTTAAATGCTTACATATACACACAGTTACTGTCCCTCCACACATAGGACTCGGTTCTGCTTCTATGCCCCAGCTTTGTTTACTTTTTCCCACCGAGGCTTCTAGACTTCTGATTGGCCAACATTTCTGCACGGTTAGGAATCTAGCGCCACCTGCTGCTTTGGCATGTTCATAGCAGCGTTTTCCTTCATTTCTGCCTTTATGTGTGGACGGGATTATTTTTTAAAACGAAAACGGAAAATCTCCGTTTTCAAAAATACCCGTGTACGCGTGGACGTAGCCTCAGTCTCTGACTGGAAGCGCTAATTCGTCATTCAGCTTTTGTCAGACTAAAGTAACTGTTAAAACTGTTTGAAAACCTAAGCTATACAACAAGGAGAGATTGAGAATTTCCTTTTAGTTCTCAGTTTATTTGATATTGATAAAAGTTAGTCAGTTTTGTCTGTTCTTCTGTAAAACAAACTAAGATTTATTTTTAGAATTAATATTTTGTTTCTAAGTGGAATTGACAATTTAGTCTGTTTCGTTTGTTCTATTTTGAAACTTAAACGCTTTAGCGGCTGCCTTTTGTGTAGTTTGCAATATTTGCCTTTATTTATCTGAAAAAGTCTCATGTTCCTTAAGTACATCTACCCTGTTGAACTTATTATGGGAAATAAATATTTAAATAAAAACAAGCTGCTGATTATTTCACATTTTACTTGTGAGCAACGGCACATTTAAATCTTACAAATATAGTTATTTGGCTTATATCGTGATAGATATCGTTATCGCCTGAAATGAAAAAAACATATCGTGATATGAAAAAATCTCATATCGCCCAGCTCTAGTCGTAAGTGTTTTCTATGGGTGAATGAGGCAAGTTGTAAAGCACTTGGAATGCTCAGACTGAGTAGAAAAGCGGTATATAAGAACCAGACCATTTATACTTTTATATCACGTAAAAAAATTACACAGGTTATCCCCAACATTATCCCAGCTGATATGATGTTGCATTGTTACTTTGTGCAATACGGTGCTGAAACCAGGTATCTTGTTAGGTGATGTCATTTGTTAGGTAAATGTGTGAACCACTAGGCTGTGGAGCCACACATAGCTAGGGACTCTATGGCTTGAACTTATACTTCAGTATTTAGTATACAAAACTACAGACTTTTGTTGTGATAACTGGTATATTGTACTACTTAACATTGATAACATCCTATAATAGGATGGGAGTCTCTTTCAAGTATTTATTTTCCATTTGCCTCAAGGCCTCTTTTTAATTAAAATGAAAAGCAAGATGACATCATGTGTTCCCAAGGGACTTGGGTAGAACTTCAAAGAGGGGAAAAGGGGAAAGCTATAAATTCAGGTACTGGCCATTTGCAAGGTACTGTAGCGGCTATCTTACCAACCCTCATCTATCACAGGGAGGCAGTGAATGTTGGTTGTAGCTGGAGGCATTGCATTGTACTGATGGCTTTTACATATAACACTTCATAAACCCTGGCATCAGTTACGGGAAGTGAATAATGAATTTATTGACGTGAGCAGTTGCTTACACTGCATTACTGGCCATCTAGCTTTTCTTAAAGTGTTCATAATTTATTTGGGAAAAGAAAGAAGTTGAAGGTTGTGGCATTGTGTAACAAAAAATAAAAGCTTAAGCAATCAGTTAATGTAGCACTGCTGTTTGCCTTTAGTGTTGCTGCCTGTCTGTGAGGGTGTGTGTATTGGGGGCTTTAGTGCGGTTGCACAACACTAACAAACAAATGGAGCAAGTCATGTTACGTGTAAATGAGCTGAGTGACTAATGAGATTTTTCCATTTTGTGCTTCATTTGCAACAGGGTGTGGTCCTTTTGACTTCCTCTTTCTTCATTTGACTTTCTCTTTATATAATAATGTATCAAGGTTATGTCATGTCTACAATGTGCCCTTCTATTCAATCTCATCTCATTTCAGCCCCTCCCACCAAGCATCCGAGTTTTATTTCTTAGTGTGTGTTTGGGTGTGGCATGATCTGGAGTCTTAACTGCCTGCTTTGTTTGCTTGCTATTAAATTTGACTCTGTATGATTTGGTTTTGGAAAAAACAGGGACGGTGATGGAGAGCAAGCATGTGTGCTGTGTATTTTATGGTGCTGACCTTTCTTAAGCACTAAAAGAGGCTTTCAAAAAGACATGGCATTTAGGAACTGTCTCTGAGGCAGTCCATTACTGCTTCAGCCATGTATTTTATTAATTCTGTTACACAAACATAAACAGGCTAACAATTTAGCTATTAGACATAAAAAATAGAAATATCAACCTTTTAAGTGGAAAGTCAGCATATCAAAGCAAAAAAAAAAAATCAACTTCTCTTCAATGCAAAATCATATTTTGATCATTTTTAAAAAAAACTGCCCTCAAAAAATTTTCCCCCAAACTGTATGTTTTACAGGATCCTCTCTCACAAGTAAAAATAAAGTGCTCTGCTATTGAAAGAAGTATTTAGAACTCAAGTGTAGTTGCTGTGCACCCACAGATGCAACAGATTTATGAAACAAAATAACTATTAGTGACTTTGCTCATGCCAAGGTTGCTTGTTTGTGACTGGCTCTGAACTCTATAGCTTTAGCCACTTTGCCTTTGTTAGTTTCTTTAAAATCCACGTTTCCATGTTTCGCTAGGTGGAGGTGGTTTAAATGTCTCTTTAGATTTTTTTGTTTTGAACATTTGTGGTGGTCCACCTGTGATTTTGGCAAACATCGTGTCTTCACTCACAATAAGAAGCCTTAAAGCTAACCACATAGTATCATGTGGTTTGCATGCAACGATTTGCCTACATCACTGTGTGTGTGTTGTACATGCATGAAACAGACCGGCTTGTAATTTGAAATAAGTGAGGCTGACTGACTGGTCATCGGCCTCAGTCGATGCTGTAAATTGGCTATTTTTGGTCTTTGGACAGTTAAGAAGTGAAACTCTGCTATACATAATCTTTTAAAGCATGGTAAAGCCTTAACTTAAATTTAGTTTTTTCTCCAATCTTTCTTATGGAATGATGTCATCTGATAATGAAGGATATTTTACTAAATTAAATATATTGGAAAATACAATATAGTGGTTATTGACATCATGAGTCTTTATATTAGTCCCGGGCCTGAAAATGGTCAAGTTATTCAAAGCTAACAAAGGTTCAAAGGGGTTGGCAAAAAAAAGAATCTGGTAGCCATCCCCGATCGCTGTTACAAATTTTAGGGAGGAGATAAAAATTGTGGTTATGAAATATTTAAACGCGTTAAGAAGTCTATATGAGTTTTTTCAAACAGAAAGATCATATCTCCATTAAATCTCAGATGCATTATATGCTGTTAGACACTCTTCTCTGGGAGAACTCTACTAGTCAGCACTGTAGCTCCATTAGCAGGTAGAATAATCGTTATCAACTTGAAGGCCACGTCTTCCATCAAGGATAATGGCCTATCTCACAATTTAAAGAAAGTGATCAAAAACATAATGGCTTATTCCTTTGCTCTTGCTCCTAATGTTTGCTTGTGTTTCATAACATGAGCCCCCCCACGATAAGGATAAGCAGAAGAGATTGGATGGATGGACAGATCGAAGTCCATGGAAGGCAACTATCTTTTTAAAGCCCTGTTGCCTTTTAAAACTGTCAAATTCATTATTAAATAAAAAATCAGCTTGAAAATTAAGCACAAAAGTCGAAAAATAAACAGGAACAAATTGAAACATAGATGTAAAGTGTGAATTTGGTTGTTTATAACCCCCCTTTTCATATAAAAATGAGTGTGTGTTCATTTGACAAAGGAGTTGTACAATTCTGCGAACACACACACATTTACAGTTTGAAACATGCGTGTGTGCTCTCTGTCTATCAAAGAATGCTAATGGGCCAAATAAAAGCCTTTGGATCTATAAAAAGGAAAGCAGACCATTAACCCCTCCCCATGTACCAGGTCCACTGGACCAACAGAAACGAGAGCTCACGTCATCCTTCTTTCAGATCGCCCATCAGTGTAACCTGAATCTCAAATGGATAACCGCCACCACACACACACACACTTCCTCATATACACGTGCATTTGCAGACAAGCAATGATAGCATTATAACTTATTACTGAGGACACTGTTTCTGGATCAGCTAACATGATGATCAATAATTATAGATTTTTGTCTGTTTAATGTGAAATTCAAGAACTCGGGTAATGCCAAGGTTTTTACTTGTAAAACAGAGTTGGCTTTAGTGTACTTAGGGAAGGGAAGGTGTACCCAATGAAGGTACACCTCCAAAAGACTGCACATCTTCGGCAATCCAAACAGAACTTGTTAGTAATTTTACAATAGCTCACTGTAACAAAATGCTACTAGTTGTAAATAACCCCCATCCAGTAAGTATTTCAGTATGTGATACATTTCAAGTAACGATGCATATATATTTAAAATTACAATAGCAAACCAAAAAGTAAAATTGTATTGTGCAGCAGTTCCATTCCATTTGAGACTCCACAATTTCTTATGTCCAGTTAGGATGTCCTGTGACTGGACAGTACCAACTATATTGCTATGTAAAAGTTAATGTAGTTAATGGCGAAATTATCTCTCGTGAAATAAAAAGATTTTGGTTGAATCCATTTCCTGAAAACTCAGACTTTATATACTATGCCCGCCTGTTACAAATAAACAAAGGTAATTGCAAATTTATGAAAAATACAATAAAAATAAACATTTTGCATCTGTTTCATTCCCTTGTTAAGGAAGACCAGCCCACCTTTTCTTTTAAGATACAATGATTGAGGAAAACCTCATCTGAGGCTTTGAGAGTATGTTTTTACTGAGTGTAAAATCAAACAATAAATTCATAATCAGGCACTGAGAATATAGTAACCAGCCACATTCTAAAGTATCTGTAACCATAAACTGTTTTAATTTTATGACCATAAATGGTTTGAATAGGTGACCTAGTGAATAGCATGTGCTTGTAATTTCAGTTAAAAACAAGTTTATGCTTGAAAAGAAACCAGAAAAAATGTACATTACAATTTCAGTTTATTACAATTATTACAGCTGTATTATTTTTATTCAAGTGAATAAATTAACAAGGAGCCTTAAATTTCTGTTCAAGGTTCCTTGTTCCAAAAACCTAGATCAGAGTAGTATTATTTTGTTTTGAATATTAGTATAATGGATTAATGATGCAAAAATGTCGAGTGTTCTTTTTACTTGTGTTTACTGCCAGTTGTTTTTTCTTCCAATATAAACACTGTTGTTAGGTCAGATTGGGTTCTAAGATCCATACGCTGTTTCCTTAAAAAAAAGATTCTCTTATTCCCTTCATCACCAGCAGAGAGCAGCAAAGGAAAAAGAAATGTGCAGTCTCTCTAAAGGCAGCATTGTCATGGAACTAAATGAAGCAGTCAGGTTCAGTGCACCAGTGTTAAAAAAAAAAAGGAAAACAACATTATTGCAGTTGTGGAGTGATTCAGCAAATCTGTCCCATTCATGATTACTAGAAGAAATAAATGCTGCTGATGCTGCTGTAGCTGACTGAGTCAGTGAAACCGATCAGGCAGAATGTGTGAACAGAAATAGAGGTGTGAGATTGTGTCCCTGTCACTTGTGCTGAAATTTCAAACTCCTAACATTAGCGGCATTGACAGAGAGAGACCTTGACACCCGTCTGCTTGGAGTGGGCGCGCACACTCACATGCAGGAGCTGTCAACTTCAATTCTATCAGCCACCACTATGGAGGGTGCAATGCAGTTAAGATTCAGACTGACCCACTTTCTCCCGTTTAGGGGGAAGCCTGTAACTTGGTGGTTGGAAGCCACTGTTCTCTGCTCACTGGTCCCCCTCTGGACAGAGTGGTGTGTCCCATTTGCTCTGCTGGCTCACAGTAGGACAGCCTGTACCCAAGTTCACCCTTTTCATGGTCTTGTCTCATTTTTATTTGAACACTTTTTGCATCATTCTTTTCCATTTTTATTTGGAAAAGTCTGTAGTATGTAATAAAAGAAACTAAACGCATACATCATTTAAACTGCGACAAAATAAAAAGTCCTTACAGACTTTATAGATTTATGAACTTGTAAATTGGGGGTTAACCATACCATGACTAGAATATTTACCGTATTTCGACCATTGTAATCCGTCTCATGGTCCTTTCTGACCTATTAAATCTTCACTACACATTTACCTCATTCGCTAAGGATGGAGAGCATTTTCACAGCAGCAGAGGAAGTAGCTGTGTCTGCAGCAGTCAGCTGGCTGTTAGCACACAGCCTCCTTAAATCCCTTACACAATGAAAAATTTCCTGTGACTCTGGCTCACATGCACATTAACACTCATGCAAGGACACGCTCGTACACACTCAGAGCCTTTTGTAGCCACATCTGTTCACATGGAGGGTTTTCATGTACATCTGGGATGGGTAATTCCCTGTTTGTGTGTTGAAATATGTGATGAGGATGAGAGTGTGAGTGGTTCTTATGTTCATTTTTCATCAGCCCTTTTCAGTCATCATCCCTCTTGTTCGTGTTTGATAGGACCATACGAGGGGAGGGATTCATTTTTTGAGCACCTGTAGGTGTGTGTATGCCTGTGTTTTTGTGTGAGGACTGAAATCTAACTGCTGTACAAGGTGGAAGAAAAGAAAACCGAAGAAAGGAAAAAGAGGAATATGCAACAGTTTTTTAAAAATATTTTATTTTTCACTGAATTTGGGTTAACGCTTCTTTAAAGTCTTTTTTTCAGTCATTTCGGAGTAATTAGTCAATATTTCTCTGTTTTTTCTTTTAGTATTAGCATAATGCTGATGCAAAACAAGGCCTAATAACTTTTTATAATTTATATAGTATGGCATTTTTTTTGACAAATATAAAAAGTGAAGGTGTTTAGTTTGCTTTAGGCAGAATTTATAAACTTTAGCACCAAGGAGAAAACACAGAAAAGTAGAAGGGTGAAGTCATGGCCCACGCTGCAGCCCATCTTAAGAAAGCTCGCGAGCTTGAGCAACACCCAGACTACAGGGCTTTGCAGAAAGCCAGGGAGAAGAGGAGACGGCAGCGGGAAAGAGCTGAACGAAAGCGTCAGGTAAAATCTGTCACACGTGGTGTGTATCATGACAATTTCATTACCACATTCTGTGGTGGCCTTATCGTACGCTTTGGTGTTACTGTAGGACAACATGAAAAGGGGCTGTGGGATTTGCACAGATGTGGAGGTGGTTGAAATTGCACTAGGTAACGGATAAAGTCAAAGAAATAGTACTGTACCACTGTCTACCATAAATAGTATAATTTTTTAAAAAGATTTTCACCGTTTTTGTTTTAACCTTCATGGTTAAAACAAGGTTAACCATGAGGTTAACCTAATCAAACACTTAAATCACCACCATGAACATTTATAAGAAAGTAACCAAGGCAAAGGGACTAAAGCTAAAGCCCCTAGCAATACTAGTGCACATATGTTCATAAGTGACCTCGTGTACACAAAGCAGCTGTTAATGAGACATTCGTGATAATAAGTAGAGTTTTGATTTTCATCCAGTGTAAGCATACTTGTGTTGTCCTTCATTACATGACTGACTCCAGGCGAATCTGTGCAAATCCTGTACGGATACAGAGATTACAGCTGGATCTCAATCAATCCAATCTCTGCATGTGGAGTTTGGCAAACAGCTGAATCAGGCAGGCAGATGAGTAAAAACTCAAAAAGTGGAGACTGAAGAATACACACACACACACACAAAACGAGTTCTGTGTAGTGAAAAATTCTATGTAAGGTTGAAATTAGATTGCTTGTACTAACCGGATCTGACTTGGTCCATTTTTCAGTGGTTTCTGTCAGCCTCCCATATGTCCCGTTATGCATGAGCAACACATGTACAGCAGCACAGCCAAACAGTTGCATACACACTCACAGCCACACACTAACATGTCATTAGTGTTGTAAAGACTCACTTCTTGATGCATTCTCAATCATCCAGGTAAGTAAATCTCCAAAGGTTGATTCTGTTCATCTGGACGTTTCGTCACTCATCCAAGTGACTTCTTCAGTCTCAGCTGACTGCAGGTTTCCCCAAGCTTATAAACAGTACTGTTTATAAGGTTGGGGATAAACAGTACTGTCAACTTTTGGAGGTAAAGTCTCACTGTTCACTACCATGAAAAACCTTTGTAACAGCAAACCTAATCAAACACTTAAATCACCACCATGAACATTTATAAGAAAGTAACCAAGGCAAAGGGACTAAAGCTAAAGCCGTCCAGAGCTCAGAGCCAATCCAAGCCAGCAGCCTCGGTATGAGCAAAGGATCGGAGGAGTTATGTAGACAATTATAGAGATGAGTAAAAATGAAGGAAGGGCTGAAAGCCTGTTATGAACATGCTGAAAAAAGATGAAAGGTTTTTTGTTGTTGTTGTTATATAAATCTGTTGCTTTTGTTTGGTAAGGAAAAATATATCAGACATTTCAGTTAACTATTTATGCTTCAGCTAATTTTGCTTTGAAGAACAGTTATAGTTCTTAGAAAGAAGAGAATCAGAATCATCAAAAATATGTATTACCATGTCAGACTTGCAAAAAAACATGGAATTGGCCAAAGAAATCTCAATTAGTGCATTTCTTATTTAAATCTTTTTATTGCTGTGTTCCATTTTTAATTTTGTCTCAGAATCCTGACCCTTGGTGTTCCTGAAAGCACCGTAGGCCATGTGGTCTACATTCTGAGTGAAACCCAGCTGTTATGCACCCTACCATGAACACACACACACCCATCAGTGGGTTGTGTCTGTGGAACTGAAGGTCTAGAATGGTAAAAATAGCTAAGACAGGAGAAACAGTAAGGGTTAAATGTTTATGGCTGCAGTTGTTATCTTACTGCGAGAGAGGAGAGGCAGCGGAAGAGTAGGCAGGACTGGGCCTTGACCACAGTACATCGTACATTAAGTCAGAGCTAGAGGCTGATCCTCAGCTTGCACTGTGATAAAAGGGAACAACAAGGAAATGTAGTAGAATTAATTAGAAAAGGAAGCAAGATTTGGTAATTTATTAAATATGTTTGAACCAAAGATATGTACAAATTTATTGGACTGTAGGATTAAAGGATGCCAGTAATCAGGAGTGTACTGAGAGATGCAAAGTGAGAAACTGCAAGAATTTGACAAAGTGGCCAAAGAGAGTAAAGAAAGGCGACAATATTCAGGTAAAGCTGTGAATTCTTTTCCTGTCTGAATGGTAACCATGGGAAATGCAGCAACATGTAAGATATGTGGATCAGATAAAGCTTCAAAGACCGTTGGGATTGACTATGCCTCAAATCAACATACTGATTACTACAAGGCTGCTGACACTGGATCTAACGTTGATGATTTACTGGTAAGAGATGGAAAAAGCAGACTTGGGTTGTTATAATTTCTTTTTCTGCTAATGTCCTTTTTTGTCAGAAACAAACATGTTTGTTTGTCCCGTGTTCAGCAAATGAAAATAAAATAAACAATAAAAGCAAAGGTGAATCAAATAGACCAATACAGCAAGGCTGGGATGGTCCATTTGGTAAAGTAAATCCATTGGGCATCTTTCTTTGCCTTTAGACAACAATTCTGATGGCAAAAGAACCAAACGGGACAGGCAAAAAAAAAAGAAGAAACAAACATGTTAATGTCTGATGGTTTGCTTGGGATTGTGCGACATTGCACGTGAAGGGTAATCCACATAGGGGGTGTGGTATGATTGTTGACATGTATTGCGAAGTTTGATGACCTTACAAGTTAACTTCCAGTGGTGATTGACTGACACTTTAACACTTTAACCTTGCTAAAAAGAGGTTAGAAACTCGTTGACACTCTCAAGATAATGAAGACACTACTAATGTTCACATACTGTGATATTCAGCAAATAAAGCGATACATCGGTATATTTTGATTATTCAAATATCAGATGTCATGCAATGAAAAATTCTATTTTGGGCCAAAATCATTACAGAGGTAATGACAGGCCATCGTCAGAAAGTCATCACTTCCTTTGACTTTGTTTTGTTTTTTTGTTTGCTGTTAAAATTGGTTGTTAAATTTCTGTTCATTAAGCTGCAGTGATTATGATTGTCTGCAGTAAACAAATGTTAGATGTTTTATTAATATAAGATTTTTCTTTTAATTCTGATACTGCCTTAAAAATATAACACTATTTGGTAAGATTTATATTTAATCCAACTCAGAAAAGAGTGCTATTCCTCTTACATTTTTTTTAAAGAGCAAGAGGAAAACACAATTTACATTTAAAACTTAAATTTGCTGTGTACATGCACATAAAGACAGTCTGTCATTAACTGTTGATCAGGCAGTAACGAACAATTCTAACAAAAAATGAACACATTTTGAATAAAATGAAAACAAGTCTTACACCAGGAGAACAAGAAATGCTGGAAGGCTTGAGATCAAACAGTAACAGATTGGGAACAAGTGCGGCAGTTTAACGCAGGTGATATTTATCAGTGCAGGACAGACAAAAATGGAGGAAAAAATAGTAAAGACACAAGTAAAACTAAAAAAAAGACACCAGGAATGGCTAAATAAAACAAATAAACTTAAGCCTGAACAAAAAAAAAACCACGACATCAAAATGCAAATTTAGTATGACAACATGATGTAGGGATCAAGGTTAGAATCTCCATGAAATGAATGTAAGTCAACATAATGTCCTCTGGCAATGTGGAAACGTGACTCTGTGTGTGCATGTGTGTGTGTGCACGCGTGCGCAGCTGCTTTGTGATGGTTACATTTAGAGTAGCCTAGTAGGCCACTGATACTGTACAAGCAGCTATTTAGCCATATAAAAACACATGATTGACCCTTTATTTTATGTTTTCACATTAAAAGAGCTTTAAGGAACAAACCCATCGTGTGTGTGTGTGTGTGTGTGTGTGTGTGTGTGTGTGTGTGTGTGTGTGTGTGTGTGTGTGTGTGTGTGTGTGTGTGTGTGTGTGAGAGAAAAATACTGTTTTGTCTGATAAATGGAATGTGGCCTTTAATGTTGTTACTATAATATTGCATATATGTGGCACTTTTATCAGAATGACACAGTAACAAAATAAATTAGAAACATTTGCTTATTTACCTGTTATTAATATTACCCTAATTTCTGTTTTATCTCTGTAGTCGGACAGTAACACCAGTTTCCTCCGGGCTGCCAGAGCTGGAAACATTGACAAAGTCCTTGAATTCCTGAAGAACGGGGTTGACATCAGCACATGTAACCAGGTAAGAAAACTTAAACAACATCGGATTTTGTTTGAATTCTTGTATGCAGTTACATTAATTTGAAGAGAGGCGATAAAAATAAAAATTGTGACAAATTTTCAGGTTTTATGGAGTTATATTTTTCAAAACTCCATCTTTGCGTTTTTAATTTTAAATAATACTTTTTAAGTTTTTAGTTTTTTTTTTAAATCTAAATATTTATTACAACTTTCCAGAACTGATATAGCAATTGTGTGAAATAATATCTAAAATCTGCTGTTTAGTGCTTCAATGCAAGCTACTGTCAAACCTGCTCAAGCTAACCTTTGCCCTGCCGTGTCATGATGGCATCAAATTCAAATTCAAATTCAAATTTTATTTGTCACGTACACAGTCATACACAGTACGATATGTAGTGAAATGCTTGGACAACATCACACAGCGAGTACCTTAACCTGCCATATCCCTTTACATACTCACAGCTACCCTCATAGCTACAATTACTCCCCCCCCCCCCCCACCCATTCTTCCCCCCAATCTCAGCAGCTTTTGAAAAGGTCTGTCTCCGTGACAGCTGTTCTCGTCCCCTCCCCATACTCGCCCTGTCCCACATTCCGCCGAAGGGGAGGGATTGGAGAGGTTAAAATATTTCCCCCTACTCCTCTCTCCTGTCTACGTCAATGTGATTTACAGAAGTCACAAGACAGCCTAAAGGAGTGAGGCTACGTGAGCGTATGTGTTGTGTGTGTGCGTGCGTGCATATCGTTATTTTTTACTGTGTCATTGCTTGACTGTTATAGCTGGTTTGCAGCTATAAAAAGCCAACCCGTAGCTCTGCTGTTTGTTATCATGGGCACCATGGGCTCTGTTTTGTGCCCCGAGAGGGAAGCCTGAATATAGAAAGCTGTGCACACACTAATCTTCACATACACATACACACAGACATGTACATAGGCACACACACCTCCTGTCCTGCAACAGGAGAGCCTTGCCCTAATAGGATTTCTCGGTGGTCAGATGATCAAATTTGAGACCTTGTCAAGTGACCAAAAAATGTAAGGGACATTTTTATACATATCCCAGTTATTCCCTCATTATTGTGTGTGTAGAGGCCAGTATAATGTGCAGTGAATGTAATTTTGGACCTAAGCACGTTAAATATCTCCCAGCACATATGAACATAAGCTATAGACTTTATTTTATTCCAGTGATGTGTAAGTAAACCAAATTAAAGTTATAACATGCACATAAATGCATTACTTTTTTTTCTCTTAGTGTTTTCAATAGCCAAATGTAAAATAATATAAAATAATGTGTGCATCTTCCCACGTGTGTATTTGTCTCTAATTCTGATTGCACGTGCTTAAATACATAATCATACATTCACAGATTCACAGATCATTTCTACACTTTTTCCACCTACAGATATATGCTGTGTTACAGGCAGGGAAGTCTGTTGTGTCTTTACCTTTTTACTCACAAATTTTAAGAGGAAAGACATTGACAGTATGGTTAAGTTAAAGCACACATCACTGGTCTTAATTTGTGCTGAATGTGTATGACAGCTGATGAGTGATGTCTCTAGAATGATTTTGTTAAGTCAAAGCACAACAGGCAGTGACATGACCGTACTGGAAGTGATGGCATGAGCCCAGGATTAATGCTTTTGATTACTGCAGTAAGATAAAAAAAAAAAAATAAATCACAATAATTCTGTGCATAAATGCAAATTTTCTCCAAAGACTTGAACGAATCACGGAAAAGCATCATTATCACAAAGCCATTATCTGAAATAATGTCCGATAATGAGTCATTAGAGTTAGTAGTCTATTGACAAGAGCCGGATAATGTGACATTGCAGTTGAATGACCCAATTTCCTTTTGCTTGTTTTAATGCGTTTCCGATTACCGTTCACAATGCAATCAAATACAGGAACTGTATCTTAGTATTTTATCATGTTTAATGTTATTCATGGTTTCTTTAAAAAGTCTATCCATCCACAAAACACCACAAGAAGCTGCAAATGTCACACACTAAGTCATGCACATATTTTGAGTATCGCCCTTGGTGCTATATTCATTAATAACTGAAGAGTAAAAACCTAGAAAGCACGAAGAGAGTGGCAAGGGCCAGAAACTGGCGCCAAGGGCAGAAGGCTGCCCAAGTTAGTAGAAGAGAGAGTGAGGGGTATATTCCTAGCTTGCCAAAGCCACTGTCATACTATGATTCTCCATTGCACAGATTTTATGAATGAGATGTATAAATAAAGTTGTAATGTTTTTTACAGATGATGTTTGTTCTTCCAGTTTTTAAGCATGGTGTGTTTGAGTTTTAGGATTTCAAAAGAGAATGAGTCACTACAGCTTATTCTGCATTTTAATACAATATGCCTATGTGCTTGTATTTGCGTGTTAGGAGTGTGTATAAGAACTGTTTCGCTCTTCACAATTAAAGGCCAGATTTCCCTTCTAATCTACTTAAAATTTTAATCCTTGGTGAGTAATATTACTCTTTACTTTAATCCGCATGCATTTACATTATTTGCTCCAAAATCTATCCCACTGTGACATTTATGACATTTACATTATTTCCTCCAACATCTTTCCCCTGTGACATTTGAGACAATAAAACGGCACCAAGTAAGCATGGTTGTTTATACCATGTGTGCTTATAACAAAGGTCAGCGGTCAAAGCAGCTTGAATGACAATCTGCGCTGGATGAAGCTCAACATTTTGTTTCCTGCTAGGGGAAGCAACAAAGTGCCAGGGATCACGATGTCCATTAGCTAAATGAAGCTTTTAGGAACAACTGAGCTCAGAGGGAAAGGAGATTTAGATCGGTTTGTGTGACTGTGTGTGTGTTTTGTAGGGTTTTCTTGTCTCTCCTGAAATACATAATGGCTGAAATGTGGCTGAAAGTATGATTATTTTGTGCCGTGTCAGTGAGTCTATCATTTCAGAACTGAAGTATAACTGAGGCTGGACTTTCTGCTTCTCAAATGTCAGCAAAGAGCATCTGATATAGCCTAGACTATTTTTTTCTCTTTTCATTCGTTGCCAGTTCAGTGGAAAAAGTCACAGATGGACTAACTGCATACTGATTTAAAATATACTGAAGTGATGATGATATTAGAAGGTTTGGCCATGCGACCGGACAAACATGATATGCAGTGTGATCATTGTGGAAGTGATAATGACAATTTAAAAAAATCAGCAAAAACATATATTAAAATTTAAAGTCTTTACTTATCAAAAGTGAGTGCTTGCTATGATGAGTCAGTTGCAGACCTTGCAGACCTGCGTGATGATGATTTAAGTGTTTGATTAGACTTGATTAGACCATGAGGAGCTTTCACACTTTAAGCGACTGTGCTGTGAGAGCATGTGTGACTATTTTAGCGTGATGCAGTGTGACCAACTCATAATCTGACATACATGAAACTGATTGAGAATGTGTCATAGACTGTCGATCGGTGGATCTCTGCAGATTTGATTAAGACACATAACAGACACTGGTCTAGTGCCATTTGTGCCGCTTTACTCGTAGCTCATTAGAAACCGTTTGCACAAACTGAAGGCATTTATGCCTTCTTAGGTTTTATGGACATAGTGATACGAACTATGTGTCATTTTTCACTCTTTTTAAAGTCATGTTATAAATCACTCAGCCAGACAGTCACTGATATACTTTGGCCTTTGAGGAATGCCCCCCTTTTTATTTTAAAGGCTGACATTTTCAGTTGCTTCTAAATATGATTATCTATGTTTGGATGTGTGTTTGGGTTCCCTCTATGACTGTGCAGAAATATGACACCCTCTTTGGCTGTTTGGCATTTAGCAACTCGCGAGAAAGAAAGAGAGGGCGTGTTTCTATTTGTGTGTGAATGTATATGCATGATGTACATGTGCTATGGAGGGGAAAAGGCAATGATAGAGGGGTTAGCAACAGCTCCTCTTTTATATCACTGCCCAAAAAGCATCCAGAGCTTAGAGGCACATTTCCTCGCTGTCATTCATCTGAATTAGCCTGCAGGAAGAGGACAGAGCACATAAACCTAGAAAGCTGGTTCTAAACCAGTATAGAGGAAGCAGGAGGTGGAGGACTGGTTGGAGTTCCATCACCAAAGACAAAAGAAAACAGAGCAAAGGATTCATGAAGGCACAGAATACCCAAAGGAGCGGGCATTTTGAAAGATAAAAAAAGAGCAAAATTTCAAAGATCCAAAGCACAGGATGGAAGAAAAGGAGGACGAGGTGAATGGTTTTTGTTTTGTTTAGAGTTTGTTTCTGTGTGTAAATGTCAGCGTCAGAAGAGGTACTGTGAGTTTTCGAGTGGGGATAAATCAGTTGTGTTGTAAGGGCTTGTTGGAGTGCAACATTTGAGGTCTGCTCTCCTCTTGTGCTGCTATAGTTCCTGTTGATAAATCTGAGGTGAGGCCTTTGTTATGAGCGAATTGAACTGTGAAAAATCAGCCAGTTTTTTTAACCCAAATAGTTTTTCTTCTGTTTCCATTCTTAAATGTCAATCTCTCCAACTGTGAATGAAATGAATGCCATAAATCATGTACAGTATAATGCAATGTCAAGTTGGATTATACCTTCATAAGTGACTATAAACTTAATCAAGATTTTTTATTGTTGCCAATTTTACAAAAATTCACACTTGTACTATAGTTTTCCTTTTTTGCAGGAGTATACATGATTCCATTAGATTGTTATTGAGCCAATTTCCAGTAGATATCGCTTTATGTCCTGTAATGTTGGTATGCCTTATCTTTGATACAGGGGGGTTGTAATATGATTCCCTGAGCACCACGCAGTTTCATTTTTTCTTCACGTGTTTTCTTGAAATCTTCTCTTGTTTTCTGTTTAGAATGGTCTCAATGCGTTACACCTGGCGGCTAAGGAGGGGCACAAGGAATTGGTGGAGGAACTGCTACAGAGAGGAGCATCTGTTGACTCTTCCACCAAGGTACACACATGATTTAGCTTTATAGGGTCTTTAATTGATATATTTCAGTTAATATAATTGTTGCTTTAATCGCTCACTATATATCTAATGGGTTTTTCTTTGGCTTGCATTGGCAAAGATAACTTTTTAAAGATAAAGCTAAATTTTTAAAAGAGGGAAAAAAAGATAAGAAAATTATTTTAACCAAAGGAGAAAGAAGGAGATGATGGAAAGGAATTAAATAAGTTGTAAAATACCATAAAAATCATTCCTTCTTTAGTGAATTAAGGAGCCATTGGGGTGGATATGAGGGTGATTTAAGATGATTATGAGAGTTTGATTGTTTGTTTCTTCAGACATTCAGTTTTATTAATTAATAAAATATTAATAATTGTATCATATATAAACTTAGCACAATGAGTCAGAAAATTTTTGATTGGCTGATGACTTGTTTGTTGTAAGAATGTTTCTTGGCAGTAAATGTTGGAAGCCCTGTTTAATTTTTTTCCATTAAATGGTGCCACATTGGTAAGGAAATTGCATTTGTGGGTTGAACAGCAGAGTTGAGTGTGTCGGTTGCGCCCATGAAAAACCTCTCTGCCAATCCCAAACAGCTTCTTCTACTAATGACTTGTGCTTTGTGCCTCTGTTGTTAAATTATTATTATTATTATTATATGGCCAATATGTTTTGTATACTCAACTCTGCTGCTCAACCCTTTCCAACAGTATAAGATTTATTGCCAAGAAGCATTGTTACAACAAAGAAATCCTTACTTTTTGTGCTAAGTTTAGATATTGTACCATTCAGTCGGAAGGAGTAAGAGAAGGCGAGAGTGAATGTGTAGTGCGCTTTTTGGCAAGCTGCTTGTTATGTGAGTCTGTGACTGCCTCATGACTCAGGCTCAACAGCTAGCAGCAGTGAACAGCTGACACAGAATCTATCACTCTGCTGTTTGTGTCCTTCGAGTGACTTGAATACGTTTCTTGGAATTAAACCCAACTTTTACATCCTAAACATTAAAGCAGAAATGAAATGTTTGCATAATGTGATTTTAGCCCTGTAACACCAAGTGTATGTATATTTTTTTATATGTGTCAAACATTTCAATAAACATTCATTTTCAAAAATCAGAATTTTCTGGAATTTTCAGGGTTAAGACTGAGGGAGGTAAGAGACGACAGATATTTGGTTGGTGATCTTAACCCTGTTTTCTCTTTGCAGAAAGGAAACACTGCCCTCCATATTGCCTCTTTGGCTGGACAAAAAGAAGTAGTCAAATTGTTGGTGTCAAGAGGAGCAGATGTCAATTCTCAGTCACAGGTGAGAATTAACAAGAACTTTTACAAAATGCATCAGCATGCAACACAAGCAACAAGTATATGATGTGGTTTTGTTTTTGCCTGTATATCTCTTCAGAATGGCTTCACGCCACTCTACATGGCGGCTCAGGAGAATCACTTGGAGGTCGTGCGATACCTCTTGGAAAATGAAGGAAATCAAAGCATTGCAACAGAGGTATGTTTATCTTTCATATTGTTATATATACAATTATTGAAGGTAAAAACAATATGTAATATCTTGCCTATTTTCTTTTCTTTTCTCTATGAAGCGTGTAACCATTTAACTTTTTTTCCCCTGTGCTCCTCCAGGATGGCTTTACTCCACTTGCTATTGCTCTTCAGCAGGGGCACAACTCAGTTGTCTCCTTGTTGTTGGAGCATGACACTAAGGGTAAGGTACGCCTTCCAGCCCTGCACATTGCTGCCCGCAAAGACGACACAAAGTCTGCTGCACTGCTGCTTCAGAATGACCACAACGCTGATGTCCAGTCTAAGGTGAGGGAGGGCAACAGGGACAAGTTACATTTTATTGTTTGTGGGTTCCTTAGGGAACAATAATAAAACGGACAGACCAGGCCTCTCTGAAAATGCTGTATTGTACAGGTCCTTATTTTTTTATTTTCAAACTGTGCAAACTTATAAACATACTCAGTGTTTTAAATTAAAAAAAAATACTGAGTGTTTCCCCTAACAGCCCTTCACCCTATTCCCCTTTTCTCTCTCTATGCATCATAACCAGATGATGGTCAATAGAACCACAGAGGTATACAGACTTATCACCTCCTCCTTTGATTCTGAATTTTGTCACTTCTGACTAGGGATGGGTATCGTTTAGGTTTTATCCGATACCGGTGCCAAATCGGTACTTTTGAAACGGTGCCGGTGCTCAAACGGTGCTCAAACCGGTGCTTAAAGAATGGAGAACACAAAATTGGTCCAAAAACCTCTCATGTTCAGCTGGTTTTTTGTAAAAAGATAACAATGTTAGCCTTTTCTGCAGCTATGGGGCATATATGGCATCACTCTTGGCTGGAAGCAGTGCTTAAACAATGGAAAAAACACAAACTTTGTCCTAAACCTCTCATGTTTAACTGTTTTCCACTTTTTCTTTGGTCATTTTAGCCTTTTTGTCCAGGGTGAAGGGAGTATCTGCCATCAAACAAGAAGACAGCTGCATGTAGCTATGATGATGTTTGCTAGTTCACCTTACATGCATTAATGTAATAACGTGGTTAGCCTACTCAACGTAAATTACACGAACAACATTAAGCTACTCACGCAGAGAAGAACGGCTGCCGCTGCATCATCATCCTCATCATTTCTGCTACACTGGCAGGGCTAGGGGCCAGGACTCTCCTCTTCGGGGTTTTTGGGGGATGTTGCTAACTCCGGGTCAGATAACAGGCAACCCACCCGCAGTAGATGCGCTCGGTGTGAGGTCTCGCAGCAAGCTATCATACGGCGCATTTCTCGGCTTTTAAAAAAAAACGCTATGCGTCGCCAGCTGTCTCATCGGATTTGAGGTGTTACCTCCTTTGACAGTATCACAGTATCACCTTAAAGCACTTGTTGCTGCTGAGTTTGCATATTTTGCTGTGAAGTACAGCCAGACTTTTGACCGCTTCGCCTTGGACATTTTAATCTGTAGCTCTGCTCTAAAAGAACGCACGTACCTGGCCCCGCCTACTATCCTCGGAAACGTAAAATGATTGGCTAGAAGTGTATCACAGCTCAGGAAAAAAAAAAGCACCGAAATGTGCGCTGCTTTTCGGTCTGGTTACTACCGTTTATGTCAGAACCGGTGCCATCATGGCACCGGACACCGGTACCCATCCCTACTTCTGACCATTTTTTTCAGCTCTTTTGTTTTGATCTTGTCCTTACTTATTGAGGACTTTTGTGACATAGGGATACCCTGCATGCCAGAGTTTGCTGTATTAGACACTGCATGGCTGACAGTAAAACACAATGTGTTTTATTGATAATCCCCAGAGAATGTCAGTTAATTACTGATCATTTATTTTATAGATTTTTGTTGTTATTTTTAATTGATAGGTCATTGAAATGTATTATGTTTACGAATTTTATACTGAACTGATAACCTGAAAGTAAAATCAGCTTTTTCTTTTACTCCTATCTTTCTACGCGTAACTCAGCGCATGTGTGTCCTTGTGCATGTTGATTTACTTCTCTGAAACACTTTGATCTCTGATCTTTAAGTAAACTTTGTTTCTTAATTAAATTGCACCATGTCTATCAGAATGGGAAGGTAAGGAGTGAACCGACCTGCAATTGTGTACTATGAAAATTTATATATATAGCTAATATATAAATGTTCATTTGTCCACCCAAGTAGAAACACATACTTGCGAGCGTCCATAGTGTTGCTTGGTGCTTATGAGTTATGTTTTGTCCTTTATTTCAATATATTTATGTATCCAAAAAACCAAGTTGATTCACCCGTAGTTTTTTTTAGTAAGCATGGCTGAACTTGAGCAGTTTTGCATGTATTATCTATTGAATGTGCTATTTTGGGATTTGCTCATTTTTATGCTCCTTCTTACACAATGTTTTTCTTTCAGCACGCTCTTTCATCATATTACTACTTCAGCAGAGTCTGCTTCAGTAGAGTCTATTCCTGTATCTAACAATGAAAAGTCTTTCTTACTTTCTTTTGTTCACTTTCATTTTACTTTTCTCCTTTTCGTGATGAGCTGTTCTGCACTCTCTAACCTCTTTTCCTTTCACTCTGTCCCTCTCTATTCTCTCCTTTCCTATCAGAGTGGTTTCACCCCTCTGCACATTGCGGCTCACTATGGTAACGTGAATGTCTCCACCCTGTTGCTGAACAGAGGAGCTGCTGTTGACTTCACAGCCAGGGTACAGCCAAATTCCTGCTGTGTGGCTGTTTTTGATTTTGATCATTACAGAAGGGCATGTTATTTACCATCGTAGTGTTCACTTCTAATAAGCCTTTATTAATACATTTACCTCTAGCCCATTAAACGTTACATTTCTTTCTGTATGTTTTACATGCTGTAGTTTTTGATGTACCTTTGTTTCTGTATCTGCCTTGTCAGAATGGAATAACACCTCTACATGTTGCCTCTAAGAGGGGCAACACCAACATGGTGGCCCTGTTATTGGACCGAGGTTCTCAGATAGATGCTAAAACAAGAGTAAGACTCAGATTTTATTAAAACCATAGTGAACAATAAATAAGTGGAATCAACAACTTTCCACGTCCTCTTTCTCAAAATCTTTAAACTGGATTAATGTGTGCGTTTGCTTGTGCATATGTGATTGTTCCGAAGGATGGTTTGACGCCCCTGCACTGTGCAGCCAGGAGTGGACATGATCCTGCAGTTGAGCTTTTGCTGGAAAGAGGAGCCCCCATCCTAGCTAGAACCAAGGTTAGCATATTTGCACTAGTATATCATTTAGAATTTATACAATATGAGTACTATTGTTCCTTTTTATATGCCTTTGGTTTTTATCTCGGCTGCTATTCTTTAAATTTTTTGCCTCCATATAGAATGGACTGTCTCCACTGCACATGTCAGCCCAGGGAGACCACATAGAGTGTGTAAAACTATTGCTGCAACACAAGGCGCCTGTTGATGATGTCACACTCGACTACCTTACCGCGCTGCACGTCGCAGCTCACTGTGGCCACTACAGAGTAACTAAGCTCCTCCTGGACAAGAAGGCCAATCCCAATGCAAGAGCACTGGTAAGGGTTCAAAGAAACAATAAGAGAAGCACCAAAACTGGTATTAACAGAAATTATCATGATATTTACTGATGCACATATTAAGATAAAAAGAGTGACACTATGGATCGTGAATATCTTGCGATTTACTAGTATGCTTATTTATATATATATATTTATATATTTCCATATTCTTTCATATAAAATGTTCCTGAGGAATTTCAAACTGCCAACTTGGATTGTGAAGTCAGCATTGATGGTCTGAGTTGGAAATCTGACTTGAGGGGCAGATACAGTTAAAAAATTCTGACTGGGAACACGTATATTCTGACTTTTCACCTTCAAATTAAATGCCTCTTTGGTTTGGAAATGGTCAGAATACAGTTAGTTTTAATGATATATAAGAGTCCCAACAGTAGTAAGCATAGGGTTAATCAGATTATCAGGGGTCAGTTGACCCAAAAAGTTTAATAACTCCTGAAATATAAAATAAGGTTATAAAATTTAAATACTCCAATGCTACCTTTTTACTATAGAGACATGCATATTCCTGCTAATTTTTCTCTTACTGTCTCTACCAGAATGGTTTTACTCCTCTCCACATTGCTTGTAAGAAAAACAGAGTGAAGGTGATGGAGCTGCTGGTCAAATACGGTGCCTCCATACAGGCAATTACTGAGGTGAGATTGTTTTGGTGTGTCAGGATTTCATGGATTAGCACAGTATACTTTGTTGCTAACATTGTTCTAAATTTGCATTTAATGCTTCTCCTTGTTGTTACTGCTACTGTTACTGTCTCTTTTTTCATTATTGCAGTCTGGTCTGACTCCCATGCACGTAGCTGCTTTCATGGGTCACCTCAACATCGTTTTACTTCTACTGCAGAATGGAGCTTCTCCTGATGTTCGTAACATTGTAAGTAGTAATTTCTTTTATCAGGTCAGCGATCAGCAGTCGGAAATACACATCACAAAGTAAACACACATTTCATTTGTTTCAGTGCAAACACGTGAAAAAATGTACCCCGTTCTGGTGTACTTTTTGTGTTTAGCACAGTGTCCTAAAGCTTAAAAATCTTCTGCCTTTGATTGTCAGCGCGGTGAGACAGCTCTCCATATGGCAGCACGAGCAGGACAGATGGAAGTGGTTCGCTGTTTGCTGAGAAATGGAGCGTTGGTGGATGCCATGGCCAGGGTGAGTCAGCTGTAAACATTAATCACTCTTTCCTTCTGTTTACAGTAAATTTTTATATTTCAAACACTGGTTTGAATGCCTGATGTCACCTGTCCCAGCTCTGCCTACAACATCACCGTTCATTCTAATTTTACTGCTTTTAAATGACTGCATCATTTCCGTTTATCCTTTTCTTCTATAACATGTACTACCTCTTTTCCCCTCAACTACAGGAGGACCAGACTCCCCTGCACATTGCATCTCGTCTGGGAAAAACAGACATTGTCCAGCTACTATTACAGCACATGGCCTACCCGGATGCTGCCACCACAAATGGCTACACTCCTCTCCACATTTCAGCCAGAGAGGGGCAGGTGGAGACAGCTGCTGTGCTCCTGGAGGCTGGAGCTTCACACTCAATGGCCACCAAGGTGAACAGAGGATGAATGCACGTAGACAGATAAATAACATGTGATAAGTTAAATCAGTGGAATTTTAATTAATCCCTTTTACATCTACAGAAAGGATTCACTCCATTACATGTAGCAGCAAAATATGGAAGCCTCGACGTAGCAAAACTTCTCCTTCAGCGCAGAGCTCTTACTGATGATGCTGGCAAGGTGAGCTGAAGTTGTAGAAGCAGGTTCTGAAACAAAACCCAGCACTGAGGGTAATTGTCTTAATTTCAGAGAGAGACACATTACACTTAATCTTTGAGCATCTGATTGTTTTCTCTGAAACACAAATTATGGAATAAAACTGACTTGAAACAAAAAAAACACACACAAAAACACACACACAAAAATATCACAAAGGCTTGCAAAAAGTTTCATTAAATCAAATGCTTCTTTTCACAGAATGGCTTAACTCCACTACATGTGGCAGCTCATTATGACAACCAAGAGGTGGCGCTGCTGCTCCTGGATAAAGGTGCATCGCCTCATGCTACTGCAAAGGTTAGGCTGAGTTTTAAAGAAAAATAAAGGTCCATGAGAAGCTCACACTTGTTTGCATGTACTGTATTTCTATCACAGTGTATATCTTCTTTCGTTCCTCTGTTTTAGAATGGCTACACTCCTCTCCACATTGCAGCCAAAAAGAACCAGACAAACATTGCTTTAGCGCTACTGCAGTATGGAGCAGAGACCAATGCTTTAACGAAACAGGGAGTCAGCCCTCTGCATCTGGCAGCTCAGGAAGGACATGCAGAGATGGCCAGCCTCCTGCTGGGAAAAGGAGCCCATGTGAACACAGCGACAAAGGTCACACAGAAGCACAATCTTTATGACATTTTTATTTATTAAAATAATTTGAAGTGGAAACAAGAAACACATGCACTCTACATACAGCTGTATAAAACTCTTTAGTTCTTAAGCTGAGTGCTCTATAACAACAGTTTTGTCTAATTTGTTCCATGAAGCAATTTATTACTATGTTAATAAATTGCTTCATGGAATTAATAAAATAAAAAAGTGTGAAGGATGGTAATGTGACATTGCTTTGTGTTTTACAGAGTGGACTAACTCCTCTGCATCTTGCTGCCCAAGAGGACAAAGTCACTGTAACAGAAGTACTAGCCAAACATGATGCCAACTTGGACCAGCAAACCAAAGTACAGACATGCATGTGCATGACAAATTTAACAAGTATACGCAAAAGAAAATTGTTACTAGTAATGAAAACCTAACAGTATGCTAATCTACAAGAATTTTCCTGTGTGAATGACAGTATGTCTTGCTTACTTTCTGTTTATTCGCTTTATGTTTACATGTTAATATTTAAGTGTATCATATGGACGTGCATGTAAATACCTGCCATCCAGAGGCTTTTTAAAAACATAACAAAGTCTTCATATACATCATATATTCAGGAAGCATTAAGATTGAGTTTAGTGCTTGCTTACAGAAGATCAGTGTTCATCTCTCACCCTCTCCCTCCTCGCTACAGCTTGGATATACCCCTCTGATTGTCGCCTGTCATTATGGAAATGCCAAGATGGTTAACTTCCTGTTACAACAAGGAGCCAGCGTCAACTCCAAAACCAAGGTTATATTTAAATCTTAAATTTGAAGCATGCAAGCTCTATTTAACTTAAACTGCAGACACAGCATGAAGCAAAACTCAAATATAGCATCCCTTTCGTTTTAGTTTCTACTGTGACTTAACAAAATTTTGTTGTCTTCTTTTTAAACTTTTGCCCTGCAGAATGGTTACACGCCACTTCATCAAGCGGCACAACAAGGGAATACACACATAATTAATGTTTTATTACAACATGGGGCCAAGCCCAATACTACTACAGTGGTAAGACACAATAGAGTCCAAGCATTTACTTTTAACATGTGAAATATGTTGTGGAAAAAGTTCTGCTGGTACGCTATCGTATATCCTTCTCTCTGTTAGAATGGAAATACCGCTCTGTCGATTGCGAAACGTTTGGGTTACATTTCTGTGGTAGACACACTGAAAGTCGTCACTGAGGAGGTCATCACAACCACAACTGTAAGCTCATGATTGCTTTAGCCTCTGGAAATGGAGCCAGGAAATTTTTTTTAACTTAAACTATAACCTTTCTCTGTTTTGGTTGTCTGTTTTCCATGACTCTGAATGGTGTTACATTAGACGGTTACAGAGAAACACAAACTGAATGTTCCAGAGACCATGACTGAGATTCTCGATGTGTCTGATGAAGAGGGTAAGTTACTTAAATGTAGAAAACAAGAATTTAGTGTGCTGCTCATCGATATCAAGCTAATTTTTTTATAGGAAAAAACTACTCCAGTCATGAGACACAATAAGTCATGACTGAGCTTCATTAAAAAATTATACCTCATTGTTCAAAAGTTGTAAAAAAGTGTATTGTAGGTGATGTAGTTTTGGATCTGAAAAAGTGCTCGAAGGGTTGAAGAAGAGCCATTATCTGAGATGTCTGTGGAACTCATCTTTTCGATCCCCATATTACTTGCATAGTCAATGCAACATATATTACATATATATATATATATATATACATGAGAGAGAGAGTGTTATTAATTTTTTCATTGGTCATAACAAGGTTTGGCATTTTTGTTGTATCTGTTTTCCAGGCGAGGACACAATGACAGGTGATGGGGGAGAGTATCTAAGAGCAGAGGACCTCCGTGAGCTGGGAGATGACTCTCTGCCAGGACATTATCTAGATGGCTTCAATTACATGAGCCACAACTTGGACAGGTCAGAAACAGCACACACATATTGTATTTGACAAACATCTAAATTTGCTCACAGCAAACCTTCCAGATCTGCTGTTAGCCAAGTTCATCATCATAAGGAATACCTAAGTAATGCAGATATATACAGAAAAGGTCTGAGAAGATTCACCTTGGTTTTTCATCAGGCCCCAACACACTCCCATTCACCAAAGTTTCCATCAAAGAGAAGTTCTCATTGAAGATCTGCTTACAAGTCACCAGGTAAGCGTAGTATCCGTAGTCTAACCTTCAATAAAGTATCTTTAGACACTCGAGGTGAGTTTAACCAGCCTGCTGATGCTTGTTGTTCTTTAGGTGTCAACACTGTCTAGAGAGCATGAAAAGGACTCATTCCGTCTGAGCTGGGGTGCTGAACATCTTGATAATGTTGTGCTGTCCTCCAGTCTGCTACATTCTGGGTATAAACACACACAAACACACACAGAGAAAAACTCACACTCCTTTCTTTCAGAGAAAATCCAAATGTTGGGACTTAACCCAGTTGCAAACTTAACATACACATTCCCATTATGTCTGGAAATACTGAGGGTTTTTTTTAAACCCACAATTTGTAAAATCCACAAGATGCCATAAACTTTTTGTGGCCTTGCATTAAATCAGCTTAGGGTGCACACTTTATCCAAATTTCTTTAGTAAATTATCCACAACCAAAAGCAGAATTGTCTTTATTGTCACTACACTCAGGTACAGTTTCATTTTGCATGGCGTCTCTTATAGAAATAAATACATTAAGCCCATCTTTGGAAATTCTACCAACCTGTTTATGGTAGCAGTGCCCTCTAAAGGCACATTGACTTCAAAGTAAAATCAATTTTTTTTTACACTTGTAGCATTTTAATTTCAGAGTGAGCTTGGACATTAGAATTCAGACTAAAGGCTCCATCTTTATACACAAAGGTGTACATCTTGGATAAACAGGCTATGTGGGCATTTCTAACTGGATCTTCTCATTTGCATTTTGCTTTGTGTACAGTATGTGCAGCAGCATGTCAAAGGATCAGCTGATATTGATTTTTTTTTTAATGATTTACTTATACTCAAAGCATTATTCTGCCATTGTTGTGTATTTTCTGGTTCTATTTTAGTTTACTTGCTGATAAAGTCACCAAAGTTTAAGACACAAAATGGCATCTCGGTGCTTTGCAAGCCTTTATTTCAGTAAATCTTTCTCCTGTTTGCAGCTGTCCTTCAGCTTATATACCTCCTGCAACAAATTACTGACTGTTCTGCTGCTTGTGCTGGCTAATGCACTACTTCAAGGGTTATCATTATATTCTGAAATAGATATTCCATCTTTTACATGCCCTTATTTTTTTCTGGTGTACTTTTGGTGTATTTTTCATACTTTCTCATGTGTCTTTTCTACTCCTTTTATTTTTCCTGCTGTGTAATTATCTGTCTGGTCAGGTTTTCTCACTTTTACTTATTCTTTTTTCTCTCTTTCTCTTTTATTTATTTTGTTGTTGCTTCGATGTGCATTCTCTTATCTTCTCTGTGTTTGTGACTCTGTGTGTGTGTGTGTGTGTGTTGTTTTTGTATTCTGCTTCTAGCCGTTCCTCACCATGCCTAGACCATGACAACAGCAGGTGAAGTCTTTATTTTGTCTATTTTCTTATCTCCTTTGTGCCTTTACTTCTTTTTCTTTGTCACTTTTGAATGATTTTCTCATTTCCATCCTGTTTCTCTGCTTTATTTCATAATGAATGCCCTTACATTACCTGAAATAACCTGAAATAACCAGATTTTTTTTTTATCCTTAGTGCAGCTCTAGCTGGCTTTGCCCTGTTTTTAATGCAATTTAATTATATCAGTTCATAATACAACCTGTGTCCTGACCAGAATCTTGCAAGTTAAAAAATTAAAGCAGAATAAAACCGAAAAAGTGTTTCTCCAGGATAAAGTGATATTTATTGAGACCTATTTGTTATTAATGTCTCTTCTCAGGTTACAAAAATAGCCTTTTCTTTTACCTTTACTTGATTCAGTTGCCTTGTGAGCATGGAGATTTTGCATCTTTATTTGTTTGAATGTCTAGAAACCAATTCATCCATTTCTGGTGCCTTTTCTTTAGCTTCCTGGTCAGCTTTATGGTAGATGCCAGAGGTGGAGCTATGCGTGGTTGCCGTCACAATGGTTTGCGAATTATTGTCCCACCAAGAAAGTGCTCTGCCCCGACACGGGTGACTTGCAGGCTGGTGAAGAGGCATCGTCTGGCCTCTATGCCACCTATGGTAGAGGGTGAAGGGCTGGCTGGTCGCATTATAGAAGTGGGACCCACTGGAGCCCAGTTCTTGGGGTAAATTTGGTTGAGTGTGCGTGTGTTTGTGTGTGTCTGCGCGCATCTACTAACAGTTTGTGTACTTGCTGGTGGCTTTGTACTATCTGGTATAAGTGTGTTTCAGTAGTTGTGTGGTGTGTTCATACTTTCTTCTTCACTCCCCCTCTGTGCTGCGTATGGATCAGTAAGCTCCACCTACCTACAGCTCCACCCCCTCTGAATGAGGGTGAGAGCTTGGTCAGTCGCATCCTGCAGCTGGGTCCTCCAGGAACCAAGTTCCTCGGGTAGGACCATGTGAGGGTGATACCCAACCACCCTCAAATCCTGGTTACACGCCCACCCGTGTTTTTCCCTTGTCCTAAAATTTGAATTTTTTTTTTTAGTTTTTCATGATATATATATATTAATTTTTATAATTTATTTTTGTGGTGCTTCTTTTCTTTCTTTGAAGAGAAGGACAGCTTTACCACCTGACCTGTTACCTTAACCTGTTGAGTTTTCTTCATGCTTCCCACAAGCACCTATCTCCCCAATCATGTTTCTAGTTGGATTCTGGTCCTGATGTGAAATAGATGTTTATTTATTTTTATGTTCATAGTTTGTGTTTTGAAATTAATTTTAACTGAGTTTTTATTGTTTTCTTTCTTCGTAAATTCATTCACATGTCAACCTAAACACTATGCTATCATTGATTTTTCTCTGGAGTTAGCGCTGAAAAGCATTAATTAGCATTAGTCCAATTTGTATTTGCTTTTACCTTGTCACACCTTTTAGGCCTGTGATTGTAGAGATCCCCCATTTTGCTGCTCTGCGGGGAACAGAGCGGGAGCTAGTGATCTTAAGGAGTGAAACAGGAGAGAGCTGGAAGGAACACCACTGTGACTTCACTGAAGAGGAACTGAACCAGATACTTAATGGCATGGATGAAAGTAAGGGATCTGAAGTGGCCTGTGATGTATAACTGTGATCGATAGGTTGATATCTCAAAGCATTTTATGTAAAACAATACATGAATGCCATAAAACAAGCAACACTAGAGCAGGAGAGAGTTGTCTTATAGATTTTAAAATGCTAGTATAATAATGTGAAGCACAGTACGTAAATAATAAAGGGAAAAAACAAAGCACTGACTTTATGCTTTCTTTCACAGAACTTGATTCCCCTGAGGAACTTGAAAAGAAAAGAATATGTCGCATCATCACCAGAGACTTCCCACAGTATTTTGCTGTTGTGTCAAGGATAAAGCAGGACAGTCATTTGATTGGTCCAGAGGGCGGGGTCCTCAGTAGTACTCTCGTGCCCCAGGTCCAGGCTGTATTCCCTGAAGGAGCCCTTACTAAGAAGATTAGAGTTGGGCTTCAGGTGTGTACATTCCTTGACTGGTATACCAACAGAATATCCAAATTATGGCTATGAAGAAAAAAAATATGAATACATATTACCACATATCTTGCCCCAGGCTCAGCCTATTGATGTTGACATGGTGAGAAAGATTCTTGGTAATAAAGCAACGTTCAGCCCAATTGTCACATTGGAGCCAAGGAGAAGAAAGTTCCACAAACCCATCACAATGACAATCCCAATTCCCAAGACCTCCAATAGTGACACCACATTCAGTGGGGAGACCCCGACTTTACGTTTGCTTTGTAGTATTACAGGTAAGTATCTATAAATAAAACCCTTTGTTTTAGAAAGAAAACATCTTGGATGGCTTTCAGGCACATCTCATTGGATGACATATTGAAATGCTCCCGTGAACATCCTAATTTATTGTTCATGTTGTATTTGTTGCTTGTGCAATTGCTGTTTTTTTTCATAATTTTATTAAGATTTCTATGTTTAAAATCTTAATATAAAGCTCTTTAGTCAATCTTTGATATTTTTCTTTGTGTGCTATTAAAAGAAATGACCTGATTTAATGGACGTAATTTATCAGAACTTCGTGGTGGTGGATGTATCTTATCTTAAGTCTGATAAAAAGACAAATGCTGTGTGAAGATTAAAAAATATTGCGTGAACTGTTTTCAGAGGTTGAGTAACAAATCATCGGTTTACCTTTCAGGTGGTACCACTCCTGCACAATGGGAGGACATCACCGGCTCCACGCCTCTCACTTTTGTTAACCAATGTGTTTCCTTCACCACGAATGTGTCAGCAAGGTAAATCCTTTATTTGTTGGTAAATGACGATGCACAGTTGCAGTCTTACGATTGAAGGTTATAAACGTTTATGCTTAAATTTTTACCTGTTGATACTTACCTAAAAGTGTCGTTCATTTGTAGATTCTGGCTGATAGACTGCAGACAGATCCAGGAGTCTGTTGGTTTTGGCACTCAGGTCTACAGAGAAATCATCTGTGTCCCATACATGGCTAAGTTTGTCATTTTTGCTAAGACACTTGACCCCATTGAGGCTCGCCTACGGTGTTTTTGCATGACAGATGACAAGATGGACAAAACCTTGGAACAGCAAGAAAACTTCACTGAAGTCGCCCGCAGCCGAGATGTTGAGGTGCAGTGTAATACTGGGGAATAAATAAGGCAAATCAAATCAAATTGTGTGCACAGGTTTATCTAACGAGGGTTAAACAGTAATTGAGAAAAGTAGGTCGATGTCAATTAATGATGGTTAAGTGGGTATTTAAAGATTTTAAATCAGACGCAGGTTATTACTGACTGATTCTTATTAATATTGGTTCTTTTTCATTTCTGGAAAGAAATTGAATAATATTGTCCAAGAATTTTTGTTTCTTTTGAGCCATGGAAACATTTAGATTTGTCATATCCTGATACAGGTACTAGAGGGGAAACCTATATTTGCTGACTGCTTTGGAAACCTGGTGCCTCTTACCAAGAGTGGGCAGCACCATGTGTTCAGTTTCTATGCCTTCAAAGAGAACAGACTGGCCCTCTTTATTAAAGTATGACTTTAAATCTATTAAAATATATAAAATGTTTACTTTTTTACTCAGAAATTCACAAATCTAAATATATGCAAGTCAGAGACATATTTTTTCCCCAAATATGAGCAGATTCGAGACACAGCACAGGAGCCATGTGGTCGATTGTCTTTTACCAAGGAACCGCGCACGTACCGTAGTCTTAATCTCAATGCAATCTGCAACCTAAACATCACCCTTCCATCATACTCAAAGGTCAGCTTTTAAATATTTTATCATGTATGCTAGGTGATTTTAACTTTAACTTTGAAACTGCCGCATTGCTGATTTCTCCTCATTTTTATTCTTTTATTTAGGAGTCTGATTCAGACCAAGATGGAGATGATGAGGTAAATAAAGTTTGTTTGATTTCAGTCTATAGCAAAAAACCTTGATGGTATAATTAGGTTGCAGCTTACTGTGATTTGACTTCTTTTTTTTTTTTCAGAGTGAGAAGAGTGACAAGAAATGTAAGTTGTTATTTTAGTATTTGTGCTCTATTAGAAGTTAGTTTTCTTATATATATTGTCACAATAGACCAAGTATCTAAAATGCATGATAGACATTCATGTATTGAGACATTGTAAAAACTATTTTCAATAGTAATGGGCCTGTATATTATATGATAGTTATGCATTTATGCATCACAAGATTAACTTGAGATTGCTGGTCATAAATATTTTGAAGTATTAAGTTAAAAGATTTGCCTGTTATATATACTAACTACTAATTACTACTACTAACATTGTATGCAGTTACATGTTTGTAACTGGAGGAAATGCTATGGCTGCTATACTTTATGTTCTCACTCCAAACTCCACTGACTTTCCTATCATTTCAATTTTCCACTATATTTGTTTTTATTAATTTCATACAAAGGTCAAAATAGTATTTTTTATATATATCTTCTCAAAATTGTTTGATTCTCTAGATATTTGTACTTGACATTAATCTTAACTTACAGATAATTATGTTTTATGATAATAACATTTATTATGTAACAAGTATTTTTTTGACATAATATTTTCTCATGTTAAACCTCAGCAGTTGTACGAGTTGCGTGTAAAAATTGTTATTCACAGAAAAACAAACAATATCATGTTGTTTGTGCTTGATTACTAGCCAATTTATTATTACATAATTCATGTTCTATGATTTTCTTTAGCCACTGCTTTCTCCTTTGTTGTTTTATTTCTTTAAATTATTATTATTTTTTTGTACTAAGTTACTTTCATTCACTCATTCACACAAATTTTAAATTTGGTTTACACTGTTTTACCTCACTATTTTTATTTTCTATATATGCTATTATGTCACAAAACTATAGGATTCTAGCAGTAACAACTTGTAAGCTATAATATTTAATAATAGTGAACACATCAAATAGAGTGTAAATGCTAAATATAACAGTATTTTATACTAACTAACAGTTCTATATATTGTGTTGCTTACAGTTAGTAGGTATTGAAAAGAGACTAAAACAGTCAAGTAACAGTGATTCTCTTACTTTGCTTACCTCATATTTTCACTCACTCAAATACCTTATAATTTTTTTAATTCAAAGTTTATTATTTAAAAAAATGTTTATTTGTTGGCAAACATGACTATAATAGCAACAATCTTGAGAAGTTTTGTTTGTCTGTTTTCAGTCCTTCTTGTACCTTTGTTCCATATGTAGGTTTATCTGTTTCATCTTGTTTTTGGTATATCTTGCAATTCATTTTTAATGCATAGTCAAACAATTTAGATTATTATGGTACTTATTTACATTCTATTCATTTTGTTACACCTCTTGGCTTTGCTTATGCTGTTGCTGCTCTACCGCTCTTCAAGTGTCTGGGAACTACTTTGTCTTCTTTGGTCTTCTTTTTGAGACTTCCTTATTCTCTGCCTTGTCATCTTCTAACTCTGTGAACTGAAGATGGATTTTTGATGGCATTATCTTGATGACAATTTTCTGATGTCTCTCTCCCCCACTTCATTTGTCCCTTATGTTCTGTACCCTTTTTGGTTCTGAAATATTTTTCACTGAAGACGATGAATCTGAATCAACGGAGACATTCTCCTTAAGAACTAATCAACCTCTTGACCCTGCAACCCTTGCGAGCCCAGATCTCCTGTCAGACACACAAGATGTCAGAATGTCTGCTACCTTTACTCCAGATATCTATGAAGAAAGAGCTGAAACTAATAAATCGGAAGAAAGAGAATCTGTGGCCACTGTAGAACAGTTCAAAGACAGAGTAGAAAAGGCTGGTGAAATTAACGATCGGACGAATGTTAGTAAACTGAGAGGACAACAAATTGATGATATCAAAGATAAATTTTCACTCTATGGGGCCAATACCCTTGAAGAGCCAGTCATAAAGAACATTGAGAAACAAAGTTTAAGTAGATCTTACACAGATGTTAGAGACATCACATTGTTCTCCCCCCCTACCACACAGACAGAAAAATGCCTTGGCCAGAAATCTGCTAGGACATGTGGTTCTCAAGAAGATCTTGTCCAAGATGGATTTGAACAGGTCATTGAGAAGCATGCAAACAAAAAACACCCCCCAGATATCAAGAAACCTATTCGGAAAAAACTTAGAGACAGATCGCGTTCTGGATGTAGCAGTTCTGAGGGAGAGTTGGAAAGGATGAGCTCTGAGGAGTCTTTAGATGGTGATACTATTCTTAAAGAGAGTAGCCTTTTATCCACCCAAGTTGTCGAGCCACCAGCTTCTCCTTTGGTGGTTGAGACACCTATAGGATCAATAAAGGACAGGGTAAAAGCTTTACAGAACAAAGTTGAAGAGGAAGAAGTGCAAAAAGATACTAAAGTCTTTACATACGATGGAAAATCTTCTATTACCGCAAAGAAAATGGAGGAAGCTATGCCAGAACTTCCCAGAGTTCCTAAGTCACCTAGATCTCAGACAGAAAGATTAGAGGAAACTATGTCAGTGAAGGACCTTATGAAAGCTTTCCAAACTGGGGAGGACCCGTCAAAAAGTAAATCTGGGCTTTTTGAACACCAATCCTTGCAGTCTTCTTGTATTTCCACATGGATTTCTGAATCACCAGGTTCGGAAACAGTGCATGATATAGAACAAAGACCTACACAGGAGCCAAAATCACAAATCCAAACTCAAAGGCCCACGATTTTCCATCAACAGAGTAGTGTCAAGAAAGGTGATCAAACAGACATCAAGGATGAACCAGCAAACCTAATCAGCTGTAAAGAATCCCAGTTCACTTCAGACAGTGTTTATATTGAAAAGATGGTTACATTTAGTGATACTGTTCAACGAGATGATGAAAGTGTTAGCCCATTGCGAGAAGTATCAAACTTGTCAGAGAAGGAGGGAATCTCTGTGAAACATCTGATAAAAACATTCCAGACTGGGCAAGAAGATCAAAAAAGTAAAGTGGGACCTCATTCAACACTGATATTAGATTCTAATGATTCTGAAGAGAGAGAGACAACTGAACAAAGTCCTACACAGGAGCCAGAATCACAAAGCCAATCTCAGAGACCCACGGTTTTCCATTCAAAGAGTGACGCTGATGTACACGGCATCATAAAGACAGACACAGATGATCAATCACAAAGTTTAATCAAAACGGAACCACAGTTAATTTCAGACATTTCCCTGTTGAGAAAGACAGTTACGTTTGCTGACACAGTTCAGTATGATGCTGTTAGCCCACAGCAAGATGTGCAAGAGTTTTCAGAAAAGCAAAATGTGTCTGTTAAGGAGCTGATGAAAACATTCCAGTCTGTAAAAGACCCCTCAAAAACTAAAGTGGAACTTTTTGAACACAAACCTGTGGCTTCCTCTATTTCAACATTAATATCCCATTCAGGAGATTCTGCAGAGATACAGAGTACTGAACAAAGTCCTACAAAACAGATAAATACTCAAATCCAAAGTCAGAACCTCACAAATGTACATCAACAGAGTGATGCCAAGCAATATGACCAGGCAGAATTGGTTGATCAACCAGTAACCTTAATCAAAAAGGAATCACAGATAATTTCAGATATTCCTTATGGAAAGTCACTAATATTTGTAGATACACTTCAGGGTGATCAATTGTGTCTTAATAAGGGGCCAAAGATGTTACATAAAGATGCCATGTCTGTGAAGGAGCTGAGGAAAACATTTGAGTCTCAGAAAGACCCTTTGAAGAGTAAAGTTGGAGCACTAGAGTCAGAGTCAGGCATTAAGTGGAGTGAACACAGTCCCAGAAATGAGCCAAAATTGCAAACCCAAATGCAGAATATCACAACTTTCCAACCGCAGAGAGATGTGAAGGATTTAGAGGCCCAAACTGGCCCTCTACAGAATCCTGAGAGTTCACAACAAATGTTAGATATTTCTTATTTTGGAGAAACAGTAAAAAATCCTTATGGAATTCAGTTAGATGACGGAAGGGTTAGCTCTTGGAGTGATGATTCAGAGTTATCAAGAAGGATAATGCAACTCGAAGAACCGGCTATTAGAAAGAGTATATCTGATGATTCACAGATTAGCCCTGATCGCAGACCTTCTGAGGACTTTAGTGCAGACATAAAAGCTGAGCTGGAGGAATGTCCAAAGTACCAGCAGTTCAAGCAAACAGCTTCAGATGTCAGACATCAACTTGAGACACCTGAAGAGGAGAGCTTTGCTCAGGATTCTGATACTTATTTTGAGGAAGACATAAGTCCCAAGTATCTTGAGAGTCACAAACATAAAGGCATTGATAAATCCTCAGAGACTAGTGTTATTACAACATATCACTCCAGCACTGGTGAGAGAGACAGTTCTGAAGGACTCATGTCAGGACTGAGCAATGAAATCCATTCGTACTCTACTAAAGAAGATGGAATGTACATTATACCATCAGAGGAAGATCAAATCCAAGTAGAGATAAAAACATCTAGTCAGGCTGATGTAATTAGAGAGAAAGAACTCATGCCAACTTCAGTAACTGAGACTTCACTCCAGGAGGTTTGCATTGACAAAAAGGTACATCAGCAATCATATGAGCAATCTGCAAAACCAAAAGAGATGGCAGGGATGCTATCCCTGCTGAACAGTGACCTGGATCAGTACCTCAAGGACAAGCCAGTGAAAAGTGAGCATGCAGAGGAGGTTGTTGTTCAGGAAAACTTTGAACAAGTTATTCACACCAAAATACATCATTCTTCTAGTGCTGATATGAAGGATGATATTAATGATGAAGAGACACAGATTGATGTGGCTAAAGTAAAAGAACTAACACCATGTTCTATATCAGAGACTCCATTTCAAGAAACTTGCATTCAGAAAAGCTTAAGCCTACAACAGTCTTCAACGGAAAAGCAATCTACATCTGAGAAAAATATGTCTGGCATGTTGTCACTTCTCAATAATGACTTAAATCAACATCTTCAGGAAAGGCCAATGGCAGTACAATCTGAACCAGAAGAAGATCTAGTCCATGAAAGTTATGAAGAAACTGTATTGTCAAGTAATGATTTACAGGACAAACTAGGTGGTGAGGAAAATGAAGTCCTGCAGACTAATGTAATTACAGAGAAAGGACTCACACCAACTCCTGTGAGCGAGACTCCATTTCAAGAAAATTGCACTGAGAGAAACTTAAAACAACAAGAATCTGCAAGTGAAAAGAATATGTCAGGCCTGATATCACTTCTTAGCAGTGACCTAGTTCAACATCTCAAAGAAAAGCCAGTGACAATACAATCCCAACCACAAGAAGAGCTAGTCCATGAGAGGTTCCAACAAGTCATATTGACACGTGATGATTCGGAGGGCAAAATAAAGGGAGAGCCAAATGAAGAGCTTCAGACAGATGTAATTGGAGACAGAGAAATACCAAGTCCAGTGTTGGAAACTCCATTCCAAGAAGTTTGCATAGAGACAAAGGCACACCACCAGCCATCTACATCTGAGAAAAATATGTCTGGCATGTTGTCACTTCTTAGCAGTGACTTATATCAACATCTTGAGGAAAAGTCTGTGGTAGTGCAATCTGAACCAGAAGAGGATGTAGTCCATGAGAGATGTGAACAAACTATAGTGAAAAGCAATGATTTACAGGTCAAAATAGGGGAAGAAACAAATGAAGAGCTGCTGACTGATTTAATTAGAAAGGAAAAATTCACAGCAACTTTGGTAAGTGACACTCCATTCCAGGAGGTTTGCACAGAGAGAAAGGCACACCACCAGCAATCTACGTCTGAGAAAAATATGTCTGGCATGTTGTCACTTCTGAGTCATGACTTAGATCAACACCTGAAGGAAAAGCCAATGGCAATGCAGTCTGAACCAGGAGGAGATCTAGTCTGTGAGAGATGGGAACAAATTATAATAAAAAGTAATGATTTACAGGTCAAAATAGGGGAGGAGCCAACTGAAGACCCACAGACTGATGAAATTAGAAAGAAAGAGCTCATGCCAACTTCAGTAACTGAGACTCCATTCCAGGAGGTTTGCATTGACAAAAGGGCACATCAACAATCATATGAGCAATCCGTAAAACCAAAAGAGATGGCAGGCATGCTATCCCTGCTGAACAGTGACCTGGATCAGTACCTCAAGGACAAGCCAGTGAAAAGTGAGCATGCAGAGGAGGTTGTTGTTCAGGAAAACTTTGAACAAGTTATTCACACCAAAATACATCAGTCTTCTAGTGCTGATATGGAGGATGAGATGAATGCACAGACAGATGAACAGACACCGATTGATGTGGCTGAAGTAAAAGAACTAACACCATGTTCTATATCAGAGACTCCATTTCAAGAAACTTGCATTCAGAGAAACTTAAACCAACAACAGTTTACAACTGAGAAGAATATGTCAGGTATGGTATCACTTCTTAGCAGTGACCTAGTTCAACATCTCAACGAAAAGTCAGTGACAATACAATCCCAGCCACAGGAAGAGCTAGTCCATGAGAGGTTCCAACAAGTCATATTGACAAGTGATATTTCAATAGACATGATAAGGGGAGAACCAAGTGAAGACCTTCAGACAGATGTAAGTGGAGGCAGAGAACTAACACCAAGTTCAATGGTGGAAACTTCAATCCAAGAAATTTACATAGAGAGAAAGTCACAGCACCAGCCATCTGCATCTGAGAAAAATATGTCTGGCATGCTATCACTTCTGAGTCATGACTTAGATCAACATCTTGAGGAAAAGTCTGTGGCAATGCAATCTGAACCAGAAGAACATCTAGTCCACGAGAGATGTGAACAAATTATATTGTCCAGTAATGATTTACAGGACAAAATAGACGGTGAGGCAAATAAAAACCTGCACACTGATGTAATTAGAGAGAAAGAAATCATGCCAACTTTGGCAAGTGAGACTCCATTCCAGGAAGTTTGCCTTGAAAAAAAGGTACAATATCAACAATCATACGATCCATCTACAGAACCAAAGGAGATGTCAGGCATGCTATCCCTGCTGAACAGTGACTTGGATCAGTACCTCAAGGACAAGCCAGTGAAAAGTGAGCCTACAGAGGAGGTTGTTGTTCAGGAGAATTTTCAGCAAGTTATTCAAACCAAAATACATCAGTCTTCGAGTGCTGATATGGAGGATGAGATAGGTGCACAGATGCATGACCAGACACAGATTGATGTGGCTGAAGTAAAAGAACTAACACCATGTTCTATATCAGAGACTCCATTTCAAGAAACATGCATTGAGAGAAATTTAGAACAACCAAAGTCTACTACTGAGAAGAATATGTCAGGTATGGTATCACTTCTTAGCAGTGACCTAGTTCAGCATCTCAACGAAAAGTCAGTGACAATACAATCCCAGCCACAGGAAGAGCTAGTCCATGAGAGGTTTCAACAAGTCATATTGACACGTGATAATTTGGGGGGCAAAATAGAGGGAGAATCAAAGGAAGAGCTTCAGACAGATGTAATTGGAAACAGAGAATCAGCTTTGGAAACGTCATTCCAAGACGTTTGCATAGAGACAAATGTGCATCACCAGCAATCTACATCTGAAAAAAATATGTCTGGCATGTTGTCACTTCTTAGTCATGACTTAGATCAGCATCTTCAGGAAAAGTCTGTGGTAGTGCAATCTGAACCAGAAGAGGTTGTAGTCCATGAGAGATGTGAACAAACTACTGTGAAAAATAATGATTTAGAGGTCAAAATAGCAGAAGAGGCAAACAAAGAGCTTCAGACAAATGTAATTGGAGACAGAGAATCAGTGTTGGAAACTCCATTCCAAGAAGTTTGCATAGAGACAAAGGCACACCACCAGCAATCTACATCTGAAAAAAATATGTCTGGCATGTTGTCACTTCTTAGCAGTGACTTAGATCAACATCTTGAGGAAAAGTCTGTGGTAGTGCAATCTGAACCAGAAGAGGATGTAGTCCATGAGAGATGTGAACAAACTACTGTGAAAAATAATGATTTAGAGGTCAAAATAGCAGAAGAGGCAAACAAAGAGCTTCAGACAAATGTAATTGGAGACAGAGAATCAGTGTTGGAAACTCCATTCCAAGAAGTTTGCATAGAGACAAAGGCACACCACCAGCAATCTACATCTGAAAAAAATATGTCTGGCATGTTGTCACTTCTTAGCAGTGACTTAGATCAACATCTTGAGGAAAAGTCTGTGGTAGTGCAATCTGAACCAGAAGAGGATGTAGTCCATGAGAGATGTGAACAAACTACCATAAAAAGTAATGATTTACAGGTCAAAATATCAGAAGAAGAAATCGAAGAGCTGCAGACTGATGTAATGGTAGGCAGAGAAATACTAAGTTCAGTGGTAGAAACTCCATTCCAAGAAATTTGCATAGAGAGAAAGGCGCACCACCAGCCATCTACAACTGGGAAAAATATGTCTGGCATGCTATCAGTTCTTAGTCATGACTTAGATCAGCATCTTCAGGAAAAGTCAGCAGTAGTGCAATCTGAACCAGAAGAGGAACTAGTCCATGAGAGCTACAAGCAAGTTATAGCAATAAAGGATTTCAAACAAGAAACTCATGCCTTATCTCCTGAACATAAAATGATGTCACCAGGAGATACAATTTTTGACAGCCTGGATATCACTAAAAAACAACCTTTAGAAAGTGGTTGGCACACATGTTCTAAAGAAGATGAAGGCCTGAAGAGTTTTTCATCTGAGGAAATTAAAACGGAATGGATGGTGGATGCACATGACTATAAAAGTGACCATGAAGATGTTAGTGTTGCTGTCTCTGATTCTGTTCTTTTTCAAGTACCAAGTAGTTTTAACACACTACAGCGACCGGCTGATTTAGAAAATCTAAACACTGTTGTATTTGATGACCCAGCTAATGAGTCATGTCATCGAGATTCACTAGAAGCTAGCCCTCTTGTGGAGGATAAATCGTCACAGAAATCCCCTGATTCAATTGAACCAAGCCCTACCAAAGAATCTCCTTGTCCAGACTCTCTTGAGGGAAGTCCTACTCAGTCAAACAATGCAGATGTTAAGATCCCAGCAAAGACTGCTGTATATGAAGATTATGCTTCCCAGCTCAGAGCATGTTTTGCTTATGAGAAAAATATTTACTCAGATGAATGTGAGCATGTTGAGCATGATAACAATCTTGAGACAACTGAAATACACAGTGAAAATAAAGAAGACAAATATTCTGAATCCACAAAGAGAGTAGCTCATGGTGAGAGTCTTCACATGTTTGTAAGGCAAGGCTGTTTTGACACAGAAGAAAGGGCGGTTGATGGCACCAATAAACAGTTAACACCAGAAGAGGAGATGTTTAAAATGGCTGCAAAGATCAAAACATTTGAGGAGATGGAACAGGAGTCTAAACTGCGGATAGAAAAATCTTTTGATGCTATTGTACTATCAGAAACAAATGGTCATGAAAATGGTGAGGTTGATCTTAAATCTGGCCCGGTTTCACAGTCTGTCCCACAAGATGCAATAGAGAAAATAACAGAGAAATGTGTGACAGAAAGCATTCACAGACAAAAGGAGGCACTGAATATTACTTTTAATAAGAAGGAAGAAACTCAGTCAGATCCTAAAAGTACTCACTCAGTTGACAGTTCACTGTGTTTAACTGCAACTCCAGATGAACCTGAACAAGAATGTGAGTACTCTGTGCCACACAAAGATAAAGACACTATTGGAGGTGCAGTCACTGACATTCCTTTTTCTGGCTCAGATGAACATCATTTAAATGATGACAAAGAAGTTGGATCACCATTTACAATCGGTTCAGCTTCAGTCAGCCAACCTCAGACTACGGTGTGTACTAAAGAAGGAGAATTTGTTGTAGAGTGTGAGGGTCTTTGCATTTCAGAGGACAGAAAAACACCAGATAAAACACCAGGTGATGAAAAAACCCCTGATCCATTTCAGTTTCAAGAGGGAAAGCTATTTGAAATGACCAGAGGTGGAGCTATTGACATGACAAGAAGCCTCGATGAAGAAAGGGAAGCATATGCATTTTTTCATATTGGGAAACATCCAGTTGATGAAGTTGTCCCAGAAGAGACTGAACACTCTCAATCAAAGTCTTTAACTTTACAGATGAATGATTATGTCTCAGATGTAACCCATCAAGAAACCCCAAATTCATATTTGACTCAGGGTACCAGTGACAAAGCATCTAGTCCCAATTCTGAAACTGTCATCGTAGCTACAAGTGGAAAATCACAACTTGAGAAGCCACTTACTAAAGTTCAATGTGCCAGCTCTAGCTCTGCTTTAGACAATAAAAGCCTTGAAAGTCTCGGTCTAAGCTATCTAGACTCTACCATAGCCGATCTTCAATCAGACATATCCACAGTCGCTCATTCATTCTACTCAGACCAGAGCCATGATTTCTCAGATGATGATGATGATGATGATGATGATGATGACGTTGAGGAGGAAGAAGACCAGTGCTCAGTCATAGAGATGGCCTTTTCATCTGGTCAGCCTAGCATGCCAGCATATAATCAGGACTCACCCACACCTTTGACAAAACCAGCCACGGCAGTTAAGGGAGATGGTCATTATAAAAAAGCCAAGAAAGACACACAGATATCTCAAGTTCATGGAGAAGAAAAAAGTTCCACCTTGGCCCGTAGGACTAGATCTGAGGCTAGTGACATAAGTAAATCCTCTGTAAAAGACAGCAGGAGTTATTCTGATGGTAGTCAGCCCACTAATACAACTGACCTTTCCCCTTCCAAACTTACTGTAATGACACAAGAAAAAGCTTTACCTCATATGATCTCGACATGCTCTTCTCCAAGGAAAGACAGCCAACTGTCCATGACTATAGAAACATCTGTTAGGCCTTCTTTGGATACCGATGATATAAGTAGCGCTAGTCACAAGAGCCCAGATTCTGTTATCTTCACATATGACATTCCTGCTTCGCATAGTTCAGGTTCTGATGGCAGTAGAGTAGAGCCAACAGAGCATTTGTCTTGTGAGACAGTGGATGTATTTGAATCCAGGCCTGCCTGGAATGAAACAGTGGAAACTCAGATGCAGAGAGTCATCGATGACCAAACTTCAGAATGTACGGCAGGTATGGCCAGACTCAAAGTGGGTTTTTACATTCTTATCTCTTCCTCTCAGCTGCAAGAGCCTTTTCCCTCCTCCTAAGAACAATATCAACATTACTCATTTTGCATTGCTTTCATATGTTGTGACTTGTCTGGTCCCACCTTGCACAGCTTAGTGTATTTTGTATGTGAGTATGTGTGCCCCTATGTGTATATTTTTGTGTTGTGCATGTAAGTTACTTTCCCATCTGTGTTTGTGAATATGCAGTCTCAAGATTGAATGGCCATGTTGGCTAAAGAAATAGTCTAAGTAGTTTCAATGAAGACTTATTGATTATAGATGAATGAATGATTATTATATGAGAGTATTGTCTGTACTAATAATCCAGCTTTACTATTATCAAAATAAGGAAAAGCAGATCTATAACATTACTTACACTAATGACTGAAAAGCATGATGTGCTGACCGTGACTAGTCATTTGTAAGAAAACATTAATTCGTATCAAATTTCAGCCTTTATGTTATCATCTACGTCATTATTACAGATCTACATTTATTTTACAGCCTATAGCATAGAATCCTCGTGAAATATTATTTTACACGTACACATTCACATAACATATACTTGCAATATGTAAAATAAAATTTTACTCGGTATATTTTCACTTCAGGAGTTGTTAACATTTAATGTTTGGCTATGTTGGCATTTTTTTTAGTCGATTGGCAGGAAGATGCTGACAGGAAAGAGGAGACATTAGCTATCATTTCAGATCTTCTTGGCTTCAGCTGGACTGGTAAGCTGTCAAATTATGCAATTAATTTTAAGTTTTATATTTTAAATTTTAAATACGCAATGTACTTTAGGAAGAGGCTGTATTTTAGGTAGAGGCTGTATTTACTGCATTTTTCAAATGTTATTTTAACTTTAACTCAACTATTCATCATCAGGAACAGATGATATTATACATAATTCAACCCTTTTGTTATTTGATTTGTTCTCCACCTCTCAAGAACTTGCAAGAGAACTGGAATTCAGTGAAGATGATATTCAGCTAGTGAGAACAGAGAATCCTAATTCCCTGCAAGAGCAGAGCCATGCTTTACTGCAGCGCTGGGTTGAACGTGAGGGAAAACACGCCACAGGTCCATAACATTTTGTCCTGCCAGATATGCCTTTATGAAATTATTTGTGCATTTGGTAGACCCATATTCAAATCGCTGATTGAATACAAATGTTTTATTTTCAGTTTTTACGTAATAGAAATGAATGTCTTCTAGTCATCTATTAATAAATTATTGATTCTTCCACAGAGGACTGTCTGATTAAGAGGCTGACTAAGATCAACCGCATGGACATTGTTCATCTTATTGAAACCCAGATGAACAAGTCAGTTCAAGAGCAAACATCTAGAACTTATGCAGAGATAGAGAAGACACTGGATCACAGTGAAGGTAGTTGTACTTCTTAGCACACTGAACACCCTACCTTACACCAAGCTCCCTGTGTGTTTACGTTCATTCATATATATACATATATATGTTGTTTTTAGTGTCAGTAGCCTTATCTTCAGTCCAAGAGGATGCAGATAGCCCCAGAGTCGTGAGAAAAGTGGAGTCAGATCGCAGACCACCCCCAGCTGTTTCAGAAGAGGACCTCTCAGTCGCTTCCCTACTGGATATTCCTTCGTGGGCAGAGCCTGTTGGACAGATCCATTCGGAGAGCATGCATGGTGACCTATTGGAGGAGCTTGAAATCCCGCAGTAAGTTATTCATTTGAAAATATTCCTGACTCTGCAAAATGCACTGGCAGTGCAACACAATGTCAGATCAAACTACTCCTTTTCTCAAGCCTAATGTTTCCCACCAAGTTGTCCTCAGGAAACAGAACAGTGTCCTATCCTGCTTCAGGCTGTTCTTTGTGTCATATAGTGGGTGCAGTTCTTTGGGTGTGTTTCCCTTTTAGCTTGTCAGATTAGGACTCTGAGATGCACATTTATCATCAAAGTCAGATTTTGTGACCTATCTTTCTTTTTGTTCTGCAGTGAGTTGAATCCTAACTTGTGGACCTCTGAGAATGTAATTACACGTGAATCAAGTCAAGACAACTTAGATGAGCAAGTAAGTATGCAGCCTACTTCAAAAGAAGCTGCATTTGGGAGCCAAGCAACTCAGGTTTATGACCCCAAAGTGAAAGACCAGGAAGCTCATTTCATCAGCTCTTTCCAAGGTGGAGCTCAAGTCAAAGATGGTCAAAGCCTAGAGCACTGTGGTTATGAAGACAAGCAAGGTCAATCCTGTGAAATTCACTCATCTCACTCATCTTTTTCTGTCAGAGACTTTACTCTGAGGCTGTCAGAGTCAGACAAAATTGAAACTGATATCAGTAAGCTTTGTAATGAATTACATTGTGCACCCTTGTTTTGCAGTAGAGATCCAGCCAGTTCTAGTGAGATCACAGCCCAGTTCAAGAGAGTACTCTATAGTCATGACAAGACCACACAGGTTTCAGGTGTGGACATGGACACCAAACCCTTCAAGTTAAGCAAAGAAGAAATAACAAAGTGCAATGTATATAGTGAAGTCATTCTGGAAAACTTGCCCTTCATTGATGATAATGCTGATATGCAGGCAACTGAACTCAATATTGCAACAGCTAAGTCCAGCAACGTGAATCCATTTAAAAATGGCATACAGACAATGATGCCATGCAGTCAGACAACCTGTCGCCCTCATTGTATGGCTTGTGACTCAACTGAGATGATCTGTAATTGTTATTCTACTACTCCAAACAGTAACAATGTTGTAGCAGCAGCAAACAGGTCCTGCATTACTGAGCCAGAGAATTTGTCTTTCCACTATTTCCAGCCTGTCACTTATCTCACACTACAAACACCTGAGTGTGGTATCACATTACCTTCCACTTTTATAGACTGCAGCCGATTGACCCCTGATTCTTTAGCATCTGAAGAGCAGTGTGGCTCCCTTTCTCCCGCTAATGAAAGTGGTCACTTCCTTCCAGATGCATGGATGTTAAATGAATCTGTACCTAGATTGTCATCCCCCGAATCTGTCATGTCAGTTAGTGATTATAGAGCAATGTCACCTGACTCTCCTCAGGGTGGGGAAAGAGTATTACCTCCAGACTTTTCAAGTATATTTGATGAGACCTATGCACTCTCTGTTATGTCTGAGAGATGTAGTTCTCCAGAAGTTACAAACAACTTCACTGAAAATGAATATAACACCTGTGAGTCATGTAGTTACGACCACAAACTGCTTTTTGGGTCAAAGGCTTTTGTTCCTGTAATTTCACACTCTAGACCAGTATCGAATGACTATCTAATCTCTAAATATAGTCCAAGACATGAGGGTGAAAATTTAAAGAAAGAATCCAGAACATTCTCACCTGTGATAGTAGAAAATGAATATGATCTTTCAGTTCACAAAGGAATATCTTCACCTGACTTGTGTGCAGCTATTCATGACTATTTATCTACAGATAGGGATTGCCGACCATCTTCCCCACAATCGCAAACTTCTCAGTGCAGTTTTTCATTTCTTGAACTATTGCTGTCACAGCCAATTCGCACACAGCTAATGAATCAACACTGTCATTATTATTTACAGTATTCAGGAGAAAATCCATCCTCACCATCCCTGATGCCAACTTCTTACCAAAAATTCAGTGTAAAGGAAGCAGGTCAAAGTAGCCCTTTGATGGAGGACTATGTAGATTGTGATTGCCCTCCGTCTATCCCCCAGCAATCTGCCACATCAGTTTATCTTCCACCACATTTTTCTGCTTCACAGCACCAACATAATGCATGTGATGTCAAGCAATATACTATAAAGAATTGCTCATCTCATCTTAATCAATGGCGAGATGATAAAACCACAGATGCATCAGATTCATTGATATGTCACATGAAAGGACGAGAAATACCAATTATGGATTCATCTACTCTTACATGTGTAGAAGTCAAAATCATTGACACTGAAGACTTGGGCTGTTCAGCTAAAGAAGAAGAGTCATTTCAATTTAAGCCACTAGTTTCTGGAGTCCAAAAATTAAGAGAGGAAAGGAGTCAATCTTACCTTGATTACTGGTTTTCAAAGCTGGAAGCAGAATCTTTAGAAAATAATTCATTACCAGGGAAGTCAGTTGAAGATTTAACAACAAAGCCAAAATTGGCTCCAGAATACAATGAAATGAAAGCGACTATAAATTTGACTTCGGTGAAAGAATTATCACCTACCAAAGACCAACACCAAAAACTTGAAACTTGTGACAACTTGCAAAAAATATCTTTAGCCCAACCACTTGTGTTTGACTTAGTGGAGAGACCAAAATACATTTTGGACTTTCCAACGATAACTCAATTCTCTAACACAAAAAAACCCTTAAATGAAACTGTAAACAAAGACTGTCAGTATGAGAAGGAAGCACTAAGGCCATGTTTGAAAATTTCACATACATCGCTAGGAAAACAGAGGGATTATGTATTTCCTGAAGATACAAAAAGTTTGGGGACCGTATGCACTCTAACTGAAAAGGAGTTAACCCTTATCAGTGACTTGAGAACAGTACCTACACAAGTTTTTGAGGATAACAAAAAAAATTCAAAAGATTTCTATTCTTCAGATATTGAACTTACACGCTCAGCTTTTAATGTAAAATCATGCCTAAGATTGCGGCCAAAATCTCCTGAATCATTGGAGTCTGATGATGAATTTAGTCCTCTCTCTCCTGACTCACCTGTTACTCAGTTCAGATGTCCCCATAATGAGTACAATGAAGAATTGCTAAGGCCTGCTTCAAGACCTTTGACCTATGCACAGGTTGTGCGAGGCTTTACACATGACAACGAATGTGACACTTTATTTGACTTCCAAAGTAGTGACTTGAGAACTATGCCTTCTGCGTCTTCGCCATCAGAAGCATCTGATACAGAACATACCCTTTGTTTTCTAGACGAGTGGGTGGTGGAATTAAAGCCCCAGTCTCCTGAATCACTAGAGTCTGAAGGTGAATTTAGGCCGCTCTGTCCGGACTCACCTGTTCCTCAGTTCAGATGTCCCCATAATGAATGTAATGCGGAATTGTTAGGGCAAAGGTCGGTTACACCAGAATCAGCATTTTCAGACTGGGAAGATTCTGATTTGCATCTGGAAATTATGTTTGATGAGATCAGACCAGTGTCCTCTCAGTCACATTCATCTGATTTTAGTCTGGATCTGTTGTCAGATAATAGAGCATTGTCTCCAGAGTTTGTGTCTCCTGGTTTGGACTTTTCACTCTTGAACAGTTGGCTGGCAGACTTTAGATCATCCTCCCCAGAATCTTTGGTGTCAGTTCATCAATGTCCTCATTCTTCTTCCCTGATGTTAAGTCCAACAATCAGTCGACATTGTAACTACTACTTGCAATATTCTGAAAATAGGCCCACGTCACCTCTTTCAACAATTTCCAATAATGATGATTTAGAATCTTGTCTTGCACAAATGTTTGAAGACAACAGACCAGATTCACCAGATTCCTACTCTTCAAATGTTGAAGTTAAACACTCAGCTCTTACTGTAAAATCATCGCCTTTGCTGCCTGCTTCAAGAACTTTGACCTATGCACAGGTTGTGCGAGGCTTTACACATGACAACGAATGTGACACTTTATTTGACTTCCAAAGTAGTGACTTGAGAACTATGCCTTCTGCATCTTTGCTATCAGAAGCATCTGATACAGAACATACCCTTTATCTTCTAGACGAGTGGGTGGCGGAATTAAGGCCACAGTCTCCTGAATCGCTGGAGTCTGAAGGTGAATTTAGGCCGCTCTCTCTGGACTCACCTGTTCCTCAGTTCAGATGTCCCCATAATGAATGTAATGCGGAATTGTTAGGGCAACGGTCAGTTACACCAGAATCAGCATTTTCAGACTGGGAAGATTCTGATTTGCGTCTGGAAATTATGTTTGATGAGATCAGACCAGTGTCCTCTCAGTCACATTCATCTGATTTTAGTTTGGATCTGTTGTCAGATAATAGAGCATTGTCTCCAGAGTTTGTGTCTCCTGGTTTGGACTTTTCACTCTTGAACAGTTGGCTGGCAGACTTTAGAGCATCCTCCCCAGAATCTGTGGTGTCAGTTCATCAATGTCCTCATTCTTCTTCCATGTTGTTAAGTCCAACAATCAGTCAACATTGTAACTACTACTTGCAATATTCTGAAAAAAGGCCCACGTCACCTCTTTCAACAATTTCCAATAATGATGATTTAGAATCTTGTCTTGCACAAATGTTTGAAGACAACAGACCAGATTCACCAGATTCCTATTCTTTAAATGTTGAAGTTAAACACTCAGCTCTTACTGTAAAATCATCGCCTTTGCTGCCTGCTTCAAGAACTTTGACCTATGCACAGGTTGTGCGAGGCTTTACACATGACAACGAATGTGACACTTTATTTGACTTCCAAAGTAGTGACTTGAGAACTATGCCTTCTGCATCTTCGCCATCAGAAGCATCTGATACAGAACATACCCTTTATCTTCTAGACGAGTGGGTGGCGGAATTAAGGCCACAGTCTCCTGAATCGCTGGAGTCTGAAGGTGAATTTAGGCCGCTCTCTCCGGACTCACCTGTTCCTCAGTTCAGATGTCCCCATAATGAATGTAATGCGGAATTGTTAGGGCAAAGGTCGGTTACACCAGAATCAGCATTTTCAGACTGGGAAGATTCTGATTTGCGTCTGGAAATTATGTTTGATGAGATCAGACCAGTGTCCTCTCAGTCACATTCATCTGATTTTAGTCTGGATCTGTTGTCAGATAATAGAGCATTGTCTCCAGAGTTTGTGTCTCCTGGTTTGGACTTTTCACTCTTGAACAGTTGGCTGGCAGACTTTAGAGCATCCTCCCCAGAATCTGTGGTGTCAGTTCATCAATGTCCTCATTCTTCTTCCCTGATGTTAAGTCCAACAATCAGTCAACATTGTAACTACTACTTGCAATATTCTGAAAATAGGCCCACGTCACCTCTTTCAACAATGTCCGATAATGATGATTTAGAATCTTGTCTTGCACAAATGTTTGAAGACAACAGACCAGATTCACCAGATTCCTACTCTTCAAATGTTGAAGTTAAACACTCAGCTCTTACTGTAAAATCATCGCCTTTGCTGCCTGCTTCAAGAACTTTGACCTATGCACAGGTTGTGCGAGGCTTTACACATGACAACGAATGTGACACTTTATTTGACTTCCAAAGTAGTGACTTGAGAACTATGCCTTCTGCATCTTCGCTATCAGAAGCATCTGATACAGAACATACCCTTTATCTTCTAGACGAGTGGGTGGTGGAATTAAGGCCACAGTCTCCTGAATCGCTGGAGTCTGAAGGTGAATTTAGGCCGCTCTGTCCGGACTCACCTGTTCCTCAGTTCAGATGTCCCCATAATGAATGTAATGCGGAATTGTTAGGGCAAAGGTCGGTTACACCAGAATCAGCATTTTCAGACTGGGAAGATTCTGATTTGCGTCTGGAAATTATGTTTGATGAGATCAGACCAGTGTCCTCTCAGTCACATTCATCTGATTTTAGTTTGGATCTGTTGTCAGATAATAGAGCATGGTCTCCAGAGTTTGTGTCTCCTGGTTTGGACTTTTCACTCTTGAACAGTTGGCTGGCAGACTTTAGAGCATCCTCCCCAGAATCTGTGGTGTCAGTTCATCAATGTCCTCATTCTTCTTCCCTGATGTTAAGTCCAACAATCAGTCAACATTGTAACTACTACTTGCAATATTCTGAAAATAGGCCCACGTCACCTCTTTCAACAATGTCCGATAATGATGATTTAGAATCTTGTCTTGCACAAATGTTTGAAGACAACAAACCAGATTCACCAGATTCCTACTCTTCAAATGTTGAAGTTAAACACTCAGCTCTTACTGTAAAATCATCGCCTTTGCTGCCTGCTTCAAGAACTTTGACCTATGCACAGGTTGTGCGAGGCTTTACACATGACAACGAATGTGACACTTTATTTGACTTCCAAAGTAGTGACTTGAGAACTATGCCTTCTGCATCTTCGCCATCAGAAGCATCTGATACAGAACATACCCTTTATCTTCTAGACGAGTGGGTGGCGGAATTAAGGCCACAGTCTCCTGAATCGCTGGAGTCTGAAGGTGAATTTAGGCCGCTCTCTCCGGACTCACCTGTTCCTCAGTTCAGATGTCCCCATAATGAATGTAATGCGGAATTGTTAGGGCAAAGGTCGGTTACACCAGAATCAGCATTTTCAGACTGGGAAGATTCTGATTTGCGTCTGGAAATTATGTTTGATGAGATCAGACCAGTGTCCTCTCAGTCACATTCATCTGATTTTAGTCTGGATCTGTTGTCAGATAATAGAGCATTGTCTCCAGAGTTTGTGTCTCCTGGTTTGGACTTTTCACTCTTGAACAGTTGGCTGGCAGACTTTAGAGCATCCTCCCCAGAATCTGTGGTGTCAGTTCATCAATGTCCTCATTCTTCTTCCCTGATGTTAAGTCCAACAATCAGTCAACATTGTAACTACTACTTGCAATATTCTGAAAATAGGCCCACGTCACCTCTTTCAACAATGTCCGATAATGATGATTTAGAATCTTGTCTTGCACAAATGTTTGAAGACAACAGACCAGATTCACCAGATTCCTACTCTTCAAATGTTGAAGTTAAACACTCAGCTCTTACTGTAAAATCATCGCCTTTGCTGCCTGCTTCAAGAACTTTGACCTATGCACAGGTTGTGCGAGGCTTTACACATGACAACGAATGTGACACTTTATTTGACTTCCAAAGTAGTGACTTGAGAACTATGCCTTCTGCATCTTCGCCATCAGAAGCATCTGATACAGAACATACCCTTTATCTTCTAGACGAGTGGGTGGCGGAATTAAGGCCACAGTCTCCTGAATCGCTGGAGTCTGAAGGTGAATTTAGGCCGCTCTCTCCGGACTCACCTGTTCCTCAGTTCAGATGTCCCCATAATGAATGTAATGCGGAATTGTTAGGGCAAAGGTCGGTTACACCAGAATCAGCATTTTCAGACTGGGAAGATTCTGATTTGCGTCTGGAAATTATGTTTGATGAGATCAGACCAGTGTCCTCTCAGTCACATTCATCTGATTTTAGTCTGGATCTGTTGTCAGATAATAGAGCATTGTCTCCAGAGTTTGTGTCTCCTGGTTTGGACTTTTCACTCTTGAACAGTTGGCTGGCAGACTTTAGAGCATCCTCCCCAGAATCTGTGGTGTCAGTTCATCAATGTCCTCATTCTTCTTCCCTGATGTTAAGTCCAACAATCAGTCAACATTGTAACTACTACTTGCAATATTCTGAAAATAGGCCCACGTCACCTCTTTCAACAATGTCCGATAATGATGATTTAGAATCTTGTCTTGCACAAATGTTTGAAGACAACAGACCAGATTCACCAGATTCCTACTCTTCAAATGTTGAAGTTAAACACTCAGCTCTTACTGTAAAATCATCGCCTTTGCTGCCTGCTTCAAGAACTTTGACCTATGCACAGGTTGTGCGAGGCTTTACACATGACAACGAATGTGACACTTTATTTGACTTCCAAAGTAGTGACTTGAGAACTATGCCTTCTGCATCTTCGCCATCAGAAGCATCTGATACAGAACATACCCTTTATCTTCTAGACGAGTGGGTGGCGGAATTAAGGCCACAGTCTCCTGAATCGCTGGAGTCTGAAGGTGAATTTAGGCCGCTCTCTCCGGACTCACCTGTTCCTCAGTTCAGATGTCCCCATAATGAATGTAATGCGGAATTGTTAGGGCAAAGGTCGGTTACACCAGAATCAGCATTTTCAGACTGGGAAGATTCTGATTTGCGTCTGGAAATTATGTTTGATGAGATCAGACCAGTGTCCTCTCAGTCACATTCATCTGATTTTAGTCTGGATCTGTTGTCAGATAATAGAGCATTGTCTCCAGAGTTTGTGTCTCCTGGTTTGGACTTTTCACTCTTGAACAGTTGGCTGGCAGACTTTAGAGCATCCTCCCCAGAATCTGTGGTGTCAGTTCATCAATGTCCTCATTCTTCTTCCCTGATGTTAAGTCCAACAATCAGTCAACATTGTAACTACTACTTGCAATATTCTGAAAATAGGCCCACGTCACCTCTTTCAACAATGTCCGATAATGATGATTTAGAATCTTGTCTTGCACAAATGTTTGAAGACAACAGACCAGATTCACCAGATTCCTACTCTTCAAATGTTGAAGTTAAACACTCAGCTCTTACTGTAAAATCATCGCCTTTGCTGCCTGCTTCAAGAACTTTGACCTATGCACAGGTTGTGCGAGGCTTTACACATGACAACGAATGTGACACTTTATTTGACTTCCAAAGTAGTGACTTGAGAACTATGCCTTCTGCATCTTCGCTATCAGAAGCATCTGATACAGAACATACCCTTTATCTTCTAGACGAGTGGGTGGCGGAATTAAGGCCACAGTCTCCTGAATCGCTGGAGTCTGAAGGTGAATTTAGGCCGCTCTGTCCGGACTCACCTGTTCCTCAGTTCAGATGTCCCCATAATGAATGTAATGCGGAATTGTTAGGGCAAAGGTCGGTTACACCAGAATCAGCATTTTCAGACTGGGAAGATTCTGATTTGCGTCTGGAAATTATGTTTGATGAGATCAGACCAGTGTCCTCTCAGTCACATTCATCTGATTTTAGTTTGGATCTGTTGTCAGATAATAGAGCATGGTCTCCAGAGTTTGTGTCTCCTGGTTTGGACTTTTCACTCTTGAACAGTTGGCTGGCAGACTTTAGAGCATCCTCCCCAGAATCTGTGGTGTCAGTTCATCAATGTCCTCATTCTTCTTCCCTGATGTTAAGTCCAACAATCAGTCAACATTGTAACTACTACTTGCAATATTCTGAAAATAGGCCCACGTCACCTCTTTCAACAATGTCCGATAATGATGATTTAGAATCTTGTCTTGCACAAATGTTTGAAGACAACAAACCAGATTCACCAGATTCCTACTCTTCAAATGTTGAAGTTAAACACTCAGCTCTTACTGTAAAATCATCGCCTTTGCTGCCTGCTTCAAGAACTTTGACCTATGCACAGGTTGTGCGAGGCTTTACACATGACAACGAATGTGACACTTTATTTGACTTCCAAAGTAGTGACTTGAGAACTATGCCTTCTGCATCTTCGCCATCAGAAGCATCTGATACAGAACATACCCTTTATCTTCTAGACGAGTGGGTGGCGGAATTAAGGCCACAGTCTCCTGAATCGCTGGAGTCTGAAGGTGAATTTAGGCCGCTCTCTCCGGACTCACCTGTTCCTCAGTTCAGATGTCCCCATAATGAATGTAATGCGGAATTGTTAGGGCAAAGGTCGGTTACACCAGAATCAGCATTTTCGGACTGGGAAGATTCTGATTTGCGTCTGGAAATTATGTTTGATGAGATCAGACCAGTGTCCTCTCAGTCACATTCATCTGATTTTAGTCTGGATCTGTTGTCAGATAATAGAGCGTTGTCTCCAGAATTTGTGTCTCCTGGTTTGGACTTTTCATTCTTGAACAGTTGGCTGGCAGACTTTAGAGCATCCTCCCCAGAATCTGTGGTGTCAGTTCATCAGTGTCCTCATTCTTCTTCCCTGATGTTAAGTCCAACAATCAGTCAACATTGTAACTACTACTTGCAATATTCTGAAAAAAGGCCCACGTCACCTCTTTCAACAATTTCCAATAATGATGATTTAGAATCTTGTCTTGCACAAATGTTTGAAGACAACAGACCAGATTCACCAGATTCCTACTCTTCAAATGTTGAAGTTAAACACTCAGCTCTTACTGTAAAATCATCGCCTTTGCTGCCTGCTTCAAGAACTTTGACCTATGCACAGGTTGTGCGAGGCTTTACACATGACAACGAATGTGACACTTTATTTGACTTCCAAAGTAGTGACTTGAGAACTATGCCTTCTGCATCTTCGCTATCAGAAGCATCTGATACAGAATATACCCTTTATCTTCTAGACGAGTGGGTGGCGGAATTAAGGCCACAGTCTCCTGAATCGCTGGAGTCTGAAGGTGAATTTAGGCCACTCTCTCCGGACTCACCTGTTCCTCAGTTCAGATGTCCCCATAATGAATGTAATGCGGAATTGTTAGGGCAAAGGTCGGTTACACCAGAATCAGCATTTTCGGACTGGGAAGATTCTGATTTGCGTCTGGAAATTATGTTTGATGAGATCAGACCAGTGTCCTCTCAGTCACATTCATCTGATTTTAGTCTGGATCTGTTGTCAGATAATAGAGCGTTGTCTCCAGAGTTTGTGTCTCCTGGTTTGGACTTTTCATTCTTGAACAGTTGGCTGGCAGACTTTAGAGCATCCTCCCCAGAATCTGTGGTGTCAGTTCATCAATGTCCTCATTCTTCTTCCATGATGTTAAGTCCAACAATCAGTCAACATTGTAACTACTACTTGCAATATTCTGAAAAAAGGCCCACGTCACCTCTTTCAACAATGTCCGATAATGATGATTTAGAATCTTGTCTTGCACAAATGTTTGAAGACAACAGACCAGATTCACCAGATTCCTACTCTTCAAATGTTGAAGTTAAACACTCAGCTCTTACTGTAAAATCATCGCCTTTGCTGCCTGCTTCAAGAACTTTGACCTATGCACAGGTTGTGCGAGGCTTTACACATGACAACGAATGTGACACTTTATTTGACTTCCAAAGTAGTGACTTGAGAACTATGCCTTCTGCATCTTCGCTATCAGAAGCATCTGATACAGAATATACCCTTTATCTTCTAGACGAGTGGGTGGCGGAATTAAGGCCACAGTCTCCTGAATCGCTGGAGTCTGAAGGTGAATTTAGGCCGCTCTCTCCGGACTCACCTGTTCCTCAGTTCAGATGTCCCCATAATGAATGTAATGCGGAATTGTTAGGGCAAAGGTCGGTTACACCAGAATCAGCATTTTCAGACTGGGAAGATTCTGATTTGCGTCTGGAAATTATGTTTGATGAGATCAGACCAGTGTCCTCTCAGTCACATTCATCTGATTTTAGTCTGGATCTGTTGTCAGATAATAGAGCATTGTCTCCAGAGTTTGTGTCTCCTGGTTTGGACTTTTCACTCTTGAACAGTTGGCTGGCAGACTTTAGAGCATCCTCCCCAGAATCTGTGGTGTCAGTTCATCAATGTCCTCATTCTTCTTCCCTGATGTTAAGTCCAACAATCAGTCAACATTGTAACTACTACTTGCAATATTCTGAAAATAGGCCCACGTCACCTCTTTCAACAATGTCCGATAATGATGATTTAGAATCTTGTCTTGCACAAATGTTTGAAGACAACAAACCAGATTCACCAGATTCCTACTCTTCAAATGTTGAAGTTAAACACTCAGCTCTTACTGTAAAATCATCGCCTTTGCTGCCTGCTTCAAGAACTTTGACCTATGCACAGGTTGTGCGAGGCTTTACACATGACAACGAATGTGACACTTTATTTGACTTCCAAAGTAGTGACTTGAGAACTATGCCTTCTGCATCTTCGCCATCAGAAGCATCTGATACAGAATATACCCTTTATCTTCTAGACGAGTGGGTGGCGGAATTAAGGCCACAGTCTCCTGAATCGCTGGAGTCTGAAGGTGAATTTAGGCCGCTCTCTCCGGACTCACCTGTTCCTCAGTTCAGATGTCCCCATAATGAATGTAATGCGGAATTGTTAGGGCAAAGGTCGGTTACACCAGAATCAGCATTTTCAGACTGGGAAGATTCTGATTTGCGTCTGGAAATTATGTTTGATGAGATCAGACCAGTGTCCTCTCAGTCACATTCATCTGATTTTAGTCTGGATCTGTTGTCAGATAATAGAGCATTGTCTCCAGAGTTTGTGTCTCCTGGTTTGGACTTTTCACTCTTGAACAGTTGGCTGGCAGACTTTAGAGCATCCTCCCCAGAATCTGTGGTGTCAGTTCATCAATGTCCTCATTCTTCTTCCCTGATGTTAAGTCCAACAATCAGTCAACATTGTAACTACTACTTGCAATATTCTGAAAATAGGCCCACGTCACCTCTTTCAACAATGTCCGATAATGATGATTTAGAATCTTGTCTTGCACAAATGTTTGAAGACAACAGACCAGATTCACCAGATTCCTACTCTTCAAATGTTGAAGTTAAACACTCAGCTCTTACTGTAAAATCATCGCCTTTGCTGCCTGCTTCAAGAACTTTGACCAATGCACAGGTTGTGCGAGGCTTTACACATGACAACGAATGTGACACTTTATTTGACTTCCAAAGTAGTGACTTGAGAACTATGCCTTCTGCATCTTCGCTATCAGAAGCATCTGATACAGAATATACCCTTTATCTTCTAGACGAGTGGGTGGCGGAATTAAGGCCACAGTCTCCTGAATCGCTGGAGTCTGAAGGTGAATTTAGGCCACTCTCTCCGGACTCACCTGTTCCTCAGTTCAGATGTCCCCATAATGAATGTAATGCGGAATTGTTAGGGCAAAGGTCGGTTACACCAGAATCAGCATTTTCGGACTGGGAAGATTCTGATTTGCGTCTGGAAATTATGTTTGATGAGATCAGACCAGTGTCCTCTCAGTCACATTCATCTGATTTTAGTCTGGATCTGTTGTCAGATAATAGAGCGTTGTCTCCAGAATTTGTGTCTCCTGGTTTGGACTTTTCATTCTTGAACAGTTGGCTGGCAGACTTTAGAGCATCCTCCCCAGAATCTGTGGTGTCAGTTCATCAATGTCCTCATTCTTCTTCCATGATGTTAAGTCCAACAATCAGTCAACATTGTAACTACTACTTGCAATATTCTGAAAAAAGGCCCACGTCACCTCTTTCAACAATGTCCGATAATGATGATTTAGAATCTTGTCTTGCACAAATGTTTGAAGACAACAGACCAGATTCACCAGATTCCTACTCTTCAAATGTTGAAGTTAAACACTCAGCTCTTACTGTAAAATCATCGCCTTTGCTGCCTGCTTCAAGAACTTTGACCTATGCACAGGTTGTGCGAGGCTTTACACATGACAACGAATGTGACACTTTATTTGACTTCCAAAGTAGTGACTTGAGAACTATGCCTTCTGCATCTTCGCTATCAGAAGCATCTGATACAGAATATACCCTTTATCTTCTAGACGAGTGGGTGGCGGAATTAAGGCCACAGTCTCCTGAATCGCTGGAGTCTGAAGGTGAATTTAGGCCGCTCTGTCCGGACTCACCTGTTCCTCAGTTCAGATGTCCCCATAATGAATGTAATGCGGAATTGTTAGGGCAAAGGTCGGTTACACCAGAATCAGCATTTTCAGACTGGGAAGATTCTGATTTGCGTCTGGAAATTATGTTTGATGAGATCAGACCAGTGTCCTCTCAGTCACATTCATCTGATTTTAGTCTGGATCTGTTGTCAGATAATAGAGCATTGTCTCCAGAGTTTGTGTCTCCTGGTTTGGACTTTTCACTCTTGAACAGTTGGCTGGCAGACTTTAGAGCATCCTCCCCAGAATCTGTGGTGTCAGTTCATCAATGTCCTCATTCTTCTTCCCTGATGTTAAGTCCAACAATCAGTCAACATTGTAACTACTACTTGCAATATTCTGAAAATAGGCCCACGTCACCTCTTTCAACAATGTCCGATAATGATGATTTAGAATCTTGTCTTGCACAAATGTTTGAAGACAACAAACCAGATTCACCAGATTCCTACTCTTCAAATGTTGAAGTTAAACACTCAGCTCTTACTGTAAAATCATCGCCTTTGCTGCCTGCTTCAAGAACTTTGACCTATGCACAGGTTGTGCGAGGCTTTACACATGACAACGAATGTGACACTTTATTTGACTTCCAAAGTAGTGACTTGAGAACTATGCCTTCTGCATCTTCGCCATCAGAAGCATCTGATACAGAATATACCCTTTATCTTCTAGACGAGTGGGTGGCGGAATTAAGGCCACAGTCTCCTGAATCGCTGGAGTCTGAAGGTGAATTTAGGCCGCTCTCTCCGGACTCACCTGTTCCTCAGTTCAGATGTCCCCATAATGAATGTAATGCGGAATTGTTAGGGCAAAGGTCGGTTACACCAGAATCAGCATTTTCAGACTGGGAAGATTCTGATTTGCGTCTGGAAATTATGTTTGATGAGATCAGACCAGTGTCCTCTCAGTCACATTCATCTGATTTTAGTCTGGATCTGTTGTCAGATAATAGAGCATTGTCTCCAGAGTTTGTGTCTCCTGGTTTGGACTTTTCACTCTTGAACAGTTGGCTGGCAGACTTTAGAGCATCCTCCCCAGAATCTGTGGTGTCAGTTCATCAATGTCCTCATTCTTCTTCCCTGATGTTAAGTCCAACAATCAGTCAACATTGTAACTACTACTTGCAATATTCTGAAAATAGGCCCACGTCACCTCTTTCAACAATGTCCGATAATGATGATTTAGAATTTTGTCTTGCACAAATGTTTGAAGACAACAGACCAGATTCACCAGATTCCTACTCTTCAAATGTTGAAGTTAAACACTCAGCTCTTACTGTAAAATCATCGCCTTTGCTGCCTGCTTCAAGAACTTTGACCAATGCACAGGTTGTGCGAGGCTTTACACATGACAACGAATGTGACACTTTATTTGACTTCCAAAGTAGTGACTTGAGAACTATGCCTTCTGCATCTTCGCTATCAGAAGCATCTGATACAGAATATACCCTTTATCTTCTAGACGAGTGGGTGGCGGAATTAAGGCCACAGTCTCCTGAATCGCTGGAGTCTGAAGGTGAATTTAGGCCACTCTCTCCGGACTCACCTGTTCCTCAGTTCAGATGTCCCCATAATGAATGTAATGCGGAATTGTTAGGGCAAAGGTCGGTTACACCAGAATCAGCATTTTCGGACTGGGAAGATTCTGATTTGCGTCTGGAAATTATGTTTGATGAGATCAGACCAGTGTCCTCTCAGTCACATTCATCTGATTTTAGTCTGGATCTGTTGTCAGATAATAGAGCGTTGTCTCCAGAGTTTGTGTCTCCTGGTTTGGACTTTTCATTCTTGAACAGTTGGCTGGCAGACTTTAGAGCATCCTCCCCAGAATCTGTGGTGTCAGTTCATCAATGTCCTCATTCTTCTTCCATGATGTTAAGTCCAACAATCAGTCAACATTGTAACTACTACTTGCAATATTCTGAAAAAAGGCCCACGTCACCTCTTTCAACAATGTCCGATAATGATGATTTAGAATCTTGTCTTGCACAAATGTTTGAAGACAACAGACCAGATTCACCAGATTCCTACTCTTCAAATGTTGAAGTTAAACACTCAGCTCTTACTGTAAAATCATCGCCTTTGCTGCCTGCTTCAAGAACTTTGACCTATGCACAGGTTGTGCGAGGCTTTACACATGACAACGAATGTGACACTTTATTTGACTTCCAAAGTAGTGACTTGAGAACTATGCCTTCTGCATCTTCGCTATCAGAAGCATCTGATACAGAATATACCCTTTATCTTCTAGACGAGTGGGTGGCGGAATTAAGGCCACAGTCTCCTGAATCGCTGGAGTCTGAAGGTGAATTTAGGCCGCTCTCTCCGGACTCACCTGTTCCTCAGTTCAGATGTCCCCATAATGAATGTAATGCGGAATTGTTAGGGCAAAGGTCGGTTACACCAGAATCAGCATTTTCAGACTGGGAAGATTCTGATTTGCGTCTGGAAATTATGTTTGATGAGATCAGACCAGTGTCCTCTCAGTCACATTCATCTGATTTTAGTCTGGATCTGTTGTCAGATAATAGAGCATTGTCTCCAGAGTTTGTGTCTCCTGGTTTGGACTTTTCACTCTTGAACAGTTGGCTGGCAGACTTTAGAGCATCCTCCCCAGAATCTGTGGTGTCAGTTCATCAATGTCCTCATTCTTCTTCCCTGATGTTAAGTCCAACAATCAGTCAACATTGTAACTACTACTTGCAATATTCTGAAAATAGGCCCACGTCACCTCTTTCAACAATGTCCGATAATGATGATTTAGAATCTTGTCTTGCACAAATGTTTGAAGACAACAAACCAGATTCACCAGATTCCTACTCTTCAAATGTTGAAGTTAAACACTCAGCTCTTACTGTAAAATCATCGCCTTTGCTGCCTGCTTCAAGAACTTTGACCTATGCACAGGTTGTGCGAGGCTTTACACATGACAACGAATGTGACACTTTATTTGACTTCCAAAGTAGTGACTTGAGAACTATGCCTTCTGCATCTTCGCCATCAGAAGCATCTGATACAGAATATACCCTTTATCTTCTAGACGAGTGGGTGGCGGAATTAAGGCCACAGTCTCCTGAATCGCTGGAGTCTGAAGGTGAATTTAGGCCGCTCTCTCCGGACTCACCTGTTCCTCAGTTCAGATGTCCCCATAATGAATGTAATGCGGAATTGTTAGGGCAAAGGTCGGTTACACCAGAATCAGCATTTTCAGACTGGGAAGATTCTGATTTGCGTCTGGAAATTATGTTTGATGACATCAGACCAGTGTCCTCTCAGTCACATTCATCTGATTTTAGTCTGGATCTGTTGTCAGATAATAGAGCATTGTCTCCAGAGTTTGTGTCTCCTGGTTTGGACTTTTCACTCTTGAACAGTTGGCTGGCAGACTTTAGAGCATCCTCCCCAGAATCTGTGGTGTCAGTTCATCAATGTCCTCATTCTTCTTCCCTGATGTTAAGTCCAACAATCAGTCAACATTGTAACTACTACTTGCAATATTCTGAAAATAGGCCCACGTCACCTCTTTCAACAATGTCCGATAATGATGATTTAGAATCTTGTCTTGCACAAATGTTTGAAGACAACAAACCAGATTCACCAGATTCCTACTCTTCAAATGTTGAAGTTAAACACTCAGCTCTTACTGTAAAATCATCGCCTTTGCTGCCTGCTTCAAGAACTTTGACCTATGCACAGGTTGTGCGAGGCTTTACACATGACAACGAATGTGACACTTTATTTGACTTCCAAAGTAGTGACTTGAGAACTGTGCCTTCTGCATCTTCGCCATCAGAAGCATCTGATACAGAACATACCCTTTATCTTCTAGACGAGTGGGTGGCGGAATTAAGGCCACAGTCTCCTGAATCGCTGGAGTCTGAAGGTGAATTTAGGCCGCTCTCTCCGGACTCACCTGTTCCTCAGTTCAGATGTCCCCATAATGAATGTAATGCGGAATTGTTAGGGCAAAGGTCGGTTACACCAGAATCAGCATTTTCAGACTGGGAAGATTCTGATTTGCGTCTGGAAATTATGTTTGATGAGATCAGACCAGTGTCCTCTCAGTCACATTCATCTGATTTTAGTCTGGATCTGTTGTCAGATAATAGAGCATTGTCTCCAGAGTTTGTGTCTCCTGGTTTGGACTTTTCACTCTTGAACAGTTGGCTGGCAGACTTTAGAGCATCCTCCCCAGAATCTGTGGTGTCAGTTCATCAATGTCCTCATTCTTCTTCCATGATGTTAAGTCCAACAATCAGTCAACATTGTAACTACTACTTGCAATATTCTGAAAATAGGCCCACGTCACCTCTTTCAACAATGTCCGATAATGATGATTTAGAATCTTGTCTTGCACAAATGTTTGAAGACAACAGACCAGATTCACCAGATTCCTACTCTTCAAATGTTGAAGTTAAACACTCAGCTCTTACTGTAAAATCATCGCCTTTGCTGCCTTCTTCAAGATCTTTGACCTATGCACAGGTTGTGCGAGGCTTTACACATGACAATGAATGTGACACTTTATTTGACTTCCAAAGTAGTGACTTGAGAACTATGCCTTCTGCATCTTCGCCATCAGAAGCATCTGATACAGAACATACCCTTTATCTTCTAGACGAGTGGGTGGCGGAATTAAGGCCCCAGTCTCCTGAATCGCTGGAGTCTGAAGGTGAATTTAGGCCACTCTCTCCGGACTCACCTGTTCCTCAGTTCAGATGTCCCCATAATGAATGTAATGCGGAATTGTTAGGGCAAAGGTCGGTTACACCAGAATCAGCATTTTCGGACTGGGAAGATTCTGATTTGCGTCTGGAAATTATGTTTGATGAGATCAGACCAGTGTCCTCTCAGTCACATTCATCTGATTTTGGTCCCGATTCTTTATCAAATAATAGTCCTTTGTCCCCAGAAAATGAACGCGACACAACTTCGTCCCGAAAATCAAGTCATGCTTTCAGAGAAAAATCAACTTCAGCCAAGGCTTTTTCATCAGATTTTGAACCTCTATCTTCTCAAAACCTATTAGTTAATAAAAACCATACCCAGGTACACACTTCATCTTTGCATTCCTTGCCACAGTCATATGAAATGAGATATGTTAGTGATTCTAGCATACAAAACAAAGTTTGTTTTCCCAAACTAATGTCACATCTTTCTGATCCAATGTATAAAGGAAAATGTCCTTGTTGTGATATTAGATTTTCTGAAACCATCCACCTATTTAGTCAAGTCAGTTGAACATCACAAAAAATATCCTGACGCAATAGTAACTAAAATGGTTCAGTTTTTTTTCTCTAGTATTTCACCAGTCACCAGTCATCTTTTTTTGCATAACAACTATTGTGTTATTAGATCTTCAAGCATCTCTATTGCAATGCTGAAGACACCCGTAATCTTGATTTATGACGTTAATTTATGATAAACTGTGTGATTCCCCTACACATATATTCTATTTATCCTTTATTCCTTTATTCCTTAGTCCTTATGCTCTTTTCCTCAATGCAAGTAAGGCCAACTAGTTACTGCTAGGGCTTCTAGGTACTACTAGGATCATGGGATTAACTCAAAATGAGCTTAATGTTCCCTTATGTGTTTTCAACTGTTGCCTTTTTTAGTGAATGTGGTTGTATTTTGAGCCCTAATTTTGAGGGGGGTTTGTTTTTTTGTTTGACCAAGCCTTTCATGTTCCCTAATGTGTAATGTTTAATGATTATCCACGCCAGTTAGGGCTGGTCAATATGGCCTAAAATCCATATCATGGTATAATTTGAAGCATGTGCGGTAACGATATATATCGCGATATATTCTTTTCTTCTGTATAACATACTTTACACACTATAAGGCAGGGGTCGACAACCCTGGGCACGCGTGCCAAGGGTTAACTGATGGCATGACCGTATCTGGACTGGCCATCTGGCATACCGGGTGATTTTTCGTTTTTATGGGCTGATTATGTATTTATTTATTTATTTTTGTAACGGTATAAACAATGAAAGGTGGTGGATTGGCCAGATACTGGTCGATGTGTAAAAATAACTCAGTTGTTTGTGGAAGCTCCGCCATAGCCACCACCAGAGGCCAGCGGGTGGATGAGGGAAAGGGGGGGCAGGAGGAGAGACCAGAGGCAGCCGCTGGTCCCAGTGTCAGGTGAACTGAACTTCAGGTAAGACGTTATGACCTGCAGTCTATCTGGGTCATAGAAAAACCAAGTTTAGGTGTAGTTTATTTTCGTTGTGCTGACTTTTTACAGTCAGTTACAATAACCCGTACTGCGTACTAGCTGGCGGAGTTTCTATACAGCTGGGCAAGTGCTATGATGTTACTGATAGCGAACTTTATTTTATTCATAAGGTTAGTTAGTAGAGTTGCCAACCGTCCTGTAAAAAACGGAATAATCCCATATTCAGAGAAAATATTACGCGTTTCGTATTGAGCTGAAAAGGAACACAGTTTGTCCCGTACTTCAGCTAAAATGGAAAAAGACACAAAGCAAATCAAATCAAATCAAATCACTTTTATTGTCACATCACATGTGCAGGTACATTGGTACAGCACATGTGAGTGAAATTCTTGTGTGCGAGCTTCACAAGCAAAGCTGGAGTTTTTCTGCGTCTTTACGCTGCACAGCTGTTTCTTCTTCTCTCACTCTCTCCCCCTCCCTCTCCTGTTGCTACTTCAGTCATGAAACTGATCAATGATCAGCTGATCGGCTATGCTTGTTTATCGCCCACTTTGCACCAGAAACAGGAAACCAGCGGAAACAGGAAAACAGCAACATCATCTAGCAAAGTTTTGCCAGGGGGCCAGGTAGGGCATTAACAGGGAAAGGGGGGCACAAAGAAATATGTTTCTTTCTTATTCTCATTTAAAAATATCTAGCTTTTATTAAATAATTATCTGAATCTTATAACCAAAGTTTTTATCTGACGTAAAATGTATAGAAATCATACATATACCAACAAGACAGTGTACATCACTGTCACCAAGGCGTTTGTTTTCATTCAAAGGCTTTATATCTTTAATACCTGGTGGGCCGGTCTCTAGTCAAAATGCCCGGGCCGATCTTTTGTCACAGTCCAGCCCTGGGCACGACACGCAGTGAGTTAATCTGAGAAGGTGCATTAAAAAATAAATGGCTGGGCCAGCGGTGCACATCACAAATTAGCTCACATAGACACACTAGTTGTGCCGCTTCTTAATGACGGTATCTTAGCTAACAACCACAACGACCAGATTCAACTTGTAATTGGCTAAAAATAACTTAGCTTACCAGTGAGAGGGACGTTGCTAGCTGACAGTTTTTTCAAGCGATGTTGAAATTTCCACATTCCGACACTTCAGATGCTTCAGGAGCTCTCCGCTCAGCGCAGCATCAGCACCACAGAAATACACGGATACATCCGTAGACTCGAGACTGATCAAACCAGAAGGCTTTAATGAGCAGCTGGATTTGTCTCGCATTAACTGGCTGAGTTAATGCCAGTTAATGCGACATTGAAATGCAGCTGATTGAACTGAAAACCTCAACTTTGTGGGGGTGAAAGTTTGCAGAACTACGAACGAAGCTGGAATCCATAGCTGTGCGTGTTCATGGAGCTTGCATTTTCACCTGCTGGACATCACTACCTGACAAGTTTAACTGTCTTCAGAACATTGCAGAGGCATTATTGACAGTATTTGGCTCTACATATCTGTGTAAGCAGATTTTCTCTCACACGAAGAGTGTCCTCAGGTAGCGGTCTGCATGCTGGACACTCGTAGACCTGTGTCTCTGAGTGGGAGACCAGAGATCACATTAACATGTGTATCCCTGTATTAACAAACATGTCATATTGGCTCAGTTTATTTTTCTTATCATTGTTGTGAGGAGACCATAAAGAGCATTTGCATTTTCTGTTGTACAGTTCATTTGCTGTTATGGAGTTCTTGTTATGGATAAAAAGTGTAATTTTTTGTTTCAAAACAGCTGATAACTATTCGCTGATAGCTGCAAACATCTGCGAACAAATATAATTCTATAAAGTTGTTCTATATAGTGTGTAACTGTCAATATAGAGTTATTAAATTTATTGCTAATGCAATCATATGGCACATTGACTTCTGAGGAAATTTTAGATGGTACTCATCATCAGAAAGGTTGTCTACCCCCCGCTATAAGGCATAAAATACTTTCATTTTCTCAGAAATCGACAGTGTGCCTTATGTCTGAATTCTGGTTGTGCTTACTCACCTCGAACCGATTTTATGTGGTAGAAATCTGTCAAAAAATGTTTTAGTATGATTTTGGTAAGCTATGAAGGCGCACAGCTTGATGGATTGCCGGAGCGTTACGGCTGCCGTAGTCAGGAGCTTCGCGGAGTAATCCGGGTCCAAAACTCCGTCTGCTTCAGGTCCCAAAGTCAAACGAAAAACTGTCTAAATTCTTTCATCCTTAATAAAATAATCAGCGTTGCTGCTTTACCAGGTGTAACAATTAAGTTTAACATCCAGGCATCCATGAAAACAGAATTTATTAAATTTAATGGAGTTAGAAGTTAGCAGGAAGTTAGCTCGCTAGTTTCCACTTAAACATGATATAGCATGTTCTGACTGAGAGATTTCTGAAAAATTAAAATGTACAGGTCTGCTATGACTTCCAACATAAATGAAAACAGACAGAAAACTAAACAGCAGTGATTTTTGTAGGGTTACTGAAGTTGGACTAGCTGGTATATAATGATGTGCTACGTGATCGCTAGCAAAACAGCTATGTTAGCATAACATTAGCACAGTGAAGCTGAAGGATGAACGCTAACCTTTTTCCACTCGATAAAAGTTAACGTGAGGATTTCTGGTGGTTAGGGACAAATGCAATTGCATGGCAGGATGCTATAAACGGACAAAACTTCAGTCAGGAGAACAACTGAGGTAATCCACAATACGAGGTTAGTCATTAATATACTGCAACAACATGGGAATAGAACAGCTGCGAGAGAATTCATCATTATTGAATCAATGGTACGGAAGTGGAGGAAGCGCAGTTTTTAGCTTTCCCCATATTCGAAAAGTGCTTCGTCTCTTTGCTATTACTGTCGCCCGGCATAATTTGCAGATGATGTTGTTTGCAGCTGCTGCAATGCTTTCGACCAAAACAGGCACAGCTTGATGACGCCGTCAACATGCGCTATCACGGTAGAGCGGTATAAGTCAAAATCTCTACCGTTGGCCAAATTTATATTGTTTCTATCGTATACCGTTTCTACCGCCCACCCCTAACGCTTGTCAAGTTTTATTAAGCTCAAGTCTGCTGATTTTGTCACAGGCTGTAATGCTGGAAATCCAGGCCACATTTTGGAGTAAGGTCTAGTCAAGGTCTAGTCTTGTATAGTGTAACCTGCATGTAACATCCTATGTGCATGCATAAGTGGACCATAGGTGTTTTGCTGGGTGTCTACCAAATATCAGGTAGTTTCAATGTTGTGGCTGACCTACTGCTCATACTCAGAATGCAGTGTGACCAGTTGTTTATCTGTTTTATTCTGTCCAAACAAGCTTTTGCATTAGTTAGTAGAGTTACACCAGCAGAAACGCCTATCTGATGCTGTAGGGGCACATTCAAATGGAGGCGTGACAACATAAATTATAAATTAAAGGGTCACCATCTGGTCAAAACAGTTTTGTTCAGGAGTGCTGAGGTATTTGACTCTGATTTTAAGACATTATAATATTTGGTGCAACAAATAATTTAGAAAGGAAATGAAATGCTATATCTGTCACTATGTTCCCTGGATAAATAAAAAGTTAGCAAATGAATTGTCATCACATGGTGCAGATGGGCCACCAGAGGGAGTTGACAGGTGTTGTGCTTTGTCACAGATCATCTGTCTTCCACCAACTCAATTCTGTCTTTCAGAGAATAGACATTATAGGCATAACATTGTATATTCACAGCTCAGATAATAAAATTACCTATCTATCTAATCTGGAGAGACACTGTAATTATTTATGTTTTGCTATTTTTCTTTTATGTGATATGACCATATTATCGATTGTATACACTAGTTTTTATTGTATACAATGTGTATTGTACACTCTATACTTTAGAGTTTAATATTCAATCCTACGGGTCCCCCATAAATGTACTGTACAAAAAAAGGTGTACACAGTCAGTTGTTGATGATTTGTTGCCTGCAATCACTAAAATTATTTAAAATTCAGATTAGAGTGAAACTCCCCAACAATCAGACAAAGCCCTATGCTCAAGCAGTAGTAAATGGACTGGTTCTTATATAGCACTTTTCTACTCTGACAAGGCACTCGGAGCGCTACAACTTGCCTTATTCACCCACTCATACAAGCACTTTTTTTTTCTTTTTCTATGCAATTGCTTTCTGTCTAAAATTCACACTCCAGTGGATGCATCGAAGAGCAACTTGGGGTTACTATCTTGCCCAAGTATATCTGGCATGCAGGCTAGTTCAGACAGAGGATCTGTTGCTGTTGGTTTTGGCAAGTAAGAAGAAAAAATAGAAGAGCATTCAAATAGATTACAAAATTCTGATTTCACTCTACATTAGTTACAGTCACAGATACATATCTTGAAACAAAGACTACACAAAATGAAACATCTGAAAACGAACCTATAACTCTTTACTAAGATATAAATAATCGTTTTTCAGTTTGTTTTTTAATAAAGCCTAAATGCCAAAAAGTCTATATTAGATCACAATAAACCACAGCTAGTTTTCATCATTTGAGTCACAAGCCATCTGTAGAAAACAGTGGTTTTCATCATGGTACCTGGCTGGAGGAGGCTTTCCAATGAACAACCTCAAGGAAAAAAGAATCCCTGAAGTGAATACAACTTGTGTATGAACAAAAATGGACACAACAATATCACATGTCCAAGACTGATCTTCCCAAGTACATGAAAAGCCCATGAAAAGAAAATCCACGATCAAGTTCAAGAGAAAAATTTCCATGGCATTGGTAAGGCAGCAAAGGCTGTTGCATATCAGTGAATGCAGTGTTGATTTTTATAAGTAGTAGCTTCCCCCAATAACAAGCAATGGCTCTCTGACCATGGCATGTTTGCATTAGAACAGGTAGAATGCCCTTTCTCTGAAGCAAAACTAATAGAGATTACCAATAGAAATGTATTTTTTATTTACTGTAGTTGCAGCAAATTTTTTGCAATATTTAGCTGTTCAGTTAAAAAACACAGAATTCTAAATTTGCCACAGCTGATATTTTTCTTCCTCTTTGAAAGTACATCCTCCGCCAAAGAATTTTTACATTTAAAACCCACACATTTTGCTTTCCCAAATGTATTGGCAGGGGCGCAACACCTTGGGTTGGTTGCATTGATTCAAATTTTCACCTGATGTGTTTTTGTAACCTTTCCTTATAATGCTGTGTCATTTGGGCAGGTTTTTTGAAACAGTGTTATTATTATTGCAGTAATGCAGCTCAGCAAAATGCACTAGCAAATTTTATAAACTGCTGGATGGCTGACTTTATATGACATGGAAGTGACTTTATACTATACTTATGCATGTTCATCTTCACAGTAAATCAAATCTTTTGTTATTCATTTTTGCAAGTCTATCATAGTTGTAATATAATGTCTTGTCAATTATGTACTGCTATGAAGAATATTTCAAAAATATCGATGGGCATCTTAATAGGTCATGCCATGCTTTTTAAACCTCATGCTGCTTGTTAAATACATGTATTAACATATTTCTTAATATGTTAATTCTGTTTTATATGCATGTGCACTACAAGTGAACTTAATTATTTAAAATATTGCTCACTGTTCTTGTATTTAAAACACCAACTTGTCCTTGAAAAATCTTGGAAAATGCATGCGTCATTGGAGTCTTCCTTAAATCAACAACAAAACCACCCATGATATTTATTTTTAATTCCCACTTCATTGTACCATTTCTTTCAGGTGTCACCTGCATCTTCCAAGACAAATATTTCACAAGATTCACAACAAAAAAATCTTGAATTAGGACAGAGGCAGGTCTTTCCAGCAGAATCCCCATCCTTACCATGTGATTCAAATACAGTTTTCACTAAAAAACTAGAATTACCAATTCCAGCTAACTTTGACTTGAGTAAAGCACAATTTGACACCACAGTGAACAATCAAATTAGTGCACCACAGGAAAAAGACAAAATGTCATCTCCCACAAGTGAAGATTATGGCTTAGTTAAACCAAGCTTCATGACTCTAGAATCAGTCTCTCAAACAGCTCAAGATAGCCCAGATGCTGCAACTGTCATGTCCTCAGAATCCACACCAACACCACCAGGGTCTGGGTCCCCTCAGCTTGACCAGCTTCTGTCAGATCTGGAGGAGATGAAACTTAAGTTTAGACCAGAGGCACTTAAACCACATTCATCTGAATCCACCAACGAGATCCCTGCAGTTGACCAAATGTATGAGTTCCAAGATATTTTCCTTCAGGATCACAGCCCTGCAGAATATAGTGATATGCTAAAAGTCAATCTATCATCTGCTGCACAGCTTGCAGTAGATAACCCAGATATTCCCATTACAGAGCATCCACATTTCCAGACATCCATTCAGCTTGAACATGAAATGGTCTCAGTCATTCCCGATGTAACAAAACTTGTCATAAGCGTACCATCAAGCTCTGGTCTTCATAAAGACAGTTCTGAGTCCTCTAATGAATCCCTTTCGAGCCCAGAATCTTCCCAAAGACTTTGTGAAGAAATGGAACAACCAAGCTTTCATGTGGATGCATTTCAGTTAAGCACACATGGTCTAAATAATACTCAGAAATTTCCTTCAGTTGCTACAAAGAGCAAGTCTGACATACCTGAGAAAGATATTTGTTGGGAAGATGCTACAACTGACATTCTTCAGAGTCAAGAAGCACATGAATTAGCTATGCCATCTAATGACTTTAAAGGTGTGACAGAATCACAAACTAACCCAGATAGACTTCAGTTATGGGCAGCAAACTCTGTTGACAGTATACATAATGAAGATTTGTCTTCACAGTCTCTTTCTGATTTGACTCCTGAGACAGTGATATCTGCAAGAAATTTCAGCTTTGAAGAACTGGTGCTCAATTCCTCATCAAGGAACTTAAAAATATCTTCAGATGAGGACAGGACCAGTGAACACCATTCAGAAGGATCTCTGACTTCAGTAGACGATGAATGTTTTGACTCTGAGTCTTCTTCAGTCAAACCCAAAACTTATTCTTCTTCAGCCTCTGATGAAGAGTACAACTTGCCACCTGGCTATGCAGAGGCCTCCTCTATTTCATCTACCTATACTCAGATACCTTCAGGATACAGTCCTATAGTGCATAGTGGTGCAGACAGTCCAACCAATGAATATTCTGACCCAGAGCCTTACTTTGACTGCAAACAGGGTTCATCCGATTTCTCAGAGCCTGATCCTGATGAATCTGAGACAAGAGCTAGGTCAAGTGGAGGTCAAGCCCAGGATCACTCTAGAGTGCAGGAAAAGTTGAATCAAAAAGTACTGTTGTCTTCTGGAAGTGAAGATTACGAAGACGCTTCTTTTGTCCATGAGCCTATTTATCGTGTAGATGTAAAGAGAGAAGAAATGCAAGAAACATCAGATGAAGAATTCACCTTGTGTGAGACTTCACAACCACCACCTGTCTGTGAAACTGCAGCATATCATGATACTGATAAATCTCTGACAAGGGTAAGATGAGAGTTGGTAAAAAAAACTGCAAGTGTTTTCCCCAGAGCTGAGCTTGGCCAAATGACTATATTTGCTTCAGAGAGGAATGACTGCTGGTAACCCTGTAGACACGTGAATGGGAGCTAAAACTCCTTCTAACCCTTAATTTGTTTTGATTTCACATTTGACTAATCCTAACTTAGCATGTCACTTTGCTGCCTGTAACTAGTAGGATCACTCACAGTGATAACATGAGTTACTTTTTTTTTCATCAGTAGGCACATTTATTGTCATCTAGGTAAGAGCATGGTGTATTTTCTTTTTTTGTTTAATTATAGACTGCCATGTTGTACTTTCAGTGTAATGTACAAAACGACATGCAATCATCTGAAAGTGCAACATATCACTCTGCTTCTTGCTTGCTTTCCTGCAAACCTAGCATTCATGCTGTCATTCATTATTAAATGTCAATGGATTTGTGTTGCTTGGTCAGGAGATCAACGCTGAGCTTGGATCAATGTCAGAAAGTTCAGATGATGAATTTTTGACTGCCAGAATAGTACAAAGAAGAGTTGTCATTCAGGTATCTGATTTAGCATGACTGATGACGTTTTAAACCAGTGTGGCAACTAAATGAAAGCTAAAAACTTTCACTGTCAAGTTACAAATGTTTATTTTCTAACAACCTTAAGTCTTAACAGAAAGGATTAAAATGGGTTCAAATTAGATAACACACCCCTTGATTAACATGTATGAGCCTAACCTGAGAGTTTTGTGCTGCTGTGAGCTCTTTTTTTCTTGGTTTATTTAACAAAATACATCTGAAAATGCAAGTTTGTTTCCTGTGTCCCGAAGTCTCTGTTTTCTCACTGAATTACTGCTTAAAAGTTGTGTGCATTAGTATACTCGAACATACAGTTGCACTAATTTGTCAGTTAAAGAAGTGAATATTTCACTGACCCAAATGAGCCTGTATGATTATTAGTTGTCTTGTTTTCCTCATAGGCTGATGAAATGCCAGACCTCCCTGCCCAGTCGGTGTCAGAAGAAAGGTACAAGGATGAAAATGGACACATAGTTGTCAAAAAGGTGGAGAAAAAATGCACTATATGCATTATATGCAAGTATAAGTTAATCCTATATATAGTCGTTAAATGCATTATCTTGCTCAGGTTACCCGTAAAATTATACGTAAGTGTGTTTCCGCGGATGGTGCGGAGCATGAAGAGACGACCTTAGAAGGAGCTCCTCAGGGGTTTGTCCCTGCAGCGGAGGGAGATGGCTACTCTAAGGTTGTGAAGCGGACAGTCGTGAAAAGTGAGGGAGACCACACAGAGGTATGTTCGTTGCAGATGTCCTTCTTCATAGTGTTTTGTTCTGTTTTGTTTTGGGGTTGTTTTTTTGTTTTGTTTTTTACCAAACAAATGGAAGGTGTAACATCTATACTGACATTAATATATAAAGTACAGCTAAATAAACTTTTTGACCTAGGTGACTTTTACCGAACGTGAGCATTCGTCATCATCAAGGCAGGAGACGGCTGATGGCCGCAAGATCAGTCACACGGAAAGGACAACCGTGTTGGAGGGTGAAAGGACAGTGACACACCATGGTGATCAGTCTTTGACCTCTGATCTGCCTACAGCCCAGGACGACTTCAAGAAGGTTTTTAAACACTTTGTCACCGTTATTCCCCAACCACATAACCACATATTAACATAATACTTATACATCAACATTCTTCATGTCTTAGCACCTTAGGTTTAAAAAAAATAATAAACAAACAGCACATTGTGAAGATGTTTCGAGTTTCAAATGTATGTTTTTTATTATTTAATCACTTTGAATTAAGAGACTGTGTTCTCTGCTTTTCATGCCACCAGGCATTCGGTTATTTGAGTGGTTTTAGCGGAACAGAGCTCCCTCTGGTGGTAGAAAGAGAGACTATCAAAGAGGATGGAACAGTGGTCAGGAGGTGTGCCTACTGGAGTGCACGTGTGTGTGTGTGAAGCTTACTATTATTGACTAATGTTTGCGCATGTTCATTTGTGCTGGCAAACAAATTTTTTGTATTCTTAACCAATTCAAAGTCAAACGTGTAAATAAACCAGTGAGATGTGAGTTTATAATTTTTTAACTCTTGTGAACAACTGCAAGAAAATGTTGTCCCGTGCACTACATTAAAATTATTATTCATGCACTATTTAGTTGTTTTTAGTAAATCATAGTTTTAGTGATTACTTTGTGTTGCTGCTTTTGAGTAGTATAGAAGTTGAATAGCCTTAAATATTCCAAGTAATTAACAAGCAAAAGACACAAAAATGAAAAGGAAAAAGATACATTTTGACACAAATGAGTTTTGAGTAGAATTCTGTAGGTTTCCTAATGGTGGTATTTTACAAACAAGTTTAATTCAGGAAAAACTGGCTCAAAAGAAATTCCTTGGTTTGAGGAACCTGAATTCAGGTTCCACGCAGGGGACGACATGTTTTCAGCCTTAACAGTATGAGTTTTGCAACACAATCTTAAGCTTTCTCCACTAAGAAAATAGCTATGAAGTTGCTCACAAAAAATTGATTCCTTTCATCTAGTCATAGTGATTTCAGGTCCAGATGAACAGAATCAAGTTGTGGGGATTTCCTTACCTGGACGATCGAGCATGCATCAAGACCATGAAGTTGCTGTGCATGTGTGCAGCGAGTATTAATAGAGATGAGAAAGAGAGATCAATTTCTCCCATAACTGCTTCTCAGGCTCACTGTCCACAACTGAATTTAAAGTCCTTCTCTTTACATACAAAATCTTGAGTAATCAGGCTTCATCATACCGTCATCAGACAGTTTTATATTATCCCAACAGAGCACTTCTGCTTTCAGACGGCAGGTTTATTTGTGGTTTCTAGAGTTTCTAAAAAAGCTTTCACATTTCGTCCCCCATGTGGGTGATATAGAGTCACTTGATTATTGGGGTTTTCTCCAGAATACTATAGGGTCTTTACTTTACAGTATCAAGTGTCCTGAGGTGATCGTTGTTGGGATTTGGCACTTTATAAGTAAACCTGAATTCAATTCAACTGTGTAAATCCAAAAATGTAATGTTGGATTTACACGGTCTAATCTGTGTGGGGTTTTTTTTCTCCTATAACATATCTGTAACTATAGCTCTTCCTTTACTTTATTTTCCACAGGTGAATTTTTTCAAAGATATTTATCTTTCTTTATCTATTTCCCCTCCCTGCCTCTTGCTACCTGTCCAGGGCCCATCTGCGTAAAGGTTGCACTCTCACACGAACAGTGGTTGAGGGAGCTGGGCAGCGCAAACAGGTCATTCAAGAGAAAGTGGACCACCCCAGAAAAGGATCAAAAACCCGTGATCTCCAACAGCATCTCCACCAGCTCTTTCACCGCTACTACGAAGAAGAAAAGAACAATGATGAGGAGGAAGGAAGAGTAAATGATTGAGTAACACTCTGCCCAACTCCCTCGTTGTGCCCATGCTAAAATCCCTGCTAGTCCTATGCATTAGTCACATGCAATCCTAGTGTGCACAAACACACCTCAAAGCTACCACAGTCTTCCCCTTTAGGACCTGGAAGATGATCTTTAGTTCTTGATTTGGAGTTTTTTCCCTGTGTGGTTTCAAAGTACTTCTGAGTTTCTTTATTTTATTTTTTTATCTTTTTGCCTTTTGTGACCAAAGAAAGCCTTTTGTTGATCTCCTGATTGTTTTACTTTCTGATTCAAGTTGTCTGATAGGTTTGTCTTATCCTGTGGTAGAGCAACAGAACACTCAAAGAAAACAGAGCGACACTATCCCCATCAAATAACTCACAAACCTCCGAAGTACATTTTACTTAAAAACACTGGTACTGCTCTTGGAGTAGGTGCTTGGACTGAAAGACGATATTTCACATTGCACTGCCTCTCACAACTTTCACAGATAATCCTTTATGAAAAAAAACAACTTCTCACTCACTGTACTAGCCTCTGCTTTTTTGATTCAGATGGTCAAGATATCACAAACAGAAAATCAGACTGTACTGACACTGAATTTAACTGCTGCTGTTGTGTTTCGTGTTGACTATGTGTACTCTGTCTTTGGGAATTATATATTCTATTTAATCTCAACATTACTGACATCTGTAGCCTAGGAATGAATAATCACTCATGTGAACTTAACAGGCATGACTAATCAACATCTGTCAGTTTGATCCTAGCTTTGACTGCTTTGTCGTTGTGTGGATTGCCCTTCTGCTTTTCTTTACCTTGTGTGTGTGTGTGTGTGTGTGTGTCTTTCATTCTTTATTATTATGTTTCAACTAATCATTGTTGACCTCCACTTTTAAAGTATGGATGTGATGAGTGCAGGTGTAACTGTACGTGCTTTAGGTTTGATTTTGTCTGTGCATTTGATGAGTTAAATACCACACTGAACGCTGGTCAAAAGTTTCTGTAGGTGATTTTAACTTGTTTGCTGATGTTTGTTTGTTTTTTCATTTTCGTGTAGAGAAGTTATTTAATTTAATAATTCAGCCCCTCAGGATTTGGCACTGGGAAATGAAATAATCCCAGTTTTCTAATATTACATTTGCGGTAAGATGATGATACACTCAGTGTTTTATTTATGTAAAGATTTGTTAGTTTATCTTTTGAATCCGATTGTTGAAGTAGATAAAGGCGGTTTTGTGTTATGTGTGTGAGTGAATGATTCGGCGTATGTAGTTAAAGGATGTGTAGCAGTTTCTGTCAGCAAAGAAAAGAAATGTTTATTTTACACAATTAGCATTTGCACTCCTGAATTTCAGAAGAGGAAACCTCCATGCTTTCTGTGCACTGCAATACAAGGTACAGAATATATCAGCCACAGGGATATACTCATTGTGGAGGGATTGCTGTAACAAAGCAGGTTGAGAGCTTAAATATATGATTATCCACAGCTCGGAGCATCGCTACTGTTTGTATTTACAACATGCAATGTATTTACTCTCACTCTCACTGTTTATTTTGTGATTTAGAGAAAAAAATGCAAATTAGTGGAGATTCACTGTGACAGATATGCTTTTAATTTGAAGACTCAGCATCCCTTCTCTGTGATGATGACCCGTTATATACATATACAATGCATATATAAATAAATATCTATAAAGGCATGTATTACTGTATCAAAAGTCAAGAATGCAGAAAAGAAAATGGCTGCAGTGTATCTATAGCTGAGAATAAAAATCTACAAATGTGCAGTGTTGTATCTGATTACATCTTTTAACTGTAAAATGGGCCATTTTGACATGCCAAAATAGTAGCTTGGGTGTATTGTTGATGGTTGTGTCTCAGGGGAGGTCTTGCATAACCAAGTTCAGAGCTTACTGGAACTGAGAATTATTAATTCCATCTGTGCTTTTCTAGAAACTACTTTACTCTGCTTCTTTATTTGCAAGAGGGCACCTTGTCTGCATATTTGACCATGAATATCATGCTGGATTTTCTTCCTGACTTAACTCCAAAAGGATTTATGTCTCAGAACTGAACTGGGGAGCTTTTGTTTGTTGGGAAAATGTCTAATACACTACACTTTTTCTACTGTGACAAAGGAAAAATTATCTTAAAAATTGTCTTTTTTAATTCCTGCTACATCCAGTCCCATCAGTTTTATAATAAAGATATGTTAGGCACATGTACTTAGTAGAGTTTGTACTGCCTCCTGCTGGGCATCAGGGGTAACCCAGAAGAAACAGATTTCCATTTAAACTCAAGATAAATGGGTTGCATGAATTTTACCTCACACTACACATTTTCAAAGACACAGTTCCAGTCTTTAAAAAGTATTACAAGTGATCCATAAATCTGCACCCATGTGTATTAAGAGTCAAATCAGCTACTTGGGAAGAAATGGTTTATAAACAGGACAGCTTTCATCACAGTGGGTTAAGAAATTGATTTGCCTAATTGACACATGTTCAGGTCTGTGTGAAATGCACTCTTCTGGAGATGTGATCTAAAGATCCTTTCCTTGGTTTAGCACCCTGCAGTTGTCCTTGTGCAATAGCCCGACAAAGCTAGTGAATTCAAGAACTTGTTGATGGTAAGAGGGTTGAAAGGTTAACAAATCTTCATCCAAGGAGGTCATTTAAGGTTGAACTGCTTATTTAATACACTTTACCTCCATACTACCAAGGTAAGTAGAATCCAACTTTATTGATCATAAACACATGTTTCACCTGGTAGCTTAAATATTTAAATGCTTTCTCACACATTTTCAGTCCAGTCCTCACACCTGACCATTTTCAGGGGAATATTTTTTTAATCAATCATTCATGCACAAAAAGGCATCTAACTACAAGGATCAACCAGTGTTGTATCTACACAAAACAGGCAAATTAGCAAAGAACATATTTTTAACTGCATCTTTAGACAGTTTGTTACTAGCAAAAGCACATAATTCTTTTCCATTTCTTTAGTTGAATACAAAAAATAGCCAAAGATAACACTTTGAGGAGTAAATGGTAATTTTGCAACAACAAGGTGATTCCCAAAGCGCCATCAACTCAACACTTGGCATATTTCGACATCGTGTACAATGTATCCTTAAAAAATTTGAGGAATCAGGACAAAAGAAGACGTCATAACAGTGATTGTCTACAGTCATACTATAAAACACAGCTGAGGCTCTGTCATGGTTTGGGGCTGTATTTTAGTCAGTGTTGTTGGAGATCTTGTCAAAATTGATGGAATTGTGAACAATCATATTTTGGTCCACCATGCAATACCATCTGGAAAGCATCTGATTAATAACAGCATCATTTTCAGCCGGAAAATCATCCCAAACACACTGCTAATGCAGTAAAAGCATACCTGCGTAGAAAAAAGATACGTATGCACACTATCAGTCATGGATTGGCCTCCCCAGAGCCCAGGTTGTACATGTTGTATTTCAGAGTATGTTTAAACATGAAAATGTAATATAAGTCTTTAAATATCCAAATAATCAGGCACAACAATATAGCCTGGTCTGGGCTTAGCATTTCTGAAGCACAGCAATCTAATCACACAGTGACCAAACCACAGGACACAAATGCATGAAAAATCAATACCAAAATAACACAAAATAAAATTAAAACACATCAATTATCACATATTTTAGCTGATTTATTTATTTCTTAAACATGTTAAGCCATCCATTGCCATGCTGGCAACAGTTACACACCAGATAAGGAGTGGTGCATTGCATTGACATCATACGTTTTGTCGAAAGAAATGTTTATCATATTTTCCCTTTTAAAAAAGAAGAGACAAATCAGTCGAAAAGAGCAAACAGTAGGGATGACAAAGACACTGCCATTGTCCTGCAGTGGTAAGACCACTGGCTAGCAGAAGCACTGATCGCCAAGGAAGACATCCCAACATTTATTACAGTCCATTGCACTTTCTCTCCTTCAATTTTCTGATACCATCCTCTTGCCTTGGTGCAACTTTTTCATTACAGTGCTTCCAGACCTATTAGTCCGACCACCAGTTTGTATCACTTGACCTGACAGAAGGCAAACCTTCTAGTGCTTTTGTGCCATCTTCATCATCTGCACCACCTCTATGCAATTGGCAAAATAACACACTGATATGACAAGAATAAAATGACAAAAGAAACCCTACATACAGTTATACAATACAAGTACAAACGTTATGAAAAATGAGCTTGTTTTCGTCTTATTTTTTGTACAAAATGTAAGTGGTGCTTCGGCAACCCGGAGTTTATTCTCCTCCTCTTAGATATGAGATTCCGATATTTGGATGGTAACAATAACAATGTTATTGTTTTTACAACAGTTCCATGATGCTGGAGGACATTAGAAACATTTGGACAGGACTGATGCACAACATTAACAAATACAAACAAACAAGTCAGTGACTGACAAATCAAACAGAAGATATAATAGTTTCATATGATCTTAGCACGATAACACCCCCCTCCCCCCACCATGCACTACACAATAGTCTTGGATTTTCATATATTACATATATGCTACATTCTCTTATTTCTTATTTCACTTATATAAAGGCAAACATATCTCAACGCAAGTGTAAGCTGCTCTGCTTTTCTTTACATTTAAATTAGTACTATAGATTGAAATCTGACAATTTAAACAGTATGACTTAGCTCATAGCAAACATAAATGTAGCTCATAAACTGGATTTTACGTAAACTCTTAAGTCCTCTGATAGCAAGAATAGCAATTTCAGTATTTGTTTTTGTTGTGTTTTGTGTTTTTAAACCAACAATCACAATGTATATACATCACCAGAACTAAAGCAAGCTCAATTTTTAACATTCTGATCTTCCAAATGTTTTTGAATTGCACACACATAAATACACATAAAAATACATAACTATTTTTTGGGGAGAGGTTACAGTTGTAGATCTTTAAACATCTCTATTTTATATTTAAAATGCATACCAAAACATCTTAAAAAAACAAACAAAAAAGATTTTTTTCTCAATATGCTTGTTTCATAATGTCCAAATACGGTGTGCAGCCACCCAGTGGTGGTTTCGAATGATGTCCATTAATAAAATGCCATAACAGTAAAATGTAGTAATACTTGTTTCCTGTGGTATGTCATATCCTTATGGAGGGGTCAAAGAGCAGTCATGAACTCCACTAGATTTGCTGATGAGGGTTCTTTTTTCTTTTTCTTTTTTTTTATGTGACCACATGTTGATGTTCCATTAACTGAAAAGACAGAGAGCAACCATGTGAATCTTTGCTGACAAGACAGCATAAAAAGGATCTTTTGAGAAAACATATTAAGCCATGTAATGGCATGAAATGAAAAGCACACATCAGTGAAAGTGAAAAGTACTGGCATGGTACTGGCATGCAAACAGCTCTGCGATACTGTTTACTGGTAATATCCCAGAAATGCCAACAAGACACTTGCACAGGTGTGTTCAAATATAATGCCAATATTTATACTTAACCTTTCCAAAGCAAACAGTTTATACACGATATTATGATCATGCCATGCCAAGTGAACATTTCCCAGGCTCTCAATTCAAAACAAATCAGCAGGAGTTCTTTCACTTTTAAAGAAAGTCTGCACGGAATGCTTAAGGTGATATTTTATGTTATACAACTACAGTTTCAGCGCATTAAACAGCCCCGATCAAAAGTTTAAGAACACTTGAAAATGGCAAAAAATCATATTTTGCATGGTTGGATCTTAACAAGGTTCCAAGTAGAGCTTCAACATGCAACAAGAAGAAATGGTAGTGAGACAAAACGTTTTTTTGAGCATGCAATTAATTAAAAACAACGGTTAAACTGAAACAGGCTTTATGGATTTATGGATTTATAAACTATTCTAATCTTCCCAGATAGAAAGAAAGAAAAAAATCATCAAAAATCATTCAGAAACTTTTTAGCTACCGGTGCTCGTAGCACTGGTTTACATAATCTAGCTACAATACCGTCCAAACATATAGAGCCACCATGCATTTATAATATTTTGCTTCCATGGAGCCAGATTTTCTTTCTTTCCAAATTGGTCTTTAGCAATAATTCTCCTGGCTTTCTGAAGTTTTTTCAGTTGTTTTCTTTGCACAGTTATTCGACCTGGCCACTTTCAGAAGATGATTTGTTGTTGTTGTTGCTGTGGTTTATTTTGATTTGTGTTTACTTATTAGGCCACACAAATGAGACTATGAATTGTTCATTCATAAAAAGGTACCTTGCTGACAGAATTAACTAACCAGTGTTTGTCTACATATAACAGAGAAATGAACAAAGAACTAACTTTTGTATCTTTAGGCACTTTGTTACTGAGAGCCTTGTGGAAAAACAGTTCCTGAAGACCACTTAAAGATATTAGAAGAAAGCTAGCTAAGACAGTTCAGATTGTGTTGGAGAATAAAGGTGGTCACACCAAATATTGGCTTTGAAGCTTTGATAAAGTGATAGAGTAGGAAGCCCAGGACATAGAGGGGGGTTGTGGTTAAATTAATATTACATCATACCGTAATACAGAAATTCCCTGCTTTCTCAATAGTGAAGTGATAGCTGGTACTTATTTTTTATCTTAGTAGGAGTAAGGAAACTTCGGGGAAATTCAAGAGCGAATCACAAAAGAACGCACACTTCATCGAACAGCTCATCCTGGTTACCTCCCTTTTTTCACCAAGCAGAAGCAAGAATGTTTCTCTAGAGGTAAGCATTTAACATCTAGAAATATAAAGAATGCTTCCTGCTTAAAGTACTACGACAGCTTCGTTTTCATATTCTACTTAATAATTCCATTCTCGCCGTTTCTGTTGTAATACTATATATGCAATAGTGCATATGTAAAACAGTCTTCAAGGTTTTCTGACTGCCCCTTTTCTGTTTCTTTGTCTCATCCACTACATTGGACAACGGCAAGTTTTATACCAATGTACTACAGCTTGATCAAAACATGAATTGAAGTTGAATATGTTGAGCTCGAATTCCACACAATGGTAGTATGTATATGAAACCTCATACCTTAATTTTTAAAAGAGTAGAAGAATATAGGTGCAGATAAACAGAATCATTTTTCTAAGCATAATTCCACGATCGTTGTTGGTTATATTCTGTAATATCATTTCCTACAACTTCATCTGAATAATGTTTGATAATTAAAAAATAAATTCAATGTCAAACAGATGTTTAAGTGTTTAAACAGATAATTATAATTACTGACTGAAATAAGCTATGCGGCTGGTTAAGCACAGAGAGTGTGCCCTCTATTGATTAGGTGCAACAGCCAACAGTGATCATACCCCGGAGCCCACAGCTGCATTACATTAGTCAGGTGGTACATCTATTTTCCTAAAACACATTTTCAGCTTTGCAGTTCTTACTGTCTCTTACTGGGGGATGCTGGGCGAGCCAGAGCGATGAAAGTGAATGTTCTGCCACTTTCCATCACGGCGGTGCCAAACTCGGGTCTCCTCAGACTGCATGGTGCGAGGCATGCCACTGCCATCCATGTATTGGGTCAGCCGAATATAGGCAATACATGCTGCATTTTCCCCAATAAGGTGCACATGTGGGTTCAATAGGATGGTGTGAACTGGCTTATTCCCTTTGGACAATGCTGCAAATGAAACAGAGAAAGATGCCACACAATATGTGAATGTTATGGGTAGTATTTCCCCACTTTCCACACAGAGTTGGCTAAGAATTGCTCCTTTTTATGTTAATATTATACAGCAGATACAGTTGCATCAAAAACAAAATGCTGATTCTTCTTTGGAGTATTAACTGATATGAAATCAGAGCAAGTGAAGTCTCCATATGTTGATGCTGGATAGTGGACAAGCATGGGGTTGCCAAGTGATTGAGGTTTCTGGGGCATATCTGGTTTATCTGAACTATTTTTACCCAGACTGAGGACATTCTGCCATTTATAGCAGTCATTATTCATGAGTGATTTTTTTTTTTTTTTGCTCCAAGGTTAGTCAATGCCCTTGTAGTTTAGCAGCAAATATGAACAAACTGAACTAAATATTGATATAGGACAAACAATCCAGTCCAACTCCAGTAATGTTCCTATAATATTGTCTTTCAACAATCCGAATAACTCCTTGGTTGTGAACTGGACTTTGTTATTTTAGGTATCTTAATCATATTATCCCTTTTTTGTGCATTATGTCCTCCAAATAAAAGTTTCCATAGCTCTGTGCACACATTTATCATTTTGACAAGCTTAAGTCAACTATTTACAAATTTATGAACTGGTGTTGACATGCACAGATGTACTTGATAGTGTGAATGTTGAAAAGAAGATTAATATGTCATACATTTGTTTTCCTCAAGGTCTTTTTTTATTTGGCTTGTTTCTGTTTTATTTGTCTTGTTTCTGTTTTATCAGCTCCCTAAAGAGGGATTTCTATTGACAGCTCAGATTAGTAGTTGCAGTTATTTAGAATAGAAATATCCTTTATTGTCCCTCATTGGTGAAATTTAGCTGGTTGGTGAAATTTAGCTGTTCCAGCAGCAAAGTAACCAAGAATGCAGATTCAAAAAAATTAGTTAGCAGTCTTAATGTTCGACTTTGTATTAAAACAAACTACAAAATGAAATTTTTTGTTCCTCCAGTGTAGTATATTGATTGTGTTTGGTCTCTTCAACCATATGTTTTCATCAGAACATTTAATGTAAACATGCAAGTTCTCCCCTGCTGAAAAATCAACAGTTCTCCAGACTGTGACTGAGATAAACGACTTGTGCATTAGTTCATTCATCTTGTCATACCAATGTAAGCAAACATATTTATACTAACTCTCTGTGTTTAACCTCCTAAATGCATTTTTAATTTCTCTTTGCTATTTGGGCTGATTGGGACCTGATGAATGTAAAAACAAAGAATTACCAGATTTTTTTTACCTGACTTTTGTTTCTGAGAAAAATGAGATCAACATATGAGGACATTCGTTTTAAATTTTGATAGAACAGTGGCAGTAGAATGGCCTCGTACGTGGATATCAGGCCCTGGTAGAGCAAAATTTTGTATTTTGGTCTAGACAACCCAAAATGTGATGTCCACATATGTGGACACCAGGTCCTAGGAGGTTAAAGACTCCAGTACTGTTACTTAAACATAATCCTTAATTACTCCTAGTATCAAATGCTGATTCGAGGTCAGCCAGCTGTTTCTAACTCTTACACTAAAAGCTGGTAGATTTTAGTTGCAGATATCTTTTGCATAAGCAAAAGTTCTCTTCAAATTCTCTTTTTAATTCTGCAAATTCTCTTTCTAATTCCATTTTAATTTGTCAAATGTTACCCAGGTTGTTAGTAGTTTATCGATTTTCTTTTGAAATGCAGAAATTGCAGGCAATTCTCCATATGAGTCCTCAAGATACTGCTAGAGCAGCTTTTTTTCTAAAGTTAGAATTAATCGTCTTGAACCTACCATTTTCAAAATAAAAGCGATGGAAGTCATGTCCTTCCACGAGGTTGCCCAGGGCCTCAGGCTCAAAGGAAGTCAAACCAGGATCACAAATTTTCCTGTTCCACCAGAAACATAATGTAGCATCAGCAAAGAAGACAAGCAAATAAGTCTATGAAATATATATATATATATATATATATATATATATATATTTATATTTATTAGGGGTGCAACGATACTCGTATCGATATTGAACCGTTCAATACAGTGCTTTCGGTTCAGTACACATATGTATCGAACAATACAAAATAAAATTTTAATTTATTTTATCAACTTTCCTTCTGACGATGCTGTCTGTGTTGAGCGCTCAGTGGATCAGCGCTCGACAGTGCAGCCTAGGCGGAGTAGTCAAACGCAGATTCACTGAGCGCAGGGCAAGCTAGCAGACAGAAGTTAAGCTCTCCTTGCAACATGGCAAATTGAACCTCCCCCACCCTCATTCAGATCTGGCGTTTGGAACTATTTTGGTTTTCATGTGACGTATGACCCTGAAGGTAAGCGCGTCATGGACTAAAGTAAAACAGTATGTTGGATGTGCCACGCAATGCTCAATTACATGGGTGGGAGCTAGTGTGTTAGCACAGTTAGCTCGTTAACGTGTTGGCCGTCCAGCCCCATGCAAGGGCGATCCGTGGTAGCTCGTTAACGGAGATTTGCCGTGTTGTGGCGTTAACGTCATTTCAACGAGATTTACGCTGACAGCACTAGTGGGAACACAACAAATATGACTGCACATTTACGCCGACATCATCCTAGTGCAAAGACAAGTGGAAGCAGACAAAAACAACAAGCACGCATGCTACAAACTTTACCCGAGTCATTTAGACAGCCGTTAGCACATGATTCTCCTTATGGGGACCTGATATGTTTAATATGCTGCTGAGAATATAGCCCAGAAGAAGCGTATAGTATAGCTTTTATTTTGGAAAGAGCCATTTCTCTATAATAAACTCTCTTTTCCAAAGATGAGTGATTCCTCAATCAGATACAGGGCTCGCAAAATCGAATGCCCGACGTCCTGGGGCTAGCGATTTTTCCAGTCGGGCTACCAAAATCTATCTCTGCCCTGCCCGTCGGGCTATTGTAGGAAGGAAAAATATATGTCAATGCTTTTGCATTCTTTCGGAAATGTAGCTGGGTAATTATGTCATTGGCATCGGTGAGCCACTGTCAATATGTGACATATTGAAATCGCGTTTGAATTTGCGCTTGTTTTTTGCTTTCACTTTGCAATCGCGCAAACTGTGTATAGAGAGCGACAGCACTGATTGGTGAGTGATGACAATTTGCGCACCAATTTCTCTGACATGTCTTATCAATCGTTAGCTTACTATGCAAACATGACAAGTGAAATCTCCCGCAGCTTAAACATGTGAGAGGTTGATCGCGCAGAGAATCGCTGAGCGTTATGTTAGTGCGTGTGTAAAAGGAGCAGGATATATATTGTAGTGGGTCAGGGCTGTTCGGGGTTCTGTTTGTACAGTTATGTTTTGTTTATGTTGCCATAGTGACGGGTGACGCCCTCTCGCTGCGACAGTGTGTCCTTCCGGGGTCAGAGGGCGCCCTGTGTGTTGTTGTTGTTGCTGTGCTGTTGCCGCGCTGAGCAGTTAGCTAGCGGCAGTGTTCTTCTGCAGATGTCAATAAACGGCTGTGCTCCCTGGCTAGCTCACGGGAAGCAAGACCAAACGATACCTCCGTCTCCTCCTTGTCTGAGCTCGCCACAATATTTTAGTTCTGCTGAGCCAAATAAGACAGGTCAGGGTGAAGAAGTGAGAGCCAAAGAAAAGCTTACCACAAAACGGAAAAGTTATGACAAATCAGACTATAAGGCAAAAAGAAAGTGCAGCTTTATGGTTTCATGGACAAAAGAATTTCTGTGGCTGCAATATGACGAGCTATATAACCAGGGCTGCACATAAGTGGTCCGCAGGTGCGCATTCGCTGTCAAAATAAAAAACAGGCACAAGATAAGAAGTTGCAAAGCGTGTTTGCATACATCCGATTTTCAGGAGGAGGACAGACATTTGTTTAGAACTATTTTAAAGATGTCGAAGAAGCTCCTTTAAGCAATTACTTTGGTGTTCCTCCACCTCCAAAGAAATGTCAGAAGGAGTCCGAACCACAAAAGAAGCGCGTATTCTCGGAAAAGTAGTTGCAGGAGGTGAGCTGGCTTCAAACAAATGATGAACGCACAGAGATGTGGTGCGGAATGTGCCGTGAAAATTTAATAAATGACAAATTAAAAAGGCATGAACATTTTTTTTGTATCGAAAAAATATCGAACCGTGACACCAAAGTATCGAACCGAACCGTGAATTTTGTGTATGTTGCACCCCTAATAAATATATAAATATATATATATATATATATATATATATATATATTATTTGAGGGCGCCTTTCAAAAACCCAAGGTCACCTTACAAAAGAACAGAATTAATAAAAGAAGCAATAGTCATAGAATACATACAATAAGTTAAAATTGCAAAGCAGAACTTGACAACAGATAAAATCAGCACTAAAGCGAATAAGCCAGTTTGAACAGATGTGTTTTGAGCTGTGACTTAAATGCGGGAAGAGAGTCTGTGTTTATTAGGCCACATTATATACACATTATAGTTATGTTACTGGGAAAACGTGAACAGAAGGGAACTTACGCGTAGGCCTCAAAGTCTCCATTGTTGATAGATTCAATTAACTGCTCAGTAACTTTGATGATTTCTTGTTTTCGAGCTAAAACACAAGATCACAGAAAATCATCAGCTAAACTGGCATAATAAATGTGTTGTTACTATATTTCAGGCAAATGTTCAGAGTGCAGCTACAAATCAGCTTCAGATGAGTTCTACTCTACGGATTTGCAGGATTTTAAGGTTATTAGAAATGGAAGGCGCTCAAGAAAGGATTTCACAACATTTTTGATCATTCATGTCTGAGTCCAAAAAAAAAAAAGCTGGAAGAAAGCCTCCCATGACTAATAGTGATATCAGGCAGGAAAAATGCAGGATGACAATATATTTCACCCAACAAAGCTCAAATGAATCAAGACAAACCAATGTCAGATGCAAGTATTTGCTGTAAAAGCGATTTAAACTAAGTAATATTGACAGTTACCTTTATTGTTATTGGTGCAGGCTGGGGGATATTGAAAAAATTACTCAATTTGTGAAACAACAGACATGTTAAATAATTTTTTTTTTTAAAAACTGTAAGAAGTCCTTCACCTTCAGACGAAAGGAGCAAATAGGGTCATAAACAGAGGTTTCATTTTATTGAAGAAGGGATAGTCACTGAGGAGTAACTTTCTTAAATCACAGACTACTGCAAACACCCAGTGGTCTAAGAAAAGGATATGATCTGAACATCACGAGCATGGCATTTGAGACACTTTATATATAAGGAACACTACCTCACAGGGATGACTGGGTAAGCAAAATAGGGCATCTTCCCCATTGTGGAGGACTTACTCTGAATTGAGGAGTTGGGAGTCTGTCTTGAGTCAGACATCTGTGAGGAACGGCTCTTAGAACTCAAGATACCACTCACTAAGCTGCCCAGACGAAGGGCTGAGATGGGATGATTGAATGATTGAATGATTGGGTGTCCAGTGTGTATAAAGGGCAGAAGACGTAACAAAGATAATCATGTATGGTGAGAGACATAGCGAAAAAAAGATTTTCTCAACAAAAACACATAAAAGGAGAGTAAAAAAAAATGCTGAGTGGAAACATTTAATAATAAAAACATAAAATGGTGGGCACAAAAGCAGCATGTGTTCCCATTTTTGTATTAACCTAGGAGTACATGGATGCAGTTGGAGGAGAAGACAACGAAAGAACAGAACAATTTCCATTTTGCAAGAGTTAAAAGCTAAATGGGAGCAGGAGTAGTTAACCTGCTGTTAACTGCGTAACAAAGCAGGATGTAGAAAAACACAGATGGGAGTGACCAGTCTGACTGGAAATCATGAGGACTGACTAACATTACCAGTGTAGCAGAGATCTGCAAGTCTGTAAACCATACAGTTTTTACTACCTTTCACATCTTCATCTTCAATGGTGGTGTTGGCACTCTCAATTGACTCCTGACAAAAATGACAAAAAGATTATGGACACATAATACATGCTTCTTTAATGATATCATGCAACATGCATTTGTAATACAATTAAGTCTTAAATGGAGAGTTTTAAAAGCTAAATGGTCTCATAAACTCTGATTTATGAGCAAATTTGCTTTATTCTTGTTGGTAAATTGGAAAACATTCCTGTTAGCTCTTACTAAGAAAGTCTATAGTACAGGAGCAAACAGACTTAATATTAAATGTAGCCATCAGTGAAAGTGAACTTTGTTTATGTTATACCTTGTTTCCATCCACAGGGTTGTGTATCACAGTTGTCTGTGGTTCCTAAGAAAAACATATAATAGGCACTTGTGGGAGCAAATACTTCAACAATGCAAGAAAAGTTATGATTGGGCAGATACCTCTGAAGAAAATGTATTTTGTGTATTTTCTAAAACTGACGGTCAAGAAGATGGCCAACCACTTACATCAATTACTCATTACAATCTTTAACTTTGTCTATCTGTAAATCTATTCATCACAATGTGTCTGAGACCAAATTCAAATGTGTGCGTCAATTTCTTGTTTATTGTATTTCTCATTCTTTCCACTCTTTCTGTATTGTGTGGTCTTTTTTGCATCTGATTTTCTCTCAGCAGCCCTAGCCAGTGCCCTCACTTGGTAATCACATGTCTGGGTTTTTGTAGAATTGATCCTGGTGACCAGCTCAGTCTTTCTAATCACTCACCCAGATTACATAAGATTATAACATCAGCGGCCTTGTGTGAGTGTGAGTGTGTATGTGTGTTTGTGTGTTGGGGGTGGGCGTGTGTGTGTGATGATGGAGTGAGAAAGAGAGGAAAGACAGATGTCATGTGCATGTGTTCATGCGTAATCAACTTGACAGCAAATGGGAGGACAGAAAGTCTTTGACATCATGCATAGTGGCAGTCATGTGGCCTGACGTAGACAGCAGACACCATGCCCAAAGAACAACTATCCTCACAATCCTTACAGTCATGCACAGACCAACTATGCCAGTAACAAATCCTACAAAATGCACATGTGGATTACTGTCAGCAATTTTACTTTTAATTGCATATCTAACAGATGTACAGTACAATGACATGAAAGGACTTCATGCATGGTACAAATGAAAAGAGCAAGAAAAGAAGAAGAGTTTCTTAAGAAATACAAGAACACAAGAAGTGGGGGGGTTGAGGTAGAGGTTACCCTAACCACAGAACTTCATGTTCATTAGAGCTTAATCCAAACGTGTGTGTGTGTGCGTGTGTATATAAAGACTTAACTTGCTTTAACCCAACATTAACGGTGCATAAATTCAGCAAATCCAAACTGGCCAAGCGGTATATATCCCATGCATGCACTGCTAATTCAGATGAATGAATTCATAAATACATCAATCTGAATTATAAATATCTTTCATAGATAGCTTGATGAAAAAATCTGGAGCTGGGACATGCTGCACAGTTACAAAGGTCTATATGCACTATTTCATTCAGGGATAGTCTATTATTGGTGCTAGACATGTATTTCACCCCACGTTACTACAATATCCTTACATGTCTTTTTTAAAAGTTGAAATCTTCTTATCAAAGGTTGAGATCAAAAAGAATATGATCTTACAATGTGGAAAGGGTGAACCTGAACCTCCTCCACAGGATGTGAGGCAGGTACATATAGAAGTTTTGTGAAAGAAGCTGTGAGTGTAGATGAGAATGTGTGTGTATACCAGTGCAGGGGCAGGGCCAGTGTCTTTAGGACTGGTCACTGTGTTGGCTTTGTTGTTGACCTGCAGGGGGGCAGTGTAGAGGGGAGGGACATGACACATACACACTTCTCAGACACACACACTCTCTCACATTCTTGACTTTATGTGAAGAATGCGGGGACAGCGCATCCTTTGTTCATACAAATACCAGATGGCCTGGTTGTAAACCTTTTCAAAGTTTCCACAATGTACATATACATTCCAAAATATCCCATGTACGCAAGATGGTCAAACTCCTATGATCCTTCTTGAAAGTTTTGCAAAAGTGAAGAATGGAATCAGCAATCAGCCGGAGCCTCCTGTTCAGCACCCTGTTATAGACTTTCTCCAGGAGACTGGGCAGTGTGATACCCCAATAACTGGAGAACAATTTCCGGTCCCTCATTTTGAAAATGGAAACCCCCCCTCCTGCTGTCTTACACTCCGCCTCCAATCTTTAACAAGGCTCATTCGGACTCTGTGTCTCCAGACTCTCTGGGAAGCAAGAGGAATCCTTCCAGATTTAAACGCACTACACACAGGGGCTTTCAACCAGATGTTCCCAGTTCACCCTCACTAGTCGTTTGGGTTTTTCCAGGTCTGTCTGAGAACCTTCCTCACCATCTGATCTGGCTCACTCCTAGGTGGTGATCAGTTGACAGCTGTGCTCCTTTTTGTGCTTTTTGTGTCCAAGACATACGGCCTTAGATCACATGATACAACAAGAGAGACTGTTATTGACCTTTGACCTAATGTGCTCTGATACCAAGCACACTGATAAACCGTGTATGCTAGAGCATCATGTTACTCTAAAGAAACACTATAAATGACTATGGAAAACATGAGTTTAGGTAAATTCAATAAATACAAAAACTAAAAAGATCAATAATTTAAAAAGAGGATGATGAGACCAGAAACATAAGCTACGAACAAGCTAAGAAAACTAGGAAAGCTAAGAAAATAATACCCATTTCCCACATCTTTGAGTGACTGTCCCTGAATGATAATGTTGTTAAGTGCAAAATGCATAATAACAGTAGTAATAATAATCAATATGGCTTCTCAGACACTAAACATTCCAACAAAAATAATGCAAGAAACAAAGCATTTTCTTCATTGTGCAAAGCAGCTCACCTTAACGCCATCTGGCTTCTTGTTGAGCAAAGTCTTAGCTGCTGTAGAAGGAAAGACAGAGACAACATTTCAGTATGAGGTTCAAGAGAGTCCTGTGCCAGAGGCTACACAAACATGCAGCAAGCATATCAATTTGTGCTTATCTCCAAACTCCAGGTGCAAGATCCAACTGCAAGATCCATAATGCAATCCAACTGAAGCTCCAAATAACATAACTTCTGCAAGGCTGTTATCCTACTACATACTTACTCACATGTCAGGGCTGAAGGGTGGGTGGTTAATTGGGTGTATATATAGCAGGTGATGAAAAGGTTAATCTAACCAACTATCTCCAACAGGCTCACACACAACATTCCTAAGTCGACATTTGCCCACATACCCATGCACTTGTATATTTGCACCTACGCATATGCTCCCACCACTATTCCTTAACTTTATTTTCCGATGTTACATAGAAACTTAACACTAAACTGCATTACAATAATCCATGCTGCATCTTTCTCTAAATTTCTCTGAGATTGTAAATTAGCACTTATGCAAGGATGAGATTCTGTAGTACACTTTAAAATGCCAAATGTCATACTTTCATGCATGCGCGATTGGCTATTCCACACTATTTCCAAAAATGTAGGGGCACAGTATAAACAGAAAATACAACCAGAATTAAATTATCAACAAATCATTTAGACTACACATGTAACTGAAAATAATACCAAGGCAATTTGACAATTTTTTTTAAATTGCTTTTCATTTATTACAAGCATATGCTTATTTGGAATTTGATGTCAGTTGGGAACTGAGGAGGAGTGAGACGTTATGTAGCTTTGAAGGTGAAATGTTTTCCTATTTGTTGCTTAATGTATGAGTTCAGCTTCTCATCAGTTTCTGGCTTCTTGTGTTGAATTCTTATGTGATTATATGCCAGAGGTTTTCAGTGGATAACATGTCAGGAGTGCAGGCAGCTCAGCTAAGCAAGTGGAAGGTGTTGTAATAGATGCTGTCTTTCTGAAATAAGCAAGAACTTTCCTGAAAACAATGTGATCTGGATGCGTTTCTCTAAAACACAACATTTTTCACCTTTAACATTTTATACATCTTTACACTACTGTCAGTTATATATATAAAAAAATGTTATTTGCATTTTACACAGTGTCCCAACATTTTTGGAAACATGACTCTAAATGAAAAATAAGACCTAAATGCCAATGCTTATTGGTTGGGCTCAACCTCATACATTTCACTGTCATTCCAAAAATCCTTACCTCAAATGGTTACCACAATTCAAACAAAAAAGGAAAGAAAATTGAAAAAGGAAGAAACTGATAAATAAAAAGAGACACAAATGAACAAATGCATTTCACTGTAGAATGAAAAGCAAAAGTAGTCTAATAAGAGCATGAAGAATATGAGATAGGTCAAAAGAAATGTATATTTAAAAAAAAGTTTGGCGTCAAAATAGAGAGAGAATGGTAGAAAAACAGCTTGAAAAATATAAATGACTCGTGTTTAGCAATGGCATTCTTATGCCTAGTTTCTTTTTTTAAAGTCTTCTAAAATTCAATTTTATTTCATTTTAAAACTTAGAGTTTCTCCATATTTTACCTTTTTATGGTGTAAGCAGCAGAAGATTCACTTTTCAGAGAGTACTTAACCAAATTATTATCAGTTATTAAGGTTTAATAGTTCAGGTTAGTTTAAGTGGGCTTGAAATAGTTATCCATAGTCAGTGTACTACCTACAACATTCATAGTTTATTCCCCTAGTACTTCTGATACCATCACCAATATCCTGCTGTAGACAAGGCTGGTTACAACCATTTATACTCTATGTATCTACCTCTTGATTCGTTGGTCTACCACTGTCTTCACTGGTTAATATATACTAATGTGTGAATTTGGTGTTTTAATGCCTTAGATTGAATCTAACCTTTTAAACCCTTAAAGTTTTAAAGTTGAGGCAGGTTCTGCTCATTACTGTTTTTAATCAAACTTTACTAGCTTATTAAAAAAAAGCAGTATAATAGCTTTATATCACCTCAGTAATTTGTTAATCTCATCCATAATAGTTTTAATTTGCCAGTACTCATGTCCGCATCCTCTACTGCAGGTATTACACTGATGGATAAGTTCATAAATTCCCACTTTTTTAAAGATCTCTTTAACAGCTGTAACGCCTTTTTAGCTTCCAGTTTTGTTTTTTCCTTCTTCTTTTTTTGTTTTTTAGGACAAATGCTTGTAATTTTTAACATAATATGTTTGGGAAAACCAGGTTTTGGACACCATGCTGAGAAAGACATACCTGAGAAGTTTCTTGTGACTAGCAAAGTGGTCAATATTGCTCCCTGCATTGACAGAAAAGAAGGAAAGAAGAAGGAAATGATGATGGGCGAAAGGAAGGAAGAGAAAGAAAGAAAGATTGATTAAAAGGTTGTAGCAAGAAAGAGCAGCATAGCAAAAGGACAACTCGAAGGCTTTACAGAACAAGCAATCATTTTAAGTTATAGTGAGAAGTCTTGAGCAAGGAAAACAGAAAAGGAGAGGAAAAAATGGCTGGATGGATTGTTCTATATAAACAGAAGCATGAAGGACTGCCAGAAGTCTCACCTTGAGTTTCCTCCTGGCATTGAATTTCTTCAGGCATTCCACAGTCTCCTGCCTGTGCATCATGGAAGCGACAGTGGACCGTTGCTGCAGGGAGAAGATGAGAGGATTTGAAGGAATGGAAACAATGGGTGAGAAGAATGTATGGCTGCGATTTTGTGGGCAGTGCAACTGTCACCTTTTGTGTGTGTTCATGCTTTTTTTTTTAATTTCTGTGTGCATCTGTGTGTGTGTGTGTTTGTGCAAATATTCCAACATCTGGGAGTGTGTTTGCCACATACGCAGATCCAGGGGTGTTTTAGGGCCTCTGCAGCAGTGATGCGTTTACTGGGGTTGATGGTTAGCATCTTGTTAATTAGATCTTTGGCCTCAGGAGTTACAGTGTCCCACTCCGGTGATGGGAACTGTAAAAAAAAAAAGAAAAAAAAAAAAAAAAGTGTGTCATATATACAGCATATATACAAATACAAAACTACAGAGCTCTGAGGATTCTGTATTTGTAGCAAGCCAGGAAGAGAGGAGATAACATCAGAATTATTATCCAATTTTCAATTTCAGGTTTCAGATGTTATATTAGTGGAGAGAAAAATCTTTAAAGGCCTATACCAATTCAAAAATCACAGTGGCTGTGTCCTGAGCTCCCAATGATGCTACAGGAAAACTGAGCAGATGGCCAGATGATGAAATGATCCTATGTGCAAATTAACTAAAATAAAATGTCACTTTTTGTTTTGTCTGACTTTATTTACCATTTAGTTTTTTCAGTTTTGGATGATGTATATATGCTTACATCATAGGCCCCAGCCTTGATTTGTTGATAGAGGCGATGTTGATCCTCATCCCAGAAGGGAGGGTAGCCAACCAGCAGGATGTACAAAATAACACCTAGAACAAAGTGACATGCACACAAACCCATGCATTTTAGATCTTTATACTCAGATACTATTTGTTTATTTTAAAAAACAACATGAGGTTTCTTTATTTAGCACTCCACAAAACACTCAGAACAACTTAAAGTTTCAGTCCTTGTAAAAAAAAAAAAAACAGATGTCTTTGGACCCAGTATTAGATCCAAGCAGCTACAGTGAGACAATTTGAATGTTATTTACCACAGGCCCACATGTCCACTGGTTTCCCATATGGGTCTTTCCTCAGAACTTCTGGAGATAAGTAGCCTGGGGTGCCTGCAAAACCTGGAGGAGTAATATGAAAGGATATTTGGAAAGGCAGGTTGGTGCAGGCCGTAAAATGACTGTGAGACAATGAGTGTTGTCTTATGCTGATTTTTGAAATTTCACTTTTTCTTATTTTGAATAAGAGACTCTGCTAAGAGACATCTGTTGTAACATTTTTATTCACAAGGAGTCAAGGCTTTGGCTGCCATGTACCCTCTGTGGATTTAGGGTGGTTCGTGTGAAACTCTTTATTCCTGCCAAATATTTTGTTGACAGTGTTCTTTGGAAAACTGAATAACTCCAATATGTCACATGAAATCTATTATCACGTTGTGCTTTGGCCAGGATGCTGTCCAGTTCATGAACAAAAAGAAGCCTACTAAAGGTTTCTATGGGACATTTAAACCAATTGGTGTATGTGCCCCTACTTGTCGAGATTAAAGAGATTCTCAACAGATTAACACTAAATCCCCCTTTATTAGTATTGCCCCAAAACTTCCCTAACATTGTCAAACATCTATATGGCTGACTTAATATTATTTATCATTACTGATTGCTTGCTTGACCAATCAGCTATTTCAAGTTGGAAAATGGATGGATGAATACTCACCAAACCATGCCTGCTGGTCCCCCTGTACCTCGATAGCCAGCCCAAAGTCAGCCAACTTGACCGCCGCCCCCTTCAGCTTACTGGCCAATAGAAGGTTCTCAGGCTGGGGGGGGCGGAGTCAAACAGGTTAGAGGTGAGAGGTCACACGCTCTGGGAACAAGCTGCCCACAGACACAGATCTAAGATCAGATTAGCCATAGCAATCCCAATCAAAGCCATTAGAGGTCAGTGACACTAAGCTGCTCTTAAATCAGTGTCTGAGGCAACTCCCTTTCTGCCACATCAATGACAGAGAACAAAAATGTGCACGGGACCAGATCTCTACGTGACCACGGACATGTTTCACACTGGAGCTGTGGACTTGCTCCCCCAGCCTCATGGATTCAAAGGGAGTAGAGGTGATGTGTAAATTAAAAAAACACTCTACTATTAGAATCCATGAGCAGGAACAAAGTGCACACTGCAGGGAGAAGGATACAGGGGGCAGCTGTGGTGGAACAGGAGACGTGGGTGTAAAAACAAGTGACTCTCAGCCACATATGTATAATGACACACACTGCACACTAAGACAATTTAGCACCATCATAAATTTATGAAAGCCAACAGCATGCACATATATGCACACACATTTAAACACATATGCACTAACAAAGGCGCAGGTGCAGAAAGGTCTTTGCTAACCTAAGGCCAGTTAGACAGTGTGCTCTAATGAATAATGCATTTCCTAACATTTAGAGACTCAAAACACAGGCAGCCTGTGAGCAGTCACTTTATGGCAGACGTATGACTCAACAGGACATAGACAGTAACTGACAACTAGACACAGCTACATAACGATTAACATAACGATGAATAAATCGTCCTAATTTTGAAGCATGTAAAAACCTGAAATTGCTTCAGCAAAGGAAATCCTAGTCACAGAATGGAAATCTCAAACTTGGTTATTCTTTCTGGGGTGTTTTTGCAGGCACAAGCTCACAATCCATTTAGTCACATTGAAAACAGCTTTTTTTTAGCATTCTCCTGCCTCTTTGCTTAACATCAAAATGCTAATGGCAAGTTGTGAGAATACGGGCTACCACTGGAATAGTCATGACCTTAAAATTTTTTTTCACATCTCAACATAATTTTTTACATAACTATGCGAATGGGGATCATTTCTGAGTGTCTGTCTTGTGATTGCCTCTATTTTTAACCAGCACTGCATTACATTACACAGTCATACATCTCACAAAATTACTGCCATGATAACGTCAACATACTTTCAATCTGTCTTCAACATATTAGAGGTATTAGAAGAGGTTCCTCATTCTCTACACGAGCAGGCAGGGGGGTACTAGCCACGCATACTAACTTAACATAGAAGAAGACAAGCAGGCAAGAAGAAGTGTCGGAATCTGGTAGGCTCGAATCAAATATTTGCAATATATTGCCTTTTATTACTTTTATTGCCTTCAAAAGAAAGAATGAACAATGTAATAATTAAGAAGGTTGATACTGGAGAATTTAATTTATTTATTTTATAAAACAAAACATAAAAGAAGCAAAACAAAAATATGTAAAGGACAAAATGGAATTTTCTCTCTGTTGCTACCAAGTCAGGACTTTTTGTCTGTCTGTTTGGTCAACAAGGTTGCAGGAATGTCTGTGGTCATACAAACCTTCAGGTCCCTGTGAACGATTCCATTAACGTGGCAGTGATGGACACTCTCCAGGATCTGCTGTATGCAGTGGCTGAGGGTGGGAAAGTGGAGGAATGAGATGGATCAAATTAAAAGGAGAGAGAGGGGGAAAAAAATCAAGAAAAAATATATTTTAAAAGAGGATACTAGGGAAAATAACCGAGAAGAGAAGAATAACCTAATTCATAACACTGTTCTCGTCATCAAACTTTTTATGTGAGATTTATGTGATATTAAGCCTCATGATGGGAACTTATTTCTGCAAAAAGTTAAAGTTAAAGACATGCATAACATAAAGACATAGATATACACACACACCCCTTTCTTTCTCCCTCGAGATGCAGCTTTTCAGCATAAAGCTGGCAGTGTTAGGTAGGTTGTGTATGATTAATATTGCAGGCTTTATGTCATTAATCATCTTTATAAATAACTCCGAGATCCCTGAGACAAGGTAACTATATCACACCTCTGAGACAACCATATGTGAGACACACAAACACACATATAGGCACACACAGTTGTTCTTTCGGGTAACAGACAGAGATGCATAATGGCTGCTTTGCTCAGCAGCGTGTGTGTGTATGTGTTACCTGGCATCAGCCTCACTGTAGTACTCCCGGGCTACTATATCTTCAAACAACTCCCCTCCTGTCACCCTGGGAAGAGAGAATGAGATCATTATTTAGTGTATTCATGATTCTGGCTGTCATGAAAACTGAAACAGACTTGTCATTTTTTCTATGGACTCAATTACAAAAATCACTGGCAACTTCAACTATTACACCTCGGTAGTATCGACTCTGTACCCCTTTTTGCCATCAGTGCTGCCTTAATTCTGTCAGCTGTACAATCATCATGTGAATATCCCATTCCACCAAATACCAGTGGTGTTTTACTGGACCTGGTGACAGTGAACGCCCTTCATTGTCAAGTTCAAGAAACGAGTTTGAGATTATATTAACAGGGTGTGTTATCCTGTTGGAAGCAGCCATCAGAGGATGGACACATTGTGGTCATAAATGGATAAATTGTTTAGCAAAGATACTTAGCTGGGTTTCGCATTTATATCAGTTGATACTCGGGGGGCCTTGCTGATGCTGCTCAAGGGATAGCTTCTCTTTTTCGGACCATTCTCTGTAAACCCAATAGATGGTTTTGTGGCAAGATCTCAGCAGTTTCTGAAATTCTAAGATCAATAACTGTGCCATGTTGAAAGCCACTTGAATCATCTTTCAGACCTTTGCATTAACAAGCAGCTGAACAATCTGAGAAGCTTCTTCAGAACTGAAGAAGCTTCTCAGATGAGAGGTGAAACATCTTCAAGCAACTTAAAGAAGTCCAGACACTATTCTTTGAAAGCTCCTTTGACTACGATGACCTGGATGACTGAGAACCTTCACAGACAGCTGAATAATGCTATACTGGAATGTGGAACGTTCCAAACGAAAATAAGAAAAAAAATGTTTGCAAGTAACTCACCAAATTACAGTAACTGGCTATTAGCATTCTAACAAAAGGGTGCCATAATAATTGCCATAATAATTCTTTAACATAGTGGACTCTAATATAATTGGGTATTTACAGATATCTTGTTTGAATGTGTTTAACCCTGAATTTTTTTCCCCTCCAGTGGTCATGGCTTTCAGAGTAAAAACTGAGCTTCTTCTATACAGGGTGTTAACATTAATAAGAGATAGTATATAAAAATTGGTATGGTGAAGAGAATTGACAGAATGTGTGAATGAGTGTTACTCACAGATCAAACACCAGATAGTGGAAACCCTCTTCTGATATGCTGTCATGGAGTCTTACTGTGGAGGAGCGCAAATAAAAAAAAGGAGAGAAAAGTGTGACAGAGAAAAGAAAAATCAGCCAACAGAAACAGACCAGCAGTGTGCAGCGGTGTCAACAAAGTTACAATATAACACTTAAAACATCTCAGAACATGTTACTAATAATAGATGACTTCTAAGTTTTCATAGTAAAGCTGTCAATAGTGATGGCTGTCGTTTGACGAAATCTCGCTTTCCCATAATAAAACCTAAATTATTTTGGAAGTAGCTATATGTCTATGAAAATCTTTACAATACTAAAAATAAATTCAGTAAAATTATAATTCACATCACGGCAATTATGACACCCAGTTACGTCAATTGAAGGTTACTAGAACTAATATTGAATCATGTGCAACTTTGCCAAAACAATGTCAGACTCTGTAGTTGGGACCACATGTTCTCCTTAAATTGCTGGCAGGAAACCTGTTCTTGGTAGGAGAGACGGCATCCATCCCACTTTGGATGGAGCAGCTCTCATTTCTAGAAATCTGGCCAAATTTATTAAACCCCCTAAGTCGTGACTATCCAGAGTTGGGACCAGGAAGCAGAGTTGCACTGTTACATGCCTCTCTGCAGCTTCTCTCCTCCCATCCCATCCCCCCCCCCCCCCCCCCCCTGAAAATACCATCTCTTTAGAGAGTGTGTCAACTCCCAAACAGTAAAAAAAACAAACTAAAAAGGAGCAAAAAATGACTTAACACAAAAAAATGACAAAGAAAGAACAATACAGTATCCACATTTTCACTGCTATGCAGATGACACACAACTTTATCTATCAATGAAGTCAGATAACACACACCAATTATTTTAAACTGCAGGAATGTCTTAAAGACATACATATCTGGATGTCCTCAAATTTTTGCTTTTAAATTCAGATAAAACTGAGGTTATTTTACTCGGCCCTGAAAATCTTAGGAATATGGTATGTAACCAGATACTTACTCTGGATGGCATTACCTTGGCCTCCAGTAACACTGTGAGGAACTCTGGAGTCATTTTTGACCAGGACATGTCCTTCAATGCATATATTAAACAAATATGTAGAACTGCTTTCTTCCATTTGCGCAATATCTCTAAAATTAGAAATATCCTGTCTCAGAGTGACCCTGAAAAACTAGTTCATACATTTATTACCTCTAGGCTGGACTACTGTAATTCATTATTATCAGGATGTCCTAAAAACTTCCTGAAAAGCCTTCAGTTAATCCAAAATGCTACAGCAAGAGTACTGACAGGGACTAGAAAGAGAGAGCATATTTCTCCTATATTGGCTTCCCTTCATTGGCTCCCTGTTAAATCCAGAATTGAATTCACAATCCTGCTCCTCACATACAAGGTCTTAAATAGTCAGTCCCCATCCACCCATCATCCATCTTCATCCGCTTTATCCGAGGCCGGGTCGCGGGGGCAGCAGCCTAAGCAGAGAGGCCCAGACCTCCCTTTCCCCAGCCACCTCCTCCAGCTTATCCGGGGGAACACCAAGGCGTTCCCAGGCCAGCCGAGAGATATAATCTCTCCAGCGTGTCGTGGGTCTGCCCCGGGGCCTCCTCCCGGTGGGACATGCCAGCTCACCCAGGAGGCGCCCAGGAGGCATCCTTGTCAGATGCCCGAACCACCTCAGCTGGCTCCTTTCGATGTGGAGGAGCAGCAGCTCTGCTCTGAGCCCCTCCTGGATGGCCGAACTTCTCACCCTATCTCTAAGGGAGAGGCCAGCCACCCTTCGGAGGAAGCTCATTTCTGCCGCTTGTATCCGCGATCTCGTTCTTTCGGTCACTACCCACAGCTCGTGGCCATAGGTGAGGGTAGGGACGTAGATCGACCGGTAAATTGAGAGCTTCGCTTTTACACTCAGCTCCCTCTTCACCACGACGGACCGGTGCAGCATCCGCATCACTGCAGCCGCAGTCAGTCCCCATCTTATCTTAATGACCTTGTAGTACCATATCACCCCATTAGAGCAGCTCATTCTCGCACTGCAGGTTTACTTGTTGTTCCTAGAGTATTTAAAAGTAGAATGGGAGGGAGAGCCTTCAGTTTTCAAGCCCCTCTTCTATGGAACCAGCTTCCAGTTTGGATTCGAGAGACAGACACTATCTCTACTTTTAAGATTAGGCTTAAAACTTTCCTTTTTGCTAAAGCATATAGTCAGGGCTGGACCAGGTGACCCTGAATCCTCCCTTGGTTATGCTGCAATAGGCGTAGGCTGCTGGTGGTTTCCCATGATGTACTGAGTATTTCTTCTTCAGTCACCTTTCTCACTCACTATGGCCTCAGTAGACCTCTCTGCATAGAATCATACTTTTATCCTGTCTTCCTTCACTCTCCTCAACCAGTCACGGCAGACAACCACCCCTTCTCTGAGCCTGGTTTTGCCGGAGGTAAACTGTTACTGTTAGAAAGTAAAGCATTACTACACTGCGTTTCAATATTAGGAAATTAGAAGAGTTTGACTTATATTATATATTATTGTCTTGATTTCAAAGCCACAGGATCAAAAACCTAACGCCATTGTTGCTCTCAAAATTTCAAATAGCAAGTACATCTCAGAAAACTACAAAGAAATTATTAGAGAAATATGAAACAACAGCAGTGAAGGGAAGAAAGAGCATGTGTCTATAAATGTGAAAACAAAGGAGGAGAGACCACTTCTTTCAGAGGTTTAATGAGAGGGGTGTAAAGGTTTAGAGAGCAGGTGTACGGCTGGTGTATCTTTTTGATGACTCAGCTGCAAGAGCACACAGGTGCAGCATAATCATTACATACCGTACTAGAACACATACACACACACACACAAACACACTTGGTTTCGTGGTCTCTCCTCCTTTCTCTCTCGTAACTGTGTCTAGAACATGAATATCCCTAGCAGAAATCAGTAGAGACCTGAAAAGACCTGTTTTAATTTGCACAAGTGTGTGTGTGTGTGTGTGTGTGTGTGTGTGTGTGTGTGTGTGTGTGTGTATTCCGAGATTTAGGACACAGCTCACCGATGTTGGGGTGCTTCAATAAACGACAAATCCTCGCCTCTCTCTCCAGCTTCTGATGATCTAAAAGAAAAATAGAGGAGACACAAACACAGAGATGGGTTATTTTAATGCTACTCATGATTCCCTCCTGTGATTGGCTTTATAAATAATAGAACGTGAAGTTGGATGCAACTTAGTTTTGACTCAGTGGAGGACACATTGCAGTATTTGGTTGTCAGCGTCTGTCTGTCTGTCTGTCTGTCTCTGTCTCTGTGTGTGCGTGTGCGTGTGTGTGTGCGCGCGCGCGCGCGCGCGCTGGCATGGTGTCAGCCGGCTCTTTTCCTTATCAGAACTGAAATGCTTGACAAAAATAATGTGACCTGATATGTGCTCGGTAATATGCCACAAACAGGCAGGCGGCAGTGAACAACAAACACAGTGAACGGCCACAGAGGATTCATATTGACCTCTCGCGTCGGGCTCAGCATAAGCTCCTCCAATGTACTTTTAGGTCCTCTTTGGTGCCCTGAGGGAAATCTGAAATCTGTATTCCCAAAATATACACTGTGCTGCAGTTTTGCAGATGTATCATACAATAGATTTATACAGTAATCCTTTTGAATGTTTAAAAGAAAATCTCATACCGTTTTTTTCTTCATGTTTTTAATTAAAATTTGTGTTAAACAATTAATCTGGATAGAATATGTTAAAATTATTTATTTTCTACCCCCTTTTTTCAGACAAAGGGTACTTTGAAATAATATATAATCAGTAATACAAAAACAGCTATGTAATTCTGTATTACACCAATGATGAGATTTAATCAGAAACTTTATGATATTTGTAGATTTCTACATCACTGTAATGAAGTGCTTTAGGTTAAAATAAACTGTGACTTTTTTTCCCCACACACACAGTAATATTATGCATACCATAAAACGATTTCACTCATATTCCGAAACCTTAAAGAAGTATATGCTCTACGGCAGTGACTATAATGTTCCACCTAAATACAACATCAGCTTTTGGTGAGCTTGTTTTAATAGTGGACCCTTAACTGATGCTGGGAGAACATGTACATGCTTCTTTACATGAAATCCACCAAATTTTATGCGGGGGGGAAAAGACGGTTTTTGGGAAGCAAAGAATAGAACAGCAGCAGGTATTAGATACTGCAATCTAACTGTACTGCAACAAAAATCCCAGACAGGCAATATGGCAACCCAGACAGCATAACATATCTCTCCTCGTTGAGGCTCAGACTGATTTTATCTGACTTAGCAAACATGAAGTGACACTCAAATCTCTCTGTCAGAAGAAACCCAATGTCCAGTGACTCTGATTCAGAATAAGTGAGTCATTGCAATGAGTAAGACAATCCGGTGCTGAGGCGACCCATTTCAGCTTTGCCTCAGGACAGGAGGGAGAGAGAGAGAGAGCAGGAGGTTCTACATTTTTCCAAAATAAAATAGGACGCCTATTTTTCACTCTCATCTGCCTCCTTCTTCTTCTCTTCTTGGTGCTATGGAAACTGTGGGCTCAGTGCAGCACAGAGGCAAGACCAGCAAAGAACACTAGGCTGCTTGTTCTCATTATAGGTCCAGGTATCTGTTTGTTTCGTGTCAGTGTAACGCACCTATAGGAAAACAATAGGCAAGCACAACAACAAAGCTAGTGAGCTTTAAATGAGACGGACCTTGGCGTGCACTCAAATATGCAGCAAAATGCCAATATAAAACATATTATGACAGAAAAGTACTTATCCCCAAAGAAAGGTGACAAAGATGTTTGTCAGCCCTAGTGACAAAGTTTAATCCAGAATAAAATATATAGCATGAGCAGACAAAACTACAAAAAAAAGAATGTTTAAAGGCAAAAGAAGAAGAGATAAAATGATGAAACTACAAAAAGGTCTACAATGAATTGATCTGATTACTGTTGCAAAAAAGCTTTCTCGTCCATCAGCCCAAGCATTAATTACCAAGAACAGCCACAATTAACTTCATTAACTTAAAAAATGCTGTTTCTTTTCTTTCAACAGTCATATTGGCTCCAGAGGCGGTGATGAAACTGTGTAAAAACTTCCGAAAGGACTTGCATGCCTTCCTGCATGCAGAATTTCCTGCAGCTCTTCTGTGTGGCTCCAAGTCTGCCATAATGCCCCTGAGAACATGCCAATTTCAATTTTGCTGAAGCATACTGCCGGCTGTAGAGACAAGCATAACAGCACAGAAGCCCACAAACAGCGCCAGAAACAAGGGCAGCCTAGCCATTACTGCATGATTAGCAGGATTCTCTGAGCAAGGTCACTAATCTCTCCATCTCTGTCTTTGCCTTATTATGTTGCTGAATGGCACATCCTTTTGTGTCAGTATAACACAAAACACATTTTGTCTTCCCTTTGCCAATATTGAGAGAATCATTACTCACAAATATCTAATTTTCACATTTGCATTTTCTGCTACATTAAGTAATTGTTTTTTGTTTAGTTTTTTATAATACACCTGTGTTTACAGTACATCACTTAAGTCTACTAGCATCATAGCGTATTTTACACTGGTACAACAGCCAATTTGCTGTTCTTAAGGAATTTAACGGCCTACTTTTCATTGTACTTTGCTTTATCAACATTGTTAAATTCCAGTAAAATAAAACAATACCCATAGTTTTAAGTATGTTTGCAGAACTTTTGTTAAAATGATAGTATGCACAATGCATTAATGCCATTATGTAACCATTATATTACAATTAACACACAATCTAGTGTTATTCTTTGTACACTAAGCAATAAAGTTATCTGACCTAATTATACCATACCTAGTAGCAATACTGAGGACATGGTTTAGGAAAGACTGCAGCACGTTTTCAGACCTCAAAAAAAAAAAATCAAACTCTGAAAATGATTTGAACCATTCTTCCATAATGCTCCATAATAGGTGGTCATGTTTGGCTGTGCCAGGGTGGTTGTATTTTTTTATTTTTTTTATTTGCAGTATTCATCGACTGTACTCTGTTATATGACAGCCTCGCTCCCTTTTTTCATCATTTTCCACCTCCACTTTTCTTTCTGTCTCTCTCCTCTCTCTCCCTCCTCCACAGGTAGTCCACCTCCTAGTCGGCTGGACATCTGTTGTCTAGCAACTCACGCACCAATCAGAGCGTCAGGCCTCTCCTCTCCTCTGCAGTGGAACCAGCCTTGAATGCAAATAGCAGATATTGAGAGTTCACACACAACTTTAAATCTCTGCAGAAATACAGTTAGAGCTACGTATGCTTATTTCCTAACTTAAACACATCTAGTCTTGTAGATGAGGATGGAAAGTCAGAAATTGAGCTTTACAGATTCTGTAATGCAACAGTTGAGTCTCAAGATGCTTATGTACACAGAAAAAGTGCAGATAGTCTAAGGATTGATGAGTAGTGAACATTTGTCTGCAAAGGATGCGTTCATTTAGATAATATATTTTTTTGATAATATTAAAACTGTAGCTTTTTATTGGAAACCTCAGCAGCTACAAGATTAGAGAAAAATGCAACAACAAACACATGCAAAAGAGCTTAAGCATAACAAAGTTCTGTTCGTTCTGAAAAAGTGATACATGAATTTGTGACTTCCAGATTAGATTATTGTAACTCGCTGTACTCTGGACTCCAACTTGCTCACCTCCAAAGATTATAGCTCGTTCAGAATGCTGCGACTCGTCTCCTAACCGGAACTAGAAAGTTTGGCTCTATTACTCCAGTGCTCTCTGACTTCCATTGGCTGCCTATTAAAGTTCTGCTGCTTACTTTCAAATGCCTAAACAACCTTACCCCTGACTATCTCACCGACCTCCTCAGTCTCTATACTCCCAACTGTTCTTTACGATCTTCCAGTCAGTTACTTCTGGCCCAGCCCAGGCACCGTTTGAAGACTAGGGGTGATCGTGCTTTTGCCTCTATAGCACCAAACCTCTGGAATAGTCTTCCTGCTACCGTTCGTGCCTCTGACTCCATTCAATTCTTTAAAGCACGCTTGAAAACTTACCTATTCAACCTGGCTTTTTCCGGTTCACTAATTCTCAACGCACATTAATTGCTGTATCGCTACTCATTTCTCTGAATTATCATGATCTCTCCCTATCTCTACTTACTGCTTTTTGTTTGTTTTCTATACTTTCTCTATTTTACCTTGTTTTAATGACTTACTGTTCAGTGTAATCATTTACCGTTATTTTTACTGTGAAGCACTTTGGTGTACCCCCTGGTTTTAAATGTGCTATATAAATAAAATTGTATTGCATTGTACTGTACTGTAGTATGCTGTTGATTTTAGCAGAAAATCAAACCTTAATGTCAAACATCTTCAGTGTTGAGGGACTGCAGACAGTAACTGTAGAATGAGACAGTCCACAAGATTACTTGGTTTTCCTTTGAGAGCTTGTTTCTCATTTTTGCAAGCTTCATACAAGTTAACAGGATTGGAGCACAAAAGTGCACGAGCACAGGTGTGACTGCCTGCACTGGCATAACAGCGTGTTTTTATTTTTTAATGCATGAGTAAATCGCATTTTACCCATTCACTCTTCAGACTGTAGCTGCAAAAAAAGCTGACTCTCAAAATGTCGCAAACAATCAGTTATGACTGGCTGCAAAGCCTCACAATACTCAACTCTGCTTGCGCAAGCTTGAGTCCTGCTGTCACAGACACTAGTGAGAGTAATTTTGCTTATGTGGTTAAAACTGAAGCAACTGTGCCAACAAATGTGAATGTGCGGTCAGCTGTTTTCATTCAACCCTGTCTGGACCTTTTCTTGGCTTGATCTGGGCTGACCGTCTCTAAGTGTCCAAGTATGAGTGCTTCTCTGTCTGGCACAATAAAGACCACGATGATTGATAACTTCATTTAAAGTATACAAAAACATACCTATTCTTTTTTGTTCTCTTTTACTTTTATTATTTTAACTGTCATAATTTGTCTTTAATTAGCTGTGGTGTGAGAAAAAAATACAGCTACTTTGTTTGTAATGGCTGAAAAGTAGCCGTGTTCCTCTTCAATACCAAATGCACTTCTTTGTCTCATAAAACAATCCAACAAATTTGTTATATTTTTCCATGGCACAGTGCAATAGCCACAAAAAGATTGAAATATCTATTTAAGGTATTTACAACAGAAACAGTATCTTAAAAGTTTGTGGTGAGTATGTATTGCTATAGGTATAGATTTAACCTCCCCAAATGTAGAGTGATGCAAGGAGACTTTCAGTCAGCTCCTTTTCAGTCTACAGAAAAATACTGACTTGTTGTATTAGTCACTTCATAAATCTTAATGTCGTAAATAATCAATTTTCTATCATTAGCATTCCAAGTATGCTGCTCAGATTAGGCCTCCTACGCTTTGCACCATTTTAGAACAGATCACAAGTTACTTCTTTCAAAAGTCCATCCATCCATTTGCTTCTCCTTTTCAGGGTCGCGGGGGGTGCTGGAGCGTATCCCAGCTGTCATAGGGCGAGAGGCGGGGTACACCCTGGACAGCTCGCCAGTCTGTCGCAGGGCCAACACACAGAGACAGACAATCATTCGCGCTCGCATTCACACCTATGGGCAATTTGGAATTATCAATTAACCTATCCCCACAAACTGCATGTCTTTGCACTGTGGGAGGAAGCCGGAGTACCTGGAGGGAACCCATGCAAACACGGGGAGAACATGCAAACTCCACACAGAAAGACCCCGGCCTGATGCTGTGCGCCAACAGTGCAAACCACGGTGCCACCGTGCTGCCAAGTGAATGTATAAATATGCTAATTTGTTACTAGGGAATGTACAGAAACACAGCTCTTCAACCTGGACAAAGTGGGGACTGGCTGATAACCAGTTTGTCTGCTGTGTTGTGCATTTGCTCATTTTCTGTAATCTCCAGGTTTCTATTAGTAAAGGGTATGACTGTAAACCAAAGAGTTATAATAATAATAATAATAATAATAATAATAATAATAATAATAATGGATTGCATTTATATAGCGCTTTTCGAGAACCTCAAAGCGCTTTACAATTCCACTATTCATTCACTCTCACATTCACACACTGGTGGAGGCAGCTACAGTTGTAGCCACAGCTGCCCTGGGGCAGACTGACAGAAGCGAGGCTGCCATATCGCGCCATCGGCCCCTCTGGCCAACACCAGTAGGCAAGTAGGGTAAAGTGTCTTGCCCAAGGACACAACGACCCGGACAGAGAGCCCAGGGATCGAACCGGCGACCTTCCGGTTACAGATGCGATTCCCAACCCCCTGAGCCACGGTCGCCATGTGTTCTTTCATTCTGAGTTGTTCTTTCTGTTCCATTACCTGTACACTTCAGTTGCTTGAGTTGTGTATTATTATTCCTTACGTTAAATGGACACAGTTGCAAGTTGGAAAGAACCAACCGTTAGCAGTAGGTTGCAGTGGGTTGCTGGGGTAAATACGATCGACAGGTTAGCAAGTATCATTTGATGAATTGTTTCCAAAGTGATTAGTAAAAATCCCACTGAACCTACAGTAAAGGCACAAAAACATTTGCAACAGCAAGCCCATCTTCAGTTCACCCAGCTGCAGACCCCAGTGAACCTCCACCTCTACCCCACTTTGTTTCTTTCCACTGCTGCTTCTTTCTTTTTCAGTCTGTGTCTGAAGTGTCACATCTGCAACCGCACTGCAGCAGTATAGTGCTCTCTCTGTGAGTGTCTTTATAGTTTGATATCCTGCAAGTCCAACACAAGCAAATTTTGGGACAACATAACACATCCAAACATTTTTATTAAAACTAAATAAATAAATAAAAACATTTTAAAAAGAACAAGGTAAAGAGGTCAGCTTTGAAACTAAAAAGCTAAATAGAGCCATCTTCACAGCAACAGAAGCAGACTGAGAACATGGCATGAATCTTTAAGTGAAATCATTCTGTGCTTAGTTTTATTATTATTGTTATTTTTTTTTAGTTTTTTACATCCTCGATGTTTTTGCATCCATGGTGACAACAACTACAATTTCAATTTCCAAATGATGAACTATTACTTCTTGATATGTAACATTTCTGTTTTCTGTATAAAGTATGAGGTAATTTTACTTTCATTACATGTAGATCTGTAGTTAATGTTACTACTGACTTCAGTGTTAAGCGGTGACTTAATTAACAGGCTAGTATTGACAGTCTGACCTTTATGTCATAGTAAAACCACAGCACTAGTAGCTACATGTAAAGAGTGTAGTATCTATTACAAGGGAGGAAAAGAAAAGAAAAGACTTATTTAACATTTGGCTCATACATAGTTTTGGCCTACAAAGAATATTTCCAGTATAGTGTGCCTGTGTAAGAGTGCAAAATGCAAATGAGGAAAAAAATAATGGAAGGCATCCATGACAATTGTTATGTTTTTTTTGTTTTTTTTTTACATTTTATCCTTCAAAATAAATTATTGTAGGCGCTTTTATGTAAAAAACCAAACAAACAAACAAAACTGATATGTGAAAACACATTTTCTGTTTAAATTAGGTATCATGCATGTTTGGGAAGCTAAAAGGTCACTTGAGTGGTCTTTCATCAAATGTGACTCAGACTCCAGTTTTGCATGGTGACTCTCCAACTTTATCAGTAGCTGATAGGCCAAGTATGAAAAGCAGCACACTGGCTGACCCGTTCTTTCCAAAGTATATATTGCCAGTCATCAGGGGAGCTAATATCAAAATATTTTTGGAAGTGGGTTGAACAGAAAATGGCTCCTAAGCTAAAAAAAGAACCAATACTAGCTAACTCTAGCTTTGTACCAAAAAAAGAGTCATGAATAAGTAGTGATGCAGTTATCGATGATAATATGCCAGTTTATAATGGAAATAACATCCTTAAGACTAATTTCTTATATTTGCAATGATCATTACAAATATCTGGGGAATTTATACATATGTCCTGCCTTACTGGCTAAAAATATTGCTGTTACCAGTATAAAATATGCTAATTCTATATACCAGTCAACAATAACAAATTCTGATAATCAATTAAAAACTTAGGTAATCAATTAAGTAAAAATTCCAAATTTTGTTGGTTATAGCTCTTTGGATGTTTTGAGTGTTGGTCAGAAAAATGAGCAGCTGAAACCATCCTCTGGAAATTCCAATACATATTCAATTAACCCTATTAAACAATCAATAGTTTAACCACCAACGACGACAAACGTTTTCTGAAGTCTTAACGCTGATACAGACGCAAATGTTCAAACCACACACAAATGTACACACACAGACAGCGACACACCGCAACGGGGTCCTGGAATTGCGCTGCTCCATTTAATTAAGAGTTTTAATTAAAAAGATGTAGTGGAGTGAATGTAACATCCTCTGCTGCCAGCGGCTAAGTAGTCCTCTTCCATACCGTTCCCAGGGATCTAATGAAACCATCCAGGATGCTGAGACACCGTCACCCTCTGTTAGTTTGCAATAGAGGAAGAATTAAGAAACTGATAACTCCCTGGCTTTCTCTTCTGAAGAGAAACAAAAGGTGGCTGGTGTCAAGAGATAAAACTGCCCCAAGAGTCTTGTAACATACGGTAATGTCCGCATTTATCTTATACACTGTAATGCAGAGATATACCACACACACATTAGACTGATGTGTAAAAGTGGTTTAATCTGAGCTGCATTTTCTGAAAACACCTCAACAAGGAGAGACTCTCAAAATACTAGTTATAATCACAGACAAAGACCCCATTTTATTGCAGCAATCAAGCCCTACTGTGCTGCACATTCTTTATTTTGATTACAGCTACAGTACTGCGGTAGGAATTGTGTCCTGCAGCTCAGGAGAACTGGCAGCACCAAGGTACCAAAATACACAGTACAAAAGATTCAGCTTGAGAATTTAATTAATTTTTGCAACAAGAACAGGAATAATATAACCTGACCTGTTATTTAAGAAACAGAAAAGCCCCATGGAAAAAAATTATACATTTTATAAAATACAAATTAAACAGAAAAGTTGCAGCTCTCCATTTGCAATGCATGTCATATGATCAAGCTTTGTAAGAAATATATTAGTAAATATAAATACATGAATGGGTGTGCAGGTACATATGTGCAATCTGTGTGAACCATGAAACAGCATAAAAAGATTAGTCAACACTTAAAATTCTTTAATACAACTACCAGACCTAATTTATTCTGCATTTCTCTGCAATGCCTCCAATACACCCACAGAGAACTTGACTGAACCATCCAGTTTTCCAGTTTTTATTAGCTAGGGAAGCAATAGTTTTAATGTAGAAGAGAAGCAATTTAATGGAGCTACTTTTTTTCTGGGGGAAAAAACACTGGAATGTCTTTTTTTCTAGTTTTAATTTTGGAACAAAGTGCAACAAGTATCTTGTGGGAAAATTGCATTACAAAGTAAAGAACTCGAGTCACTTGGGGAAAACCAAGCCAGGCCATGCACTGCAGACTCTCCAGTTAGACATGCCAGGTGCAGACTGGAGGCAGATGTTGTAGGAGTGTTTAGCTTATTTTAGAGTTTAGAAATGTGTTAACATAGAATGTAGAACTATTGTAGAGACATTGACACTGCCCTCAATGTAATAAAGGCCTCATTGTGTTGTGAACTTAGGAGTAGATTGTAGGAGACCCCTCCCCCACTTGAACTGTGAAAGTAAAACAGAGAGGAGTTAATGCTGAGTGGAAATTCCCCAGAGAATGTTTGGGTGGGGGTCTCAACATTTGTAACTGGATAACTGTGGTCTGGAAGGGAGATGGGTTTTATGACCTAGGGAGTCACCTACACCCACAGTGTTTTAACTGTCACGCACACACATCCAGACGCACACTCACACACGAGCACTCACATAGACACGTGGGAACGCGCACATGTAGGCATTCATGTGCTTGTGCACATAGACACAGACACAGAGTTTGCAGCACACCGTGGGGGGTTTTATGATAGCGTCGCCCCTACAAAACTGTGTTTCACAGACAAAGGAGTGAAGATTTGGAGAGGGACACACCAGCCTCGTCTTCCCTTCTAGAAGTGCATGCTTAAATGAAGATGAATAAAGATGAATAAAGGTTTTGTGAAATGACTACTGAGTTCCGGTGCCGTCTCTGGATGCCTCGACGAATAAAAGAACCGGGGTAAAACTGATTTCGCAACAATGTCTGGACCACTTGAACTGCCTTTTCAATGTGGAGGAGCAATTCCTCTACTATGAGACCTTCCACTGACTGAACTCCTCACTCTATCTCCAAGAGTGAGCCCAGAGATGTCAAAATCATCACAGCGAAATGCAAATTGTGTCTGGGTGATAAGTATTTCCAGGCTGTGAACTGCTCCACTTCAAACTGAAAAAGCACCTGCAAGTTAAGCATGGCTTAACACAACACTGCTGATGAGGCCTACTGAAGACAATAACAATGCAGGACCTATAGTTCAGACGCAGTCATGGCTAGCATTTAGTGTGGCTAAAATTGCCACTTCAAAGGAAACTGCTGGTTAAGTGATGTAGTAGATGCTTCTGCTCAACTGTCTATGCAATGAGGCAGTGTCAATACACTCATGACAGATGTACAGTTTTCTATGCCAAAAGTAGAAAATGCATTTGCAACTTTGCAGCTGTGCTAATCCATCTATGAAGTGACATCATTTTGAACTACAATGCACACTTTTACATATTTTATTGTGAATTTTGTCTTCTAAGATTGTTTAAATATATTTATGTCTGTGACAATCTAATCAATATTCAATTTGTCAATGTTGAAATCATTTGGTACATGGCCGATGACTAAATGGTCATAAATATGTTCAGTGTCACACAACAGCTCTTTGTAGGAAGTAGGACAGTAACAATATGAACCGTACACAGTTTACCTGCAGCAGGAGTTCAGACTAAATATTCTAAGACTCTGAGAAAGTAAGAAAAAAAATTAACATATAAAAGCACAGAGAAAAGGAGGGAGGTAGGCGATGCATTCAAATGTAATCTAATCTGTAACTAAGAATACCCTTGCTTTGTTGCACACATTGTACTGAACATTTTTTTAACCTTAAGTCAAAATTTTGTGATTTTAAAAGAGTGAGAGCTGCATCACTTATTTTTCACTTTCACTGAATGCATACATTGAATTTAATGGACAAAGTTGGTTCACGTTTCACATCTGCAAATCTAGAGCAGACTCTGTGCTGATGACTGCCATCAGTCTAATGTCTATTCATAGTGGTAGGACACATTTGAATAATAAGGTCCATGATACAGTATGTGGCAGACGGCTCTGTAAGAAATTTGGCATAATGCATCAAATTAATTTGATAACTTGATGCATTATTATACAGGAAAAAATATTTTTAAAACTAAGACTTAAAGTGGGATCTACAAACACACATTTGCTGTCCAGTGCTTTGTTAATTTGCCAAACAGCTAAACACTAGGGGTGCAACGATATTCGTATCGATATTGAACCGTTCGATACAGTGCTTTCGGTTCGGTACGCATATGTATCGAACAATACAACATTTGTAATTTATTTTATCAACTTTCCTTCTGACGATGCTGTCTGTGTGGAGCGCTCAGTGAATCTGCGTTCGACTACTCCGCCTAGGCTGCACTGTCGAGCGCAGATCCACTGAGTGCTCCACACAGACAGCATCGTCAGAAGGAAGAGCGCAGGGCACCTCCCCCACCCTCATTCAGATCTGGCGTTTGGAATTATTTTGGTTTTCATGTGACGTATGACCCTGAAGGTAAGCGAGTCATGGACTAAAGTAAAACAGTATGTTGGATGTGCCATGCAATGCTCAATTACATGGGTGGGAACTAGTGTGTTAGCGCAGTTAGCTCGTTAACGTGTTGGCCGTCTAGCCCCATGCAAGGGGCGATCGGCGGTAGCTCGTTAACGGAGATTTGCCGTGTTGTGGCGTTAAGGTCATTTCAACGAGATTAACCTGAAATCACTAGTGGGAACACAACGAATATGACTGCACATTTACGCCGACATCATCCTAGTGCAAAGACAAAAACAACAAGCATGCTACTAACTTTAGCCGAGTCATTTAGACAGCTGTTAGCACATGATTCTCCTTATGCTGCTGAGAATATAGCCCAGAAGAAGCGGATAGTATAGCTTTTATTTTGGAAAGAGACATTTCTCTGTAATAAACTCTCTTTTCCAAAGATGAGTGATTCCTCAATCAGATACAGGGCTTGCAATATCGCTAGCCTGACGTCCTGGGGCTAGCGATTTTTTCAGTCGGGCTACCCTGCCCGTTGGGCTATTGTAGGAAGGAAAAATTTGCATTCTTTCAGAAATGTAGCTGGGTAATTATGTCATTGGCATCGGTGAGCCACTGTCAATATGTGACATATTGAAATCGCGTTTGAATTTGCGCTTGTTTTTTTGCTTTCACTTTGCAATCGCGCGAACTGTGTATAGAGAGCGACAGCACTGATCTGTGAGTGATGATAATTTGCGCACCAATTCCTCTGACATCGTCTTATTAATCGTTAGCTTACTACGCAAACATGACAAGTGAAATCTCCCGCAGCAAGCTTAAACATGTGAGAGGTTGATCGTGCAGAGAATCGCTGAGCTTATGTGAGTGAGTGTGTAAAAGCATTTCAGTTCTGCTGAGCCAAACAAGACAGGTCAGGGTGAAGACGTGACAGCCAAAGAAAAGCTTACCACAAAACGGAGAAGTTATGACAAATCAGGCTATAAGGCAAAAAGAAAGTGCAGCTTTATGGTTTCATGGACAAAAGAATTTCTGTGGCTGCAATATGACGAGCTAAATAACCAGGGCTGCACATAAGTGGTCCGCAGGTGCGCATTCGCTGTCAAAATAAAAAACACGCACAAGGGTTAGGGTTAAATTCAAAAACTGTACTTTTGAGTTAAAATATATATTTATAATTTTAATAAATGACAAATTAAAAAGGCATGAACATTTTTTTATATCGAAAAAATATCGAACCGTGACACCAAAGTATCGAACCGAACCGAACCGTGAATTTTGTGTATCGTTGCACCCCTACTAAACACTCACAAAAAACAGAAAAAAAGAATATTTTCAATACTGAGTGTATGTCAGGGTGTGAGAGCACAAGCAATATATTTTTAGCCTTTGAGTACCCAGTGAGTCATGTGATCCCCTTCTTCTGACTGATCCCTCCTTCCTTTCCTTCTCTCCTGCGTGCATATCTGTGTATCTTAACCACAGTCTTCTCCCCTTTCTCTCTGTTTTTAGTCCTACAGACCTATTGATTAATTTCTTTTTTTTATTATTATGATTATTTTTGTCAAATGGCTCAGCTGTCTCTTTATTGTCATCTCCTCACATATAGTACAGACTTTCGTCAAACATGTGCCAGGTGAAAGAAGATAGAAGAAGATAAACCACCATCTCTAATTTGCTGGAAATGATTTCCAGATTCACAGCCCATCTCCTTATCACCATGCCATGCTCAAAACAATGCAATGAGCATACTGGGGTATCAATCAATACTTAAAAATTTTCTAAAATTTCTATATCAACAAAGCTGAAAGCACACAACCCCTGATTAGCTTGAGTGCCAAATTCTGTATTTTTTAAAGATACCAACCAATTGCATTGGTATTAATGAGTACCAATTCTCACTAAATCAATTGGTTTCAAATTTCAAAACATCTGAGTTAGAGGAAGAAAGACAGCGAGACAGTGTGATGTCACTCCTACAACATTTTCAAGTACAATGATGGTGGTGTCAGCAAGGAGACAAAAGTAATCTCAGGGGTGGTTACACTTTTCAAAATGCAATGCAGACGACAGACTCTGCAACATAGCATTTTTGTACTGGCTACAGTAACACTTCTTTTGAAATCACCATGCTGTGCACATTTAAAGAACACGTTTTGTGAGATTGTATGTCTGAAAAAATAGTATGTAATCACAACCAATAATAGTATAACGTTACTATTTAGTACAGTCGTTCACAAACAGTGTCACATGACAGACATTGTCAGTGACCAAGGCAGTGTGCAAATGGTTATAGATACATAACAAAATATATCAACTGGGAAGTATGGACTTATTTTGTAATATATAATTTATTGTTTTAAAACAAGAATATGATAATTGAGTATCATAACATTTAATGTTTGCAATTTAACTATTAGCAGTTAATTGATAGCACCATTAGCTGTCTGTTAAGTTATGATTAAGGCAGCGGCTAATTGCTATGACTAATAATAAATTAATAACATTAACATGGAGAAATAGGCATCAAAGATTATCAATCCTGCCAGTATGTAGCCTTAATACAGGCTCCTGGTAATTTAACAGGATCACATTCTCTTTTGTCTAAAAACTGTCATGTTTCTCTGAAAGTACCAGAACGAAGGTGAGAAAAGTCTGCACCAAGTAGAAACAAAGGCAGTCTACCTTTCCAACTCTGTTTGATCAGCAATGACAATACTTTGGGGTTTTTTGCACTACCTAAAAGAATCTTAAATTTGTTTGTTTGTATTATGCTAATCTATATATTTTTTAACCAACTTTTAGTTTAATTTTTTTTGTCATTTTTCCTCTGTGATATCAAAACTGGCATTGAATATTAAGTATTTACTTGGATATCAGTATCGACAACCCAAGAGCACATCTTTTAAAAATTAAAAGTACAAACCAACACAACTAGGCAAGCTTTTAGCTATGAGAAATACAGAATGCACAAACACACACTTAAATACTGACTGACCATCTTCTCTATCTCACTCTGATTTTCTGTCTCTCTCCCTCTGCTTCCTTTCCTTTTCTTCCATTCTGTTTCTCCACTCTTATTCACTAACTCATCTGCTGCTCTAAATCAAATGCTGCATAATCAGGACTGCAGATTTTAGGAATCTGGCTGGTTCAATAGGCCCACCACATGTGTGCCTACTTAACTAGAAGCAGCAAAGGGCTAGGGCTTATCGCAGAAAGAGGGTAAGTCCATATTTGACACGCCAGCATGCAGAGTATATAAACCTCTATATGAACACACATAAGAAAGAGGAAGGGCAAGTACGTATGCACTTCGAGACCCACATGCACAAGTGGTGAGATAATTCTTTGCAGTATTTTTGGAAAATCTGTCCACGCAAGTGTCAAGACACTGATCCGTCTCCCAAGGTGTCTATTACAAACACTACACTCAGCAACGTGCAAAAGACTGTTAGGATATGGAGGAGAAGATAGAGATATGCTGCAATAGATAGATGGATTGACAGATAGAGCACATACTAACCTTCTTAGTTACTATTCAGTCAGTACTCACACATTTAAATATTACATTTTGGGTAAGAATTCGATGAGCATTTTAATTTAAGACTTTAAGAACTGGGAAATAACTGAGTATAACACTAAACATTTAATGTGCACTGTGTAACATATAATATACAGTGGGGCAAAAAAGTATTTAGTCAGCCACCGATTGTGCAAGTTCCCCCACCTAAAATGATGACAGAGGTCAGTAATTTGCACCAGAGGTACACTTCAACTGTGAGACACAGAATGTGAAAAAAAAATCCATGAATCCACATGGTAGGATTTGTAAAGAATTTATTCGTAAATCAGGGTGGAAAATAAGTATTTGGTCAATAACAAAAATACAACTCAATACTTTGTAACATAACCTTTGTTGGCAATAACAGAGGTCAAACATTTACTATAGGTCTTTACCAGGTTTGCACACACAGTAGCTGGTATTTTGGCCCATTCCTCCATGCAGATCTTCTCGAGAGCAGTGATGTTTTGGGGCTGTCGCCGAGCAACACGGACTTTCAACTCCCGCCACAGATTTTCTATGGGGTTGAGGTCTGGAGACTGGCTAGGCCACTCCAGGACTTTCAAATGCTTCTTACGGAGCCACTCCTTTGTTGCCCGGGCGGTGTGTTTTGGATCATTGTCATGTTGGAAGACCCAGCCTCATTTCATCTTCAAAGTTCTCACTGATGGAAGGAGGTTTTGGCTCAAAATCTCACGATACATGGCCCCATTCATTCTGTCCTTAACACGGATCAGTCGTCCTGTCCCCTTGGCAGAAAAACAGCCCCATAGCATGATGTTTCCACCCCCATGCTTCACAGTAGGTATGGTGTTCTTGGGATGCAACTCAGTATTCTTCTTCCTCCAAACACGACGAGTTGAGTTTATACCAAAAAGTTCTACTTTGGTTTCATCTGACCACATGACATTCTCCCAATCCTCTGCTGTATCATCCATGTGCTCTCTGGCAAACTTCAGACGGGCCTGGACATGCACTGGCTTCAGCAGCGGAACACGTCTGGCACTGCGGGATTTGATTCCCTGCCGTTGTAGTGTGTTACTGATGGTGACCTTTGTTACTTTGGTCCCAGCTCTCTGCAGGTCATTCACCAGGTCCCCCCGTGTGGTTCTGAGATCTTTGCTCACCGTTCTCATGATCATTTTGACCCCACGGGATGAGATCTTGCGTGGAGCCCCAGATCGAGGGAGATTATCAGTGGTCTTGTATGTCTTCCATTTTCTGATGATTGCTCCCACAGTTGATTTTTTCACACCAAGCTGCTTGTCTATTGTAGATTCACTCTTCCCAGTCTGGTGCAGGTCTACAATACGTTTCCTGGTGTCCTTCGAAAGCTCTTTGGTCTTGGCCATGGCGGAGTTTGGAGTCTGACTGTTTGAGGCTGTGGACAGGTGTCTTTTATACAGATGATGAGTTCAAACAGGTGCCATTCATACAGGTAACGAGTGGGGGACAGAAAAGCTTCTTACAGAAGACGTTACAGGTCTGTGAGAGCCAGAGATTTTCCTTGTTTGAGGTGACCAAATACTTATTTTCCACCCTAATTTACGAATAAATTCTTTACAAATCCTACCATGTGAATTCATGGATTTTTTTTTCACATTCTGTCTCTCACAGTTGAAGTGTACCTCTGGTGCAAATTACTGACCTCTGTCATCATTTTAAGTGGGGGAACTTGCACAATCGGTGGCTGACTAAATACTTTTTTGCCCCACTGTACATTTTATGGAAATGAACAGCACCAGTAAATGCATAATGAAAAATGTAGCAACAACAATCCAGGAGACTGTCTATCTAATATTGAGCATATTCTATCTGAGTGAGCACCTATGTGGCTAGTTTTGGCATGTTTCAAATGGCAATATGTAGATCAACTTGTTATTATGATATTTCAAGAAAATCAGGTTGGTTGAGTCATTTGCTTACAGTTGAGTTACACAACACCAGGTGCTAGTGTTTTTTTCTTTTACTTTTTTTTTGGTTGGTCGGTTTTTAGGTAGTATAGCATCATCAGAGGGCATCTTGCTCTCAGACATGCCCGGGGTTGTCTCATTCTTGTGCGCACTAGGGAATGCAAATGCATGGGGTTGCTCTAGCAGTGATATTACAATATGACAGTCTTACATCATGTATGAGATACAAACTGGTATGGTTTTAAGTCACTGAATGTGAAGAGAAGTGATTGTCTGTAGTGTTTGCATGTCATCTGGAAATGATACAATTCTTGGATTTCCTTTGAAATTACTATCTAATAACAGTAGGCACCAATTTTAAATGTTATATATTGACAGCATGATATGGCAGCAAAACTGTCATTAAAAATTATGTGTCAATACTGTTTTGTGTTGCCTGTCTGCTACCTGCCTTTATGTAAACCAACAACATCCTGCACCTTTCCGTACGCCTTCCTGGTCGAAGAAGTGTAAAATATAACTTCTGTAGTCATCATCAAAGTATTTACTATTAGCTAACGATGACAAGTGGTTTGACTTGCGGGCAAATGTTATAGAACTATTCCTTTAGTAAAAGGTAGTAGCAAACACTAAACACCTCACGAGACATAAAACACAATTATTGTCATACAATCAACAAACAACCAAAAGAAAAAGCGCATATTCCCCAGAAATTGTTCCCCATCGTGTTTTATGGAACAATATTATTTTTGCAGATGGTTAAGTCTCAGCTCATTTTCAATACTTCATTCTCTATTTAATCTAATGTAATGATTCATAGTATATAAAATCACATTTTTGTAGTGTGGTTGTGAATAAGGACCACAAATCTTCAAATAAACGTTTTTTAATGAGCTCAGGAACACAGTATATCAAATATATATTTATTTTTTAAATGACAGCTGTCTGCACTGTCTGACATGGTAAACCGTCAATATCTACTGAGGGATTCAAAATATTAATTAAAAATGCAAAACAGCTGATTAAAGTTTATTCTGTCAACCCTGTGAGTTCACATACATGTTATTCTGAAAGAGCTGCTGGGTTCTTAATTTGTTAAACTTGTTTTATTAAACCAGAGATGGCAACAGCTGATGTCCTCTGTCCATTATCAAGGCTTTCTGCAAAAGAAGTTATGAAAAACTTTTTTCACACTACACTATAACTCCTTACACCTTGCATGTTTGCAAAGGTGGTTATGTAAGGAAAACTTGTACTTGTTCTGATTCTGTAGGCGCAAGCAACCAGAAAAAGCTGCTGGGCCCTTAACTGACGATCTCAGGCTATTGTTAACAGAACAAGACCATGTCTTCAAAACACTGGCCCTGTACAGATTTTAGTAGCATTGTAGTGAAGTGGGCTTAATCCTGCTTCCAGAGACAATAGCAAACTGTGGCCACAAGATGGCAGTAATAGAGAGGACAGATGCAAATGGGCATGAAAATAAAAAAGAACTCAAAATAAATATATAAACATGTCCTTTTTAAGATTTCATTAGACAACTGCTACTTCCCTTGCTTGCTTAGTAAGTGATATGGATATGGTGACACAGACAGAATGAAAGTTACCATGGTGTCACTGGTCCACTGGTTTCTTTAGTCCCGTTTTGAAATCTTGAGATGAGTGTTTTCACTGTCACCATCTTAGCTTAAGAAAACTAGATGTAACAAGCAAGAGCGGGACTTACTACATAAGTCATCTGCCAGTGACCATACTACAGATAATCCTGCATTTTGAAACACAGTATGACCAAGATTTACAAAAGTGTTTACAGAGGTTAAATCAGAAAACTGTTTACACAGGTTTATATGTGTTATGGGTAGACACCAAGATACATCTATCTTAAATTTGAGGCAGCCCCCAATGAGAGTGCAGGATACCACTGATTGGCATATCACATGACAGTAAATACATCATTGGGGCACCTAGGCAACCGTATCTGGAAAGTCTGAAAGTAACTAGCTGTCAGCTCCAAAGTGTGTCCAACAAGCAGTTTACTTCCAGTGAGTTGCTTTTATCCTTCAACAACCAATCAAAACTTAGTGCCTCTTCTGATTTACTTAGGGGTGGTCCTAAGCAACAGACCACACATTTGATTCATCACAGTCAAAATGTACACAAATATAACATGTGCACTCCAGTCAGTTTAATTTCAAGTAAATTATTGCAAACTAAATTGTAGTTTGGAAAGAATGGTTCACATATACATAAATCTGACATTTTCTGTAGTAGACAGCAGTCACTGATTATCACAAACAAGCACACTGCAACAAAATCTATTGGCTGAAGAAATGGAACTGTAAAAGCACAACACATCACTGGATAGTAATCACAGATAGACTCTTAATGGCTCCTGGGTCACATATGTGGCTGCGCATGCATACGTTTGTGAGCGTGTATGTTTGCATCCCAAGCCTGAGGCAACCAGGCCAGCAGCTACAATTACAGTGATGGATATGAAAGAACTGGGTCGGCTTCACAAGAGATCTGCCCCTGGGACAACAAGACCAGCCAGAGCCCTGAATCAATAAGGAACACACTCACACGGACGCACATACGTACACACAAGGTTGTATGGGACAAACATTTGCATAGAAACTAGAGGACAAATATGAAAGCCATAAAAGGAGGGAGAACTGTACATCACAAAAAGTGCAACAGAACAATTACAGCATGACACATCACTTGACACGTATTCAGTTGTTTTTTTCTACAAACATAGAAAACATAACTATCCAAAATGCAGATGAGTCTCTTCCCTTCTGTGTGACTGTCTGTCAGTCACTCACTGAGTTTAATCAGATGCACACAAACATGTGTCCTAAAGCCTGTTTCAGAGTGAGCAATGCTCAGCTCATAGGTCAGTAACACTCAGGGAATGTTTCAGCTTGTGTTGTTGTATGTGCTTGAAAATGTTTGTGGTTCCTACCTCTGGCAGATAGCTTCTTAGTGTTGATGATTTTGGCAGCATACTCCTGACCAGATGAGATCTTTACGCACCTCCTGACCACAGAGAAGGCGCCCCTAAAATGGACATGCACACAAAAATACTTAGGGTTTTTATTCTCAACAGGTAAAAATAAGAGATATAATCCATACCAGTCAACATACAACAAAACAAGTTCAGAAAAATTGAGCTTAATTTTAAAAGACTAGCTTGAGTCAGCCAGATACCCTGAAAAAGGCTGCAAATATATCTGACTAAAATAATCTTGCTTTATTAAAAATCCAGCTGACGTTATAGTTAAGTTAATTAAACAATAGTGAAATTTCAATGTAAATTAGTTAGTAGTACTAAGTCTAGGTGCAGCAGTAACTCACTCTCACACACCACACCTGCAGTACACGTTCCCTAAACCGTCACACCCGTTAGCACCTGCAGACATGCCAACTAGCCTTCTTTTGTTTCAGTCACGTGCTGCTCTGGAGTTTCAGGCACATGTATGAAGATCAAAAAACTAGGTCAGCTATATTTGAAGGAGAGGAGCAGAGTGCTGCATCTCTCATCTGTAAATGCAGCCAAGGAGTGGTCCACCTGCCTCAGATCTGCTCAGCACTGCAGCCATGCCTGCGGCTTTGCTACGCAAGCTTTTTCTCTGTCTATCTATGCTTTTTCTTAACAATAAAATGTTCTCCTTCGTACCAAACCTCCTGTCTAATTCCATATAACATCAGAGACGTCAGTAAGAGTCAGTAAGAAGTAAGTAAGTATTGCCAAGATGATGCTGAGAATAGCCATTATCTCAAAAGAACTCTGGCCTTTCACTTAATTTAGTGCTAATTGTACATCATGTGATTTGATGAAATCAGTTTTACAAGAAAGAGCTGACTCTTGTCTTTGGTGTGTTTAATGACTGGCTGTTGAGTATATAGTGATGTGTACCATAAACATGTTATCTAACATCCTCTTGAGAGCGCAGCCTGCCACTAAAGCTTACCTCTAATTTATAGGGATTTGTTGAAGGAAATGATCATAGCATGACATGTTACATAAGAATTTTAGTTGACTGTCCAGTATGGTTAAGTCGCGTGGCACTATTGCACGCATATGTCAAGTGCATCTATACAGTCCTGCGGGACAAAATATACAGTAGCTGCAGAGTGAAACTGCCTGCAGTTACTAAATTCAGAGAAAATAAAAGGCAATAGCAGAAATGCGGTTCTGGGTTAAACACTGAACACTTTCCCATGATATTTTGGGTTCTTCAAAATATATAGTTCCAAATATAAATGTAATATACTGTTGGTCTCTGGTATGGACCATCTTATTGTGTAACTATGTAAAAATGCTTAACAAAGATGAAAATTGTCTTGGTGAAGAAATGCTCAGATAGGAGTTTCTATGTCACTGAAGTTCACAGAAGATAGTAAACGGATATAAGACTTCTACCATCAATGACAGGACAGTGCTTTTGATTTAAAATGTATTTTTGTTATTGAACTGAAATGTTTATATGTATCATTCCAATCATCCCAATCACAACGCACTTTTTTGCAAATGACGTCACCATTTTTTATATTAATTTTTTTTTTTCTTTACCTGAAAATCGATGTAAATCCAATTCATGGGTGTAAAATAACAGACTGTTATACTTTATATGCAGCTTAAAACTAACAGACATTAAAGCAAACTTAAATCCTTTCTGTGATGGCTTACACAGCAAAAGATGCTTGAACAGGAAGGGGATATACATACTTTTTTTTTTTATGCAGTCCAATAGATAAACTGTGACAGGCACGTGTGGTCCTTTAACAGCCAAATCTGAGTTGTTGTGGGGGTTTTTTGCCATATTCCCTTTACTAACTTGTCTAATGGAACGCTATCATTGTATTGTAAACAGACAGTAGAGAGATGTCTAATGCCTGTGTGGGTGAAACTGTGCTTAAAGTATCAGTGAGTTAAATGGTAATATGAAAGCAATACGGGTGCATTATTAATGCCAGATGGTGTAAGATGAATACTGCAGAGGATCATAATTGAAGGGAGCTGTGGCTTCGGTGGAGACTTGAAATCCAGGTTTCCTTTCAGTGATCAACTCTTCCAGTAAAAATACTCGGTGAGAGCTACTGGGAGGACATTCTTATACAGTTTTTGCTGTCAGTAAAATTCAACGCTGGTTTCAGACATCTTGAACTGTGTACACTGACTACTGGGTGCCGACCAGACTGCAGGTCAGTCAGCTGCATGACCACAAACATACACACACATATATTTTCATATAAACCAAGCCAGCCACCTTAAAAACATATACATATGTGTGCACAGGTATGCAGGTACGTGGATCTTTCTTTCACACCTCTCGCTCTCTCTCAATGGTGAGGAATTCCCTGCCTGGGTCTAAGAGTGATCACGGTTCGGTTGCTTGGCTGTGGAGTGTGTCATCTCCATCTCGCCTACATGGTCTGCTGTCGCATTACTGAGTGTGTATTTCTGTCACGAGGGAAGAGGAGGGGGAGGAGGAGGGCTTTGGAATGGGGGGGTCGAGGCAGAAAGGGAGGGGTGTTTTAGCAAATCTCAGGCTTTCACCCACAGTAATGCATCTTTCCCTGGTTTCGCTTTTCAAAGAAAAAAAAAGGTCCTCGCCCTGCTGTGGAACCTCTAAGGTCGAGGCATCAAAGACTGCACAGGATAGAGGCAGATGACGACACGCTCCATACGCGTCTTCTTTCGTAAGCACAAAACGTAAGCAGGGCTTCAGATGTTGGATTAAAACAAATAGGATCCCATCGCACAGGCCTGCATGATATACATCAGAGTGTTTTACCCCTCTGCATCAGGCTTCATCGCCGCACTTATCAGCAGCGCGCACAAGCACACTCACAAAAACACACTCAGCCTGAAATCCGCGTCCCTAAACCAAGGCGGCCTATTACATAACAAGCTGACATTTCAAAAGGGATGATGCCAGATGAAACAAAAAGGAAGAAGAACGCGTTTCCTTACTTCCCCAGCTCCTCGAACAGCTGATATTCGTCAGTGAATCTCGTGCAGATCGTTAACGCCATCCTGAAGGAGGTGCCAAGGACTGTGCGGAGACGCGGATAAGGTGCACTCACAAACTGTATATACCACACACAGTCAGCACCGCCCGGTTTTGTTCTGAACCTGCAAACCAAACGAAGGGACTCATGCAGAGCTAAAGCGCATCGACAAGAGCTTTAGTGGAATGATTTCTGCGGCAGAAACGCAGCCTGCTAGAGCGTACTCAATCTGGAGGCGTTATCGTCAGCCGGTCCTTTATTTTCTTCACATCCAGCGGCTTGTTACAGCTCGTGGACGCAGCATTTTGTGTGTATGTCGGTTATCTCCTGTGTGTCCTGTGCTGTAAGTGTTGTCTTTCTGCACGCATCGTACGCCGCACTACCGCACCTACCCCCGGCTGTGCGCTCAGTCCCGCCCCTTTGCCTGCATCCTCACGCAAGCCACTGGCAAACAAAAATAACAACATTAATAAATGTAACGTTGTAAATATTAACAGCATTTGGATGCACGAGTATTTTTGGCGTGTCTGCAAAACCTTTCTGAAATTAAAAAATCGCGCAAATGAAATGTAAGGTCATACATAAGCTAGAAACTGAATCATCCCTTCTTCTGTTTTATTTACATTCTTGATTTATTGATGATTAATTGTGAAGCATCAGTGGCAAAACAGTTGTGACAGTGCTGGCAGATTATAGGAAAGTGAAGCTGATGGTTGGTTGGCATTTTGTTTCTATTTACTAGAGATGGCACGATACCACTTTTTTATGTCCGATACCGATACCGATATCATAAATTTGGATATCTGCCGATACCGATATGAATCCGATATAGTGTTTTTTAATCAACAAAACTGTTTTTTAAAATATCTTGCTGCATTTTGCAAGTCTGCAAGTTCATACTCAAGTTTAAAACAACAACTACACTAAAGCTATTCTGTTATACCTGTATACAAAAAAAATATTTCATAGTTCAGCAATACTGATCAATCTAATAAACTTAGACCTACACCATCCTCCCTATTCTGGTATTTTAAAGAGTACTTAGCGTAAATATTAAGCAACCTAACTAATAGGGTTCCAACTCCCAGCAACAACAAAAATAAATAAATAAAAAATAGGGAACCACCCCTCACGCACCACCTCATGATGCTTAATCGACGTAATCAACCTTAATTTGATGCAGTGTGAAAAAAAATGCACAGAAATCAATTATTTTTCAAGAAATATTAAATAGATTCAACATCTTTCTTCAACAAAATTGCAGACTGCACAGATGGTACCTTCCCAAAGGAAAAAGTACTATAGCTTACTAGGGTATATATATTAGACTTAATAGTCACTATATACAGTAATGGACTTCTATTCATTTTACATCAAATTAAAACTTTGTGTGTCAGATAATTATTTATTAAAAGCTCGACATTTTAAATGAGAATAAGAAAGAAAAGTATGTCTTTGTGCCCCCTTTTCCCAGTTAATGCCCTATCGGCCCCCCTGGCTAAACTTTGCTAGATCCACCCCTGCACAGTTACCAGCGTCAGCTACGTAGAAAAAGATCCTGGTGTAGAAAGTAGTGATGGCCAAATGAAGCTTTCCGAAGCACTGAAGCTTGTATTGAAAAACGGTTCATTACTCGAAGCTTTTCAACACAGTCCTCTCCGGTGACATCTGGTGGTGAAAATTTTGAAGAGCAGCTTGAATCTGCAAAATAAAACGGACTGCTCAATTATCACTGCTCACTCAAGAGTGGAGTTCTCTCTGATATTGGGCCACCGTTCCGTTGCTTTGAACATGTAATTGGTTTTGTTTTCTCGATTGGGGGGCTGAAAAAAATGTAATGCGTATTTGCGTAATACATTTTGATCAATAAACTTTCCCTATTTAAACATGCACTATGGTGGCCTTTCTTTGCTCATAACTCCTTGATGTTGGTAAATACAATAAGTGAGCAATATATATAATATACATATGATAATGCACAGCACATTATGGAGTATGCCCCTGCTGTGAAGTCCTGCCTCCATCTACTTGTCGTTTAATCACTGGACAGCTGGACAGGTTCATACAAAATATTAGATTAGGCCAATTGTCCTATACATATTTTTGACCTAGGGGTGGGATTGATTGTGAACTGGAAAGGGAAAATGCTTAGGAAGCTGAGTACGGCTGCATCGTCACTGATTTGTAGAATCATTTTGATTCGATACAGGATCCGATTCAATTTGATTGGAATCTGGAAAGTTTTGCCTCAGTCAGAAATATTACAAGTCTGATCATTTAACAGTATATATCCATAATTTCGTATCTATTAAAAGAAAGCTGACACATGTGAGACTTAATTAGAGATGTAAACAGAGAGTTATGAAACCTGCAGCTGCAGAAGCCAGCGAAAAAAAAAGAGGCAAACACAGCGCGGACCCGCCGACACATCAAAATCTGACTCTGACGCGTCGGGTCCGCGCTCTGTGTTCACGTTTGTATGCAGAATCCGTAAACCTGCTCCCAGTTACTGTTTTAGCTGTATGGTGTTTGACGACATGTTGTGAGGTTTAACCTGAGATGCTGGCATTTCAGGCATAATAACGTTAATTTACAAATCGACACGGGATTTTAATGAATCAATATCACTTTATTCAATTTAGCATGGATTGTAATCAGAAAAGCGATAATCAAAACCCATCCCTAATCAAGAACTTGCAAAGTAAAAACATGATCAATGTAAGGTAGCCCTTTTGTTATTTACAGTTAACAAGAGGATTAGTGTTACTGTGCGCTGGCTGAGTCTGTTTCTTTTCTTAGAAATAGTTTCTCCTGCCCTGGAGAAAATCCACTTGCATGGAACAGAAGAGGCTGTGGAGTGCAGGAACTACACTGCAAGTTGGTAGATATGCAGGTATTCCTGGGTCCTGCAGACTATCACCTAAAAACAATAAACAAAATGATTTTCTAAACTGTGTAGCAATGTCATGTACGTATAGTGTCAAATACATTTTTGTAGTCTTCATCAGCTTTAATTCACATGGAAGTGTTCCTAAAGTCATATGCTGTAATGATATTTACATTATGAAAACATGATTTTGGACATTTCAAGTTTTTCACTTCGGCAGATAAAATGAATTGAGCAAAATCAACTCAAAATATTTCCACACGCCAGAACGTCCTCTCTTCCTCGCTGGCTCCATATCTGTCAGTGGAATGATCACCTCGTCGCTATCTGTCACCATCAACACACTCCACGAATCCCGTGGATGATTCACTTCCTTATATCTGTTTGAATCAGGTACCGAAGCAGTTACGTGCGTAATGAAGCTTCGGACGTCACTGGTCACGTGACTTTTGCCAAACGAAGCAAGCCTCGACACAGTGCTTCTGAACCAGTGTGTTGTTTTTTTCGACACACGCTCCGGAGCGTCAGCTTCAAGCGGGCCATCACTAGTAGAAAGTAATATTAAATAAATTCTAACAACAGCTTATCAAGCTTAAACGTGCTGCTGTTGTTCAGCCGCTGGTTTCCTCTTTCTGGTGCAAAGTGGGCCAAAAACAAAGACGGACTCGCGACAGAAAAGCCGATCAGCTGATCATTAAGCAGTTTCACGATTGAAGTAGCAGCCGGAGAGCGAGAGGCAGTCGCTCGTTAAGCTTAACGCAGGAATGCTTTACAAACATTCAGAGATGGACTTACACACTTGCTTTACTTCTCTCGGGGATAACTTTGTCGGAGATGAAATGCCGGGTTGCTAGCGAAGCTCCAAATGCTATCCAGACCACAGGTCCCGCATGCCACAGCCGCTCTATCACGTGATGCATACTGCTCCGACATGCTAACGTTCTGAGGTGAGTTACGGCGTGTTGCAAGTTTTGTGAGGTGCTTTCGTGATATTTAATGGATCGGATTACATTTTTTATTTTTCTCCGATATCCGATCCAGTCATTTAGGTCAGTATCGGACCGATACCGATACGTAATATCGGATCGGTCCATCTCTACTATTTACATCCCACACAAGCCCTGCATAGGCATACAGAGCTAGAGGGTTCTGCACAGTATCACAGCTGATCCTAGGACTGCACTCTTCGATTCAGATATTGTAAGTGGAATTTGCTGAAGTCACTGTCTTAGTATGGGGGGCAACAAGTAGCAAAAACAATCCTGATAGATGCACGTGCTGTGATTTAAGATAAGCAACAGCCTTCTAGTATTAAACAGACACAAACAAATCATACAACTAACCAGAAGGAAGCTTTCTGTGTTTACTCTGCACAGATGCTATTTATAGGGCTGCTAACATGCTACTAGCTGCTAGCAGCCTTGACGGTACATGGGGGAAAGATGGCAGAGCTAATGCAATATAATGATTTATTTAACCACAGAGGTAACTAGGCAAACAAATCCAGAAATTCACTGAATTTAGATCTTTGGCGTGTTTATTGAGATGGTAATAAACACACCAAAAGGTCTAAATTCAGTTAGATAAGGCAAAGAACCAAACAGGTGGAAGTTCCACCTTCAGTTTTTTGGGTACTCACATCTCCACCAACCTCATCTGGACCCAGAACACCAGGTAAAGAAAGCCCTGCAGCGTTTGCACTTCCTCTGTGCCTTGAGGAAGAATAACCTGGACCAGAAGCTGCTGCTACCCAAAAGAGTCATTGGCTGCACCTCCCAGAAGCTGCTGTTTCAGGAAAACCAGGGTCATCACAGGTGACCCCGTGCATCCCACGCAACAGCTGTTTGACCTGCTGCCCTCTGGATGGCGCCTAAGGTCAATCAGGTCCCAATCCTCAACACTGGCAAACAGCTTCTTCCCTTGGACCACTCATAATGTCAGGAAAGACTATCCCCCCACACCCCACCCCTGGCCACCCACTCACTAATCTGAGCCATGATCTGAGTAACCCTCATCACTCAGGTCACTCACACACAGACTCAGACCGAGTCCATTACACTACTTTCAAGTACTTTGTAAACTATCCTCTAATGCCTTTCTGCTGTGTGGCTTCCTCTTGTTTTGTATATATATTCCTCTTTTTTACATATTCTTGCTGTCTTGTTATTTATATGTTTTCTTTCCATGCACAGTTGGTGTAGAGCACTCAAAATTTTGTTGTACATCAGTGAAAATGTTAGACCTTTATCTTTAATAGTTTTAAGATAATCGCGTTCAAACATAGCCTGACATTTCAATGTTTGAAAAAGAGACCTGAAAGTGGGTTGTTATCTTTAAAAAATCATGAAAAGTATTTGATATATGAAACTAAAATTTTACAGTACTCATTATGTATGTTCACATTTTGATTCAACCATTCCTTCTCACTTATCCAACTCATATTCACTACCTTTCCAAAGTATATGCTAACACAAAGTATGAAGGAGCCAAGGATTGTACTATCTCCTAAGAGATAGCCTATCCCAACACTGAAACTGGAAAAACTAATATACGGATTGTTTTCAATGCTTCGAATGAAATTCTTTGCAGTCTCTTTTTGCCTGAAGCCTAGAACAGATGGATATCTCCAGATGTTTTGTTTCATTCCGTGAGATGCTCTGCTAGGCCTGGCCTTTGCTGCAGCCACTTTTAGCTGCAGCTTCTTTGTTAGTCTCTCTGGCTTTGTATGTAATAACCAAAAGCATCCATTTTATTTGTATTCTGCCAGGTTTCAGGCCTTTTGGTGTCACTGAGGTGACCAGTACTTTCCTTCTTTAAAAGAATGTATTGATTTGGCCACCCCTTTTCCTTTTTTCAGCCTGTTATTGGCCCTTCACTTCCATCCACATCTGTTTTGCTCTTATTGAGAATTCTAGTGAAAAATACCACGTGTTAGTTCAACACTTGGAATCAACTTCACTTCTTTGGAATTGGCTACATGGCTATGGGAAATATGCACTTTGTTTGATTAAAAATTGAATTAAAAAATAAAATAAAATAAGAAATCAGGGCTGATTAGGAAGTGTTATGCACGGGGCGATCATGGCTCAAGAGTTGGGAGTTCACCTTGTAATCGGAAGGTTTCCAGTCTCGGTCGTTGTGTCCTTGGGCAAGACACTTCACCCGCTGCCTACTGGTGGTGGTCAGAGGGCCCAGTGGCGCGAGTGTCCGGCAGCCTCGCCTCTGTCAGTGCGCCCCAGGGTGGCTGTGGCTACAATGTAGCCATCACCAGTGTGTGTGAATGGGTGGATGACTGGATGTGTAAAGTGCTTTGGGGTCCTTAAGGACTAATAAAGCGCTATACAAATACAGGCCATTTACCATGCAGGCCAGCAGAGATTAGAAACCAGGAGGGGCTGATGAAAAATGGGAACTTCTGGGTCAGTGAGATAATAACAACAGGAAGAAAAATCCAAGGACATGTGTTCAGTAGAAAGGCAAAGATAAAAGCAAGAATGTGGTTTGGCAAAAGTGAGCATGCCCTGAAAAGCAGATTATAACACATATACCTGTGAAGTCAATTAACTTTTGAGGTAATTTTGTCTTGTGACCCCAACAAAAAAAAAATTGTATCGGTGGATCTCCTTGTCACATTTCAGATGACAGATGGCCTCATGACATTCTCATCAATAATAGATGTTCCCTCTAAAATTACAGTTTTAGGACCAAAGAGGAAAAACTAGTCATGGTCTGACAAAAAGCCAATTACTTGATTATTATGTATTATGCCATAAGTGGGAATCAGTGGACTACTTAATGTAGGTCCACTATAACTAGTTACAACAGTAAATAATTACTTAGACACAATATGCATCAGTAATAACAATCTATTAAAATATGTAATGTATGTCATATATGTTACTATATCATCGAATGGGTGTTTTTCCATACAGAATATTTACAATATCTGGCTGCTCCTATTATTGATATTGTCAGTTTTGCAATATAAAATGTAAGAAAGGGCAAACAAGCTATTTCAATTTGACATTTTATTTGACATTTTATTTCATAAATACAGAAAAAAAATTAAGCACTTATAATCATAAATACATAAATACATACACACAGGGAAATAGGTAGCCTCCCTTTCTTCATGACAGGAGAATACATGGAGAATACATATACTGAAGTAAAAAAATAAGGTGTTTGATACAAACACTTCAATCAAAATTCTGTCATTTTTAACAGGTTTTCAGGCGATGGTACTGCTAGTTGCATATGATGACATTCATCTCGTGAAAGGAACACGGTGATTTCAGTGATTTTTGTTGGTTAAAAAACAGCTCGTTCATGAAGCACATCTCTTGTGTCGCTTCAGTTCTTCAGCTCAGGGTCTGCTGCTTGGACAAGAAACAGTAAAGAAGAATTAATTTGTGTGTCAAAAGTGGATTTTAACATTGTTTGATAATTTCTTAGTTTCTATTTCCTATTAAAAGAAAGACTGCTGTGTTGGCATACTTTTAGGTAAAATCTTACCTGGACATGATCTTGTTGATCACTTTCTTGACCCAGGGGGCCTCAGGATTAAGGCAAACCTCTTCACCTGTCCTTTTCAGTGTGGCACTGCAACACAAATCAGTGAAAAAAAACTAAAGTTTAGATAGAGAACTCGTGTTGAAGCCAACAAATCACAGTGACAAAATCAAGCAAAATTATCACTACTGAGATGGAAAGAAGACTTTGGCTCTTACATGATCTCCGTCTCCTCGCAGTGGGAGTTGGGAAGAATCAACTCCACCTTCTCGATGTGGCGGCCAATAGGTTTGCTTTCTGTCTGAATGCAACGGCAGTGCAGTTCCACTCCCATGCCTGTAAGAAGAAAGCAGTTGCACATGGTCACAAAGTGCATGCTGAAAACATTTAATGCAATGAAAAAGGATAGCATGAATAAAATTGCTTGTTACTGCTAAATTAAGCCATTAAATGACAAAAAAAAACATACCTTCACAGGTGGCCAGCAGGGTCAAAAGCACCACGATGGAGCTGACAATGATTCTGTTGCTTATCATTTTGCCTTTTAGAAATTCTGTAAAAACTAACAACGAAAAATAACAATGTTCTTCTGAAAGCTGATGAAGCCTGAAGCGCTAATCTACAACAGCTGTTTGTTTTTTCTTCTAGTCTGTTTGTCTTTCTTTCAGCTCCCGGTCCCCTCTCTTCTCTCAGTTCAGCTGCTCTGCTGTTTGACTCTATCCCTGAAGAGGCTCAGCTTTTAAAGCCAACTGAAAATGACTCACTTCTTGCAGATTGCGCAAGAGTGGACTTTCAGACCCGGTGTGGGAATTCACACTGAGAGCTCTAATAGTCTGATTTATCAAGATTTGTCACATATATCACCTTTGTGGAAAAACACTGTGACTAAAATTCTGTGATAATCGACTGATGCCACAGGAATGCTTCAGATTTTTTTTTTTTTCATTAACCAACTACGTCTGCATTCCTGTATTGCACCAGCTCTTGCACGAAGCTTAAAGATTGACCAAGTGGTGACTGATTCACAGATATAATATAATTTACACCTGAATGTAATTTTTGAATGACTGGTTGATGAATGTTAGCCTCCGTTTGTTGGCATGTCTCTCACATACTCAGTCATCATGAAAGTTACCTATTTGCATAGTTTTCATAGAAAACAAAGTGAAAATGGGGAAAAATGCAAAAGTGGCTAAATTCCTAAGTAAAATGTAGTATCACATTCGCTCATCAAGTCTTATAAGAGCTACAGTATTTTTTATTCTTAAAGAATTTCATTTCTTTTCCATATGAGATGGTAATTGCCTCCTCAGTAATTAACTGCCAACTTAATTTCACTCAGTCCTTAAGAAGAAAAGCTAAATACCTGCTGTATTTCAACAGTGGGTATACTGTGAATATGTTGATCATGTACACATGCCATATATGCATTATAGTAAAAAAAAATGCATATATGTTAAAAAGAGACAGAAAATAGTCAACAGTGCAATAGACTCAATACTTGAAATGTGCAATTCACTTGTATTTTTATTTTTTATTCCTATTTATTCTATTTATCCCCTTTGTATATTTTATTTATATTTGTCTCTGTATTTATATATATGTGTGTGTGTGTGTGTGTGTGTATATATATATATATATATAACAGTTCTGTAACTGTAACTTCGGTCGTTGCTGTGCTTTCTTTGGAAGTCGAATTTCCCAGAGGAACCCACCCGAGGGATTAATAAAGTTCTATCTTATCTTATCTTATCTTAAAATCCTTTCCCAGAACTGATGACACTGAACCTTTGGCGTTTATGCACCCTAGATTACATTGGTGTCATTTTGGAAGGCACGATTGTCAGTTTATTACTTATGCAATTGATATTTCCTGAAGCAACAGTGGGTGAGCTGCCAAAAGTTGTTATTGGACTTGAGTCTGATGCAATCTCATCTAGCTCAAACATGTCTGCTGACATGACGTCGATTCAATCATTCTCATGAAGCAGAAGGAAGTCTGAGCAAGAGAAAAAGACTTTAACTGTTGCTTCACTTAACAAATTAATGCTGACTAAAGATTTTTTTTCTTTCAGAGGGCAAAAGTCTGTCATTTAAAGGCACAGATATTTCCATATTAGTTGTAATGAATTTTTTTTTCTGTTTTGTTTTGTTTTTTAAAATTGATTTTTGGAAAAATTGGATGCAATGACCAAAGGTCTATAAACCTATTAACCGATGGTCCCTTTGTGGTCACACCCACCTTCGCTATATAGAAAGGGAAAGCAGTTATGGTTAAACACAGAGCATGTGATGGACCTCAACGGAAAGTTTTTAAGTTAACCATTACGATGCTGAAATTAAAACTAACATATGTAGTGAGACATGTGAAGAAAAGATGATATCCGGCATGTGACCACCAGCAAATGTTAGAAATCAAATGACAGTTTACATCATCTGGCTCCATGAAATTCCCCTAAAGAAATATTTATACATATATGAGTGACCAAACACTGTCTATTGCTTGAGTTTGAGTTCTGTGCATTTAAAGTATTTCATATTTCCTGCACACAACAAAGAAAAAAAATATTTCTACTGTTATATGCAAGATTTCATTTTGCAAAGCAAAACCTATTTTAAGGAGCGTACTTTCGTATATTAGTGAGGACATCTCATTGGCATAATGCTTTAATTTTCTGCCATCACAAAGATGTTTAAACATGTACACACACACACACACACACACACAAAATACAGGAACTAGACTTTTAATTAAGAGGAAGTATAACAAAATTTTTCCTAACAGCATGTTTCACAAAACAAAACTTCCACAACCTCATGTTGGCCCATCTTGAACCTAAAGCTAGAAGTTGAAGCAAAGAAATTCCCCTAAATGGAATAAATGAAATCAGACCATTTTAGGTGGATAATGAAAATGATGAACTATTTTTAACACCTATTTTGGAATTATTGTTAAAAGATGACTCACACTGTCAACTCACAATGGCCAGGTTTGAAATGACAAAACAAATATTGGATGAAACTGCAGTGCCATTTAGTGTAGGTATCTAAGAGGTGAGAATAAACTCTACTAACTTTTATGCAAGCATTCCAGTTTTTGCGTCCTTGTGAATCATCTCACTATCTACTTGAATTACAGTACTTGCTGCCATGCTGGTGCATGCTGGTAGCAGGCACATTCATTGAGATTTGACAACAACTGGGGTGGGATGAACTGTGCTTAAAAATGACATATATGGTCATGTTTCCTCAGAATGAATAGTAGGAACGTCTGTAAACCTTCAACTTTATGTAGCTCACTGATTTTCCCACCAATTGTGTGTTTTCATTTACAGATTACCACATTCTAAGTGAAGTATATAATAAAAAATAGATATTTTCAAACATTAAAACAACTCCAATCACCTCCACATTCACTAAATGTATATTGCCAAAACTATTCACTCATCTGCCTTCACACACATATGAACTTGAGAGGCATCCCATTTTTAATTCCACAAGGTTTAATTTATTTGTGTTTATGAAAATTTTTGACCATCGTTCCACAAGTGCGTTTGTGAGGTCAGACAAGGAAGTTGGAGGAGAAGGCCTGGCTCCCACTCTTTAATTCATCCAAAAGGTGTTCAGTCAGGTTGAGGTCAGGACTCTGTGCAGGCAAGTCAACTTCTTTTACCCTCCAGCGAAGACGGACGAAGCTGATGAAGGCTGGAGCGGTCCCACTGACCCTCCAGCAGACGACGAAGGCTGGAGCGGTCCCTCGGACCCTCCAGCGAAGGCAGATGAAGACTGGAGCGGTCCCTCGGACCCTCCAGCGAAGGCGAATGAAGGCTGGAGCGGTCCCACGGACCCTCCAGCAGACGACAAAGGCTGGGGCGGTCCTCGGACCCCCCCAGCGAAGGCAATCCCGGACGAGCCCCCATATGTTACACCCCGGCCTAGGCAACCGGCGTGCAACGTATGCCGCAAATTCAAGCGATCAGAATCCCCGTGTCTACAGCATTGAAAATGATGTGTTAATGCGCAAATGGAATCCTCCCTCCTCTAGTGATCTTGGCTGGAACGTATTTCAACAAGCAGTTGTACCGCAAAATTTCCGACACCAAGTACTCAGCCTAGCACATGACAGTTTCTCTGGACATTTAGGAATTAGGAAAACCTACCTTCGTATTCTGCGTCACTTTTTCTGGCCAGGTTTGAAGACTGATGTGACCAAATATTGCCGCTCTTGCCACGTTTGCCAGGTCAGCGGAAAACCCAACCAGGTTATTCCTCCTGCTCCATTGCATCCAATCCCAGCCTTAGGCGAACCATTTGAGCACATAATCATCGATTGTGTAGGTCCGCTTCCAAAAACCAAGTCAGGACATCAGTACCTTTTGACTTTAATGTGCGCCGCCACACGCTTCCCCGAGGCTATTCCGTTACGCACTATCAAAGTCAAAGCCATTGTCAGAGCATTAGTAAACTTTTTCTCCCTTTTCGGTTTGCCTAAATCAGTTCAAACAGACCAAGGGTCTAACTTCATGTTCAAGATATTCGCTCAGGTCTTAAAATCGCTATCCATCAAGCATCAAAAATCCAGTGCATATCACCCCGAATCACAGGGTGCGCTTGAGCGTTTCCACCAGACTTTAAAAGCCATGATGAGGAAGTTCTGCCTCGAGTCAGGAAGAGAGTGGGACGAAGGTCTGCCACTTCTCCTTCTAGCGGTGAGGGAGAGTGTGCAGGAGTCCACGGGTTTCAGTCCCGCAGAGCTGGTGTTTGGACACACAGTGCGTGGTCCCCTGCGGCTGCTTAAAGAGAGATATCTGTCCGACACAGCTACCCCCGAGCAGAACGTATTAGATTACGTAAGTTGTTTTAGGGAGCGTCTGCATAAAGCATGCGAAATTGCACGCGAGGCTCTTTCCGCGTCTCAGGAAAAAATGAAAAGGAAATTCGACAAAAAGTCCGTGCAGAGAAAATTTGAAGTGGGTGACAAAGTGTTGACTCTCCTACCCGTTCCTGGATCCTCTCTCCAGGCAAAGTTCTGTGGGCCCTATACTGTCCAAGAGAAACTGAGTGACACAGATTATGTTATAGGTACCCCAGACCGTAGGAGAAAGCGTCGTGTGTGTCATGTTAATCTGATGAAGCCTTATTTTGTTCGTGATGCAGGTGTAAACTCCTCCTCATCCCCCGCTGCGCTGTCTGCCGTGTCGGTAGTTGTGCCAGCATCCCCGTCTCAGTATAGCCCAGAAAGTGATGGCTTAGCTTTCGTTTGTGCTGAGGGTTGCTCCCGACTCAGAAACTCTGAAATAATGGATAATTTGAAATCTCACCTAAAACATTTAGATGAGGCTGCCCAGACCGATGTGTGTTCTCTGATCAATAATTACCCATCTCTGTTCGCTGACACTCCGTCTCGCACTACTGTCCTCGAACATGACATAGATGTAGGTGACCACCCTCCGATCAAACAACACAGAAACGTAACAGTTCCCCCCACCCAAAAATCAAACATTTAACACCAAGTGAAAAGTTTGATCCAGACAGACGAAGCCGATGAAGGCTGGAGCGGTCCCACGGACCCTCCAGCAGACGACGAAGGCTGGAGCGGTCCCACGGACCCTCCAGCGAAGGCGGATGAAGGCTGGAGCGGTCCCACGGACCCTCCAGCGAAGGCGGATGAAGGCTGGTGGAGGCTGGAGCGGTCCCACGGACCCTCCAGCAGACGACGAAGGCTGGAGCGGTCCCCCGGACCCTCCAGCAGACGACGAAGGCTGGAGCGGTCCCTCGGACCCTCCAGCGAAGGCAGACGAAGGCTGGAGCGGTGCCTCGGACCCTCCAGCGAAGACGGATGAAGTCTGGAGCGGTCCCACGGACCCTCCAGCGAAGACAAACGAAGGCTGGAGCGGTCCCACGGACCCTCCAGCGAAGGCAGACGAAGGCTGGAGCGGTGCCTCGGACCCTCCAGCGAAGACAAACGAAGGCTGAAGCGGTGCCTCGGACCCTCCAGCGAAGGCAGACGAAGGCTGGAGCGGTGCCTCGGACCCTCCAGCGAAGACAAACGAAGGCTGAAGCGGTGCCTCGGACCCTCCAGCGAAGGCAGACGAAGGCTGGAGCGGTGCCTCGGACCCTCCAGCGAAGACAAACGAAGGCTGAAGCGGTCCCTCCAACGGACCCTCCAGCGAAGACGGACGAAGCTGATGAAGGCTGGAGCGGTCCCACTGACCCTCCAGCAGACGACGAAGGCTGGAGCGGTCCCTCGGACCCTCCAGCGAAGGTAGATGAAGACTGGAGCGGTCCCTCGGACCCTCCAGCGAAGGCGAATGAAGGCTGGAGCGGTCCCACGGACCCTCCAGCAGACGACAAAGGCTGGGGCGGTCCTCGGACCCCCCCAGCGAAGGCAATCCCGGACGAGCCCCCATATGTTACACCCCGGCCTAGGCAACCGGCGTGCAACGTATGAAAATAAAAATAAGAAAAAGACACACGAGAAAAAAACTAAAGCTCTCCACCAAAATCCCAAAACGAAGGTGTCTCAAACGAAAATATTAACAAACCCATTCACAGCTATTTACAACAGACTATTTATTTACAACAAAACACCAAACTATTTACAACACGGGGGAGATCGCGACCATGACACACTGAAACACAGGGTTTAAATACCTAGAAGGAGCAATCAGGGAATGGACCACGGGAGGGAAACACAGCTGGGGCAAATTAGACCTGACGAGACAGGGAAACGTAAACTGAAAACACTAAGATAACACAGACTTTCAAAGTAAAACAGGAAACACATAACAGTCACGCCAAAAACAACACACTGACAACACCGAAACGTAACATACGCCAAACTCTCTCATCATGTACTATGCACCTAAGCATCCACTGACCCTGCTCTGTGACTTTAGTTGGTTTGGGGCATATCTCAGTGTGCTGTTAGAGTGTGCTGAGAGTGTCACCAAAAAATTAAGGAAATTTGTTAAGTGGAGGACAAAACATGCCAGGTCTAAAAAACTACACATATCTACTGCAGATAAACAGTAACTGAAAGCCATGCCCTAAAGAAATAGAGGAAGAAATCACGAAAAAAAAAAAGACAAAGGGAATGCAAGATATATCTGTCCCTTCTATTCCCTGAGGTCTCATCAGAAATTGTTTCAGTGGGAGTGTGGCAGTTAAAAAGCCATTTTTAAGGAGGGGAACCGGGAAGAAAAGGCTAATATGCTGTGCCAAAATAAACAAGAACGGACTCAAACTCAGTGGCAACAGGTCTTGTGAAGTGAGTGTCAACAGCCACTGCTAAAACTTGCTGAAAGATTTGTCATGGTTTGGGAATCTTGTCAAAATTCATTTAATTATGAATGCAAAAAAGTAACATCAGATTATAAACCATCATTCACTAACATCTGGAACTCATCTGATTGCTGTGTCAGTGATCACCGTCACTGTCAAAACATTATTGATGCACAAAAGGCACTGAATAGAAAACACACAATGGAACATAATCTGTCATGGGTTGAAAAGCCAGACTTCAACATGATTTAAGCAGTGTGGGATTACCTTGACAGAGACTTTTAAAGAAGGCAGCTAACATCCAAAGAAGAGCTTTGAATGTCCTTCAAGAAGCCTGTAGTCATTTCATTAACGAAAAGAAATAGCAAGGAAGCTTGCCTAAGCAAGTTGAGGTCGTGTGAAGAATAAAGGTTTACCTTACCTAAACCAAATATTGACTTTTAAGTTCTTTAGAATTGTGCAGACTGTTTTTACTGTCAACACTGTATTTCCATTTATGCTGAAAATGTGTAATACAGTAAAAAGTTAAACTGTTATTTTATCAGTATAGTAGACATGTATATTAAATGCATAGATGCTGACATTGCACCTTTTCACTGTTAAAGCAATGTAGAAAGATGAAATATTTTGGAAAGAAGTCAAGACAACATGCAGGAAATCTATTTCCTGTTCATAGACTCAAAGATATATACACACAGTATATACAGTGTGTGTATATACACGCATCATGGACATGAATGTCATGGCAACAAGGATTTCTTTGAACTGTTCTTTTTCCAGCGTGGAGTGATTGTACAGTGTACATATTTAATTACTAAAAAATTTTTGATTGAACAAGTTTGAATTTATTTTCTGATTTTCTCCAGTCCACACAGAGTCAGAATTATTCAGGATCAAACATATACATACACTCACTTAAATATTTTAATAAGTGGCGCTGAAAGTGCAACAGTGTCTTTCAAATTGACAAGGACAATGCCTATTAACTTGTGATTAGTGATTATGATTAAATGCGACTTGTAGTTTCTGTTTGCCAGCATTAAAAATGGATTTGTTTGACAGGACCTATTTGGTTGACCAACACAACATTGGGAAAGTAAAAAGAACTGAATAAAACCGGAAAAGGATAAGTTGGGAAGGTCTCTTGGAGCCAACAACTGCAGATCTCTCCATCATCAGTTCAAACAGTAGTGCATAAGTACAAGTTATTCTGATATGTCATCACTTTTTCAAAGTCTGGAAGAATACAAGAGATGATTAGTTAGCATGTTCAGAAACACCCCAGGAACCACCAAGGCTTAAAGCTGGTACAACAAACTAGATGAAGTAATAAAGGAGAAAGACTACCTCCAAGATTCTTCACCTCAAATCAAAACCCAGATAGTTTAAAACTTGGACACAAAAGCACCTGGTAAGGTGCAACTTGGAAAAATTTAACCAATTATTAGTGGGGGTGTATGTATATATTTGAGCCTGTGTGGATTAGAGAACCCCCCCCCCCCCCCTCTCCCCCCCAAAGAAAAAAAATCTAAAATCCTATACACCCAATTCTGGAATTTTAAAGTAATTAAAGATATATGGCGTCCAAAGCATTCCACCCTGAAAAAATAACAGTTCAAAGAAATCATTAAAAGCCCCAAATTACCATGAGGTTCATGGTAAGACTTAAAAACCTGAACTGGGAAAACAAGGACTGAATCATTTCCTTGCTGTTGGCCAATTGTTCATTGTTTGCGTTCTGCAAGCTGATGGGATGAAGTTTTACAATATAACTTGCCTCCATTGAGACTCAAATGTAAACATCCCCTGGATAGTCTGAAAAACGTCAGGATGTTTAACAAATAAAGAATTGTACAACCTCTCACCCATAAACAATGAATACTTTAATCTTGGATATCTGTTGGGGGATGGTCCCGAAGTACAATTTCACATGTGAAATCGCATCCGTCTGACTTTAATGTCATGCCAGGGCAAGCCTGCTGGCTTGTCATAAGCACCTTCTGTTTGAAAAGTTGGTATCTGCAAAGCCTTCACACATATATCTGGCTGAATATTAACAGGTTTGTGCTAGTTTTATTTATGTTTATAGAGGGAAACTGTTATGATCTATGTTTATTTATGCATATATGCAACACAAATTATACAAAGACAAGAAAGACAAATACAAAGTCTTTGGTTTGGCACAGATATCCATATTCCAGATAACTTGTTAGTACCATTTACTGGCACAACCTTTTTCCATGGAAATCAGTTCTCTTGCGATGTACTTATCTTGGGACAGAGTCCAGGTATTTCCTTGCCAAAAGCCTGCTGCTGCAGCATGTATTTCTTATGTGATTCTTATTCTGTGCTCTCATTTTTTTTTTCAGTTGTGGTTATTGAGGGGGGAGAAAAAAGAGTTCATTGGAAAGAGGGAGCAAAGAGAGAAAGGGGGTCTGCAGAGCAGACTTCATCACAATCTTTCAAAGAAGAGGGCTGAGCTGATAGTCTACTCACTAATCATATTCTTCAGATATATATCGTATCTCTTAGATAGTTTAGTTTACAGTCAGTTGCAGAAGAAATGTCTACCATCGTTGTAGCACTCCTGGTTTTCCTGACTATCCATGGAGGTAAGTATAGCTGAACAACTGATGAAAATACAAAACATTTATTGCTCAGAAATGTGCATTTGACACCTAATGGCAGCAACAGAATTTTCATTTTTGTCACGTGCATGTGAATTTTAACCTGCAATAGATGCTTGCCTTACCTTGTTTGTCTCCAGACACTAAAATCATTCTCTAACTTATCTAAAAGCCTCAGGTATCAGTCCTAGATGCCAATGCCTCTTTAAGGAGAAAAGGCCAATTGGACGTTTCATAAGCACCGTGGATATTTACCCTGCAAACTCCTACTGCAAAAGCACTGAGATTATGTAAGTATTTCTATTGATTTGCCCTCATAAAACACTTGAACCATATGCATACATCTGCCGTCTCGTATCTGTCTTCGATCCTGCAGTGCTACTCTCAAGAAGGAGGGGCAAAAGATTTGTCTGGACCCCAATGCTCCATGGGTCAAACAAGTGCTTAAAAGTAAAAAGATTACGTGAGTGTAACTTTACTGTACTTTGGTAACTGTTGAATTGAATTGAATTGAATTGAATTGAATTGAATGAATGCTTTATTGGCCATATGCAGGTTGCCCCGCAGAGGAATAGTACCCCCCCCCCCCCCCCGACTTACACACACAACAAAGATATCACATGGGAATACAGTCGGAGATCGGCAGCGTTGCAGAGAAAACACTGAAAAATTACACAACAATGGGAAAAAGTACAAGAGGAAGAAAAGAGACCTCTTCTCACGCTGGGCACCTATGGGAGGACAGCATGAGAACAGGAAACAAAAAAAACTCCTCTGCACAGAGAGCACATTAATGTCCACATCACAACATTAGAGCACGTGACTGGCCACAGGGGTGGATAGGGGGGTGGGGGGTAATCCGAAGGAACACAGCAGTCGTCCTACACAGCGCTACCATTTCAGCGCGGCATGCATACCCGCCGTCTTCCCCCGCAGGAAACAAGCATCGAAGGCGTTTGGAAAGGGAGGGGGAGTTAGTAGATACCAGTGCATATAAAACCTTATTTAAACAAGAAGCATATTACTTTTTTCAGAATCCGGATAAGCAGGGAGAGCAAGATGTCTGCAATGACTGAGAAACATATTTTAACACAACCCCACCTTCATTTTTTACATTAGGGTGAACTGGAAACCTTGTGTGGCTATTGTGTTTGCATGCTTAGTCATGGATCAGGAAAAGGTTCAATTTCTTACAAAAGGAATTAAAAGCACCCACTTCCCCTTAACATATACAATTACAGGAAGATATTCACGATACCAGGAAAACAGTTAATCGTTAATGATTAACTTGTCACTAGGAGTGTCACTTCCATTTTTTGCTTTTGTTAACAGGAAGTGGCTCCTACATTTTTGTTGGTTCCAATGAAAGAATAAAAAAATATACAATTGGTCATTTTATTGCATTCAAATTAATCAAAAAAATTTTGATTTTTATTTTACATTTTTTTCTGTGAGCCAAGTGAAATAGTATTCCCCTTAAAACATGAACATTTTCTTTTCTGTAGGCAGACACCTTGAAGAATATACCTTCCCTGATTTGGCTAAGATGGACAGAGGATAGACACATGGAAAATAGAAGCACAGACTGCAGTTATAGAACATAAACTGGGTTTTGTTTGAAGGTGTAGAAGCAGGATTGTTTATACCCGTTTTCACTTTACAGCACTTAACTGTGTTCTCTTATTATTGATGTGAACTATCTGTGTTTGTATTTCCTTAAAAATATATCCTTATATACATTACATGTTCATTTATTAATACATTGTGGGGATAAACCTTATTAACTAACGGTAAGGAGGGACTAGATAGTGGGCAATGAGGACAGAGCACAACAGCAAGTCATGAAATGGGTTTAAAACTTTATTAGAAGAGTTGGCATTTAATGGTTTGTATATCACATATGACTGTGTGACTGTTCCATGTGCTGTGCTACATACCATACATTTTGTCAAGGACATTTTTGCTGCCTTTGAAATGTCAGGAAAAAATTGTGGAAAAATAAATCTATTCATCCATTTTCTTAACTGGTTATCCAATGCAGAGTCATGGTGGGGCTGGAATCCTGCCCAAAATGTCATAGGGTGAGAGGTTAACAGGTACAGTCTATTCAGGTATATTGTCCATTGCAGGGTAAAGCAAAAAGGAGAATTTCTTGGATTGTGTCATGTAGACTATGGCACACAGTGAGATTATATTTTCAATGGAAGGAGATTGCCACCTCTTGGACAAAGATGCATACCATTAGGATTGTCTCATTTACTGAATACCTCTATAGCAGCTGAAAGCAATTATGTTCTTTCAAAATTAAACAGTTTTTACTGTGCCCTTTTCAAGAAAAATCCTTAGCTGGTGTATAACCATAGTCATTTATGCTTCTTCTGAGCTGACTGCAGAACAACTAGTATTTTAGTTTTAAACACAGTAACAAAGTTAACAATTAAAAAAATGTACTATGTGCTTGTTTTGTATCATCACTGCTGGTTTGAATAAAGGCTTATGAATAAAGGAAATACAGTCACCTCTTTTTAGGACTGTGATTTCAAAAGCAACAGCAGATATTTGATCTTAGCCTATGAAAGTTATGCTGACATACCGAATGTCACACCACTTCCCAGTTACACAGCTGCTTTTTATTCCCCCTTTGACTTTCCCTAACTCTCTACTCCCTTCAGATCTGTTCTCTGTGGTTCTGTAACTCCTGTTTTCCTACTTTTCCCACTGACTTACATGCAAATGTTAACACACTGGGATATCATGTTGATTTACTGCCAAACTGTAAATAATGTTGCAATCTTGTTCTCAGTCTCCCAGTGCTTCCCATGTGAAAAAGAAATAGTAAAAACTTATATGTGATTACTCATGAAAGTGGCCACTTTCTAATTACTTTCATACATTGTTTTAGTAAGTATCCAAAACATACAAGTTTCATTATATAATTTTTCAAGGGATCTTATATCTGTTTTCACTCTTATATGCTTTTCATACAAGTTTCACACAAGACAGATAAACTTTATAACATTTATATATATCTTTTCCATATGGGTTTTCTCAGCCATTATGTTGAATTATGCTTAGAAAGTAAAAAACAGAAAAAAGAAAAGAAAAAAAGAAATGTAGATCACATGCACGATATAAATCATCATATACAGTGGGGCAAAAAAGTATTTAGTCAGCCACCGATTGTGCAAGTTCCCCCACTTAAAATGATGACAGAGGTCAGTAATTTGCACCAGAGGTACACTTCAACTGTGAGAGACAGAATGTGAAAAAAAAAATCCATGAATTCACATGGTAGGATTTGTAAAGAATTTATTCGTAAATTAGGGTGGAAAATAAGTATTTGGTCACCTCAAACAAGGAAAGTCTCTGGCTCTCACAGACCTGTAACGTCTTCTGTAAGAAGCTTTTCTGTCCCCCACTCGTTACCTGTATGAATGGCACCTGTTTGAACTCATCATCTGTATAAAAGACACCTGTCCACAGCCTCAAACAGTCAGACTCCAAACTCCGCCATGGCCAAGACCAAAGAGCTTTCGAAGGACACCAGGAAAAGTATTGTAGACCTGCACCAGACTGGGAAGAGTGAATCTACAATAGGCAAGCAGCTTGGTGTGAAAAAATCAACTGTGGGAGCAATCATCAGAAAATGGAAGACATACAAGACCACTGATAATCTCCCTCGATCTGGGGCTCCACGCAAGATCTCATCCCGTGGGGTCAAAATGATCATGAGAACGGTGAGCAAAGATCCCAGAACCACACGGGGGGACCTGGTGAATGACCTGCAGAGAGCTGGGACCAAAGTAACAAAGGTCACCATCAGTAACACACTACAACGGCAGGGAATCAAATCCCGCAGTGCCAGACGTGTTCCGCTGCTGAAGCCAGTGCATGTCCAGGCCCGTCTGAAGTTTGCCAGAGAGCACATGGATGATACAGCAGAGGATTGGGAGAATGTCATGTGGTCAGATGAAACCAAAGTAGAACTTTTTGGTATAAACTCAACTCGTCGTGTTTGGAGGAAGAAGAATACTGAGTTGCATCCCAAGAACACCATACCTACTGTGAAGCATGGGGGTGGAAACATCATGCTATGGGGTTGTTTTTCTGCCAAGGGGACAGGACGACTGATCCGTGTTAAGGACAGAATGAATGGGGCCATGTATCGTGAGATTTTGAGCCAAAACCTCCTTCCATCAGTGAGAACTTTGAAGATGAAACGAGGCTGGGTCTTCCAACATGACAATGATCCAAAACACACCGCCCGGGCAACAAAGGAGTGGCTCCGTAAGAAGCATTTGAAAGTCCTGGAGTGGCCTAGCCAGTCTCCAGACCTCAACCCCATAGAAAATCTGTGGCGGGAGTTGAAAGTCCGTGTTGCTCGGCGACAGCCCCAAAACATCACTGCTCTCGAGAAGATCTGCATGGAGGAATGGGCCAAAATACCAGCTACTGTGTGTGCAAACCTGTGTGAGAGATACACATATTGACGGGGCCGGGTTATGTTAAAAAGTATTGTTGTTATACTTTGGTGGTCATTGGTTCAAAGGTACCCTACACTTCTTTTTTTGTTTGCTTGTTTGTTCTGGTGTATTTTTCATTTGAACTGTTATTCTGCCAGAGTACTCATATTTACAAGCTGGCATTGAACGCCCCATTGGTGTGTCAGGAAAACTCTTTTGTACGTATGTTCCTTGAAGGGGATTGGAGTCGTTCTTTTTTCCACCGCAGCGAAGGGCTAGGAGTTGGAGAGGAGCTGCTGTATGTTTTTGTTATCGATCTGATTGTGAAATAAAGCATATGCAGTGAGAAAGCAACTCTCGGAGTCATCCCTGCCTAAAAGCTGCAACACCTGGTAAAGACCTATAGTAAACGTTTGACCTCTGTTATTGCCAACAAAGGTTATGTTACAAAGTATTGAGTTGTATTTTTGTTATTGACCAAATACTTATTTTCCACCCTGATTTACGAATAAATTCTTTACAAATCCTACCATGTGGATTGATGGATTTTTTTTTTATTTTTATTTATTTTTTTTTTTTCCACATTCTGTCTCTCACAGTTGAAGTGTACCTCTGGTGCAAATTACTGACCTCTGTCATCATTTCAGGTGGGGGAACTTGCACAATCGGTGGCTGACTAAATACTTGTTTGCCCCACTGTAGCTGCACCTCAGTACTCATCAAAATGTGACTGTTCTTTTCATTAAATTTTCAAATAATATATATACAGTATAACATCAAGAATCAAATGTAATCAAAGGTAAGCATTGCATTAATAGAATATTTTCCGAAAAAAACATGATAGGAATAATGGGAGATTTCCATTTGCACAATATTACAAGTCTGGCCTTTAAAGGGTCCTGAACTGTAAACTCTTTAGATGAAGCTGTGCTATTGGTGAAATGGTCTGGAAAAAAAGAGCATTATGTACAACTTGTTTCCCAGTTCATGTAGAAAAAGATTTTAAAGATTTCTTCCTAGAAGGCTACAAAGCTGGCCTGAACCAAAAAATATGCAAATTGCTTGCTGGTATTTGTGGAAAAAAGTGGTAGGCTTGACCTTGACATTGCTGGTGTAACTTTGTTTGTGGTAGCATTATGTTACAGTTTACATCCATGCATATGCTTTTAAAGCAAATACTAGTGAACCATCAGGTGATTTGAATTTTCTTCTGCTGACAGATAACTTTCTGGTAAATTATGTTTGCTTATGTTGCTTTGGTTAAACTTACCATTGATTGTTCCTTTGTTCTGGTCCTATATCCAAAACGTGTGTGGGTCATGATATCATTAACTGCATCACTGGGTACAACCAAATGAAGGGTTTTTCCTTTTGTATAGTACTGTTTATTTACTTTAAAGTAACCTCTTGAGTTGTACTGTATGCAGTGTTTTACATTTCAAACCATTTAGCTGCATAAATGAGTTTGTCAATTGGATAAATAATCTTACTCCTGTTTCTTTGTTTAGATTGTATTGTTTGGTCTAACCTATTTCTTAATGGTAGAGACTAATGATGTTCAGGTGTGTATAAAGTCTGTATAAATCAAGTGAGAGTTTGACGACCGGGGTTGTTTTGAGATGGTAGAGTGGAGATGCCAGGAGATAAATAAATTTGACCAGTCTGCTGATTCTTTCTACTTATCACTTTCCTTAGTACTTGCTCTACAGTACTTGACTACACAGCAAATTCAAAAGTGTTAAATTTTTTGGTGTTAATAGTCTCCTTGCAAAAGTAGAGTTAATTTTACTCTAAGCAGAGTCACATTCTTTTAATGTAACTCTGAGGTGTAAAATGATAGTAGTTAAAATCGAGTGTTAAAAATGAGTGTTTCTCTGTCAAATCTGGAGGTGTTACAATGGAAACATTAACTCTTGACCTCTTAATTCTGAACTCCTACAGGGGCTATGACACCAACAGAGTAAATTCACAGACTCCGCCCCCAGCACGGCTCCAATCGAAGCTGAAGTGAAGCCGTTTCAGAACATTTTGCTCTACATATTTGAGTTGTTTGCCATGCTTGGTAAGTCATTTTTTCAAAGATTGTTTCAATTGTTATTAGCTTTTACTTCTGTGGCTCTTTGGAGTTGAGACAAAGCTGTGTGAAAGGCATTAGCCATGTTGCTCGGTGATAGCATAATATTCTGTTTTAGCTAGCTGAAAGGTATTGTTTGCGGGCAAATACCACAGCCTTGAAAAAAAGCTTGCATGTGAATTTTCAGTCAAATTTTTGGTCAAATACACCTAAAACAATGTCTAGAATGTGAAATGTTGGTATAATGGTGCTACTTGAAGCCTGAAAACGATCGCCCATAAAAAAACCGAGCAAACAGCAGTAGCAGACGTCCTGACTGGATTCTACGTTAGCATTTAGATCCCTCCAGAGTTTTGTGCACACAGTTTAGGTAAAAATGAAAAAGGTTGAGGTTTTACATTTAGTTCAGTATTACCTGTTGCCTGTGTCTTTGTCTTTTGGGAAAATACTTTACACAAGTAATGGCTCAAAGAGGATTCCTTTTTTTTTTTTTACTGTGCTGCAATTGTTTACTGGATTATTTGTGCCATTAATTAGTGTCAACTAATTTTTATTCAATCTCCGCACAGGATATGCTTGTGAAGATGGAATATGGGGAGAGCAGAAGTGCGTTGAAGTTCCACAAAGGGATGAATGAAGGACATGCATATTGTATTGAAGCAATAAGTGTTGAGAATGCTGTTATTTGCATTTACCATGTCAGACCTTTTGATAAACACAATTCTAATGAAAGTGAGAACATGTACACTGTTACATCTTTCAGAAAATGTTTTGAAATTGTGGTGCACAGTTCAGAATAAATGTTTTTCAAAAACCATTGCATCTTTTTAGTAAATGTTTATTTCCAAAAGAAATTTCTAGAAGTTCAGAACAGTAAAATTCCCGCTTTTTAGAATGAATTAGAAGATAACTCTTACGTAGTTAAACTAAAATACTCTTTGAGAGTTAATATATAAACTCTTAACACCAAGTGTTAAATTATCAACTCCAGACAGATTTGGTGTTTAACACTAAATCAGAGTTAACGTACCAACTCTCCAAAAAGAGTTAAATTAACACTTTCTGGTGTGGACCCATATAGACACTTTAATAGTGTTGAAATCAAATCCGACAGTGTTAATTTGGACATGCTGGATTTGCTGTGTACTTTAGACTATTTTTGTTATGGTTTGTCTTGCCAGACTCAAACCCAGGACTCAGGAATGAAGGTTCAGTGAATTTATTTATAGTGTTGGTGCAGATAGTGCTACATGCAAAGTTTTCTTAAAGTGCTATGTTCAAAAGTCCCATATGTACAAAATCCACTGGAAGGAAGGTTCAGTTAATCCAAGTCCCCGAGCCTCTGAGTCTCTCGAACAGAATCGCCTAACTTGGCCAAGCAGCACTCTCACAGAACTCCGCTGCGCTGTCCTACGCACAAGAAGAGACACATTAGAAATTTTCACCAAATAAATTGGAAACAAAGATTTACAGACAGGCACAGTAAAGACTACCACAGTTACACAACACTCAGGTCGTGTCCAAATTCATGGGCTGCATCCTCCTGAGGCTGCATTTGTAGACCGATTACGTCACAGCGACGCGCCGAAAGCTGTCCAAATTTGTAGACTGTCACTGTCGCTACCCGATCCGTACCGGAAACCCATGGGTACCCCGCATGTGCAAATCTTACGTCACTTCCTCTCTTTGCCAACATTGCGACATTCAATATATTTCAATGATACGGTTAGTGCCCAGTTAGCTCCTAGCATTTCTCAACAGCTCTGCCTCCTTTTCGACTACCAGGACATTTAAACAATGGATAATCCGTATACAAACAAATTTATGCTTTTCTCCTCAACAGAGAGCGTTCCCCGATTGAACAACGCCGTAAAATAAGAAGAATGGCGCCTAATTACAGAGTTAATAATACAGACTTTGTAATATGTCACGTGAAGATTCATCAGCCAGATGAAGTGTTTACTGACAATTGACAGTGATAGCAGACATCACCATCACTATTCCAATCAATCTTCTCCACACAGACAAGCATAAACACACTCGACTATCACTAAATCAAATTTAACACACGTTTGTAATGACGCTAATTCAGTTTACAATATGGTTCATTCGATCGGTCAGCAGGCGGCAGTATCCTCATACACTGGGGAGTAAACTCATTAAACGAACAGAAGAAGAAGAAAACCCCTGCACATGCGCGGTACGGATCGGGTAGACCCGATTTGTATGGTCCGACTTTGCACATGCGCAGTAAGGATCGGTGAGTTCTGATCCATAACTATCTTTTTATTTTTCGTTTTTGTCTACATCATATTGAAATGTTTCATTATTGGAAACATTTTAAGAGATAGTTATTATTCTTAACATCTTAACAGATACTCTGACCTGTAACTATCGTAAAACGCTTCGACCGGAAGTAGACATCTTTCGCGCATGCGGGGTACCGATCGGGTTTCCGGTACGGATCGGGTAGTGACAGCGTCCTCCTTTTCCCCGAATTTGAAGGATGGGTCGGGTGTGTCCTTCGTGGCCCACCATATCCCAGAATTCATAGCGCGGCCCAGCCAAACTCCAGTTTCCAACAATGGCGGCCGCTACTAAGTTTTAAAATTACTCTTACTAATCTTTCTGGGTCACAAAATAAACTTTTAACATATTTTCAGGCGAGAATGTGGGTATGTAAACATCAAATATCTTCTCGGTTTATCAAGATATCGCATATTTGCAAAAGTGCTTCGATGTTTTCAGAGACGTCTGCTACCCACCAGCTCGATAGCTAACTGGGAGCTCGAGGGTCACTGAAGCCGCCGAGAACGGCACAACTCCTGGCACATCATTTTCAGATCACCGCGGACTTAAGCTACTCAGGTTAAACATAATATATAAGTCACTTAGACAACCTAAAAATGTTATTGTCGGGCTTTTTTCAGTGTTTTGTTTTGTTTGTTTGTGAGTCAATCAGTTTGGCTGAGATTAAAGTTATTAGATTAGATTAGATAAAATAAAACTTTATTAATCCCCCGGGTGGGTTCCTCCTTGGTTTTCACACAGCTCACTAAACGTCAAACAGAAAACTGATAAAAAAGAAGTATGAGACGGTCGAGAATTTACGTCAGTGTCCTGTTATATTTTAGATAGCAAGGAGCAGACGGCCGAGTTTATTAAACTCCACCGAGACAGCGGTGACGCTAATCAGAAGTCTAGACCATCCAATTTCCCCAGACGTTTACTTCCGGCCTACCCGACCTTCTGAGGACGCGACCCACGTAGACCGCGAAGGCCGGGTCCTCAGGAGGATGCAGCCCATGAATTTGGACACGACTTGTAAGTCAGGACCCACCTTAAATACCAACAGGTGATACACAGGTTCTTGATTGATTCAGGTGTGTGCAGGAGAGGCTGGGGATCCCAGGAGGATTCCCCCCTGCAAAGCAGGTAACCACACACAGAGCAGCAAGCATACAAACAGAGAGAGTCAAAGAAATGTTTAGGTAATCCAAATTTACCAGACAAAGAACAAAAAACAAAAACAAAATAATCATCACCATACAGGTCTTTAAGTGACTTATTGCCAAGGTCTAATAGTCTAACCTCTAAATGTACCATCCAGTAAAGATGGAGGGAAAAAGTGATTTGCAGTTAAAGGAGGCTGACACTTTCAGCTCTTATATATTTATTGGAAGTTTTAGCAATAACATTTTTAGTGTTCATTAGAAGTTAGGAGTTCATGAAGAGTGTTCATTTACTTGGAATTAGCGGGGGAGGTTATATCAGTACAGAACTGAAACTGCTGGGTGACTCAAAGTCATCTAGTGCATCATAGCAAAAATATACTAAAACAAGGCAACATTTTACACTCCTGCTCTCTCTTCCTTCCTTTCTCTCTCTCTCTCTCTCTCTCTCTCTCTCACACACACACACACACACACACACACACACACGGATACACTGTAAGTACAAAATAATATTAAATAGCAATAATTAATATCAGCAGCATCATTCTGGCTTTTGATCCGCACTATGGACAACAGCCATAGTTAGAGACCAGGCAACAGACAAAATAATTGAAGCATAAGCCATAAACTCACACCACTCTTCAATTAGGCTATCACAAGCCCCAAACAGATTCAGCATTGACAAGGTAACCTAAAGACAAGTGTAATGTCCACAAGCCTGGAACAAAGAAGAGAGAGAAGCCCTTTTAAACCTCAGGTCTTCACAGAGAAGAAGCACATTCATTTATCTCCAAAAGTTGATTCTGTTCATCACAACGTAGCTTTTTAAGTGGGAGAAACGTTTTGTCACTCATCCAAGTGACTTCTTCAGTCTCAGCTGACTGCAGGTTTCCCCAATCTTATAAACAGTACATTTGCATAATGACTGAAACCAGCCCACTGAAGGAACAATGGGCTCATTTATAAAATTCTTTATTCAATAATAATTTCTGACCATCTTCTGTATTTCACACAAAAATATTGCAATATGAGTACATATTTTGTACTGAGACAGAGTCCAGCCCCTCTCCAGGAGACTGGTTCCAGAGCCCAAGCCATGCGTAGAGGTGAGCCCGACTATATCTAGCCGGTACCTCTCAACCTCACGCACTAACTCAGGCTCCTTCCCCACCAGAGAGGTGACATTCCATGTCCCTATTGCCAGTCTTGGCAGCCGGGGGTCAGTCCGCCAGGGCCTCCGCTCCTGGCCGCCACCCGGCACACAATGCACCCGACCCCTATGGCACCTCCTGCGGGTGGTGGGCCTGTGGGAGGATGGGCCCATGTCTCCTCTTCGGGCTGTGCCCGGCCGGGCCCCATGGACTAAGGCCCGGCCACCAGACGCTCGCCCTCGGGCACCCTCCCCGGGCCTGGCTCCAGGGCGGGGCCCCGGTAACCCTATCCCGGGCAAGGTAAACTGTTCCCTCGATATCCTTTTCATAAGGGTCTTCTGAATCGCTCTTTGTCTGGTCCCTCACCCAGGACCAATTTGCCATGGGAGACCCTACCAGGGGGCAAAAGCCCCCAGACAACATAGCCCCTGGGATCCCTGGGACACACAAACCCCTCCACCACGATAAGGTAGCGATTCAAGGAGGAGAAAGGGAGCCACCAGGCTGAAGAAGGAGTCCTATCGGGCTTGGTTAGCCTGTGGGACTCCGGAGGCAGCCGACAGGTATCGACAGGCCAAGCGGAATGCGGCTCGGGCAGTGGCTGAAGCAAAAACTCGGGTGTGGGAGGAGTTCGGAGAGGCCATGGAAAAAGACTTTCGGACTGCCTCGAAGAGATTCTGGCAAACCGTCAGGCGTCTCAGAAGGGGAAAGCGGTGCTCTACCTGCACTGTGTATAGTGCTGGCGGAGCGCTGCTGACGTCGACTGAGAAAATTGTCAGGCAGTGGATGGAATACTTCAAGGACCTCCTTAATCCCACTGACACGTCTTCCGAGGAGGAAGCAGAGTCTGGGGATGAGGGGAATGACCCGCCAATTTCCGGGGGTGAGGTCACTGAGGCAGTTAAACAACTCCTTGGTGGCAGAGCCCCTGGTGTTGATGAAGTCCGCCCCGAGTTCCTGAAGGCTCTGGACGTTGTAGGGCTGTCCTGGTTGACACGCCTCTGCAATGTTGCGTGGAGATCAGGGGCAGTACCTGTGGACTGGCAGACCGGGGTGGTGGTCCCCATCTTTAAGAAGGGGGACCGGAGGGTGTGTTCCAACTACAGGGGGATCACACTCCACAGCCTCCCTGGGAAAGTCTATGCCAGGGTGCTGAAAAGGAGAGTTCGTCCGCTAGTCGAACCTCGGATACAGGAGGAACAATGCGGTTTTCGTCCTGGTCGCGGAACACTGGACCAGCTCTTTATCCTCTCAAGGATACCTGAGGGTGCATGGGAGTTTGCCCAACCAGTCTACATGTGTTTTGTGGACTTGGAGAAGGCATTCGACCGTGTCCCTCGGGGTGTCCTGTGGGAGGTGTTGCGGGAGTATGGGGTGTCTGGCCCATTGCTACGGGCCATTCGATCCCTATACAACCGTTGCAAGAGCTTGGTTCGCATTGCCGGCAATAAGTCGGACTCGTTCCCGGTGGGTGATGGGCTCCGCCAGGGCTGCCCTTTGTCTCCGGTTCTGTTCATAATTTTTATGGACAGGATTTCTAGGCGCAGCCAAGTGGCGGAGGGCTTTCGCTTTGGTGGCCTCAGAATCTCATCTCTGATTTTTGCGGATGATGTGGTTCTGTTGGCTTCATCGGGTGAGGGCCTCCAACTCGCACTGGAACGGTTCGCAGCCGAGTGTGAAGCAGCGGGAATGAGGATCAGCACCTCCAAATCTGAGGCCATGGTTCTCAGCCGGAAAAGGGTGGAGTGCCCACTCCGGGTTGGGGATGAGTTCCTGCCCCAAGTGGAGGAGTTCAAGTATCTCGGGGTCTTGTTCGCGAGTGATGGGAGAAGGGAGCCGGAGATCAACAGACAGATTGGGGCTGCAGCTGCAGTGATGCGGACGCTGCACTGGTCCGTCGTGGTGAAGAGGGAGCTGAGTGTAAAAGCGAAGCTCTCAATTTACCGGTCGATCTACATCCCTACCCTTACCTATGGCCATGAGCTGTGGGTAGTGACCGAAAGAACGAGATCGCGGATACAAGCGGCAGAAATGAGCTTCCTCCAAAGGGTGGCTGGCCTCTCCCTTAGAGATAGGGTGAGAAGTTCGGCCATCCGGGAGGGGCTCAGAGTAGAACAGCTGCTGCTCCACATCGAAAGGAGCCAGCTGAGGTGGTTCTGGCATCTGACAAGGATGCCCCCTGGGCGCCTCCTGGGTGAGGTGTTCCAGGCATGTCCCACCGGGAGGAGGCCCCGGGGCAGACCCAGGACACGCTGGAGAGATTATATCTCTCGGCTGGCCTGGGAACGCCTTGGTATTCCCCCGGATAAGCTGGAGGAGGTGGCTGGGGAGAGGGAGGTCTGGGCCTCTTTGCTTAGGCTGCTGCCCCCGCGACCCGGCCTCGGATAAAGCGGATGAAGATGGATGGATGGATGGATGGATGGATGGATGGAGTACATATTTTCTGTATATAAGTGGTAAAGTTTCAGTGCTTTAAACTTTTTTGCCCTAGTAGACCCATTGTCAACAAGTTCTGTTATGTAATGGACTGCTTTGATTCCTTCCAACATAAGTGAGGCTACTCATGTATACTCTTGACCTTATTCTATCATATACAGTGGCTTGCAAAAGTATTCAGCTCACTTGAACTTTCCTAAATTTTGTCACATTACAGCCACAAACATGAATCAATCTTATTGGAATTCCACGTGAAAGACCGATACAAAGTGGCAGAAACTGCAGAAATCTAGAGCTTAGGTGGGGGAATCTGTCCATAGGACAACTATTAGTCATGCGCTGCACAAAGTTGGCCTTTATGGAAGAGTGGCAAGAAGAAAGTCATTGTTAACAGAAAACCATAAGAAGTCCCATTTACAGTTTGCCACAAGCCATGTGGGGGACACAGCAAACGTGTGGAAGAAGGTGCTCTGGTCAGATGAGACCAAAATGGAACTTTTTGGCCAAAATGCAAAACACTATATGTGGCGGAAAACTAACACTGCACATCACTCTGAACACACTCTGTCAAATATGGTGGTGGCAGCATCATGCTCTGGGGGGACTTCTCTTCAGCAGGGACAGGGAAGCTGGTGAGAGTTGATGGGAAGATGGATGGAGCCAAATACAGGGCAATCTTGGAAGAAAACCTGTTGGAGTCTGCAAAAGACTTGAGACTGGGGCGGAGGTTCACCTTCCAGCAGGACAACGACCCTAAACATAAAGCCAGGGCAACAATGGAATGGTTTAAAACAAAACACATCCATGTGTTAGAATGGCCCAATCAAAGTCCAGATCTAAATCCAATCGAGAATCTGTGGCAAGATCTGACAACTGCTGTTCACAAACGCTGTCCATCTAATCTGACTGAGCTGGAGCTGTTTTGCAAAGAAGAATGGGAAAGGATTTCAGTCTGTAGATGTGCAAAGCTGGTAGAGACATACCCTAAAAGACTGGCAGCTGTAATTGCAGCAAAAGGTGGTTCTACAAAGTATTGACTCAGGGGGCTGAATATTTACGCACACATTTATTAAAAAAATGTTTGGAATCATGTATGATTTTCGTTCCACTTCTCTCGTGTACACCACTTTGTATTGGTCTTTCACGTGGAATTCCAATAAAATTGATTCATGTTTGTGGCTGTAATGTGACAACATGTGGAAAAGTTCAAGGGGCCCGAATACTTTTGCAAGCCACTGTAGGTTCCCAGTTAATATTTATATTGAGGTTGCTGCCTTCTCCTGTTGTGAGCTTATTTTGCTCGCTATTTGCTCTGTGTAATATCCAAACACATAATTACCTCTCACTGCATTTGGAAAGATTTTGGCAAAATCCCATTGCAACCTCCATTAAATGTACTGATGCATCAGTGCACATTCTCACAGATCTAAGATATCGTCAAGCATTATCAATTCAGTCAAACCTCTTATATTTACAGTCACTGAAGCATCTATTGGTTTTGTTTCATAGATAAAATTGAAAAGATAAGATTAACGGTCACAGCCTCTCTTCCTTGGGTGTTGCACTGACTCACCTTCAACTGGTTCTGTAAGGTATTTTCGTCTGAGCTGAGGGACATTGTGCAAGAAAATCCCCTTTTGCCCCTGTGATGCTGGGTCTTCTCATATCATACGGGATAGTGTAGATGCTAGTTTCAATCGAGTATCTGAAGAAGGTCAGCCTTTAAACAAAATAAATAAAAACCCACACCATCCTATCTCTAAATTACCACACATGTGAAAAATAATGGAAAAAGTTGTCATGTCACTACTGCTGCTTTCATGAACTCAAATGAGATACTATTACTGTCACATCCGCAGTGGCAGATGAGGGGAGGTTGGAAGTAGCACCCAAGATGCAAGCACTGACTTTGATGAGAGTGAGCTTTATTGTGACGGTGATAGAACAAACAGCAAAGGAGGTGGCAAGTGCTGAACCTAAGATTAACTAAACTGGAAAAACTAACACAAGCAGACCTGAAATGGAGACGCAGGGAGAATCAGGAAACCAACATAGGATGATGCAGGGAAATAACACAGATGAACCGGCAACAGGCAGGAGAACACACAGGGCTTAAATACACACAGCAGTAATCAAGGGACGAGAGACAAGAGGGGAACACACCTGGGAGAAATCAGAGCTGACGAGACAGGGGAAACGTAAACTGCACACACTCACATGAGACAGAGACCTTCAGAATAAAACAGGAAACTCACAGACACAGAGAACCAGACAAGACACTGAACTTACCAGATAGATTTACAAGCAGACAGTGTGACACCATGGACAGACAGAGGGAACACAGAGAAGTGGGAGCAGGCAGGCATAGATCAAAACCCTAACAAATGGCAAACCTTAACAAAAGATATAACAGAATAAACAAGAACATAGAATAATATAAAGAAAAACAAAACACTGAGTCATCAGACTCAGGACCATGATAATTACTATTTTAGTCAGACTTCAGAGGCATTTACCATTGATGCCCCTAAAACAGCTTTGTTGAATGTGACCAATGATCTGTCATTTAAAATAGTTTCAGGAAGTTATGAAGACTTGATTCTGTTGGACCTCAGTACTGCTTTTGATACTGTAGATGACAAGTCTTTTTTGTAATTCCCTGTGGTTTGTCTTGAAAATAATAACATTGGATGACTAATAACGTCTTCCAGTTAAACAGTGACAAACAATTTTTGCACCCTCCAGATCTCTTTCTCTGGAAATTGACCCTGTGCTCGAGAAAATGCTAACTTCCTGGTTTGAGACCGGGTGTGGGGTTGTACATTTCCAGTAGCTTTACTTTGCGGTCAATCGCTACTGCGAAGATATACTCCAAAATCATGTCCAAAACTCGAAAACGGAAAGATCGCGTTAAGTTACAAAGAGGAGAAGGTGGGAACACTCACCACTGTTGCGTCATAAAAAATCTAATGATCAATTTTGACGTTTAAAGAGTTTAGATCGATCAGTTGTTTACATCACTCAACACAAGCAGTACTGCATTACTGCATGCAGAAGACACATCGTCCACATTCAGAAGCACATCTCTGTATAGTGACTGGTCTTATGATTTAAACAGGAAAATGTTCAGCATTCAAACTACAGGACAAGAATAGTCAAACCAGATGTTTCCCCCATTATGTCGAGATCAGCTAGTCAAGTACACACCTACACAGCATGTTAACAAACCGTGAAAAAAGCCACACAAAAATGAGTGATTGCTGGTAACGGTTTCTATACATTAGTATGTACGAAGGGTATGTTGTGACTTACCTTAAAAATTACAGTGGTCCCTCGCTAATAACGCGGTTCACCTTTCACCTCGCTGTTTCGCAGATTTTTTAGTGCAAGTTTGCATGCTTATTTTTTCTTACGTCACATTGTGTCCTGCGTCCTGATCGCTGCAGACGATCTCATCCGTGCCGTCTCTCCTGTACAGTACAGAATCGCTGCATCGATCGCTAGCAGTGTGACTCTGAAGTGCAGTACTGTATGTCCACGATGCCCACGAAACGTTTTGCACCGTCAAAAAACAAAATTGGCTACTTGATTTCACCTATCGCTGGTTATTTTTAAAACATAACACCCGCGATAAACGAGGGACAGCTGAGAAATATAACATTTGAATCCATTTTCTCTTTTGCCCTGAGGCGCGGGGAAAACATATCGACAAGTCGATGAACATCATTTACAGATATATTGTGTAAATGCCCAAGACATCTATAGAAATGTAAATCGCCGCTTAATTCATTCATTTGCTTAACTTGTTTTGGACCGTAAACAGGGCGCGAATAGGACACCGGAAACAAAGCTCCCCACAGGAGTTTCCGCACCGGAAGTAGCATATGCTAACGTGCACATAATCAATTTAGGTAAATTCACCTCATATTTAAAGTCTTCAGTTGATCCAAAAAAAACTCCTATATTGACTTCATTTCATTGGCTCCCTGTTAAATCCAGAATTGAATTCAAAATCCTCACATACAATTTCTGGAATAATCAGGCTCCATCTTATCTTACTGACCTTATAGTACCATATCACCCCATTAGAGCAGCTCGCCTCTGAACTGCAGGCTTACTTGTTGTTCCCAGAGTATTTAAAAGTAGAATGGTTGGCAGAGCCTTCGGTTTTCCAGCCCATTTTTTATGGAACCAGCTTCCATGGGACACGTGGATCTACATCAAAATGATATTTGCGATGAAGGGGGAAAATGCGCTGGATCTTGTTTACACAAACATTCCCCGTGCTGCAGAGTTTGCGTGCTTCATTAACAAGCTGTATTGCCTGATCTTCAGTGTCAACACTTGCTAGTCAGAGTTCAATGAAGAAGTTGGTCTTGATGAACATGATGGTTTCTTCATCAAAACTTCCTTCTCCTTCAACTGCAAGATGCTTGAGGCCATAGTTGGCAAAACCTGGAGAAGATGCTGCTCCAAATAAGTGTACCTTCATCCCGTAGACAGTGAATGGAGTTTCAAGGTCACTGGTCTACCACCACAAGAACCATAGGTAATCGTGGTCACAAGCATGCACATGGAATTGGTAGAACGATATCACACATGAAAGTTCCCTGGGCCTCTTTGGAAGCGACACAAGACTCCGAGCAAGGTGTTTGTTAGCTCTGGACCAGTCAGGAGATGGTCATTTAGTGAAGTGCCTTGGAACTTGGCAGAGGCATCAAAGACGATACGAATCTTTCCAGGTTTTTGTGGATGATACACACCATGGTGTGGGATGTACTAAGCTGGGCCCTATTTCAGGAAGCCGGTTTAGTGCAAACTCTGAGTAAGTATACCCTGAGTTAATGAAAACTCTGGGTTTTCGGTTTCACAAAGCGAGTTTAGATTAATTCTGAGTGAGTTACTATGACGACACACTCCGTGAAGCTAACCTGCCCCCTAGCAGGTTTACTTCAACTAACCCTGACTTTCTCCGCCTCTTTGTCAGAAACCTGACTGTAGGAAGTGTCAGACATGGCGTGCTCCTTCCTTGAAGAGCCAGTAGATGTTGAAGCCCAAATTCTCCGCAGAGCTCTCCGCAGAGCTCTCCGCCGGGAGAGAGTGATTAGAGCGCGTTCGGACATTTTATCATTTCCTGATGATCTCCTGTGTGAACGTTACCGTTTTTCAGCACAATCTATAATTTATTTGAATAACATCCTCAGGCCTAATATTGCTCATGTGACACATCACGGACATTCTCTCAGTTCTGTACATATTATTTGTATTGTACTTCGGTTTTTTGCAAACGGGAGCTTTCTGTATAATATTGGTGACGCTGAGCACGTTTCCAAGGCTACCGTCTGTCGGGCAGTCAGGAATGTTACAGTTGCACTGAAACGTCTCCTGTACTCGTCTGTGGTGTTCCCCGGTCATAGACCCACAAGATTTATCAAAGAGGGATTCCACAAAATTGCAGGTATCAGGATGAACGAAACTTAATTCATGATGTGGTGATACTTGAACTACTACTTAAATTTTACATTTATTCTCACGGTTCCCAGGCGTGATTGGCTGTATAGATGGCACTCACATTCCAATCATTGCTCCTTCAGTGAATGAAGGAGACTATGTGAACAGGAAGTCTTTCCACAGCATTAATGCACAGGTACATAGTTCCCTGTAGCATTTCAAACTAACAAATTATTTCATTATAGTAATGGATGCTAATTTGTGTTCTCTGCACTGTGAAGATCATATGTGATGCTGCCAACATTATCACAAATGTGGAAGCCAACTGCTCAGCCTCTGTGAGTGGTGGTGGTGGAGGACCCCCACCTGTTTTTCGGGCCTCCGCTTTTTTTTCTGTTGGCTATAACGGGTCACATTTGAGCATACAGAGTAAGCAAATATGTACTTGTAATGTGCTCAGATAATTTCAATAAGTGCTTACAGAAAGAAAATTAATGTAGCCTCTAACTGCAATTGATTTACATCGGACAAACAGACCAAGCACTATGGCTCATAATACAATTACACCTTACCTGTTTGGACTATATTTTTATATTTCATTTTTACTTGCTGCCAGGAACGTTTGGGGCCTGTTGGGTTGCACCTGCGCTCACATCACGTCACAAAATAAAATGTATAAAATACAAAATAAAATAAAATATAATAAAATAACGTGTTAAATGGGTGGAAATCCCTAGATCAATGTTTAAATTAACACTCACGCATTGACTCTGTCGGCTATGTTTTGCCATGCATCCTCCCTTTCTTTTGCAGCTGAGGCTGTGTTACTTTTTTTCTGCGGAATTTGCATGTTATCGGCATATGCTGCCATCAGAATTTCGGCCTCAAGCGCTGTAAAATACATTGACCGCGCCTTCTTTCCCTCCGTCTCCATGGTGACTCGCTTAATCTGTGCTCCACTAATCAGGGCTTTATGTATCCTCGTGCGCGCGCTTAACTTGGGGTTAAAGCAACTCCACGTTGACTGAACTAATTGTTATCAGCCTTTCTGAAACCGAATATTCTGAGTTGGACAGTTCGGGGTTACTTAACCCCGAGTATCGTTTTTCACTCTGAGTTTTCTAAACCGGCTTCCTGAAATAGGGCTCTGGTGTCTTGACAATGTGTTGCTCTGGGACCTTTTCAGCATCTCCATGGGCTAGGATCTCATCCATGAATTTCTTATAGTCCATGTAGTACTACTTGTTCTTCTTGAGCCTTTTTTCTAAACATTTGAGACGATGAATAGCACATGCCTTGTTGTTCAGCAGGTTAGGCCTTTCACTCTTGAATGGGAGTGGCATCTCAAAATTACCATCCTCCTTGTGCCTAATGGCAGTCTTATCTTTGTTAAAAATTTGAGATCTTCTTGAGAGACCTTTGTATCTTCTGCTGTTTCTCAACAAAGTCAGACTCCAACATCTTTAGGACCTCTGTGGAAGAGATCATTTCCTTTATTTGAGTTATGTAGACATAGTGAACCTTGTTGGTGAGGTTTGAAGAGGGCTGAATGTCAGGCACCACTTCCTTCACAATGACTTGGTGACTTACTTCGAAGGCATGTCCATAATCGAGACATGGATTTCCATAACCCACAATACTCCATCCCAGATCAGTTCTTTGTGCGAACGGCTGATTTTCCTTTCCAGACACAACCTCACAAGAAACAAGTGCTTGGGGGCAGTTTTACCCAATCAGCAGACCAACATCACAGCTTTGAAGTGGAGCGATCTCACTTGCAATGCATTTGAGATGAGGCCATGTCTGAATGTGATCTCGGTTTGCAGGTATACAATCTCTGGCATATGTTACTGGTAGGGAAATGGTCTTGAGTAGCACCCTCTGACTTGTAGACCTGAGAGCTTGCAACAGGACACAACTGTGTTTCTTGAAGACATGGTAGTGAACTTTAGCTGAGTCGATTCACCTTTGATATGCAGAGCTTGTGCAGTTTCTTCAAGAATAAAGGTTGTATCGCTCTGTGTATCAAGGAGTGCGTATGTAACCGGTTTCTGCTTCATCCCGCTGCAACAGTTCGGCCCAAACAGACTCCTCGACTCTGCGTTGTGTAGTGTTTTTAAAAAGACAAGGAGTCTCTGATCGTTCGTTGCCACTTTATTTCCTGAATTGAAACAACGGTGTATTATCAGTGCACAGGCTCGCCATACACCACTCCGCACAGCACACTCTCGTATGGCTACGGCAGACTGGCAGTGATTACTGCAGCAATATTACAATTTCTAATATACAATAAAATAACAGCAACAACAAATGATGTACCTGAATGGAAACAACGGTGTATTATCAGTGCACAGGCTCGCCATACACCACTCCGCACAGCACACTACGGCAGAACATCTCATTAGCATTCCGCTTTAGCATACAGTTTCACACATTAATAAACAAATGAAAAGTACATAAAACTGGTGTTGGACATGTGTCCACTAAGCACTTATTACACTCGGTGCTCGTCAGCTAATCAAACATGTTTATGTGTCTGTACTACTTAGCTATATCGTGTGCGGAACAATACAACTCACCTCTCGTATGGCTACGGCAGACTGGCAGCGATTACTGCAGCCAGCCTCACCTAACCAGCCACACCGAGAGGGGGGCGCTGTTTCCCCATTACACTGATATTTGTGGCAAGTGGAATAATACCACATAAACACTGTTACATTCCCCCCCTGCTGAATTCCACTTGCACACTCAAATAAACAAACACCACAAACAAACAAAAAACACCCTTAAAAAAAAAAAATCAGGTACACCACAGTCACCATAACACAAACAGAGGACAAAAACCCAATAATCCTCAAAAAAAAAGAACAAGATAAAAAAAAAAAATCCAATAGCTAATCCACAGCTATCAGCATGTGATAAATCTGTTCAGTAATACCAGGTCGTACAGTCACAAAGAAAATTCAGTCAGAGGACTATCCCCAAAGGAAGTAGAAGAAGAAGTTGGCCAGACCCCTTCCAAAAAAGAACAAAATATGCCAGTTACATATTTCATCACATCATAACTGTACGCCACTCCGACACAGAAAAATCAACGACAAATAATCAGTTTCAATTCTAAAGATCAAAGTCCCACTTCAACAACAATAGAATCAACTCACAGTTATCAACAATATTTAAACTTTAACAGGTCTCTGATGCATCATTTCAATCAACCTGGAAACAGGCTTAAGTAACCGTCCCACTCTCGATCTAGCACGGGTCCCCACCATCCTGCTAACATCAATCGGGTCTGCGTTGGGTGGAACAACTGTGGTTGAGACATGACCCTCAATCGTAGCTTCATTGTCCTGGTCACTGTCAGTAATGGCTGCCAACTCCGAAACAGAGGAGGCTGCAACTGGGGCCACAGACATAAGCAGGTCAGAATGTTGACCACCAGAGGTGGCATCTACCTGCTCCTTAGTGTCAACAAGGGGGACACTGGTACAGGCAAGCTCTCGATCCACCATGCTGCCTTCTGGTTGAGTAACCTCTGTCATCAGCGAGTCGCTGGACACTGCAGACGGTAAGTCAGACACCCAAGCTCTCGTCCTGTATTCAGCCGTGCCCACTGATGAGTTGCAGACAGCTTCTCCGTCGCATCCAACCATCAGCGAGCCAGACTCAGAAAGCTCATCTCCATCATCCTGAACTGAAACACCACTGAGAGGGAGGAAGTTCACTGGCATTATCAGGTTGCGATGCACAACTTTCACTTCCCCTGTGGAATCATCCATCAGCTTAAAGGTGTGACTCTCATCATTTTTGTCAAAAACTGTATAGACAACACTCTCCCAGCGATCAGCAAGTTTTCTTTTGCCACGTCCCTTTTTGTTGGCCAAAAGGACGTGATCACCAATCGCTACTGGGGCTCCCCGCACTTTCCGGTTGTAGAGGTCCGTGTGATGCTTCAAATTTTTGCGTGCCACCTCCTGCGCCAAATCCATGGCCTCTTTGAGGTCCCTCCTCAATGTCTGGACATATCGATCATAGTTCATGAGGTCTTGGTGCTCAATAACAGAGCCAAAGATCACATCAATCGGCAGTCTTGGCACTCTGCCAAACATCAGCAGAAATGGCGCATAGCCAGTTGTCTCATGGACTGTGCAGTTATAGGCGAATGTGAGAGCTTTCAGTGCCTCAGGCCACCTTTGCTTGGCTCTTGGGGGTAATGCACGAATCATGTTGCCCAAGGTACGGTTCATCCTCTCGCAGGAGCCGTTTCCCATCGGATGGTATGGGGTCGTGTGAGACTTCTGGACACCTGCCACATTCAATAGCTCGGCAATGAGCACACTCTCAAAATTAGCTCCTTGATCCGAGTGAAGGCGTTTCGGAAAGCCGTAGATGCAGAAGTAGTTATGCCAGAGTTGGTGTGCCACCGCCTTAGCAGACTGATTGGGGCATAGAAAGGCCTGAGCCATCTTAGTAAAGTGGTCTGTGACCACAAGCACATTCAGTGATTTGTTCGCCGAATCCTCTGCAGACCAAAAATCTATGCAGACCAGTTCAAGAGGCTCTGATGTTCTGATATTCTCCAAAGGTGCTCTCGCTCAGGCGACTTGCTAACAACACACCTTCTGCAGCACCGTACATACTCTGACACATGTTTGGCCATACCAGGCCAGTAGAATCTATGCCTGGCCAGATAAAGTGTTCGTTGTTGTCCCTGGTGACCGGCTTCATCATGGACGCCTTTCAGTACAGCGAGCCGCAAGGTTGGCAGAACAACATACAGATAAATCTTTGTCTTTGAGACGGGCTTCTTGGAGACTCGATACAGCACACCATCCCTCACAGTTAACTTGTCCCAAGCCCTTAGAAATCTCTTCGTATCAACCGGTTCACTTGCCCGCTCCCTCCTCGAGGGTCTCCGTCCCCTTTCCACATAGGAGATCACTCTGCACAGCACATCATCACGCCGCTGGTGTCCCACTAGGTCATCACGCAAGAAGGGTTCAGAGTCAGACTGGTTTGGCGTAAGCACAGTCTGAGAGCATTGGGGCAGAAGGAGAGCATGTGGCCACACCCTGGACTCATGTTCACTATGGGCCTGGAAGACAGCTCCCACCTCAGAAGATATCAGCATTCCTGTCTGTGCAACAGCCGTGCACTGCGAAACAACAGGCTGGTCATTGCTTGAGGCCTTATCAGCTGAGTGAACAGTCCATCTGAAGGCCTCCTGAACCCCACCAGTGGCGACTGCCTCTGCTTCTGCCAGAAGTTCCTTATATGGAACTCTTATCAAACGGTGTGAGGCCCTGGGGTGCACGAAGGGCTCCCTGCTCAGTGCGTCAGCAACCACATTTTTAGGACCAGGAATGTACTTTATGTCAAACTTGAAAGGCGCTAGCTTTGCGATCCACCTCTGCTCACATGCATCCAGTCTTGGCTTAGAAAGCATGTAAGTGAGAGGGTTATTATCCGTCCATACGGTAAACTGATGACCCCTCAACCAGTGATGGAACTTGTCGCACACCGCCCACTTCAATGCAAAGAACTCCAGCCTATGCGCTGGGTACTTGGACTGTGCATGATTGAGTGTCTTACTGGCAAAGGCAACAACACGGCACCAAGGCCACTGCTGGAGGCATCAACAGAGAGCAAAAAGGGCTCCTCAAAATTAGGATGGGCCAGGAGCACTCGATCCAACAAGGCCTGCTTCAGCTCATTGAAAGCTGCCCTGCATTCATCCGTCCAGTCCTCCTCACACAGCTTTGTACGCACCAGCCGGTGCTTTCGCCGTGAACCACAAGGGACTTTATCCCCAGATGTCAGCCGAAACAGAGGTTTTGCGATGGATGAGCAGTTCTCAATAAATTGTTGGTAGAACATTACCATCCCCAAAAATGAGCGGACCTTCTGTTGGGATGGGACACTCGAACCCTCTTCCATAAGGTCTGCCTCTGCAAGGGATGTAATGGATGCTATTTTGTCAGGGTCTGACTGTATCCCATCAGCATTTACAATGTGCCCCAGGAATTTCACAGACTGTCTCAGAAAATGGCACTTCTTTGGAGCCAACTTAAGGTTGTGAACCTGGAGTCTCTGGAACACCATATGCAAGCGCTCCAGTGCCAATTCTTCTGTCGGGGCAAAAACCAGAACATCGTCAAGATAACACAGCACACTGAGGAAGTTCTGATCCCCAAAAATGCCTAGCATCATCCTCATGAAGGTGGCCGGACTGTTGCACAGTCCTTGTGGCATACGATTATATTCGTACAACCCAAATGGAGACGTAAATGCCGTGTACTTACGGTCCTCCTCATGCACCTCCACATTATAATAACCCGAAGTCAAGTCCATTGTGGAGAACAATCCGTTCCCTCCCAAAGCAGCCAGTGCGTCAGTCGGATGCGGGAGTGGGTGAACATCTTTGACAGTTCTAGCATTAAGCCAGCGAAAGTCGTTACAGATTCTCAACTCACCGGACTAGTTCCAAACTAAGACCAGGGGTGATGCAAACTCACTGCAAGACTTCCGAATTATTTCCTGTTCCTCCATGTCATTCAAAGCCTGTCTTAGTTTTTCATAATGAGTCGGCGGCACACGTCGGCATGGCAACCGGAATGGCTTGTCGTCCACAACTCGAATTCGATGTAGGCAGCCTTGCCACAATCCAGCTTGTCTCTCAAGAAGATAGACTCAAACTGGGCTATGAGGCCAACCAGTTTTTCTTTGCCAGCCGGCGAAACTGCACATGAATCAATGTCGATATCAGACAGCCCCAGATTTTGCAGCACTGCATGTAGGGGGCTACAACCACTTGTCACCTCCTGTGAGGGTGAAACATCTGGCAAAGTGGAAACATCAGTGACTAGACTCTGCTCATCATGGCACCAAGCTGAGCCAGTAGACCGTTGCATGTTCTGTTGCAAGTAGGAGCCAGTGGGGCTGAAGTTCTCCACTGCTGTACAGGGGGACACGTCAGCCAACTTCATGTTCCGTTTCAGTGTTATCGGCTTGTCAAAGGGGTTCAGCACTTTCGCAGGGAGCCACCCATCACTGTTTAGATGCGCTACAGTTCTCCCAACCATAACTGACCTCGGTCCAGACTTTGACCCGGTGGGCTCTACAACGACAGCACTGCCCACTTCCCCATTATTCATTAGCTGCAGCCTGCCCCAAACAAGGTGTTCTGTCAAAGGCTCTAATGTTACAGCTCTCTTTAGCTTGACAGTTCTGATCTTATCACCAACATGCCCTGGGGCCACCACTCCTGACATTGAACTCAGCAGATTTTTATTAAGCTGTTCTTCCGCACTCAGAGTCTTGCTGCATTCCTCTCCTAAATGTCCCTCTTCCCTCAGGTGATTACCCAGATACCTCATTAGGTTACTGCCCAAAATGAGGTCCTCACTCTGCCCTGCAATCACCAACATTGGCACAACAACTTTACAGCCATATATCTCCACTGTAATGTCACACACACCTGATGGAACTGTCCTCGAACCACCACAGCCAATCAGGACGACATCCGTGGGTTGCAAGGTGGGGGTCTGCAGCACTGCATGATGTAATAGTTGGGGCATCATATTGGTGCTGAGGGTGCAGGCCATAGAGCCACTGTCAAGCATGGCTTTAACAGACACTTTGCCACCCAGGGTCACATTTTCATAGAACAGCTCATCATGCTGTTTTAGTCTGTGTGTGTTCTGAAGAATGGGTCTCCGGCCTAGCTGGCGCTCCTCACAAACAGTGTGTAATACAGATTCTAAATCATCAAAATCATCCTCTTTGGGGGCGATTTCAGGCCTAACACTTGCCCCCTCCACATGTAGGCCATCTAGTTTCCCAGCTGCTGGGTGGCTGATTCAGGCCCCCTCACTCTGACAGACACGGCCCTGGGGCATTGAGCCCGTGTGTGGTCGCCAGCATGGCAGATGAAACATAGCTGATGGGCTCTACAGTGGTGATATGTAGAATGTTCAGTGTCAACACAAATCACGCAAGGCACAATTTTGTGTGTTTGGTTCCGGGGAACCCTTACATCATCTTTAGCAGGCAGCTTTGCTTGTCGAAGCTGTCCCTCCAGGACTTTCTCTAACAGGGCTATCACATGATCAAGACGATCAGTAGGTGGTTTTGCATGAAGGTCGGTAAGTGATGCTGAGGTAGAGGTTGGTGATGGTGTAATACACTTACTGTTGCCTGTCGCCTGCTGCACATTAGGACTCACCTCCTGTTGCTGAAAACTCAAGGCTGTCATGGCTTGCTGTGTGGCAGGCAGGATGAGGACCCAAAATGCAAACTCACGGACTCAGGGGATAAACTCAAAATCACAGCTTTAATGCTGGAAGGCAGATCACAGGAAATACAAAACTTAAACTGGGAACAATAAACTAACACTCGGAGAGAGACACAGGGAAATCCACGCAGCATGAGGGAGAACGCGACACAGAACTGAGGGAGACGCAGACATAAATACACCGAGGGTTAACGAGGGAAGTGGGAGCACATGGGGAACACAGGTGACACTGATAATCATAACGAGACAGGGCGGGGTGAACATAACATGACGTATACAGGTGCGGGAGTCCCAAAGTAAAACAGGAAGTACAGAGGTTCAAACAGGAGGAGAGAGAGCACGGGGAGAACACAGACATAACGGGCTGGGGAAAACAGAATAAAACACAAGGAGAGACGAGGGCTCACAGATACACAGGGGCACACAGGAGGTAATCAAATAAGGATCATCATAACTAAATAATCCTAGGAACCAAGGCATGACTAGGGAATGAAATACAAAACATACAAAAACTGAGAATACTGGGCCCACATGGCCCGGGACCATGACAAAGGCACTGACTGCACTAAACTGAGGGGTGCACTTCCGGTCCTTGCCATGCTCCAGCAATTTCTCGTGCACATCAGCAACCGTCCACTGCTGCAGGGGCTTGCACTTGAAAATAAGAGACAGTTCTGAGTCTGGACAGTGGCGGATAAACATAGCAGTCAGCTCTTTTGTCAGATATGCAAAGGACTTATTTTGTCTCTTCAGACAGTCTTCAGTCACCTCCATGGCTCTGTTCAACCTGAGCCAGTAATCAAACGGTGTTTCACCTGAGTTGGGTAGTGTTGCATAAAAATCAGCTAAAGGCATGCTTGAACAGGCAGTGTCACTGAAGTGCTGCTTTAAGATCTCAAAAATGGGCTCTGGGCCCCTCTCAAGACACACCGATGGCTTACTACGTATGCCCACCTTGACTATTTCTCGTGCCCTCCCCAGCAGTTTACTTAGCACATCATCAGCTTGTTCAGCAACTGGTACCCCTCTTCTCTTAAAAAAAGTCATCATCATTTCCTCCCATTCCTGAACACTGCATGTATCACAGCCATCCCCTCTAAAACACACAGGTTCTTTAACATCAGACTTTACAATCACATTCAATAGTGAGGGTTCAGATAACACATTGGCAGACCCAACAACACTGTTTCCCACTCCAGAGCCCAACCGAGATTCAAGACAAGAGGCAATGCTTTCCCCAATAGAAAACCCAATTTGCGTTGCAATCTCTGCATAAAGGTTCTCTTTTGTGGGACTGGTTTCTGATCTAGTATTTTGTAGATCATCACAGTTCCCAACAATAGGGTTTTCATTTAACTCAGCAAGGACAGGCTTAGGTGTGGAGGAAACTGGGGCTGTCAGCAACCTTGATCTGCCTCTGCCATATGAATGCAGAGGGGTAAAACCAACTGCCCCCCTTCCCCTGCCAAAACTGGGGAAATCTGCCATGGCTCAGCAATGTGTCCCTCCCTTTTTTTTTTCTTTTTTTTTTGTAACTCTCCAAAACAAAGAAAGCACAGAGCCCCGCCCCGATGTCTCTAAAGAACGCAGAAAATGGCGGGACTAAGAAAAGCCAGTCTCCCGCGACTTTTCCACCTTCCAGGAAGTAGACGGCCCCCGTTGCGGTCGCAGGATAGCAGGAGCTGGGGTCACGGCACCAGTGTAACCAGTTCGGCCCAAACAGACTCCTCGACTCTGCGTTGTGTAGTGTTTTTAAAAAGACAAGGAGTCTCTGATCGATCGTTGCCACTTTATTTCCTGAATGGAAACAACGGTGTATTATCAGTGCACAGGCTCGCCATACACCACTCCGCACAGCACACTCTCGTATGGCTACGGCAGACTGGCAGCGATTACTGCAGCCAGCCTCACCTAACCAGCCACACCAAAAGGGGGGGCGCTGTTTCCCCATTACACTGATATTTGTGGCAAGTGGAATAATACCACATAAACACTGTTACACGTACACAAGAATTTCATGCTCTGGCTCACCTTTGGTTGAAACCCATACTGGAATAATGGAAGATGTGTGAGTGTTGTCAACATTCTGTGTGACTCTGTTAGAAGTTGCTTCACTTGTTGTTGGTGTGACACTGTCGTCTTGTGAGACGTCTGAGTTCATTTGTCTTGTCCTGTCACTGTTCTTGCTTTGATTTCTCCTTGTTCTCTCTTCCTTAGTACGATTGTCATGAAGACATGTTGGATGCCTTTTATTACATGTGTCACAGGTTTCTCTGCTTTCACAATCCTTGGAGCAATGACCAGATTTCAGATAGCCAAAACATAACTTTTTGTCTTGAGCAAACTTTAGTTTCTAGAATGCTCTTGTCATCCAGGGAAGGACGGATGTTGTTTTGCTGTGCTGTATTTTAATGTGAAGTGTACATATTTATTTTTTATATTGCATGCATTGGTTATATTTTTGTGCAGTGTTTTATTTAGTTTGCATGTTTTAGTTGCCGGCAAATTGTCCTGGAGAGACTCCGCCTTTCCCCATTTTTACTAATTGGACACACCTGAGAGGAAAGGGAGTGTAATTTACAGAGTGCTGAGTGACACATAAGAGGGTTGGAGCTTGGCGTTCGAGGAAGAACGGACAGTACCAGCGCACAGGGCACCAGCGCAGAGAGTGACAGTACCAGCGGGGAGAGCGGAGACAGCACCAGCGGAAGGCACGGGACGGCTGTGTGGCTTTGCAGTTTTTAAGAAGCGGCGGGCGGAGTTGAGAGCTCTGCCCACCCGGGGTAAGTCTTTGACTTATCCCCTTTTATTGAATAAAAACTGCCGGAAGAATAGTGACTGCCGCTCCTCCCTTTCTCTAGCATATCAAGACGCGAATGCGGAAAGGAAGGAGAGGACTCCGCTGGGTTTCCCTTTTACTTCGCTGGATTTCTTAACTCCCTGGGACTTTTATGCTGTGGTGGATTCCACTGGACTTTTAATGTTGTGTTTTATTGATTTTTATTGTGTTATCCCTTGGCCAAGGTTGTTTTAATTTATCTTACATTTTTAACTATTTAAATATAATAAATTATATTTTTAATCTTACAGTTTAAATTGTGTGTTTCCCTTGGCGGCTCCACTGCTCTGCCCGTTTTTAGGAAGGTCTCCTTCCTTTTAAAAACACAAAACATCTTGGAAATAAATCAGTCTTTCCGCTCCGTTACATAATTGGCGTTGTCGACATAGGATACGGAGCCAAGAGCAGTTTGGTTAGCCAGGGGAATAGCAAATATGATGATGCCTGTGTATCCCGGAGCCCCGTGGCTGCCGAAGTTTAAAGGGCCTGATCAGGATGTGCAATATCAGGAGTGGAAGGAGCAGATGCGGGGGCTGCTGGGATCTCAGGACTTGCCTGAAGTGAGGAAAGTTGCTATTGTGTTGGGAGCGCTAGCAGGTGAGGCTAAACGTCAGGTCAGTGTTCTTGAAACCAGTGAAAGAGACCAAGTACAAAAAATCTTTTCTTTTTTAGACTCTTTATATGGTGATCGTGTCCCCACCCCAGTTCTTAGGTCACAGTTTTTTAGTTGCACTCAGAACTCAAGTGAAACCGTATCTTCATTTATCTTGCGGTTAAGAGAATTATACTGTAGGTTGCGAAAGCATGATCCAGATAATGTCCCCTCTGATGCAGCCCTGCGAGATCAATTGTTGCTAGGATTGCGGGAGGGCCCTGTAAGTCAGGCACTGAAGGTTTATGTGCGGCGTAATCCAGACCAAGATTTTGCTGCCATACGCCAGGAGGCACTGCTCCTAGACTCAGAACATGTACAGCCCCAGTCTGAGGTAACCTGCCTCTCTGTAAATAAGTCTCATGCTCCTTTTAAAGTTGAACAGAAAGAAGATTGGAGGCAGGTGTTAAAACAGGAGATACTGGAGGATGTTAAGGCACAAATTAAAGGATTGGCACAAGAGCTAGTAAGGGAAATTAGAGGCTCCACTCAGCCAGCTGTAGCTACTCTTCCGCCTGCACCTCAGTTTAGGAGAAGACCGCGACAATCAAATGCTAGCTGGGATGCACAAGGTCGGCCTATCTGTCGGAGGTGTAAACAAGCAGGACATATAGCTAGGTTTTGCCAGACCTCCATGTCTTCCCAGCCAAGTTTAAACTAGATGACCCTGCTGCTGAGGTCCGAGGGGCGGGGTTTTTTGGTTCACCTAAGGAATTAAGGGCCACAGAAACATTTATTGGGCAGTGTCCAACAGTGAAGATAGTGATCGAAGGGGTGGAGCTTCAAGGCTTGTTGGATACCGGGTCACAAGTGACTTTGATACAGGAGAGTCTGTTTAATGAGTATTTTTCCCAGGCTAGGCTTGAGAAAACTCCAACCGCCTTTAGGCTGAGAGCCGCCAATGGTCTGGAAATTCCCTATACCACCTATGCTGTCCTGGACATGGAAATAGAAGGTGTTAAGGTTCCTGGACGCGGGGTTGTGGTGGTAAAAGATGACCATTGCACTCACCCACTGATTATTGGTATGAATGTTGTGACTGCCTGTTGGAATGTAATTAAGTGGCCGGAAAAGACTACTCCTGCCCCACAGCAGTTAACGAATCAGCAGGCCTGGAGGACTGCCTTCGCAACATGCAGACGGATAGAAGCAAGTACAGTGGAGGACGGAATGGTGGGGTATGTACGGCTAGCTGGCCGACGCAAAATTAAAGTCCCCCCGAGGAGTGAAATAATGGTGTGGGGCCGGACTCAGACGGGTCCGCAAGGAACAGACTATTGTGCCTTGGTGGAGGCACTGCCTGAAACCCCTGATGTGGGGGTGGCGAGAACCCTTGTCATGGTAAGGGCCGGGAGAGTGCCAGTGAGGATTTGTAACCCACACCCCTATCCTCTTTTTATAGGTCGCTACCAGAAACTGGGAAAGCTATCCTGCGTGGATGAAGCTGACGTACATGGCTCACAGGACCTGAGCCTGTCCCTTGGGACGGACGGTGTGGTGGAGGTGGCCCTGGTCGATAGTGGCGCCCCCACGGAGGAGGAGAGATTACCTGGGGAGATGAATAAACTGATTGAAAGACCTGACCTGTCTGAACTGCAACAGGGCGAGCTACGTGCTCTATTGCTTAAATGGGAGAAGGTGTTCTCTAAAGATGACGAAGATTTCGGGAGGACTGACCTGGTGCATCATTGTATCCCCACAGGTGATGCAGCTCCCATTAGAGAGAGGTATCGTCCTTTGCCCCCCGCAATGTATAAGGAAATGAGGAGTCTCTTGGTAGATATGATGGCAAAGGGAGTTATCCGGGAAAGCTGTAGCCCATGGGCTGCACCCATTGTTTTGGTGAGAAAAAAGGATGGCGCCTGGAGGTTCTGTGTGGACTACAGAAAATTGAATGCGGTGACGCATAAAGATGCTTTCCCCTTGCCACGAATAGAAGAGACATTGACAAGCCTTACTCGAGCGAAGTGGTTTTCCACCCTGGACTTAGCCAGTGGATACTGGCAGGTCCAAATGGACCCGACGGACAGAGAAAAGACTGCTTTTACGACCCCAGTTGGGTTGTTTGAGTTCGAGCGGATGCCGTTTGGTCTGTGCAATGCACCCGCTACATTTCAGCGCCTGATGCAGCACTGTTTGAGTGGACAGATTGCCGAGTCTTTATTGGTGTACTTAGACGACATTATCATTTATTCACCTGACTTTTCGTCTCATTTACAGCATCTAGATGAAGTGTTTCAGAGGCTGTGGCGTCATGGGTTGAAGTTACAGCCGAACAAGTGCGAGTTCCTGCAACAAGAGGTGAAATTTCTGGGGCATGTAGTGGATAAGTATGGTGTAAGACCAGACCCGGATAAGATTTCTGCGGTGATGGATTGGCCGGTCCCTGATACCATCAGACAGGTCAGATCCTTTTTGGGCCTGGCTGGTTACTACAGACGTTTTGTGTCCGGTTTTGCTCAAATCGCACGCCCTTTAAATGCATTATTGACAGGGTTCCCTGTGAACAAGAGAACAGACTGTCGTAAAGTACAGTGGTCCCCAGAATGTCAAACGGCATTTGAGGCCCTCAAAGCAGCTTTAACGCAGGCACCTGTTTTGGCATACGCAGATTACTCTCTTCCCTTTATTGTGTATACAGATGCCAGTGGCCGCGGGCTGGGAGCCGTTCTGGCGCAGGTTCAAGAGGGCCAAGAAAGGGTAATAGCGTACGCCAGCAGAAGTTTACACCACACGGAACGGAATGACGCAAACTATAGTTCTTTCAAGTTGGAGCTGTTAGCCCTTAAGTGGGCGGTTACCGAAAAGTTTAAAGACTATCTGACTGGTGCACGATTCGTTGTGTATACTGATAATAACCCTGTGGCCCATTTACAGACTGCTCGCTTGGGCGCAGTAGAACAACGTTGGGTTGCCCAGCTGGCCTCTTTCGACTACGAGATCAAGTATCGTTCGGGTAAGAGCAATATTAATGCTGATGCCCTTTCTCGATTCCCCACTGTCCCAGCAGAGCACCTGGAGGGGGCTGGATCAGAGCGTGGAGTCACTTCAGCAGCCATTGAATTGACCTGTGAGGTAGAGGGGAGTGACTGGGCAGAAGCACAAGTTCACGATCCGGATATTCAAGTGGTAAAACAACTTCTGGAAGCTCAGGTCGCACCTACAAAGTCGGAACGTCAGGCATTGTCGCATGGTGTGCGGCGACTCCTACAGCAGCAAAAAAGACTTTTTATTAAAGACAGAGTATTGTGCCGTAAAGTGTCGGACGAATATACCCAGGAGACTCGTCATCAAGTTGTGTGTCCTAGTTCCAGGTGCCATGAGGTGTGGCGGAAGATCCATGAGGCTGCTGCCCATGCGGGGGTAGATCGAACCCTCTCTCGGATACGGCAGCGGTTCTACTGGGTTAATATGGGAGCGCAGGTACGTCAGTTTCATCTGGGTTGTGTCCCCTGTAGTCTACAAAAGGAGAGGGTAGAACCTAGGGCTCCACTGCACCCTATTTCAGTCTCATACCCTTTGGAGGTTGTAGGCATGGATTTTCTGTCCTTAGGCCGACCAACTGACACTTATCAAAACATACTTGTGGTGACTGATCTGTTTACGCGGTTCGCTTGGGCTATCCCTACAATAAACCAAACAGCAGAGACTACAGTAAAGGCTTTGTGGAAGTATGTGATACAGCCGTTTGGTTGCCCAGGCCGACTCCACTCCGACCGTGGGTCTAATTTCGAATCTGCATTAATGAAACAGCTTTGTGATACCTATGGTATAGCCAAAAGCCGTACGACACCTTACCACCCTGCAGGGAATGGTAGTGTAGAACGTTTCAATCAGACCCTATTGAACATGCTCCGCTCCCTAGAATCAGTTAGGCAGAGCCAGTGGGTAGGAAATCTGCCGGAACTCGTTCATGCTTATAATAATACTATCCATAGTTCCACAGGTTATGCGCCTGCCTATTTGATGTTTGGTCGACACTTGCGACTTCCTGTGGACGTGGTGTTAGGCGTGGCCCCCAGCAGGCGAGGCAGGATGTAAGTGAGTGGGTGTATTCTCATCAACAGAAACTCTCCCTAGCTTACCGTTTGGCTGGGCAGAGGATGTATAGTGCGGCCTCCCAACACAAAAGCCAGTATGAGAAAAGAGGCTGTACCCTCCCATTGTTGCCCGGAGAGAGAGTCTGGGTACGTGACCGAAACAGACAGGGCAAAGGAAAACTGTGCTCCTGGTGGTCTCCTGAGCCATATGTGGTGTTGGAACAGGTGGGAGATACGGGCTTAGTGTATAAGGTCAAACCAGAAAAGGGGGGTAATATACAAACTTTACATAGGAATGCCTTAAAAGTGTGCATTGCTCCTCAAACAGACTTTACCCCTCCTACGGAGGAGCCGACCACAGGCCCTTCGGATTTCCCAGCGCCAGTGTTTTATGGATTTTTACCCCTTACTGACTGTGTGTCACCTCACCAGAGTGATTCAGGTATGTCCCTTAGACGGTCCATTAGGGCCACGCGTGGGATTCCACCAGAGCGTTATAGGGAGATGGAGCATTAGCAGGGACTGCTAATATTTCAGTGTGGGGGGATGTCATCCAGGGAAGGACGGATGTTGTTTTGCTGTGCTGTATTTTAATGTGAAGTGTACATATTTATTTTTTATATTGCATGCATTGGTTATATTTTTGTGCAGTGTTTTATTTAGTTTGCATGTTTTAGTTGCCGGCAAATTGTCCTGGAGAGACTCCGCCTTTCCCCATTTTTACTAATTGGACACACCTGAGAGGAAAGGGAGTGTAATTTACAGAGTGCTGAGTGACACATAAGAGGGTTGGAGCTTGGCGTTCGAGGAAGAACGGACAGTACCAGCGCACAGGGCACCAGCGCAGAGAGTGACAGTACCAGCGGGGAGAGCGGAGACAGCACCAGCGGAAGGCACGGGACGGCTGTGTGGCTTTGCAGTTTTTAAGAAGCGGCGGGCGGAGTTGAGAGCTCTGCCCACCCGGGGTAAGTCTTTGACTTATCCCCTTTTATTGAATAAAAACTGCCGGAAGAATAGTGACTGCCGCTCCTCCCTTTCTCTAGCATATCAAGACGCGAATGCGGAAAGGAAGGAGAGGACTCCGCTGGGTTTCCCTTTTACTTCGCTGGATTTCTTAACTCCCTGGGACTTTTATGCTGTGGTGGATTCCACTGGACTTTTAATGTTGTGTTTTATTGATTTTTATTGTGTTATCCCTTGGCCAAGGTTGTTTTAATTTATCTTACATTTTTAACTATTTAAATATAATAAATTATATTTTTAATCTTACAGTTTAAATTGTGTGTTTCCCTTGGCGGCTCCACTGCTCTGCCCGTTTTTAGGAAGGTCTCCTTCCTTTTAAAAACACAAAACATCTTGGAAATAAATCAGTCTTTCCGCTCCGTTACACTCTCACTTTTGAACCTTCTACACTTAAGTAGGCTGTGACCCGACCTTTCACAGTACACACAACTAGCACTAACAGTTCTTTCATTTGAGTTAATTGCTAGCACCTTTGCTACATTGCTTCTGTTCCCCTTTAATTTCACTTGGCTTGAGAGCAAAGAGAGATGTTATAGGATTACAGGCACTTCAAACCCCTTCATTTGCAACATGGCTGTCTTGCAGCAGCAAAGGAAGTCAGCAAATGCTTGAAGTTCCATACTGCCTTTAGAGCTTATCTTAGGCCATGTGCCAAGTTTGTATCTGAAGGCCTTGGCTACGAGGAAGGGATTCCCATACCTCTCTTTGAGAACTGCCCATGCTGCATAGTATGCAGCCTCTGTGCCAAGTGGGAAGTAGCCTTCTATTGCCTTACTTGCACGTCCACTTACATATTTTCTCAGGTAATAAGTCTTCTCTTCAACTGGTATATTTTTCCTGTCGATCAGAGTCTGAAAGGAAATTTTCCAATCATTATATCTGATAGGATTGCCACTGAATATTGTTGGCTCTGGTACCAGAAGACGACTTGCATTAAGAGACACTGCAAATGCTTTAACCAGATCTTCTGTGTTCACCTTTCGTTGCGGTGGCGAGGAACACCGTTTGATATGCTGGTCATTTTTTCAGACTTGACTTCATTTTTCTTCTCAGATCTGTGGTGAAGTAGGTTGTATATTTCTTCATCTGAACATTCACTTTATTCATACACCTGCTGTCGAGCCTTTGCTGCAATCAGCTTTTTTACAGTAACAAGTCGTTCTACTTCTAGAGCCTTTTGTCTTTGTGCTATTTCTGCTTCTTGTCTTTCAGTTTTCTTCATATGGATATCTTGTTCAAGCAGAACTTGCAGAGCAGCCTCATTTGCTGTAACTTCAGCAGCTGCATCTTGTCTTTTAGCTGAGAGCCTGCTGGAGTGTCTGGAGGAAACCCTTGAATGAGAAGAGAGGTTAGTGTGGTGTGACTTGACACTCATCCTGTCTGAGGCTAACTTAGGCATAGACTCAGTCTCCTTCCATTGTTCATCCCTACTTTCCACATCTGAGGCTACTGACTTAGGTAAAGACTCAGTATCCTTCCAATGTTCTTCATCTCTTTGAACCTCCACTCTACTTGGGCTTGGGCACTTTCTTACAGATTCAACAATTGTCTTTGTTATGGCTTCACACATATCCATCCTCCATCTTGTGTCATTATCTGGAAATTCAATACGTCTCAACTCAACCATTCACAACCTTAGAAGCACTCAGAACCTTGGAAACATGTTCTTGTAGCAGATCCTTTGAGCACTGACCATCTATAGCTCCTTTGGCATCCTTAATGACAACGTTGACACTGCAGGTCTTAATGCTCAATTCCGATTTTTTGTCTGCTTGTTCACACCACAAATAAAATGTGACAGCAAACGCGCTCTAGTATGAACCCTCAAAGCGGCCCACATGCGCAAAAGAAGACATCACACACAATGCGCTCTGTTTAGACCCAGACCAAAACAGTACTGTTTGACTGATGGCCCTTACTATAAAGACTTATTTCTGACTTTACGTTTCCCAATTTTTCTTTAAGTTATAAAGTTATTTTTTTATTTACATATGGCCTAATAATGATCCTAATTGCTGTTTTAGAGAGGAGATTGTCATGAACCGAAGTTCCACGCACAAGCTGGACCCAGGAGCAGAACACACACACAGTGGTACGAGAGAACAAAAAATAAACTTTATTATAACTGAGGGTGTCCCGGGAGGGTAGAAGGGAAAAAACGCACGGAACCAGAGAAACCGAGGGACCGGGAGGCGAGTCGCGCTGGAACGCCGAGAGCGGGACCGTGGGAGGCTGAAACAGAAAAAGGAAAAAGGATTATTGGGGTGCGGGGAAAACGGCAGCATACGAGGGGAGGTAGAGTACGCGTCTTACGATGATAGCGGGGCCGAGGGAACCGGAGGGAGGGGTGAGGGTCCGTGGGGAGAAGCTCCAGAAAGGTCGAGGCGGCTGGGGCTGATCGGGATCCAAATTCCAGACGGGCAGGTGGACAGGCTGGTGGCTCAAACACGCCGAGCTGTGATCTGAGTACACAGGGCAGAGTTAGTGTTAGTTCACACGGATAGGTTTGCATAAGGGCTTTCCCGCAGGCGTTACCGCTGAAGGACGACTACGGACTGGCGTGGAGCAGCAGGCTGGGCAGGATTAAATAGTCCACCTGGTGATCGCCTGGGATGGGATGCAGGTGTGGAGTTAGCAGCCACGCCCACGGGAGTCCCATCAGCACCTCGGACGCCGGGCCGCGGACCATGACAGGAGATTATACAGTACAAATAAAAGGTCCACGTTTCTCCAACGCTGTCTTCCCAACATTTTCACTGGATGGCCAAGAAGCATTCACAATGTCTTCTCGTGCACTTCTCCGGCGCTGATAATTGGCATCTAACTTGTGTCAGTGACGTAAAAGACGGATTTAGTGCGACATGACCGTTCAAACAGCAGTCGCTTTCTAAAACATCAGATATGTATCGGATTCAGTACCACATACAAAAGTGACCCAGATTGGATTTGAAAATATCGGATTTGTGCTGTTCACACTGTCATACCATGATAGGATATGGGTCGCATAGGTTCAAAAAAGTCAGATTTGATGCGCTTTTGCCTGCAGTGTGAATGTAGCCTATGTGCTTATCGTACAGTTCTTTGCCCTTTTCCGTCAACGTACGGACTCGTTGGCTCTGTCGTGCTCTTTGTGATAGTAGAAACATCATCAGCTATGCCTTCAACTGCTTGTAGTTGCTCATCTGCAGAAAATTGTTCCACATCACCCTTTTCACTGATTTCTGGATTAGTCTCAAACTCTGCCATTGTTGGAGGTTTTTTTTTTTTAATTTGTATACTTAGCCTTAATGTAAACGTTAATGCAGCAGCTTAAATTTGATTTGGTAGTTGAGGAGCAAATGAATATTAATCTCAGCTTACTGTTACAACTTTAAAGCACAGTAATTACTGTTACTTTTTAAACATCACTTAACATGTATACTTAAGTCACCTTAGCTATAAGTCACCATTACATATCTTGTCCAAGCCAGTAATACTGTTTCTTACAGCAACTGCTGAAACCCACCATATGCACAATGCACAGGTTACTCATCACACATTAATTTAACACCGTATGAATACCAGTCACTTAAACAGTAGAAATGTAAACAGCGAGAAAAAATGATTTCAGTCCTTTGCTCATTTATAACATAATGGACCCAAAATAAATAAATGTACAAAAAATATGTCATTCTGTAACAATTGATTTAAATAGACCTCTAATGCATTTGCCATATCTGGCTTTTTGACATGTATTACTGAACAATCCCAACAGTCAGGAAGGAGTTTTCTTCAGTATCCAAAACTTGCTACAAACAGTGTAGGGTAACAGGTAATCAATACGGAACAAATCTCTCTTGCTCATAATTCGATAGGAACATTTCTATGATCACCAAAGTGGTTCTGGTTACCTGGCATGGAGATTGAAAACTGTGCAGCGCAACTCTACTGAAGAGATGCAGAAACCAAGGTCAGCTTTTCAAGACAGCCCCAAAATTCTTCACAACTTGTGTTCAAATGCGAGACAGTTGTCAGGTGATGACTGCAAGGAAGCTATGTCAGTGATGAGGCACTCAACTGACATGAAACTGTCAAAGAGAAAATGAAGGTGACATTTCAACATAGGCAAAAAGTGATTCAAGATCCAGCCACAGCTTCTTCTGTCCTGGACCTTTTCCCAAGATTTCTGGATACACCTGGCTTGGTAAGGCATAAAATGGTTTACTGACAGCTTTGTGGTTCCTTTGTTTGTTTGCCCTGGGAACAGCAAGGGCCAAACTGTCTCAAGACATCAGTGCAGCAAAGCAAGTACACGGCAGAAGAATCCATGGCCACTTCCTAGACAGTTGCATGTAGCAGGGCATCAAGGCCATCAGCAACTACAAGAAGAAGACACCTGGGGTTGATGGCGACGCCTCGCTAACAGATGCACTGAACAACGCACGGTTTGATGCTCAGAATGACATATTGGTGAGGAAGCCCAGAGGAGCAAATTTTAGCAGAATGCTCAGTCTTTTGCACAACCCACTGGCATTGTCACACTTTCTGTGTCTGCACTGCCATGTGTCTGTATCATTTTGTTTTTTCTGGTGTTACACTGTCTTTGTCTTGTTTTGTTTTTTTCAATTTTTGCACACTTGCCCTCTATGTAGCCCCGTGTTGATTGTCTGTTACATGTTATATGTAGCACCACAGTCTTGGAGGAACGTTGTACATACTGCACATGGTTGTATTGTGGTCGTATTGTCGTATTGTACTTCTGTTCTACTTCTGCACATGGTTGAAATGACAATAAAGCCACTTGACTTGACTTGACTTCCAGTTTGGATGCAGTACTAGCTCTACTTTTAAGATTAGGCTTAAAACTGGGGAATTCCCATGATGTATTCATTTCTTCTTCAGTCATCTTTCTCAATCACTATGTGTTAATAGAGATCTCTGCATTAAATCATACTTGTTATTAATCTCTGTCTCTCTTCCACAGCATGTATTTTATCCTGTCTTCCTTCTCTCACCCCAACCGGTCGCAGCAGATTGCTGACCCTTCCTGAGCCTGGTTCTGCTGGAGGTTTCTTCCTGTTAAAAGAGAGTTTTCCCTTCCCACTGTCACCAAAGTGCTTGCTCATAGGGAGTCATATGCTTGTTGGGTTTTTCTCTATATAATAATAATGGATTACATTTATATTGCGCTTTTCGAGACCCTCAAAGCGCTTTACAATTCCACTATTCATTCACTCTCACATTCACACACTGGTGGAGGCAAGCTAAAGTTGCAGCCACACCCTGGGGCAGACTGGCAGAAGCAAGGCTGCCATATCACGCCATCGGCCCCTCTGGCCAACACCAGTAGGTGGTAGGTGAAGTGTCTTGCTCAAGGACACAACGACCAAGACAGACAGAGGAAGGGATCAAACCGGCAACCTTCCAGTTACAAGATGACCTTCCCAATCCCCTGAACCACGGTCGCAATACTACAATAATATGTGTATTATTGTAGGGTCTACGTTACAATATAAAGCGCCTTGAGGGAACTGTTGTTGTGATTTGGCGCTGTATAAATAAAACTGAAAAATTCATATTTTGTAGTAGGAAAGTTGCTGCCACTCAGGCTGAAACTATTTTTTAATACGACTTTTCACTTGATAAGCTTTTCTTTGAAACCTTCACGTCTGCCTTCCTAACACTCCTCTCAGTGGCTTTAGTCGTCATAGCAACCGGTCCCCGCAGGTGCACTGTGAAGTCATGTTTTCTCTTTCAGGTTTTATGTTATGATACCACAGTTTTGTCCGTTTCCATATGTATGTAGAGCCTATGGAGACGGGTATTCAGCTTACACAAGCGTGCTCCCGTGCCGTTCTTTTGAAATCCAACAAGGAATAGTTTGGCATAGGCTGAACGCTGATTGGTTAATAAGTGGGCCAAAGCAGACCCGAGAAACACGATGAAGCTACCATGTGCTCATGTCCTTATCTTTCACAATAAAAGCCCCAGAGTCCTGAATGCTTTACAGTTTGACTGGAGCCATCATCCTGATAAGAAGCTGAATTTAATAGCTTACAAAGGTGAAGAGATTTGCAAGAGATTCTGGGGTATACATAAGAACCACATTATTGATTTAGAGTTATGAAATGAAAGACAGTAAATGATGTAACAGATTGGTGGCAGATGGAAGGGCATTAAAAGTGGTAATCTTTCTAAAGACAAGAGCAATATTAAATGTCAACAGGGTAACTGACTGAAATTAATATTTACCACATGTCAGAATAATTTATTAAATAAAATGTCTATTTGTGGTTGAGGTTCTGATCAAAATGTTTCAACAGTGACATCTGCAGGCTAGATGAGGTAGGGCAAGTCATGTGATTGTGCAGACAAGACTGGACTCTCACCTCTTCGGGATGTGATCTCTTACATGAATATAATGGACTTCCGTTTTTTCCATGCTAATACTTATTCTATAAGCTGTGAAGGACTGTTAAATTAGGAGAGAATGGATTTTGAATGGTGCATTAATCAGCAACAAAGCACTGCTGTGGGAAGGAAAGTGCTGCTTTTGTGGCAGAGTTGCAGGCCTCTCTGCCATAGCATTGGCACTGGATTTTGATATTGACAATGGACTGCTTCACTGTTATTTTGGTTGTGTATTGTGATAGTCTATCCAGTGATGTAAACACCAGTCCAAACTGTAACTTATCAAATAAAAAAAAGCATCTAACACATGAGAGAGAAAGAGACTGGTGGATGAGCTACAATGGCTTACATCAACAGAGAGAGAACTTTACTTTCATTAACCTATATTAATAGAAACTGCCTATACATTCAGAAAGAAAAAATGAAAGGTTTTTCTACTTTTGAGTGGAAATAAATAATGTACTTACTGTATTAAGTCCTTTCATCCTCATGCTAACCCTTTACTCACATTCTGTGCAGCCAGAAGCTACCAGAAAAACATCCATTAATTAGAGAGAACCTATTTGTTAACAGTTCAGTTTTTGTCCGCTCAGTGTGCAAATATCTCATAAACAGAGAAGCCATGCAAGTTCAGAGTGACCAAAACTCCACACTCCAGACTCAAACAAAGTAAAACATCATGCCCGTGTCACATGATATGCCATTCACACCAGTATACAACGCAAAGAAAAAAAAAAGAAAATTTCTTCATCCTCTTCTCAATAACTGCTAATTTTATATATATTAGCCAGTATGTAACTGGTTAGGTAACAAATGATAACTTAATAAATGCTGTCTTTTACTGTTTTAGGAAAGAAAAACGCATTTAGTCTCACATTTGCTTCACTATTTATTTTGATAACTGATAATAAAACCTAAAGCAATATTTCTCACAGACTGCCAGAATAGGCCTATTGTTAAAGAGGCCCACTGACAATACTGTAACAGAATTAGCTAAAGGTGTGTTGAGTTTAGGCAATGGAAACCACAGGCATTATGGTTGGTAACCTACTGCTAGCTTTCTGTTTAATTTGTTCTGTTTTAAAACTTGCATCGTTGCATAACAAATAATCATATTTAGGCCTATGTTAAATTCCTTATGATTGTTCTGTCATTTTGCACATTTCAACAACAATTAAAACAGTTAGTATGTTTAAAAAAAAAATACACTGTCAGGTTGCTGGGTTTTTTGTTGTTGTTGTTATTTCTCTCCAGTGCACTAGAAAGTAATGATAATAGTTTTGGTAAATGAAGAATGCACAAAGGATTTTTTTAATTGATAATATATAGTTAATATTGGGGTGCTGAGGTGGGATTAGCGGGGGGGGCACCAAATTAAATTCCACTTAAGGCACCATAAAACCTTGGCCCGGCTCTGAATTTGGGGTCTAACTAGTTAACGTTCTTCCCTATACTTCAGCTTCCCCTTGGATGCACCAAGGGGAAGCTGAAGTAAACGCCCACTTTTGGGAAGCGGAAGATGGGGATCTTGGGTTTCTTGCTGTAAACTGTAAGCAATCGTCTGAACTCCATTTATTTCGATGGTACATCTGCAGTAATTATGATAGCTGTGAACTCCGGAGGATGCGAGGACAAAGTCAGTGTCGCAGGCATGCAACGCCGGATAGATGGCTTGTCTAAACGTCGAGCCGACATGTGTTGACTATGGCAAACTGGTAAAAGGTAAGGACGTTTGGGCTAGCGTTAGTTACGCCGCTAGCTAACCGCGTTTAACTGTAGCAAACTTTCAGGGCAATATTACAGGCCCTTAGTGGAGATATCGTTTACCGCTACGCAAAATGAACAGTGAGATTACATAATTCATATCTAGTTTTCGCTGCATTTTGTTTTTCGGCTAAAATTAACGCTGGTCGTGGCGCCATTTGGTGTTGATGTGCGAATATTAAAAACGAAACGCAGTTGAATATCCTGTTGGGTAATATTGTTGTGTAACGGTTTGCGCTTCCTGTTGCCTTGAAATGCGCGTGCGTGTGCACGTGTGTCTGTCTCCAGGTATCCCTCCCATCGCGGTGCTAACCAGCCGGCGTCTCTGCTGCCATGGAGGTGGGCAGCCTCCCCGTGGAGCTGTGGAGGGTTATCTTAGCCTATCTCCCTCTCCCTGACCTGGGCCGCTGCTGCCAGGTGTGCCGTGCCTGGCGAGAGCTCATCCTCTCTCTGGATAACACCCGCTGGAGACAGCTCTGCCTGGGCTGCCCTGAGTGCCGACATCCCAACTGGCCTAGTCAACCTCATCTGGAGCCCCCTTCGTGGAGAGAGGCCCTGAAACAACATGCCCTTGCCACCCGCACCTGGACTCAAAATGGTCCAGAGCTCCAGTCCTCCGCCTGCCTTCTCTTCTTCCGTCGTCGGAAAGATCGCAGGGTTTGGCACGTGGGGCCGGGATGTGAGTTTGAGACCCTGCGCGGAGCCCTTGGGGTGGTGGGGCCTTACGACCGAGTGGTGCTCCATCCAGGGGTGTATGAGGAGCAGGCTGAGGTAGCGCTGAAAGTACCGGTGGAGCTGGTTGGGTTAGGCCGACTGGGCGAGGTGGCCCTCCTAGTGTGTATGGAACAGCAGTGCCCTACTGCCAGGCTGTGTAATCTGGTGTTCATGCCACCCTGGTTCTCCACGGTTGTCTACAAGGTGCAGCTTGTTTCCTAAGAGTCTCAGAGTCAGATTGGCCTAGTCTATACACTCCTATAAACACAAGAGAAAATAGAATCTAATTATATTTCTTTGTTTCTTTCTGTCTTGCTCTTCTCTAGACATCCTGGGGACATGTCCAACTAGATAACTGCAACTTTGAGGGGGCTCAGCTGCAAATCCGCGGGCCAGGAACCTGCCAGGCTCGATTTTGCTCCTTCTCCCAGGGCAGCTCTGCACACTTGCTGGGAGTTGTCCTGAGTTTATTTGACAGCTGTGACTTCTCAGGAAGTGACACAGCTTCAGTGACTGTGGAAGGTCCCCCGGTCTCAGAAAGGAACTGGGCTTGTAAACATTTGGCAGCTCTGGCTAGGACGTTCTCATCATGTGGCCTATCTGAGCATAATGGTTCTCCCAAAGGACATCCGGCTGCCTCCACTGGTGGACATCAACCTCCAGGTGCTAATGTTAAAAAGGAGAGCATAACCATAGGTGACTGGAAGAGGAGAACAGGGGTAGATGCGGTATGTCAGAGGACAGTGATTGAAGATGGCTGGAGTGATGGTGAGCGCAGTGAGGGAGAGGAGAACAGAGACGAGTGGGGGGCCAACAACACCAAAAAGCAGTTTACACTGGAGTACAAAATCCCATGTGACCATCATGGCCTATCACATTTGCTCAACCCCCGGCCAGATGGCTCTCTTCCACTTTCCTCTTCCCCAGATCCCCCTTCTATGATCCCTGACCCTCTCACCCTACAGCAGGAATTAGACAGAGACCCGGAGGCTCACATGTTGGCAGCATCGACACTTGGCTGCATCCTCAGACGATGCCTCTTCAGGGACGGGAAGGGCGGTGTGCATTTGTCCAATTATGGACAAGCTCGACTGGAGGAGAATGTTTTTCGTAGCCTGAACTACGCCGTGCGCTGCATCCAAAACTCCACAGTTAATAATGTTCCTAGTAACTTTGCTTCATACAAATGGCATGCATCTGCGATTGTGTATTGTGTGTATTTGGGAAACATATCAAGTTAAAGTAGCTCGTATCATTAGTAATTTAGCATCAGTGTCCTATTCAAGCTGCTACTTGATCACCTTCCTTTTCTATCTCTCCTGCTTCAGATCGTAATGCTGAGAAACGAGGTCTGCGAATGTCGTGCGTCAGGCGTGTTTCTGCGCCTCTCTGCTCAGGGCCTCATAGCAGAAAACAACATTCACTCGAACGGGGAGGCAGGGCTGGATATCCGAAAGGGGGCTAACCCAACCATTGTGGTAAATGCCACACAATTGCTGATTGGATTCCAACTTTTTAAAGATGCAAGCAAACAAAAAATTTCCTGTGATAGCATGTCCCAGAGCCTTTCAGCAGCATGCCCAGATATCATGGATGAGGAGATTTTTGTTCATTACTTTTCTAACTTACTCAACTTAAGAGCTTAAGATGCATAAAACAGACAGACCCAGAGTATGAATATTTATGATTTCCAGAAATGATCTATTCAGGCTTTCCAGATGAAACTAATTTCCTCAGTCTTTTTATCCATTATCAACTATTAATCCACAGTGCAACAAAATACACAGTGGTTTGCGCTCTGGGGTTGTTGTCCTTGGAAATGGAAAAGGTTCAATTCGAAGCAATCAGATTTACAACAACAAAGAAGCTGGGGTATATATTCTCTTCAGTGGAAATCCCGTGGTAAGGTAGGTTGGAGTCTGCAAGCAATTAATTTGGATATTATTCACTGTGTTCGTGTTTATCTTGAGACTGGAATTGTTTAAAAAGATAGAAATCTGGATTTTTGTAGAAAGCCTACAGCAGAGCTAGCTTCTTTTTTTCTTTCTTTTGACACCACTTTTCTGTTCTCCTATTCATCATTTGCTCCGTGGGAACTTTTATCCCCCCCTTTTTTTTTCTTTCTTTCTCAGTGGGAATCACATCTTCCAGGGCCAGGCTGCAGGGATTGCTATAAATGAGAACGGCAGAGGAACGATAACAGGTGTGTCAGTGGATCTGCTCCATTGTCTTATCCAGATGAACACACAAATTGACAAATGGCTTCTTTGTGTTTCTCCACTAATGTACACAGATAATAACTAATTTTAATTCCAGAGAATGTAATTCGAGAGAACCAATGGGGCGGTGTGGATATCCGCAGAGGAGGCGACCCTATCTTACGGAACAACTACATTTGTTACGGCTACTCAGATGGTGTTGTGGTGGGAGAGAGAGGACGTGGACTTATTGAGGGAAACCAGGTTTTTTGTATGTATTATTTATCTCTTAGAGGCTTCATTGTGTTTAATAGCTCATTTTCAACACCCCTGACTCAGAACAGTTTCAGTTCCCTCTTTCTCTGACACCTTCAGGTAACAAAGGCTGCGGTGTGTGGGTTATGTCATCCAGCCTCCCACAGCTCCTAAGCAACTACATCATCCATAACTGTATGTATGGGCTGGCAGTGTTCTGCAGGAAGGACCCAGAGAACATTGAGGTCAGGGAGGGAAACTGGCCTGGGCAGGAAGGAATCGCTGGAGAAGGAGGCGGTGCAGACAGGAGGGGTGTAGAAGGAGAGGGACGTGAAGGGCAGGAGAACTTTAATGAAGAAGGTGAACTGTTTGCCTGGGACAGTGACCTGGACAGTGAAGATGAGCGCCACTCTGCTCGCCGCTCTATTAGCGTGGCCCTGGTGGAGAGCAACTGCATGAGCTACAATGGAGGTACTAAATTGATCTGTTTCATCAAATGCCGATAGAACGGGAGAATGAAAGAGTGTTTGTCATTTCTCCATCTGTTTGTCCCTTCCTATAGCAGTTGGTCTGTATGTGAAGAGCACTGAGGCCCTGAATGTTTTCGCTAACCTGATAAACTGTAACCGTGGCCTTGGCATTGCCGTGCTGCAAAGCAGTCAGCTGACCCGACTTGCTACAAACTGCATTCTGGAAAATGGTCGAGGTGGTGTTGCGGTGGAGAAAGACTGCAGAGTGGAGCTTCGTGGTAATGGCATCTATGAAAACAGTGGCTATGGTGTCAGTTTCAGTGGTAATGGGCAGATTGTGGAGAATGATGTTGTTGGGAACCGTGGATGTGGAATCCAGGTCTGTGGAACTGCCGATATCAAGGTGGGATGGACTGAAGATCTCCAAACCTACTATTAGACCTGCATATTGTAGCTGTTTACTTTTATATTAACCATAACTTTATTACATTTGAGTTTTTAATAATTTTTTTGTCTTCAGGTAATGCGCAATCGTGTCCAACCCTCACAAGGCTGTGGGATTGCCGTGCTAGGGCCAGTTAAAGGTGTTGTCCATGACAACATCTTGTTCCAGGGTCACCGTGACAACAGAAAAGCGTTGCTACATATGGATCCTGGCAATGAGAGCTGTGTGCTGCGGAACAATAGCATTCTCAGGCATGATGACAGGTAATCAGTAGGCCCATTAAAAACTGGCAGACATTCAGTAGACCAGGGGTCTCCAACTCCAGGCCTCAAGGGCCGGTGTCCTGCAGGTTTTAGATCAACACACCTGAATCAAATGATTAGTTCATTACCAGCCTCTGGAGAACTTCAACACAAGCTGAGGAGGTAATTTAGCCATTTGAATCAGCTGTGTTGGATCAAGGACACATCTAAAACCTGCAGGACACCGGCCCTCGAGGCCTGGAGTTGGAGAGCCCTGCAGTAGACCATCAGTGGAATTAGTGTCGTCACTTTCTATCGCTTCTGCTGTCTGTGCAGTGTCTAATAAATTACTAATAAATAGTAAGTGATCTGAGTAAAAAATTACTCAGATCTGCAGGTTAACTTAAAGAACTTTTTGAGGTCATTGCTTTTAGTAGGAAAGCAGTGGCTTCGTGGTGTAGTGATCACATTTTCCTTACATGTGAAATGATCCCCCAGTTCAAGACCTAGAGCCCAACCTCAGAGGTTAGAAGATGGTGTACTTGGAGAAGTACTAAGGCAGGCCATCTAAATATCAGGATACCGCTTGAATCAGTTGCTGCTGCCTCATCTTATTAACTTGAGTTCTGTGTTTGGGGTTTGGCTCCTTAGAGGCTTTAGTCCTTGGTTCTTTACCGTGTTGGTAGTGCGTCCCACCACACTGCAGTTCTTTTACTGGTTTTATTACCTCAGTGGAGAGCAGTGGTTGTTTTTCTTAATCACATTCCCTCTCTATTTATTAGCTTTGCTGGGCTGGACCCATACATGTACTGCTACAGTTTACTCTAATAGCAACGTTTTTGAATGAAGCAGGTTTTTATGAGAAGAAAAAGCTCTAAAAACTCACCGTTTACTCAGAATTGTATAACAGTCAGTGACAGTTAGCTAGTGACATAAAAAATGGTGTGCAGCTTAAAGGTTATTTCCCTCAGGAACTGCTGAAGATGAAAATGGTTTAAAAAAAAAAAAAACAAATCGGGGTGGGGTGAAAAATAATCTTAAAGGGCACCTCCCAATTGCTGTTTACCCTTTCTCTCTTCATTTCATAGCTGTACATCTGTTCCCCCCTGGGTTATGGAAAACCCTCCTCCTCGCCCACTGGCCAGCTCCCCTGCTGGTCTCTCTTCATCCCAGTATCCCTCTGGACTTGGAATTTCCGTGACCACCAGGATCAGCGCAACTGTGGAAAGTGGTTGCCACAGCGGCAGCATGTTTTGCAGCATCCTGTGAATACTGGCAAGAACTTACAAGCCAATATGATAGCCAGGGTCAGGAGGTCAGCATTGGGTTGCACCTTAACTGCTGTAAACCATACACGTGGGGCACTGACTGTCAAAATAAGGGTTCGGTTAATTGTCCAAGTAGCTGGAGACGGCAACTGAAACATTAAAGGAGCCATCCACCCTCATTTTTATTAAGGTGGAAGAAGATTTTGAAAATCTGAAATTAGACTTTTGTACTTCTACGATTAAAATGCTACTGTACTCATAAAACGTGGGCTATTGAAAACCGAAGCTGGAGTACAAGACATTCATACTTCTTTGGAATCTGTTTGAGACTAGAGCTTTGCCTAGTTTATCATTAGCTCATTTACTGCAGACTTGTTTGGTAGTCTTATTTTTGCTTATAGGGACTCGCTGGTTAGGAAGTGCACATTTCTAAATCCTAGCAGGAGTCAAAGGCTTCAGAAATGGTGGCTTTTACAGTGGGTCAAAGTAAAGCTGTGCCTTGGTTGACTATTTAAGGGATGCTGTAGCGAGGGAAGGTGTATTCATAGCGTGAGGGCTTTTATGCAATTAAGCCAAAATTAAGATTCTGTCTCTTTCTGTCCTGTTTGTTGGCGGGTCTCTTCTTGCGTAATGTCCTCTATGGTTTTTAAAACTTAATGCACTTCAGCTTTTGAGACATCTCATTATTTCAGATCCTGTCAACATGCTGCACAGAAAACTAAACAGATGTCTGCATATGATTATGCAAAAAAAACTGTTGGTAGTCTAAGCTTTATAGTTCCATTTGTAGTCCACCTGCACTTAAGTTCGACCAACCAATCACATTTGAGTAGGTTTCGGTTTCAGAAGAGGGTTCGCATTTGCTGAAATATAATCTCACAACCATCCACTATTGTCTGACGACAGTTTAGCTTTTGTAACAGCTTATTTAATTTGTCTGCATTTGTAAAAAATAAATCAAAAGCAAAAAAAAGACCAGCAGACAGAAGAGAGAGGCAGTTATCCAGATATCCTGTCCACACACTCAGAGAAGGGGAAGATATGTAGTGTGCAACATGTGATGTCTACAAACGTGCCTATACGTTCCTGCTAGATGTTCTGTCATCTAGAATTTGTTTACAGCTCTTTAGTCTTTTTTTTTTTCTATCTTTAAATGTAAGTGTGTCACATACGCCTTGAAGTTCACTTTGTCTACAAAAGCATTAACAAACAAGCCTTGTTTAATGCAGCCATTTGTTTGATATTCATTTCTTTCTGTCCAGTTCTCGGTTCTCCTTCGCGTCCTCAGTGCATCTTTTTGCGTTTCCGTCTCTCAGTGAAGTGATCGTATTTGATCAGAGGCAGAACAAGGGCGGCCAGTCTGCTGTCATCTTGCAGTTCAATGTTATCACCCTTGCCTCGGGCTGGTTTCACCAAGGTCAGTCTCATTGACTTTGCGACTTCAGTCATCCTATAGGAGAGCACAAGAATCACAATAGTTTACAGTTTAAACAAAAACTACAGAGTAAAGAAGGAGGATAGTAGTATCTGTGGTTAAGTCCACATTATTGACTTCATTAATGATTTTACTCTTTATTTAAACAATGTATGAAATGTAAGAAACGATTTTTAAAGGCTTCCTTTTTATTCCCCTGCTTACCTTGCCTCAGTGATTCCCAGGTCACGATGCAGTAATGTGAGGTCAGCTGTCATGTTACCCATATGCAGCAGCAGAGCTAAGCAGTATGCTGCTAGTTTGACCCGCATTGACGACGACACCATGTTCTGGATTCTAAACAGAAAAGTAAAGAAAGTGTGTCTTTTGAAAAGAATCAGTGCAGCAACAACTATACTTTTGTGGTCAGATGTTTACATAAACTCATCATGGCCATGAATGTCTGCCATAAATAATTTGGTGATTTTTAAAAAAAACAAAAAACAAAACAAAAAACACTTATTTGAACTGCTTTCCAGAGTGAAATGATAGTAAAGCACGCACCTTTAATAACTTATAGTTAAACAAAAATTAGGTGCACAAGTTTAAATTTATTTGGGATTTTCTGAAATCCACACAGGTCAAAAGTATGCATACAGATTCAAATATACACACACATCCCCACTAATATTTGGTTAATGTCCCTTAGCAAGTTGTACTAATGAGATTTTTGGCAGCCCTCAAGAAGCTTCTGGCATAATTCTGGCTGAATATTTGACCACTCTTTTTGGTAGAAATGGTAAAGTTCACTTAAATTTGTTAGTTTCCTGGCATAGACCTGGCTTTAAAGCACACTGAACAAATTTAAACAGGGTTGAGTTGGGTTTTTGTTTTTTAAAAGGCAATTCCAGAGGCTTAATGTTAGCCTGCTTTATTCATGCTAAAACCAGTTTTAATGTGTGTTTGGGGCTTCTTTGTTGGTTGCCACCCTCTCAGTCCATGGCAATGAAAAAGGTGCTTCACTGTGGACAGTAATGCTGGTGTTCCAGCAGTTTGCAGTTCATGGCAGGCTTCAGCCATGGTGGTTTCTGGGTTGTTCCTGACTATCCTAGCTCACCTTCTCTCATATGAGGGTGACATTTTTGGCAAAGTGATGACAAATCAGCTGTTTAAACTGATGATGTTGGAATCTGTAGTTCTTTCGAGGGTCTCCAAGAAACTACAGATCTCCTTAGATCTTCAATTAGTTTCTTGGACTTTTGCATTATTCAATCCAGTTGGTGCTATCGAACAATCCCTTCTTATGCTGCAAAGAGAAACTAAAAGATGTAGTCAATCACGATCACTATCGAGAAGCTAATAGGTCTTAACTTTGTTAAAATACATTTTAGAACCTTTAACAACACTTACTAAATTATTTAAGTGAGTATCTATACATTTGACCCCGTGTGGATTAGAGAAAATCCTAAATAAATTGAAACTTGTGCACCTAATTCTTGGTTTTTAAAATCATTAAAGGTGTATGCTGTACAATCATTCCACGCTGAGAAAAGAACAGTTCAAAGAAGTCATTAAAAGCCCAAAATTACCATGACATTCATGCTCATGATTCGTGTATATAAACTTCTTACAACTGTATATATTATTTAGCTTCCCTGTCTCGGTTTAGCATTTGGTAAATTTTTGAATTACTAATGAAATTATTAATTTAGTGAAACAAAATCAAATTCCAGATTTTTCTTCACTAGCTACATGTGTTTAACCACCATACCTGCCATTGTTGAAGGTCTCCACAGTGAACGTTTTAAACAGTTTGCCCTGGATGACGCGAGGGCAGCCTTCCTCTTGCCCAACTGTACATGCAAACATGAATTACTACAACCCTCTAATGGTGAAAGTTTGTATGCCACTTTCCACATCATAACACTAACAAAATTCACTCACACTTGCGGGTGACATTCCTCTCCCGAGCCAGTTTGAGGAGCAGAGAGAGGTAGAAAGCACAGCGTGCCGTTTTGTCTCGGTTTTCACTTTCAGTTGGCAGATTCTCTAGATGCTTCACAATACTCAGGCACCTTTAGGTTAAAGATAAAAACCACAAGATCAACCTCAAGTGCAAGAACACATTAATAAAATGTCTCTGAAGGTTTGGTTGCCTCTACCTTCCATCATCTTTCATCTTTTTCAGCTCTTCGGGGGTGAGTGCTGCCATTTTGGCACCACCCTGCTCCAAAGCACCAAACTCCACTGGGCTCAAGACTGCACATATTCGGTTAAGGGTCACCTGAACAAAGTCTGGTACGGCTCTAGATAAAAACCTGCAAACACATGCATACGCTAGTACCCCAGCTTGATATCTGGGATTCAAATGGATTCCTTGCCTTCCTATTTCCATAAACACATTCCTCCTCCAGCACAGGAATAAAAGATACGCTCATCAAATGGATAGACTTCCTCTCGTTTGTCTGCGTTTGCATTGCAGGGGGGAAGGTGCAGAGCCAGGTCTCCTTGCGACTCTGCGTCAGCCACTTCTTGCTGCAAAGCTGTGCAGAGAGGGAAGGTTAAGAAAAAAAAACCTGGAGAGAGAAACATTCAACTTCCAGATTTCTCCTAGGAGAGGCATCCACTGTGCAGCTTACCTTCCAGACCCTTCTCGCCAATCACAGTGTTGGCAGCCTTTGCCACTGCTTGCTGAAGGGTTTCACTGCCCACCTGATTCAGCCTGCGAGAGCTCAGAGCTCTCTTCTGCTTGTTGGTACCAAAGGCCTCAATCAGTAAGTCAACCTGAAAGGGAAACATTAAAGGTAATAACAAGATATTCACATTACACATAATTAAGCACAGATGTCTTGTAATGGACAGACAGTAGCAGCAAATGCACCTTTTCTCTGTAGGTCTGAGTAGTGTCCTGGGGTTTTGCACTGTCTGTTGTCTCTCCTGGTGACAAAAGTCAGAAAAAGTGACTCTCAGAAGGCACACAAAGCATTCCTTCCACAGCTTCTGGTCTTTATGGGCAGTTAGAAATAGCAACAGATATGTTATAGGTCTCTTACCTGGTATAACTGGTTGCATGTTGAAGAGCTGAGCTTCATGCACCTCCATCGTCATGGTCTGCTTGTTCAACACGCCCACATAATATCTAAAAAGATGCCAAACATCCTCCTTATCAATCTCCTCCTCGGTGACCATAACATGCCAAAATGTGCAGCAAAGACCTACTTGCAAAGATTATTGCACTTCATTGACCCCACTCCAAAGTTCTGCCCCACATAGGACAGTCTGTCTGACTCTGCAACCTAAATAAAAGAAACCAGGAAGAACACAGAGTATAGCAACATAGCCCGGAGAGTGCAGACACACGATAGATCCTCATCTTCCTCACCAGTATCCGCCTGGTCTTTTTCCTGGGGTTACTTTCCTCTGTGTTTTTAAACATGCTGAAATCCAGCTTGTCTTCATTTTGGACGCTGCCGTTGGAAAAGCGGACTGTGGGATTGAGACAGAAACACCGGGAATCAAAACCTCAAATGCGATCAAACCTCAATGACCGATGTGATTGTAGAGTGACACACGTGAGAGCCTCGGACACAACAACACAGTAGTGCCCACGTGTGCACCTAAATGCTTTAGAAATATAAACTCTACAAAGCCCAACCCAGAGTCATGTGTCATCATCATCATCCTCGTGAAAAATTCTACATAATAAACAAATGAGGACGACTCACCGACGACAGCTTTATCGGCTTCTTTCTCCTCTCCGCAGCACACAAACGAGCAGGAGGCGGCCATGACTGTTGTCATGATGAGTTTTCATGCAGGGCAAGAGTTTACTCCTCTGTACTTCCGTGTTCGCTTCGCCAAGCCGCTGCTCTAATTTCTCCAGTTTTGTTGTGGATACTTTACCTGGTGCCTTTCTTTATTTTGCCTGCACTGTTCCTTCTGCTATGTCTTTGTTCATTGGATTATCATTTATACGGGCTTTAACAAAATGAAAATGCCAAAGCATTTACCATCTCGATGCTGTTTATAATCTTTGGCTAACTGGCTATGTGTGGGGGTGCAGCAGCGACGCCTTGTGGTGAAACTGTAAAGCTGCAGCTTTTCACCTCGGGTGAGGTCATGGACGCGAAAAAGAGGTACAGCGCCGCCCCGTGAGTCTGGTTGGAAAAACCGTCTGTCGGCCGGGGGAAATATTAGAAAACACAACACAGCATGACGCTACCACTCACCAATAGATAGGAGGCATTAATATTATTCTAACGGTTATTCTGGCGCCGTGGCTGTGTGCTCAGCCTGGCAGCCGCTGGAGATCAACGGACACCGCGTCACCGTGCATCGCGGCCAGCTTTACGTTCCCACGGCCAAAACCAAACAAGCCGCTTCGGGGTCAAACCGTCAGGAAGTCGACCGCAGGGGGACGCGGGAGGTAGCAGCGGAAATGTTAGCTATCCACAGCTCGGCTTGAGGGGACATTTTGTCCAGTCTCGGTGACCGCATGCCGCTGCTTTTACTTTAGCTAACGGGCTATTTGTTGGGCTGAAGCCAGCTAACTTTAGCTAATCGGGGCCCTGTTCTCCCTCTCGATACCTGCATTTTCCGGATCTTTCAAGGTAACCTAAAGTACCGCTGGCTCTCTGCTCTGACAGCACCAGCAGAGTGCTTCTTTTGTGCCATTTTACCCAGTCGCATCCCATGCTATTGTGTTCCATTGCAGTTGTGACGTTAACTGTGTGTAAAGACGACGGTGTTCAATAAAGTTGGACCTGTTCGTCAATACATGACTTTATAGCAAGAAGGCAAAGACAGTGGAAAACGCAACATTTGGTGCACAGTAATCAGTAACCAAAATAAAACGACAGCACCACGGCATCCTGGCTGTTCGCTAGTAAATACAAAAACTGGTCCAACTTCACCCCCATCACCATTCAGACATCCTAGACTGCATCCACAGGTACTCAAAAATGCACAGTTTCATCACTCAAGTAGAAGTGAACATACTTGTTTCAAAAAATACTGAAGTGCTGGATCCAGACTCTGAAATGCAGTGAAAATGAGCTATTTGGAGGACATTTCTATCAGCTGTTTTGTGCAAAGCTAACTTAACTTCATTAATAATATAAAAATCAAATAATATTATGGGAGTACAAACATTATGTCAGCCCAAATTCAGATGCAAACTCGCTCTATGTGCTGATGTAGCTACACCTAAGCAGAAAAATGAGCATAATCGTGGGTTCAAGTTTGATTCGAGTAGGTGTGAGATCTCTAGTTTTGTAGTGCAGCATCACTTGGAAGTAATTTTTATTGTAAGCACAATGAAATTTTCTTTGTTTTCGGGCTGTGATCAGCTGACCTGAGTTTCTGCTCTTGTTGGCTGTCAGGGCAGATTTGTGACACCCCTACACACTATAAAGGTAGAATTCAGTGAATTAATCTCCTTTCCATAACTTTAAATTTACGTGTTTCCTTGTTACAGTAACCATAAACGCCACATCTGTTCTGCACTGTAAACATCCCCACAGTACCACAGATTAACCGGATTACCCTGCCATACACTGCCTTTTCATGCAACCTTGGAATAGCAAAAGTTAGTATACACTTCACATAAGCAACACATCAGGTATAGATCTGGTATCAGTTCAAAAGTGTCTAAAATGAATGAGGATGTTATGTTTCAGCTTTAACTTCCCAGTCTGTTAAATGTCACGGAGCAGTCCTTACCTTTTAAAATCTAACCTCTCTCCATCCTCTCCTGTCTTACTTTGATAAATAAGCGTTTTTTAACATTTTGAAGTGTGATGAGTGTTGTAGTAACACATGTTGTGATTTATCACTTTGTCCCCAATTGTTTTATCCATTAAGATAACTTGATCTTATTTAATTTTTGTTTTTTTTCTCATGCATAATGGATTGTCAAAAAAGCAAGCTGCAACCAGTGTGCTACTCAATAATGTCAAGTTGGCAACTACATACAGTCTGTTTCTTGTAATACAGCAATTAACTTAGAACTATTGGTTTGGGCATTATGATGATAAGGGTAAGAGTACGTAGGGGCAGTAAACTGAATTTCCCAATTTGTTGAAGAACACTGAAGCTTGAAAAGCTCCAGGTCGCTGCTGATAGGTCAGATGCAGTGACATCAGTAGATCACCTGATCTTTGCTAACTGACTGTAGTTCTGCATAATTAACCTACCCTCTGCTCCTCTGTCTGCAGGGCCATGGATTTCCCAGGCCATTTTGAGCAGATCTTCCAGCAGCTGAACTATCAGCGTGTCCATGGTCAGCTTTGCGACTGTGTCATCGTGGTAGGCAGCCGACACTTTAAAGCCCACCGCTCCGTGCTGGCGGCCTGCAGCACCCACTTCAGAGCGCTGTTCACTGTCGCAGAGGGAGATGCTAGCATGAACATGATCCAGCTGGACAGCGAGGTTAGAACGAAAATGCTGTCAAAAAAGCGAAAAAAGTGTTTTTAGTCATTCTAATGGTGATTGAAACCACTGTGTGCGTTCTGCAGGTGGTGACGGCCGAGGCCTTCGCTGCTCTCGTGGACATGATGTACACGTCAACACTGATGCTCGGCGAGAGCAATGTCATGGATGTTCTCCTCGCAGCTTCGCATCTGCACCTCAACAATGTGGTCAAGGCTTGCAAACACTACCTGACGACGCGCACGCTGCCCATGTCCCCCTCATCCGACAGAGCTGCCCATCACCACCCACAGCAGGAGCAGCAGAGGCACAGACAGCAGCAGCATCAGCAAGTAGCTGATTTAGCAGTGAACCCGATGTTAGCAGCTAATGCTAACCTTGCAGCAAATGCTGCCACTTCAAAGCTGCAGCGCTCCTTCTTACTGCAGCAGCTGGGGCTCAGCTTGGTGAGCTCTGCTTTGGGTGGGATGGAAGACGACCGGGCGGGAAATGTAGTTGGCAGTAGGGTGGTTGACCAGAGGGCCTCCTTCCCAATCCGACGCTTCCACAAACGGAAGCCCTCTCTGGCGCTGGGGATTTCAGAGGAGAGACCCAGACAGAGACAGCGTCCTTTGGCGCCTAACCTCGGGTTGTTAGGAGAAGAAGGGGTGAACGCAGAGCGGGAGGAGGGAGCACTTCTCTCCCCGGATTCCCACAAGATGGGGGACGAATCTAAACTTGACCCTCCAATCACTGGGTTAGCAGCTGCGTCCCAAGATGACCCTCAGATGCCGAGTCAGTCAGATAGTGGACGCTGCGAGGAGGAGAACTTGGGGAGAATTCAAGGAGTAAACAAAGAAGAGGACATGGATGACCAGGATCAGCAGGACAGCAGAGCAGGGGTGAAAATAAAATCAGGAACAGAGGAGGAGGAGAACGAAGAAGAGGAGCAGAAGGTAAAGCTACAGGTTTGTCTCTTCAGTGGGCAGGAATATTTTCATAGTTAAAACTCTCCAGACCTCTCAGGCTTGTCTGTATGAAGTAAACAAACTTAACAGAAATCGTTGGTTTGATTGTCATTAATGCAACCAGGGGTTAAGGGATTGGACAGAAGAGGGAAGTCATAAGATCGGGTGTAGCAGTGCAGCTGGGGAAAATGACTCACTTAGAAATAAGTCACACATAATTTCTGTTCTGAGGATTTGATTTCCTTGCGGACGGACTGTGACAGCTGACCTGTGCTGACTCTGAGGTCCACTGCTCTTTATGGGTTTTGGTTGCTGCAATTTACGAGATATTAGCAGATGTTACATGAGCTGTCGTGGCCACTCTCCAACCTTTGGGCGGTGTAATGTCTAAAGGTGGAGATTGGCAGGTGAAGGGTAGTAAAGAATGTCATCAACTTACATTCAAACTAATGACTGTTACCCTGAAGCCTTGATTACATTTTTCTCATCGACTTGGATCCAAGAGACATAAATTTGACCAGTGTTTTTGTGGCCTCGTTAACTAATGTGCAGATAATTGACATTACAGTCCATGAACTAAACACACACACACACACACCCCAGGCAGAAGAGTTCAAGCAGACTTCAAAGGGGTATAACAGGTGGGACAACTCGGCCATCGAGTTTCAGCTGTCATAACCAGTCCTAACAGTGATCGTGAACACCCATCCTGCACTTCATTACTGTAAACTGTACCACAGTACTGCAGAGTACCTACTTTAGCCTGAAAAGACTGTCCAGTATAGTATAGACCCCCCCCCCCCCCCCCACTCTGCAGCAGCAGCAGTAATGGCAAGGAAGCCATTTCTTGCAAAAGTTAACATGTTAATTTTCCACTAAATGTTTCCATTTATAGGCTAGAGTTAGAAAAAAATATTTATGATTAACTTTAGAGGTTTTATTTGTTTTACAACTTATATACAGGGAGTGCAGAATTATTAGGCAAATGAGTATTTTGTCCACATCATCCTCTTCATGCATGTTGTCTTACTCCAAGCTGTATAGGCTCAAAAGCCTACTACCAATTAAGCATATTAGGTAATGTGCAACTCTGTAATGAGAAGGGGTGTGGTCTAATGACATCAACACCCTAAATCAGGTGTGCATAATTATTAGGCAACGTCCTTTCCTTTGGCAAAATGGGTCAAAAGAAGGACTTGACAGGCTCAGAAAAGCCAAAAATAGTGAGATATCTTGCAGAGGGATGCAGCAGTCTCAAAATTGCAAAGCTTCTGAAGCGTGATCATCGACCAATCAAGCGTTTCATTCAAAATAGTCAACAGGGTCGCAAGAAGCGTGTGGAAAAACCAAGGCGCCAAATAACTGCCCATGAACTGAGAAAAGTCAAGCGTGCAGCTGCCAAGATGCCACTTGCCACCAGTTTGGCCATATTTCAGAGCTGCAACATCACTGGAGTGCCCAAAAGCACAAGGTGTGCAATACTCAGAGACATGGCCAAGGTAAGAAAGGCTGAAAGACGACCACCACTGAACAAGACACACAAGCTGAAACGTCAAGACTGGGCCAAGAAATATCTCAAGACTGGTTTTTCTAAGGTTTTATGGACTGATGAAATGAGAGTGAGTCTTGATGGGCCAGATGGATGGGCCCGTGGCTGGATTGGTAAAGGGCAGAGAGCTCCAGTCCGACTCAGACGCCAGCAAGGTGGAGGTGGAGTACTGGTTTGGGCTGGTATCATCAAAGATGAACTTGTGGGGCCTTTTCGGGTTGAGGATGGAGTCAAGCTCAACTCCCAGTCCTACTGCCAGTTTCTGGAAGACACCTTCTTCAAGCAGTGGTACAGGAAGAAGTCTGCATCCTTCAAGAAAAACATGATTTTCATGCAGGACAATGCTCCATCACACGCGTCCAAGTACTCCACAGCGTGGCTGGCAAGAAAGGGTATAAAAGAAGAAAAACTAATGACATGGCCACCTTGTTCACCTGATCTGAACCCCATTGAGAACCTGTGGTCCATCATCAAATGTGAGATTTACAAGGAGGGAAAACAGTACACCTCTCTGAACAGTGTCTGGGAGGCTGTGGTTGCTGCTGCACGCAATGTTGATGGTGAACAGATCAAAACACTGACAGAATCCATGGATGGCAGGCTTTTGAGTGTCCTTGCAAAGACAGGTGGCTATATTGGTCGCTGATTTGTTTTTGTTTTGTTTTTGAATGTCAGAAATGTATATTTGTGAATGTGGAGATGTTATATTGGTGTCACTGGTAAAAATAAATAATTGAAATGGGTATATATTTGTTTTTTGTTAAGTTGCCTAATAATTATGCACAGTAATAGTCACCTGCACACACAGATATCCCCCTAAAATAGCTAAAACTAAAAACTACTTCCAAAAACATTCAGCTTTGATATTAATGAGTTTTTTGGGTTCATTGAGAACATGGTTGTTGTTCAATAATAAAATTATTCCTCAAAAATACAACTTGCCTAATAATTCTGCACTCCCTGTAGAGGAATTTATCACCATGGCTTAATCCACCCTGAACCTGCAAATTACTGTTACAGCTGCTAAGACGACACAGGTCAACAAAGTAGCAACGCACTGTGACAGAAGAATGGGGAAATGGTTGGATGTTAATTCTTTATTTCGAAAGGACATGCTAGAAAAAATAAAACGTCTTAGTAAGGCAAAGCAGGCTTGTTCAAGAGATTATTTTAGAGCATCTGGTTTTACCCATTTGGGAGCTGGCTCTGAGGTTTCTGTGAGAAGTCTTTCCACAATAAAATTCTGTCCAACTGTGAGACCTTTAGCCAGTGTTGTGAATATTAATTCTTACATTAAAATTTGAGGTCTTATCTCCCTTGGCCTTAGATGAAACATTTCTTTCCTTTTCTTGCTTTTCTTAGGTGGTTGTTAAACGTGAGCCGCTAAGTTCGCCCGAGCCAGCTGATGAAATTAGCGACGTCACATCGCAGGCCGAAGGCAGTGATCGCCCCGAGCCTGGGTGCCAGGAGGACGAAGAGAAGGTGGAGCTGAGCCCAGAAAGCAGCGACCGCAGCTTCACTTCTGAACCCCAGCCCAGCTCCGACTCTCTTCTCCAGCCCAGCTCTCAGCTCATCCTCAAGGGCAGTATAGGAGGAGGAGGTGCGAACGGAGGTTTTGGGTGTAATAATGGACTGAGTGGCAAACCTGGTTTCAACATTTCCAGCTTCCTCAGCCAAAAGGATTTTGCGACTGGCAGCTCGGGGATGGTTGCCGGAGAGGACGACCTTCCGAACACAACAACTGGGGATGCAGTAGCACATCGCTTTCTGCTGAGGCAGGAAGCTGCTGGGACTTCGAGCTCTGCTTCTTCCTCTCTTTTGCAATCAGGTCCACTCAGTGGTGAGAGTAGAAGCAGTTTTGGAGATAATCTGCAAGCCGATTCTCTGTTCCTCCGCCCCCTGCATGATGGTTTAGGAAGCCCCAGAGGAAATGGGGGAAATTCAAGAGGAGGACGTGGAGGAGTGGATCCTTTTGATTTAGAATTCCAGCGCTCAAGTTTGGGGCTTCATTCACTGGGACGGCCCTCAAGAGAGACAGGAGGAGCCAGCGGCACAGGTCTGAGTTATCCAGGCTACAGACGCATTGCTCCAAAAATGACCACTGGCATGGGAGGAGAAGAGGCAGTCGGGGGGATTCTTCAGGATGCTGCCTCTTCTTCCTCAAGTCTAGCGGGTCCCCTGCTCCTCAATGAGAACAGGGGGTATGAGATGAGTGGCAACAGGCCCACCTCCCTCCCCCCTCAGCTCACCCGGGCCTCAGCAGACGTTCTGTCCAAGTGCAAAAAGGCTCTCTCAGAGCACAATGTCCTAGTGGTTGAAGGGGCACGAAAATACGCCTGCAAAATCTGCTGCAAAACCTTCCTCACCCTGACTGACTGCAAGAAACACATCCGTGTCCACACGGGAGAGAAACCCTACGCGTGTCTGAAGTGTGGAAAACGCTTCAGCCAGTCGTCACACCTATACAAGCATTCCAAGACCACCTGTCTGCGCTGGCAGAACAGTAACATGTCCAATGGCTTGCTGTAGGAGCAGAGTGTGGAGATTAAAACACTAGGAATCAGTGTAGCTGCCTTTAAAGTCACAAAGCTGTTATAAAAATGTTTCTGAAGCTCTGACTGAACGGCCAGTTTTGTTATCCGCTCTGTCTAAACTAACTGATCCTGATCACAGACCAAAGATGGGGATGAAAATGTAACTTAATATAAATATATAACGTGATCTTCTCCAGGACCAGTTGATAAAGTTTCTGTTAAAAAATTAACCCCATAGAAAGATTTTAGGGATGTAGGACATGCAAAATTAGCATATTTATTTATGTTAATTAATTGCAAAGTGTCAAAGTGCACCCTTTAAACTTTACTGTATTAGAGCCTGACTGATTTGTCTGCAGGCCGATATATCAGCAAATTACCATTTGGCATTGATAATGGCCAATATGTGAAAATTTAAAAAGGAAAAAAACATATTTTAACAATTTTGTGAGCATAACACAGCATAAAAGATGGACATAGCTGCTGTGACATCACCCTTTGGTTTGTGAACTCCCATTATGAAACTTCAAGATGAGCATGAGGTGATCCTTTAGTGGCGATTCATTGTTAGTGGTACACTTGGAATTAAATTAGATTCAGTCATTGCAACACTCAGAGGCAGCTGTGCAACATCAGCACTAAAGACTGACATCATGTAAAATATTGTATTTAAATTCATATTCGGTGCATAATTGTAAAAACATGTAGCAGCTGACATTATTGACTGTGCCTTGTTCTGTGCACGGGCAGTCACATCCATTCACATTCATCCACGTTGGTCGCCATTATGAGTGTAAGTGCTAAAATCTAATGGTTTATTAGATGCAAGCAAAAAAGGTAGAGATAATCCAGTGTGTGGGAGAGACCTGGGTAATGCTGAAATCTGTAGCATTTTAACAGTTTAACCAGCTGAGAAGGCGACAGAGTATGTAGTGTTGTAACAGTGTTTTTATTCTGTCATGCGGTGAAATGTCATCAGTACTTTGTTAATTAATAGTCATCATGAGGAATCGAGCAGTGGACTTATTCAAGTCAAATTAACGTGACATGATCGTCGTCTGTGGTTGATTTTCAGTCTGTCGCTGACGTTGTTGCTGAGCTCATTTTAATGTTGAAAATATTTTTGGTTAAAGGCCAAATAATTCAAAATGTACTCATGGAGGCCTTCATGTGGCATATGTCTGCAAGAGTAACAGCCTCACTTTAAAACATTTATACTTGTAGGGGGAAAATTATGAATTAGCCTGATTACCCTTCCACCACAACTGTTTACCTTAGAGTGAAGTTTCATTGTTTACTGACGTAAAACTATAACGGCAATCAGGAGAAAAGTTTAAAAAAACAAACGCATTTTTCTGTCTAAATTCATAAAACAGTTTATTGTGATTGTAAAAGATATGGCACTACGTGACTTTCAGCCATAGCTCCTCGGTGTTGTGCGTTTATTGAAAGAACGGCGAAGTTTCAGTGACGAGTTCAGCATGTGTTGGAGGAAAAAAAAAATATTTAGACATGTAAATACTGTATTGCACATTTCTGGTAAGTCTTTTGGAGAGGAGACAAAACAACTCCTAAAGATGTAAACATTGCGTGTCTGTTTGCTACTGTACTTGATATGAGTGCTTTATACGTGTCTCTTTACATATAATGTTGCACCTGATACAAAAACACTGAGACAAATCAGTCTTTTTTTTTTACAGCTAATAATGTTTACTGGAACGTTGAACTATGTGACGACATCTTCATTGTAATCCAACCATCCGGCTCACCCAGCTCTTATGATCTTCCTTCTTCCTTTGTTATTCTGTTGTGCTGGAAATGAAAACAAAGTTCCACTAGTCTAGAAAAATGTAACATCACTAAAGGAATATTTCACATGGAGAAAGTAATTTTAAAAAACAAGATTTTAATGTTTTCATTTTTTGTTAATTACAAGAAATTTTGTGTTTTATGTAGCTGTATTTTAATGTAACTTGATAAATGTTGGGGAATGCTGTAAGTTACAAGACAACTATGTTACAGCTGAGGATGTGTACGCTTAAAAAAAAAATATAGACAGGATTTACAAAAATAATATCACATGAAGGTTTTCTGCTAGCAGACATCCTGCAGGTTGAAAAACAGCCTCTGGATGGCAGTATGTTTTTTGAAACAGTATTCATGCTGTGTTGTAGAGTTCTGTTTTAGTGAACTGGAATGGAAAAAAATAACACATTAATTAACATGTTTGCTTTTTGTATAGTTTAATGATTGGTGTATTGTGACACTTGAGCTGTCAGTGAGACAGGATCATTGCTTTCAATCCTAGTTGGCACCTTATTGTACTGTAGAGTCATCACACTGTTAGCCCTTTACAAAATGACACTTTTTAAAAAGGAAAAAAAAAGTTATTTAAAGTTATTTTCCCTGTAAATTTAATTCAGAACTCTATTAAAGTCATTTAAATGACCAGTGACGGTTCAGTCTTTAATCTGACTAAAATTTAGTCTGTTGCTCTGACTCTCACTCACATTCAGCTTCTTCTCTCGTCATGAAGCGAGGTAGCTGTAGCAGGCTTTTGAAAAATACAAAGGTAGATATGGGATCAGGCAAAGGTTTGACTGTTTACATGTCACACAAGCAGGTTAGGTGATGTCTTCTACAGCTGTTGTATTAATTATTAAATTATTATTAAAACTGCACTGACTGAACTACCCTCTGTATGAAGATGTTTGATTTCTTAGAAAGAAATGTGTATAAAAGTCTGAATTGATTATTAAAGTCACTGCCTTATGCCCTCTAGCTTGTAAAGCCGGACTTTTATTGATATGCCAAAATTGAAAGGTTTTGGGGGGGTGTTAGTTTGTTTTTTTCTGTATAACGTCCGTAGTGTAACAATGAGGTGGCTAAATGTTTGTCTCTTTACTCTTGAGTACTTTGAAGATTGTATAGTATGTTCAGGTGTTGTATAGGCTGAATAAAAATGCTATGAAATTCAGTTTGTGTGCAACTTTCTTATCATATACAGTGCTGTGAAAAAGCCTTGGCCCCCTTCCTAATTTCGTATTTTTAAATATTTATCACACGTGTGTTAGATCATCAAACTAATTCTAACATAAGACAAAATAACCTGAGTAAATACAAAATTGTTTTTTGTTTGTTAAATTAAGAGATAACTGTGATTAACCACACTTTTGGGGAAAGCTGAGTTCAATTTCCGTATCCACACTCAGGCCTGATTACTGCAAGACCCGTTGATTCAAGAAATTGCTAACATAGAAGCTGTCTGACAAAGCTAACTAGGCTAAAAGTTCTCAAAAAGCAACGCAACATGCAATGAGCAGCTGAGAAGCAATGTCACTGACACCTATCAGAGTGGAAAGAGTTACAGAGCCATTTCTTAGGCTTGATCCTGAATCCTGAAGGAGAATGTCCGGCTATCAGCTTTTCCCCACGCTTGAGTTGTGCAGCAGTACAATTATCTGAGCCAGGTTGTTCATGCGCCAACCCTCCAATGTGGCTGAAATATAACAATTCTGCAAAGAGGAGTGAGCCGAAATTCCTCCACAGAGATGAGTAAAAATCTTTTTGCAGTTCTTGCTGCCAAAGTGTGGGAAACCAGTAGGTTTATAGGAGCAATCACTTTTTCACCCAGGGCCTGCTAGGTTTGAATCACTTTTTTTTCCATATAATTTGAAAATCAGAAAGGGGGCAAAAACTTTTTCACAGCACTCTAGAATCCCAAACTAAAAAATGTGAAACTGAAGACTAAAGAAAAAGGAGACAGTTGCAACACTGCAAGGATTTACTTCAGTCAGCAAAATATATTTTGAACAGTAAGTAGAACTAATCATCCACTATTTGATCATTTTTTCAGAGTGGAAGCTGTTTCTTCTTAAAGCTTGAGCTCTTTGATCATCGGCTGCCCTCGCAGGCCCAGGAGGAGGTTGTTTGCCGCCAGGGAAGACATAGCATCACGGGTAGTATAGGAGGCACTCGCAATATGGGGTAGAATCACTGCAGGAAGAGAAAATATTAAAACCTAATGATAGGCAGAGAGGACCAAGTGTGATTTAAAAACCTGTTCAAAGTAGCAGAATGCCCACCACAGTTTTTGAGCGTAAACAGTGGGTGGTTGGTTGGCAGCGGCTCAGGAACAGTGACATCTAATCCAGCTCCTGCGATCTGCCCTGTGGACAGAGCTTCATACAAGTCTTCCTGGTTCACCACCCCGCCTCTGCACAACAGCAAAGTCAGTTATAGACTCAAAGGGCAGAATCCTCTCTGCTGATTGCCTACAGTACATATCCATTTCTCCAGATGCAAGTCACCGAGAAGTTAAATGATTAGTCATTCTAATTTCCTGTGAGTGAACTAGTCAACTGTGGAGGTCATTTTGTGAAACTGCGAGCAATTCTAATATCTCAAATGTGAATATTTGGATTTGAGGAAACACAATGGTCATTTCTTAAAACCGCTACCTTGCATTTTGTGTATTAAATGGTGATCAGTGAAGGAAAATAACCTGTTAAACATCAGGTTAATCAGTAATTAATGAGCACAACACTCACAGACCACTCTTGGGGTCATGCATGTATCAGGTACCTGCTCGTGTTGATGAAGATGGAAGTCTTTTTCATCTTGGAGAAGAGGTTCTTATTGCAGATCTCCTTTGTCTCTGGTGTTAGAGCACAGCACACAGCCAGGAAATCTGACTGCTTTGCCAGCTCATCAAAAGAGACTAGAACAAGATACAGTGCAAGGTTATTAAAAATAAACTGAAAACTAAAATAAAACAAACCTTTTTAGCTGGTAGGAATCAGATGAAAACTAAACTAGATGCACTAATATCACTTTTATCATATTAGGTTTGTGGATGGCTCTTAGGACTTCAAGAAAGACTTATAAAAAGTCAAAAGGTTTTAAGTAGCCTTATCTTTTGACTAGCCCCTTAAACCTGCCTCTCATCTGCCCTGTTGGCAGGGGATCTTTTGTCCACATATCATAGAGTAACGTCCTTGCTGGGTCTTCCTTACCATATTCTGCATTGATGGCACTCGCCAACTCAGGCCTGGGGGCCACATCTGTGTAGATAAACTTCCTTACTTTGAAAGGTGCCAGACGCTCAGCAATGGCCACACCTTTGAGTACAATCACACACTGTAAAAAGCTCATAACTGACAGAAATGGCAGTTTGACGATACGCTGATGTAAAGGTTGTCTTAGTGACGTGCTGCTTACCGATCCTGCCTAGTCCGAGAATACCGACAGTGCTGTTGGCCAGCTCATAACCACACAGCCACAGCGTTCTCCACGTGCCCCAGCCGCCACTGGCATCAGTGAGAGAAAGAGAGAATTTGTTTTGCACAGTTTGCATTTTTGCATGTATGTTTTAGTAAGTTTTCCACACATGTGTGATCTTATTTTGTATATGACAGTACGTCTTGGCCTCATGTGTGGCCTCTATGAGCCTCCTGGAGGTCGCAAGCAGCAGAGCTACTGTCAACTCAGCAACAGCATCTGTCAGGACTTCAGGGGTATAACCTATACGGATTCCTCTGTAGGGGAACATAAACATTGCATACAACGTTACATGAATATTTCACTGCCTATTTGCATGTTAAGAACCTTTTTTCATAAAGGGAAGATCACTCTCAGTAGAGCCATGAACGGCATTCACACGTGTTACAATAAAATAAAACAGAAAGAGGGAACTCACCGTTTCTTCAGCTCATCCAAAGACAGATGATCGAATCCCACTGACATTGTACTGAGGACCTTCAGGTTTGGACCTGCAGGAATACATCACACATATAAAGACATGCAAGGCTGTTTGTTGCATTTAGGTTATTTGTCAAAGGCAAAGGGCAGACCTGCAGCGTCCAACAGTTCCGCATCAATTTTTTCTGTCAGCGTGCAAAGCAGACCATCTACACCTTTGACCTTCTGAAGGAGCTCCTTCCTGGGCACCGGTATGTCATCTGAGTCCCACAGCTCAAACTGCACCCTAGGGAAACAGAAATCACATGACTGAAGATTTAAATCAAATCCAGTTTTGAAAAAAACAAAAAAATCCCAAATGCATGAGCACAGGTTTCACATTTATATACAGATAATGGTTCTTCTTAGAGATACATGATCTCAAAGTGCTTTTCATAGAAATCCTGGGATTTTAAGGTGCAGTGAAACATTTGTGCAGTTCTCTTTCTCAGGGAATACCCTTTAGACTATGTGCTTTATTTGACGAGACCTTAAGGCAAACATTAGCAGTCATGTTTGTTCAAAGTAAATGATGAACCTCAGACCAGACATTCAAACTGCTTAAAGTGATCACTGTCAAATCTCCTGCGGCACACATCGCGTAGTTACATAAAAATGCTAAAAAATTTGTTATTTTAAGTGACATAACAGGATACAAAAAAAATACTCACTGTCCGGATTTGCGGAGGATCTTCAGGCCCTCAGGTGGGATCTGTCGTGTGACGTAGACGCGTGGCAGGGTTGACATCTCCCTCTGGATGTTGCTTGTTAGACCCCCGGTAATGTTCAAAGGAGTAACGGCGATCTTCTGGAGCCGACGGAGTGCCATGCGACTGCACCACATTGCAGCGTAAGTGCGTGGGCAGAGTGTCCACAGTGTAGGATGAGTAGACTCTGGAGACTGTTGTGGGATTTGTGTGTGATTCTGGCTGCAGATCAAGGGGGAGGCTCCTTTGTGAACTAACCAATATGATAAAAGGGCGGGAGTCTGAAGGCCATTGCATAGTCTGAAGGTCTGAAGGTTAGAGATACTTATCCCTAGCCCCCCCCCCCCCCCCCCCCAAAAAAGAAGCAAAAATCGGTCCAATTTTGTCTCTGATTATGGAACTGGAGGCACAAGCATAACTACCTGCTGTGACAAAGACAGTACCAGAATTGTGTTTTCCATCGAGTTGTGGTGTAAATGTTTCACTTAGCTGGTGAACTTTGTTTCTTTAAATGAGGGGGGGGGGGGGGGGACCTGAACATTGTTTTTTATCTTCTGCTTTCACTGGTTGCGACCAGTTTTTATATCTGGCTTTTTCCAACACGAGCCTGCCTGCGTTGTCATGAAAATAGAAAAGTTGTTGCTTGGTTGATTGCTTATTTTTTCTCAAACTGAAAAATAAAATACCCCTAACCCGTAATGGCTGGAGGAGGTATTGTCACACCTCAAATCCAAAGCGATAAAGCAGACTCATCATCGACAAGGTTGATTTAAGATAAGGCAATATTTTCTGACATGTTTCTGCTGTTTCTGTCCTGCTTTCAGTTGGATGGACCTTAAAATCATTATTGTGTTACAGGTATTACTTTTGTGCTATCTTTTTCTTTTATGAATAGAATGCATTGTTGTCACCATATTCACATATACAATATACATCTATACGGTGAAAAGTCTTAAGACACTCTTAATCACTTTATATTTTTATAGGAAAACGCGAAATAGACTCAGCAACTTATTGAAACATGTGCAAACACACATAGAAATACAGTATATAAGGGGAAAAAATAGAGTTTGTACAATTCTAATGAGCTCGGAAGTCAGTACTTAGTATTATTGGTAGAACAGTGTGTTATTTATTCTTTAACACAGCCTGGACACTCTTAACCTTTATTTCTTTAATTGTGTAGTCTTCAGGAATAGTTCTCCAGGCTTCTTGTAGGACATTTAAAGCTCTTCTTGAAATGTTGACTTCCTTTTCTTCCCTTCTCTGTCAACATGATCCCACACTGCTTCGGTAATGTTGTGGTCCGGACTCTGAGGAGGCCAGTCCATGACTGATAGTGTGTGTTTTTCTAACCAGGTATGCTTTTACTGCATTAGCCATTGCCAATCATGAGCTTTTCTGTTGGTAGTTGTTCAAAATGTGTGTTGATAATTCAATTTGTTTTGACAAAATCCCCAACACAACTGTCTGAAGTGCAGATTGAAACCATGACAGAGTCTCCACTGTGTTTTACAGACCATCACTTATAATTTGTAAACACTGACTTAGACACTAACTGTTCTACCTCTCTTCCGACCTCTTCTGCACATACTGATGAGCTTTTCTCCCTGCTTCCCCTCCTTAAGACTGGCTTCTTTTTTTTTTTTTTTTTTTTTTTGCCTGTCCCGTTTGGCTCTTTTGCCATCAGAATTGTTGTCTAAAGACACACTGCACAACATGTTCAGATATGCCAAGTTTTCAGCAAATAAATCCTGTGTTTTTGTGGGGGAGAAGGGGGGGGGGGGGGGGGGGGGGTTCTGCTTGTAACAAAGTGTCTAAAGATTCCATTTAAAATTGGTATTTTTCTAAGTTGTCTGTTACGTTTAGATCCTTGAATTTGGTGCCTTTTAGCTATTGAATGAGTCATGGATCAGTGTTAGGTTTTTTAAAAAGCAAGCAAAAAGAAATGGGTGGTAACTCAAGATTACACCTCTGAAAACAAAATGGTGAAATTTTATTCTTTAGAAAAATGTCACCCGAAATCTAGTAAATCATCATAAATGTGTGTTATTTTATCAACAACACAAAATAAGTAACGTTTATTCACAAATATAGTCCTAGAAGTTTCCGTGAAATGATTGGTTGACGTTGGCCACGTGAGTGCGTTAACCCGGAAACACTCCAAGTTTTTTAACCAGTCACAGCCATTCATTCGCTGCAGCTTGCTGGGCTTACTGACAGGTACCTGCGTGTGATATTCTGACTAATTTTAAGTACATTTATAGCAGTGTTTACATATTGCTTGATAGAAACAACTATTCCTTAAACATTTGTCTACTCCCTGGAGTTATTTGTAGCCTCGTGTTTGTGTCGCCACTTTTAATGAGTTTATGAGAAGTGTCTCCGTAACCGGCACCGGGCAGCAGCATTAGCTAGCTGTAGCCGCTAGCGTTGAGCTTCGGCAACTTCATAAGTCATCTAGCTTTACTAAGGCACGTGTATTAACCCCTTTAATGTCGGGCTTTTTTTAAGCCGCTTGGTTAATTCAGTTCAGGTCAGCTCAGCTCGGTGGGGTCAACCATGTTGCTGACAGCTAACTGGCATCAACAGTTAGTTAGCTGTGCGGCTCATTAACAGCAGGGCGTTGGTTTTAAATCTATATCGCTCAATCAGACAAGGTTAATTACTCTATTTATATTTTTAACAGGAAGCATCTCTATCTTTGAGGCACTTGCTCTCCCCCCCTTCCCCTCCCACCATGGCTACAGACTCGATGGAGATTGACGACTCTCTTTACAGGCAAGCCTCACCATCCTTATAATTTGCCTTTTTAATGGTTTATATTACAACCAGCGCCGTTATTGTTCGTGGTGTTTCCATTCGTCCTTCTAGCACATTCCTTCACAGTGACTCTTCATCTCTCTCTCACTCTTTAGCCGCCAGCGATATGTGCTTGGAGACAGTGCCATGCACCAGATGGCCCAGTCCTCAGTCTTTCTCAGTGGAATGGGAGGAATGGGAGTAGAGATAGGTAGGCAATATTTAATGGTTTGGTGTTTGTATGAGCCATGCAAGGAACTCTAACATGACTCTAAATCTTTTGGGTTTGGTTTCGCAGCAAAAAATATTGTCCTGGCTGGTGTAAAGGTAGGCGCGCTCTCTTAATATTACAGCAATGTGTCATTCTCAGCATCTTGCAAGTCCAAAGGTCTTGTAGTCATAATTGTTCGAACCTATTGTCCTGTTTGTCCTCTGTATGTACAGGCAGTCACGCTTCATGACACAAAACAGTGTGAGACCTGGGATCTTGGCTCCAACTTCTTTATCCGCAAAGAGGATGTTTTGAGCCAGAGGAGGAGGTAATGAACCCCACGGGCAGGACTCTCCTTACGCTCTTAAATAGGCATGCACCAGTGTAGCTTATTCATTCCTCATGAAGATGCCTTAAAGGAGCGGGCTGATAATATTGCTGAATAAATACATTGCAAACCATTCTCTTTTTATGTGAAACAGTCATTATTAAAATGACAAAATAACAAGATCAAAACCTAATTAATTTGAACTTGTTTCCTTTCATCTTGGTCTGTGCTTAAATTGAATTGATACATTTAAGCTATTGCTGCTCCCCTTTGTTACTGTGTATGTCTGTTTAACCATACCCTCCTTGCTTGCACAAGATAATTACGGACTGCACTAATCAAGTTGTGCAGTTGTAAAAACTTTACAACTGCACAACTTGATTAGTGCAGTCCGTAATTGTGTAAACTACACAACGATACAGAAATGGTGACACTGACAGGGACAGCACCATTGTCTGCTGTTGTCATCAGCTCAGCTGATCACTGTTTGGTTTCTGTTAAATCACAATTAGGTCACAAACAGTGAAAGCCACCAAAGTGACGATCCTTTCTTGTTAGTTTCATGTTGTGCTAATGTACCAAATAAAGAATAACATTTTAGTTCAGTTTAACTGAATATAATTGTGATTGACCAGTGCGTACCTGATACAGCTCTGAGTAGGTATCAGAGTGATAGGTGGTATAAACATTGAGACTGGTGCATCCTTACTCAGATACTTTCTCATGTTTACCCACTCCCTTGTGTTTCTCCCACAGGGTGGAGGCAGTGTGCCCTCACGTTGCAGAGTTGAACCCTTATGTCCACGTTGACATGTCTTCCTCTGCTCTTGACGACAACACTGATCTCGGTTTTCTCAGAAGGTACCAGGTAAGTCATTACCTTTCAGACTCCGGGTTGTAAGCTAACCCATGGTTAGTAGGACAGACATTTTTTTTTAATAGGTTGCTCCCACGCCCTCAGAAACCCCCTAGTGATTAAAAATATGAGGTGTAGAGAAGTATGAAGACACCCGCCCCTTCCCTGAAGACCAATGTGGCTTAACAAGAGTTTCCAATAGAAAGATTTCATCATAGAGAAACATTTCTGAATGTCAATAAAACTCATGAAGCTACTCCAGCAGTGTGATTCACTTCACAGCTGCCTCTTACAGATGTTCTAGTTATGTTTCTCCCCTGGTCTAAAGGAATGTTGAACCTAAAGGTCGGCATTTCATAACGGCACAGCAAGTCGCGAAGGGTTGATCTCGTTTTTATATCGATCATGTATTTGGCCACCAACTGGCATTCAATTTAAAATAAAATGCTTGTACGTAACTGCTTTTCTTCTCTACCGCATAGTCTGCTATGGACTCCAGATAATGTTTATTGTCTGCTCTGCTTCCTCCTCTAGTGTGTGATTTTGACTGAGGCCAGATTAAGCCTACAGAAGAGAGTAAATGAGTTCTGCCACTCACAACAACCCCCTATCAGAGTAAGTCTGCTCTCCTTGTTGTGCTTATGCATTACAGTTGCACTGCGAGAGCTCACAGATGGGTAAATATTAACCAAAACTGTTGCGTGTGTATTGCTTCAGTTCATCAGCTGTGACGTGTACGGTATCTGTGCACGAGTGTTTTGTGATTTTGGAGAAGAGTTTGAGGTGTTCGACCCCACAGGAGAGGAGCCCAAGGAGGTTTTCATTCAAAGTATCACTCAGGTATTCCCCCCGACCACACCCCACAAAAAATAAAAAATGACAGATAAATAAATTGTTCCAGCTTTTCTTCAAAAAATTCAACACCTACAATTTGCAGTAAAGTTTGCCTGTTAATCTTCTGCTTAGTCAGTAAATGAGCGAACTTTGGGTGAACTTTTCTGCAAACTGTTTTAGGATAATCCTGGGATGGTAACCTGCATGGACAACCAACCCCACGGCCTACAGACAGGGCAGAGTGTTGTTTTCAGAGAGGTCGGTGGCATGGTGGAGCTCAACGGCACATCTCGGCAGGTTTCAGGTACTATGGTTACAATTTTATTACTGTAATGCATAACAGCGGCGTCTCCAAGATTATTGTTATTATTTGTACAAACTCAAACTGGTGTTTTTATTTATTTTGCTGGACGCAAATGCAAAAATGTATCTGGCAATGTCTTTGGTGACTTGTTTTCTATATGTATGTTCATATTAATTAAGTGTGTGTGTGTGTGTGTGTGTGTGTGTGTGTGTGTGTGTGGTTATAGTCCTTTCTTCTCACAGCTTTGCAATAGGAGACACATCTCAGCTACAACCATACACACATGGAGGTTTCTTTGTCATGGTGAAAACCCCTAAAATGTACAGATTTGTAAGTAGACTAGTTTTCATATTAACAGTGTTGTCCAGTTATGATTTAAAAACATGCAGATATGTTTAAATGACCATCACTTGTGTGTATGCTAACAATAACTCACAATATTTATTTCAGGAAACATTAGAGCGACAGCTGTGTGAACCTCGGGTCCTGACTCCGGACTTCAGTAAACCAGAGGTAAGAGGAAACTAGGTAGAAACTTATATCCTACAGAGGGGAATAGTGTGACATTTAAACATCGTTTTATTGCAGCTTCGTGACTCACATGGCTAAGAACAGTGTGAGTTAGAAACTGATCAAAACTTTCCCATGGCTCTCTTGCTACACAGTTGGTTCTCCTGACAGTATCCCACATGCTTAAACATACTGCCTTCACGTTTAAACAATAGAAACATGTACAGAGCAGAGATACCCTTTCTTTCACATTGATGTTTAACTAGGTTTACAAAACAGGTTAAACTAACGTAGACCCAGTGTTTCTTAGCCAAGTTCACAAATGCCTGTTTTTCTTTGAGTTTAAGAAGCCGATTTCTTCAGTCCTGTTTTAAATCTGCTTCTCAGGCCCCACTTCAAATCCATGCTGGCATGTTGGCACTGGACACCTTCCAGGAGCAGCACAGTAGACTTCCTAACACTGGGTAAGTAAAATTTCCATATCAGATCAGTACTTTTTACCCTCCAGTCTAATGTTGTGCTCTGCTTTCTCTGTGCGATATGATTGCTAAGCACTGAAGAGCGCCTTTTCTTTGATGTCATCAGGTGTTTACAGGATGCTGAGGTTTTACTAAAGCTGACTGAGGAAGTGAATGCAGCTCTCAAGAGCAAAGTGAGCTTTACTGTTTTCCACATTTCATCACTGCAAAGGCAGCCACTCATTGTCTGACAAATGACTGCATGCACACTGGTGTGATAACATTATACTCTCTTTTCCTCTCCTCTGTGACTCCTTCCTCCCAGGCTTCTGTGAATACTGAGCTAGTACGCTGCCTTTCAAGGACAGCAAGGGGTGCTCTCCCTCCATTAGCAGCAGCTGTTGGAGGTTTAGCCAGTCAGGAAGTTCTTAAGGCCATCACAGGGAAGTTTGCACCCCTGCAGCAATGGGTAGGTCACTAAATTTGAAGCTGTGGTTTTATAGCTCACTGTAAGCCGTTTTCCAACCCTGAAAGAAAATGTTTTATTATCCAGTTTTGTTTTGTTTTGTTTTATCGCATTTTTAGTTTTATCTTGACGCTATTGAGGTAGTCAAGCCACTTCAGCCTCTTTCTGCTGAGGAGTTTTCCCCTAGGGGTGATCGATATGATGGATTACGAGCTTGCATTGGTGACTCACTGTGTTTACAACTACACAAGCTAAGGGTCTTTATGGTAAGATTTAGAAGTTCTCAATGTGTTTAAGGTTTTTATTGAATCATGCTAGTTTACCCCAAAATAAATTATTTTATAGGTTGGCTGTGGAGCAATAGGCTGTGAGATGCTGAAAAACTTCGCCCTGCTTGGAATTGGATTGGCCAAGAGCTCAGGGGAGGTGGGTATTTATTCTTTATGCATTTACCTAAGTTTTACCTCACTGTGAAAAGTTTACTGGAATTTCATTTGCATATTTAACTTCTCAGGTGTGCATCACAGACCCAGACCTCATAGAAAAGTCTAACCTCAACAGGCAGTTTCTCTTCAGGCCACATCATATACAGGTGAATAGACGTGCATTTCTGCACCGGTCAGGCTCGGGCTTGGTCAGCGCATTGCTGCATTTAAGCCGTCTGTTTCCTCTCTGCTTTAGAAACCCAAAAGTACCACAGCAGCAGAGGCTACTCATGATATAAACCCAGACCTACAGGTGGAAGCTCACCTCAACAAGGTGTGTCCGGCTACTGAGAACATCTACAATGACTCATTCTACTCTTCATTAAACATAGTGGTCACTGCGCTGGACAACGTAGAGGCACGGAGATATGTGGACAGGTTGGTGAAGACATTGTAACGATGAACAGCTTCACTTCATTCACTTCAGTATTCGATGTTCAATGAACCAAAGTGAAGCAGAATCCATGTGTGATTATTGTGACCCCTGACCTCATGATTACCATTGTCATGACATGAATCTAGAAGTTGCAGTTTAATAAAGTATTTGTTGTCATTTAAAAAGAGTTTTTCCTTTTTTGTAACTTATGTATTTTCAGCCGCTGTGTATCCAATCAGAGGCCTCTCCTAGACTCTGGCACCATGGGAACTAAAGGGCACACCGAAATCATTGTGCCAAACTTGACAGAGTCTTACAATAGCCATGTGAGTCTGTGGAAGAGGCTCATGTTATTGGTTTTCTGTGCTGGACATGTGCAGTCCCGTCACCAACCTAAAATCGCTTTTCTTCTGCCTCCCAGAGGGACCCCCCAGAAGAGGAGATCCCATTCTGCACTCTCAAGTCTTTCCCTTCTGTTATAGAGCACACCATCCAGTGGGCCAGAGATAAGGTCAGGCAGCTGAAAGACCCAACAGTATTCTTTTTCCACACTGCAAATTATTGTTATTACTTCCTAATTTTTATTTTTTAAATTTTTGGCTTTCTAGTTTGAGAGTGCCTTTGTCCACAAGCCCTCCATGTACAACTCGTTCTGGCAGACCCATTCCTCGGCTGAGGTGGTGCTGCAGGTAAGGCACAAGTGCAGTTTTCACTGATGAAAATCACCCCAGCAGTGCAGCTGTTTAATCAATAAAAACAACTTTGATTGTGTGTGTTTGTCTGTGTAGAGGATGCAGGCAGGGGAAAGTCTGGAAGGGTCATTCCAGGTCATGAAGCTGCTGAGCAGACAGCCCACTCAGTGGGAACAATGCGTTGCTGTTGCTCGTCTGAAATTTGAGAAATATTTCAAGAGAAAGGTAATGAAAATACACATTCCTATCGAAGGGGCTGTGTGGTTTACGATTATGTTTTGTTTGGTTTTTGTTTGTTTTTTTCTTTTCGGTTTTTTCACTTTACTGCTGTTTTCATGTAGGCCCTACAGCTGCTGCACTCTTTCCCCCTGGACACAAGGTTAAAAGATGGAAGTAAGTGTTAAATAATCAGATGGAAACCAGAATCAAGTTATCAAGCAAATTAACGGGTATAGCTAATTCATAAATGGCACGTAAAAGTATTTAGTGAAAAATCTCCCAATTCCTCAGGTTTGTTTTGGCAGTCTCCAAAAAGACCACCAACACCTCTTGAATTTGACTTGAAAGACTCTTTGTAAGTATGCCCTTCTGCTAACCGATAAGCTAAATATACTCAGATATTCACTTTTAAACTCTCCTCTGTTCCCATCAGGCACTTTGCTTTCATTGTGAGCACTGCCCGGCTCTTCGCAGGGATTTATAACATCCCTTATTCAGAAAGGGTGGGTGGCAAGCATTTAAATCTAATCGCACACATACACAACACACATACGTAATGACTTACTGACTGTGCGATTGTGTTTTTCAGGATCTTTCTGAAGAGGCTATTACCAGGATTCTTGCAGATGTCAAGATTCCAGAGTACAGGCCCTCAGAAAAAGTAAGCTGTTCTGTTGATCTGAACTTTACACTTTCAAACAAGCCCCCCCCCCCCCCCCCAAAAACAAAAACAAAAAACAAAACAAAACCAGAAAACAAACCACCCTAATCTTTTTGATGTGACTCTGTCCCTACCAGTGCATAGAAACAGATGAGACGGCAAGGAAGCCTGATCAGATAAAGATGCCTCTAAGCAGTGAAGAGGAAAGGGACGCCATCACTCATTTGGAGCAGGCTATTGCTACTGACAGGGTCACACCAGGTATGCAAATACTCAACATATCCTTTTTCTTTTTTTTTTTACGTCTGAAGGAGACACAAGCTGACTGACAAATTGAAAACGTGAAAGCTGGAGTGTTACATTTGTGATTAACGATTGGAGTGTGTGTCCTGTAAATTGTGCAGAACGGTTACGGATGAGTCCACTTCAGTTTGAAAAGGATGATGACAGCAACGGTCACATGGACTTTGTCGCATCAGCATCCTCTCTCAGAGCCATCATGTACTCCATTGAGCCAGCTGACAGACTTAAGACCAAACGCATTGCTGGGAAGATAATCCCCGCCATTGCCACGGCAACAGCTGCAGTGGCTGGTTTGGTGAGCACAGACCTTGAGATACTCGTGTGGTTTTTAAGGATTGCATCCAGCAGATAATGCTCATCATCCATTAGGTTATGTTTTGATTCAAGAATAAGGTGTACAATATGTTTTTAAAATGTTGATTTAATGGTATGGTAACCTTGTGTATTAATGTGATGCACTCAGGTGGCGCTGGAGTTGATCAAGGTGGTTGGAGGCTTCGGGTTTGAATCGCACAAAAACTGCTTCTTTAACTTGGCCATTCCTGTAGTCGTTCTTACCGAGCCTGCTGCAGTCAAACAGACACTCATCAGGTACACTCATCATATTCACGCTTTATCACACCTCCACAGAATAATGGGACTTTCGACAAATTACGATTTCATCCAGACATTGTGATGCAGCACAAGAGGTCGCCACAGTGCGTTGCTCTACACGTTTCATGTCACTTTTTTAAAAAAAACATTTAATATGCCGGATGCGCTTCCCGAAACTCCTCCTAAGGCATTTGTGTCTCCTGAGTCAATGATGAGCTCAGTTGTGGCTCCATGGTTTAGTTGTTAACATGTTCGCCTCACACGCGAAAGATCCCAGTGGGAAACGCAAATCCAGCCTCACGGAGTCATAAGACAGTGCGGTGCTAATGCCTGGAAGAAGGGTTCGGAGAGTTGTATCCGGAGTAAATGTCTGTGCCAAATATGCAGATCCATCCACAGCAGTGACCTCTTGTGAAATAAGGGGATCTCAGATTTTTAACTGATGCTATGAAGTTCCGACTTCCAGTGGACTGTTCTGTAAGAAGATGTTGCTGTTTTTGGATTCTGTGTACTGAAACTTTCAAGTCCTGCACTCTTAGTGACCACTTACTGTTGCACTATCACAGCATCCATGGGGAAATTACATTTACCATGTTATTATTATAATGTCATGTAGTAACAGCTCCATTGCATCTCTTCCAGGAACAACATCTACTACACCATCTGGGACTGCTGGACTGTCTTTGGCCACGAGGACTTCACTCTCTCTGACTTCATGAATGCTGTCAGGGTATGAAGCATTTACTCCCATTATCCAGTGATTTGCAGCTGTTAGATTATTGTATTCTTCCTCAGATTCTTGTTGTTGCAGAGAATATTTTCGTTAATGAGCTGTTTTGTTATTTACAGGAAAAGTATGGAATTGAACCCACTATGGTCGTCCACGGTGTAAAGATGCTCTATGTGCCTGTGATGCCTGGACACTCCAAGAGGCTCAAATTGACGTATGTGTTTTCCTCCAAACTTTTCCTTATTTCGTCTTTCTTTTTATAATAAGTGTTTTTGAAGGGAGTAGGCAATGAATGTGTTGCTTAAGGGCACATCAGAATCGGGAGGGTGGATACTCTTAAACAAGAGATTAAAGCAGAGACACTCACACTTCCCTCACACTGCCTACATAGTGTTTTCCTGGTCTAAACTTCCAGGTGTGTGCCTGTACATGTGCTCATTACATCGTTGTTTTTTATTTGTTTTGTTTTTTCAATTTGCTGAAATGTTCACAGTGCATTTATTCGTCTATCTTTGCCTCTGATTTTTCACAGGATGCATAAACTAATCAAGCCATCAGTGGACCGCCGCTACGTAGACCTTACTGTGTCATTTGCTCCCGAGGCAGATGGAGATGAGGACCTCCCTGGTCCTCCGGTCAGGTACTACTTCAGCCCCGATGGCGAGACTCCCTGACACCTCCCTCAATGTCATCCTCAAGCCTCTTGTGTCCTTATTTCCCTTCTTTTATGTAAATTGTTACACCCCAATTGCTTTGGCATGGGCCAAGAGTTTTCCCTTAGGATGTTACCTGACAAAGTCAAAACTCCTTGCCTTAGCACAAACCCCTCTTGTACTTCATGGAGCAAGAAAAGCCAGTCGTGGTCCCAGTTCCGTTTTTGTTTTTTTGTTGTTGTTTTCCCCTGTTGCCTAAGATCTAGCCAGTGGAACACAAGGAGTAGCACTTATAATTATACCTGTGTACATATACTTTGTTCCTTTTTTCTTTTTTTTTTTTACTCTGGTGAAATGCACAGCTCTGGTTGTGTCGATGCCTTAATTGATTATTAACCTTTTTTTTTTCTGTTTGTGGCAGCGAGTCTGACTAAAATCTGTGTTTACAGGAATCTTTAAACTCCCGACACACAGACCCATTTAGTTGTTGTGTTCAACTTTTTTCTTTTTGTGAGTTAAACTTTTGGCACAATAAAAACAAGTAGTTGGTAGGCCTCGCAACATCTTCGTCCTCTGAGTTCTTTGAGAATATTGCCAACCACAAATTTGCCAATTATTTTCTGTCTCCCTCTATAGAAATAAAATTTAAAAAAATCAAGATTTGTTGTATAATTTTAAGGTGCGAGAAGTTAAGTGGACAATGGCAAAACCACCAAAGATAGTGATTATCATTTTGTCTGCAGATTCTTTTTTTTTTTTTTTTTTCCTCCATCACTTTGACTGCCTCATTATAAAACATGTTTCAAACACGGGGCATGGATATCACCCAGCATTTGAGAGCAACACACAAGCTTTGTTTTACTTAAAGGTTAAGCTGAAGTTGTTCTGCAGTCAGTCGGGTGTAAAATGACACCGTCAGTGTGTGGTGCACTTAAAAACAAAAAATGGGTTAAAAAAAAAAGTAAATTGTAGCTGTTAGTCTTACCTACCTTAATAAATACTTGGGTAATGACTACACTGACATTAGTTTGAGCAAACAAGATGTTCTTCATTAACAATACAAAAACTGACGTGAGTTTACTGTTTCACACATAGAAAAGCCTTATTTTGACAGACATTAATCATCTGGGATCACACTCCTGTGTTATAACACATTTGTTTTAAAAGAAAATCTTTGCTGTTCATGATTTGTTGTATTTGTTCATGAATGTCTGTGACATGTATTTATTTACTTGTTATGCTTTTTGTTTTTTTTTGTTTGTTTGTTTGTTTGGGTCAGACTGAGCCTGTATTGATGAGCTCTAAGTAATGGTGCACTGGTTAAATAATCAATAATGAATAGTAGTCATCCAGAAAGTCTTTCTCCAGGTTTATAATTCTCCCTTTCATTAAGTTCCAGGTTAAAAAGAAGGCTTTCGATCAGTCTGTAGTGCCTACAGTGGCAATAACGTCAGTGTAGTTTTGAATGGAATCAGTTAAATTGAACTTTGTCTTGAAGATTAAGTCGCATCTTATCATCTGTCTTGGACCTTCTGGCTGAACACCACAACGAGATGCTTCCTCAGTGTTCCTTTGTTTCTCTGCTCAAAACCAGAGGTGGTGAAATTTCCTTTCTACAGCAGATGTCTACCCATAATGACAACACTTCTTGTGCAGTGAATTCATCATTTTAAAACAAAGCAGTGTTAATTACAGATACTGATGTATGTTCTTGTGACAGACAAGCTCAACCAGTGGTCCAATAAAATGTGAGATTTCAGGATGTCTTCAAAATTGAAGCTGCTGACTCGTTCTTCGAAGTCAAACTTTACAACAAATACAGACACTATGATTTGAATTTATTACGTCAGATATTTATAGAGAGAAAATATTACATGTAACTGAGGTTTGTTTTGTTTTTTTCCAAACTAAAAATATAATTTGATACAGTACCTTGGGAAATTAAATTATAAATACATTCAAAAGTTCATTCAGATCTCATAGTGGGACTGCTACATTTCATCATTGCCACTGTAGTGATTAAAAACATAACACAGTATCTACATAGTAATAACTGAGGAAAAGTGCATTGTGTCTGGTTTAAATATCAAACTGTAACATTTCATATATCGAGGTCCTGCAGGTTCCCCCAGCTGGGTCCCACTTTGACTTTGGCCTTCAACTTCACATAGAGTTTCACTACTGACTCCATCTCTCTCTTGACTATCTGTGCAACCTGACAGAAGCAGAGGTTAGTGTGAGAGACACTTCACACAGCTGTGTGCAACCAAAACAGTAATTCCTTTATGTACCTGTATGAGGTCTTCTTCTGTGGCTTCGTAGATGAGTTCATCATGCAGCTGCAGGATGAAGTAAGCTCCTCTGAGTTGTGATCTTCCAGCTCTGCGATGATTACGGACTGACGAGATTACAGACGTGATTGATTTACAGACTTAAACATGATGCAGGGGTTATCGCTCCCTGCATATTACATTAATGCAAAAAACCAAAAAGGAGATAATTTGTGTTCAGGTCACCTGAATTTGTGTGCTGGTGAGACGGAGGAGCTGCAGGATACGTATTTCGTAGCCGTTTCTGGATGTTGACAGTGGCAAGTTTAACAATATCAGCTGCAGAGCCCTGTACGGTTGTGTTCACTGCCTGCCGCTCTGCCTAAAAAAGTTTTGTGTTTTAAGGAAAAGGTGAAAAAAGTGGAAGAAGCACTGCATGCGTTTTAAATGACATGCTTCATATCTAAATTCTGTCAAAGAACTCGTGCTCACGTGAGCTTTGATGTGTCCATTGTTGCTGGTTATTCCAGGTAGATATCTTCTGCGACCCATCAGCGTCTGGACATAGCCGTCCTTTATACAGTTCCTCACAGTCTGTTTAAGAAAAGCATTGATCCCTGAAATGTCAGAAAGAAAATGTTTTAAAATGAGAATGTAGAAGTAAGTTTAACCAGTTTAAAGCAAACATGTCAGTGGTTCAAGCCCCCTCTACAATTGACCATGGTCTGCTATACTGGATTATCAATCCAACTCTTGGTCTTGTTATGCTCCTCAGCTTGTTTTAGTACTGATAATAACTGAACGACGTTAAGAAGTTTACACTTACACAAGTCTAATCTTCACAACACTGATAAGATTAGAAAAAACATTTCATACTACCAAAAAAAAAACAAAAAAACAACCAAACAAACATTCAAGATCTTGCTGTGTCTCTTTTTTTCAAGTACAGGCACATAATTTCCATTTAATGTTTTTATTTTTTCCTGTTATCTCATTGTAGCTATAAACCCCTCAATATTCCAACCTGTATACTGCAGCACATCCCATGAACTGGATTGTCTCATATGCAGAATTTGTGTTTTTTAGCATTGTGTGATGCATAACAGTGCAGAGAATATGCATGCGTCTTTCAGATGGACTCAAATTGGATGAAGAAAAAGTCACATGGGAACAGCTACATTATGCGTGTGTGCAGCAGTCTGCGTGGGTGTAAGAGACACCGTGGCAACAACCGGAAATACACGGCTAATATTAGTGATATTACTAATATTGAGACATGTGTAGTGGGGAAGCCCCAGTGTATACCTTTGTATCTGGCTTTGAAACTCTCAATGTAGCATGCTGCATCATTCTCATCCACTCCCATTTGCTCCCCCAAAGACTTTGCTCCCATCCCGTAGATGATGCCATAGCAAATCTGCAAACACAGAAGCATGTACTCCCCTGGTGACCTCGCATGTGTGCATGTCCTTGCTGTCTACCCTTTCCAGCCTAGTTGTACCTGTTTTGCCTGTTGTCTGAGGCTGTCATTCACTGACTCTGGCTCGACACTCTTCCACTCAGCTGCAATGCAGCGAAACACATCTGCTCCACCATTCAGCACCTGGTGAACATGCAAAGTTCACAATTTGAGTTTACATATTGTTTTCTTTCCATTAACCAGATTTAAATTTCACTGACCTGCAGGAGACGCTGATCCTTTGAGAGATGAGCTAGCACTCTCAACTCCAGCTGGGAGTAATCAGCTGCTAATATCATTCCACCTACACAACAGTACAAAGCTTATAGAAGCGCCTGAGGCAAAGCTACAGGAAGGACAGGTAACCACTCATCAATATGAGTAATACTACGTGGATGTACCAGTAGTATTATTATTAGAGAATTATTATATTAACCTGAAAAAGGAATGAAAGCATGTCTCATGCTAACAGAGAAGGCAGGGCCTTGTTCTGAAGTTCCAGCTGCGACTGAAGATACCACAGAGCGTCTCCTCTTTCTGTAACAACAGTGTAAAAAAATCATTATAGCAAGTCCACCCTGCTACATCACGCCGAGCTACTTAACTTTTAAAGCGGTTAGTTTTGGAAAAAAAATGCATTATTCTTCTTGCATTATTTTAGGGATGTAATACTATTACTCTGTTGTTGGCCTATTTCTACTTCTACTTCATAGACAGACCTATGAATATGAACAGAACATTCGGCATAATAAAAGAGATGAGCACAGGCAAATAAACTTTTCATTTAATTTATTGACTTTTTCCACTGGAAAATACTTTACAGGTTATTATTAAGTAATATGCCACATTTAACGGGAGGCAAATAAAACAAACTATATATTTTAACACATATTTTTTTAACACAGTTACATGTACTGTAAAATAAATTTAAAAACTGCAGTCAGGCCTACAGTAACAGCTGCCAACTTCATTTCTAAAGAAAATCTGAAACTGAATTCATTTAGTGAGAAACGTGTTTTCTCATTTACATATACAGTTGTCTTTTTTCATTTTTTTATTTTCTTTTCTTTTTATTGACTGTCTTTGCATCTCATGACCTCTTGTTCGTTTCTTTCGCTTTCCTGTTTGTTTCTTTGTAACAGAAAATGCTAAATTAAAAAAAACATATTTATATAATTAAAACTTGATGAATTCCCCTTTTAAAAACAAAACACTTTGATCAAGTTTAACCTTACCCTGCTTTGGTCGTCCTGTAACAACCATCTTGTGAAGGTGGGCTCTCACCCACCATGGTGGGCATGTGAATCTCAAAGTCTTTGGGGACGTTCTGTATGTTTGGCTCGGTGAAACTCACTCTACCTGAGGACAGAATGAGCCGAGTCACTACAGGCTTCATATTTAACCTAAAGGGAAAATGTATTTGACAGCAGTGAAATCTCAGAAGTCTTCGTGTGCTGGTGTTTGTGTTTTACCTGTGGCTGTGTGTGTTTGAGCGATGGGGTATATCCTGTCCATCTCCAGTGTGGGGTGGTATTGTTTTTCCCTCTGCAGAGGGTAGACCACTTTAGTCAAGGCGTTAGTGATACGTCTCCACTCCAGAATTACACCTGGCAACGCGTGCAGCGGGCGAAGTTTCTCCAGAACATCCTGCTTCGAGAAATAAATGTTAGAGTTACGAAGCCAAAATAATGATTTACAGTTTTATAATATAATAAATACGTTTCTTGACAGCAATTAGGTGCAGGAGCAACATTAATTTGGTGAAATGTGAAATTGCTTCACCTTTGTGGTGCTGAACTGCTTCCCAAGTCGCACTCTGCCACCTGCCCTCCTCGTGTATCCCAGAGTTTTCTTACTTTTTGATCCACCTGCGTCACCATTTGGAGGTAGGTGGAGTTCTAAGAACAACACCTGCGGCATACATGTGAGCACACACAAGTTCAGAAGTCTTACTACGCTTTGCGCAGACTAATTGGCAATTTTACTCAAAAACGTAGCTGGGATGGAGAAGAAGTGTCTGACCTGTGCAATGTCATCGACGCAGGTGAGGGAGAAGCTGTGTCCAGCCAGAGCGTAAGCTTCAGATTCCAGCACAGACAGTTTGGCTTGCATGACGTGTTTTTGTCGTTCACACTCTTCAACACTGAAGCCGACTCCGTTCAGTTCCAGCAGGGCCAAACAAACCTGGGAAGGCATCTCTATGCTCCTGAAGAAATCTGACATATATGTACAATATTGTTAAACAAATGTCTAAACACATATTTCTGAACACATGGAGTGTGAGTTTCTATACCCAGTGTGCCCTCTTTCTCTAGCATGCCAGTCAGATGGTTCATGACGGCGTGTACGAGCACGCTTGTGGTTGCCGCCCTAACACGGGGACAGTGTGAATGTGCATTTCCAAGTCCGTCCAGCAGCGGTAACTCTTCTGGACAGTAGACAGTGACCATGTTGGGTAAAGTCCTCTCCTCACTGCCAGGGTCCAGCAGCCAACACGCAACCTGTGATAGATATTCACAACTTCAGCATGACATTTATTTTCTTTAACAATTTTTTCCCTCCAAGCATGGCAGCTGTATTTAACCCGTAATGTTATTAGTGTATCTGAGACGAAATGGACATTTATTTTTACATATTGCTGAGAAAATATGTTGATAAGTATAAGCAGATCATCTCTTATTGCTCACGGGAAAGATTGTATCTCTCGGCTGACTTGGAAAAGACTTGATATCCCCCTGGGTGAGCTGGAAGATGTGTCCGAAATGAGAGAGAAGTCTGGGCTTTTCTGCCCAGACTGCTGCCCCCACGATCCGACCCCGGATAAGCAGTAAGAGGTGGATGGATGGATTATCTCTTATCGTTTATAATAAATACAAAAAGTCTCAAAGTGTCAGCCTTACATATTACCAAGGTGCAATCACAAAATCTCACAGGTTGAGATAAAAATGATAGTTTAATATGAACTGCACTTGAATGGAGAAGTGTCAGGTTGCACACGTGACTTCAGTGTTTTTCTGTTTTCTCACCTTTGGGTCTTCACAGTTTCCTTCCAAGCTGATTCCACAGCTCAGTACAAGTGTCTTGTACACCTGTATGATGTCATATACAACTACCGCACGCACTTCATGACCAGCTGATTGGCTGCTCAGACAAGCTTTCACCTGCTCCAGCCTCTCATTTACTGGCAAGTCATTATCCAGTGGAGGAGGGGCCAGACTGGCGCTCAGGCCTAAGGGAAATGCAAACAAGGTCAACTGAGAAAACACTGTTAAAGAGCGAGCTGGTAACGTCAACCTGCATGTATTTTTCGATCGCTACCTTTGCTCTGCTCTTCCTGCAGGGATACATAGTATGCGTCTCTTCCTCCCCAGCATACAGACAATCCAATCAGAACAAGCCCTTCGCTGTTCCTTAATGGAAATCCAACAGGCGTGTTGAGCCTGTGCTGAGCTGCTGACTCTGCACAGAAAATAAAGTCACTGATCTCATCACAGGCTAATTTAGTGGTGCTTATGCTGACGAGAAAAAAATACAGGTGCTAAAGAAATTTTGTCAGATGATGCAAATATATTGAGTGCCTTGGAACTGCTTCACCCTAAATGACTCTTCAGTTACCTCTCTTGTGTTTCCCTCCTATTTCCCCCTCAGGCTGCTCTGTCCTTTCACAGGCCAAAGCCAGAGAGTAGCGCTGTTTTGTTTTCCACTCTTTAATGAACGTTTCAAAGAGGCGCCTGTCGCTTGCCACGTCTATGATGGAGAAAGTCCCGGAGTTGCTGGAACAGACAGACGCATCCTGGGACAGCTGAAGCGTGAAGCTTTCGTGAAACACAGGTGACTCTGTATCAGAGAGAGGCTGTGGGGATGGAGGAACAGAGTGTCGGGGAGGGCCGAGGGTCTCGCTGGTGGATGTGGTTTTCAAATTTGACTGCAGAACAGTTGTTAGTTCAGGATTAGGTAGCGTCTGTGGTTCCTGTCCACGTTTTTGGTGGTGATCAGTTGTTGATTCTAGACTCTTATTGTCAGAAGCAGAAACTACTGATCGAAGATTATGGTTTCCTGTGGGAGTTTTAGGACATTTTGCAATTGCCAATTTTTCTTGAAAGCGGCTTGACGGAATCGACTGGTTCAGTGGTGACTGGATGGATGAGGTGGTCAGCTTTACTCTTGGTGTAACAGGTGGTGTTTCCTGAGTTGGGGGAATGAGGTCACCAGCAGAGCCTGGTCTTTCTAGTAAATTTTCACTGTCACTTCTTAAAGATCGTCCTTCTTTAGAGTTACTTGTAGCAGCAGATTGCTGTAACTTCTCCCTCTTTTTGCCTGCTTGCTTCGAAGACTCTGGTATCAGTGGAGCACCAGCTGTGTTTGCAGCAGCAGCAGCATGCGTTTGAATGACCGTGAGGCCTTCTGTTGTGTTTTGCAAGGGCTGGTCAGACATGCTAGGCCAGCGGTCAAAGATCTCTTGTAAACCAGGGCTACAATCAAATGCACTTTCTGGAGCATTTTGCTGAAAGGGTTGTTTAAAAACTGTATTATGTGACAATATGGCATCCATTTTCTTTTTCTTTTCCTTCTCTTCTCCTTTAGTCTCTACATGTTTTGCATTTTCAACATCTTCAATACCTATTTCCTGTCTCCCTCCTGGTTTAACACTTTCTTGTGTGCTACACTGTTTAATGTTTTTTAGATTTTTCTCATCATGTTCATTTTGAGGTGTAGTAGTGAGTTGTGGCTGCATCTGTCCTTCACACAGAACATTCTGCTCTGGGTTCACTTGCTCATGCTCTTGTTCAGTACCGTCTGCTTGTCTGAACAAACTCTGCCTTTCCAGATAGTGTTCACCGATCAGCAGCGAGTCACCCCACTCTGACAGGTTAAAGAAAGACTCGCCCCATTGGATTGCCTCCTGTTTCTCTGCTTCCTGGTTGGCAAGAAGCTCACTGCGTCGTCTCTCCTGGGTCGATGAAGCACGCTTTTCTTTCACCTCCTGGTTTATAGATTCCTCCTCATCTGATTGGTCAGGGATCTGGTGCGGGCTCAGATCCGCCAGCAGAGGGCTGTGATATAAGCTGTCAAAAAGGAAGCTACTGCTTCTGTTAAGACTCACAGAAGAGGTCTGATTAGGATCCGGGGCCTCATCATTAAATGCACCTTCATTTTCATCTTTATTCATGTTATCACCACCTCCTGGCTCAGGTGAAATCTTTGAGAAAGGAACAAATAAGTATTTATAAAGACGACCATATTCACACAATTCTAGCATAATATATGTTTCAGTCTCTTACCTGATGGCTGGTATTGAGGATGAGCTCCATCTGGCTATCTGAGAGAGAAACATTGAAGCTGGGGTGTGCTTTGTCTGGCCCTTTAAGTCCATTTGTTCTTTCATGTCCATTTTCCTCCAGACCTGCAGCTACTTCCAACAATTGATCTTCTCTTCTCTTTTTTGTTTCAACTTCCTGATCCATACATTGGACGACCTCATCTGTCTGTTGAACAATGATTCTCTCTGTCTGAGTGTCCAGTTCAAAGCTGTCACCAAAACTCTCTTCTCCCGTTTTAACATCCCCCTCAATTTCATCATCTGTCTTATCTCCTCCATAGAGCTCAGGAGATGAAAACTTCTCTCTGCCATCCATCCGTCTTCGCTTGGCCTCAGGAACAGTGGCAGAGGAGTCCGAGAGGGGAGAGTTTAATGTGTCTGGATTTGTAGGTGTACGAGGAGGGGTTTCGTGCATACGGTGAGGGGCAGGAATAGTTACTAGCAGCTGACCTGAATGAGCTGAATTTTTGACTGAAGAAACTATTGCAGGTTTCGAGTGTGACGTTTCTGCGGTCTCAACGTTATCTTGCAGATTTTTGTCAGTCTGTATGGAGTGCAGGACTTTTCTTAAGGCTCTCTTCAGTATACCAGGTTGCACAGGTGAAACAGTGAGTCCTGTGGTGCAGTCTCCTTTCACTGTCCTTGTGGAAACCGTTTGCTGTTGTTCTGCCCGTGATATTGGCGCTCTAAAACGTGGAAGCAGTATTGGAGAAGGTGAGGCCTGAGGCTGTGGTCCCGGTGCAGGCACGGGCAGGGGGCTAGATATAATCTCAGCCAACTCCTGTGTTAGGCTCTGTTCAGGAACAGGCTGATTTACTTGACAATTCTTTGGCCTGATTGAGACCGTGACTCCATCTGCGTCTCTTTCTTTTCGCTTTGCTTTGTGGCACTCCTTCTCTTCCTGCTCTGACCCTATGTTCTCTGCGTTTTCACCTTGATTTTCTGCAGCATTTGTTATTGATTTCTTTGTCACTGCTTTTGATGTTTCATTTTTTCTTTCTCTGTTTGCTTCCCCGATTTCTGGGTCAGATCTGCCTTCCTTTCTGGGATCTTCCAATATATTCTTTGATTCCATCACTCCTAACTTCCCCTGCTCTTTTCCTGCTTCCCCTTTTTCCCTGCTGTTCCTTCCCTCCATTTTCACTTCAGACATCTTTTCATCACTTTTACAGCCTTCCCTAATCTCTTCTCCATGATCATTGTTTGTCTCTGGTTCTTGTACACTGAGACACGAGGAGGACGAGGTGTCCGAATCCCCAGAGTGATCATCAGGGCTGTTTACAGCAGGAGCCCCAGGAGGAAGACTTGTAGGATCCCAGTGAATTCCTAACTGGGCCAGGTCTTCTTGAAGAAGGAGCCTTGCCTCAGACACTATCTCAACAGCTGCCTCCTGTTCTGTGAGAGCTCGTCCACCAGTCACCCAGACACATCGGAGGCTTCGTCTCTCAGCTGCCTCCACTTCACTCTCATCCACTGCACGCTTGGAGCTGATGAAGGCAGACAGTACAAGACTGGTTATAGGTTATAAAGTTCTCAGGAGATTATAACTTGAGTGCATACCTTTTGAAATTGAGTTTGAGTTTAGATGGTTTACCACACCAGCTACATTACGGGGGTAGTTTAAATTGTTTTTTAGTTTGATTCACAGTGCAGTTGTTCAATTGTTATTCCTTTTTTTTGACTGATGTGCATATAATTATGTTCCTCCTGTAAGCACATCAGGATTTTTCAGTTGCATTAACTTTAAAAGTTATTAATAAAAAAATTAATCCAGTTCATCTGAACTGGATTAATTAATAATACACTGATTAATTTCTTTGCAATATTATTTTTCTGTTTCTCCAGCAGCGTTCTGCAACATTTACCAGGTCACAGTTCTTGAGAAATGGAGCACAGACAAAGGAAAAACCCAATAAATATTTCTGCAGACCCAGGTCGCTTTCTTTAAAATTGCAAAAAATGAAAAATGCACTGGCCTTGATGGAAGCAGTCTTATGTGCCTTATGCACCACTAAGATGCTCCGCCCACCCATTTTTTCCCATTTAATTCTTAAATACCTTTTATGCAGTACGTAGCACATTTGAAAAACTGTATCAGATTTGCTGATTAAAAATTTAAAAAGCAATGCCATTATTTGCCTAGACAGCAGAACCAAATAAGTGCCATTCTTCAGTGACCTATCAGGGACTTCATATCTTTAACACAAATACACACCTACCTCTTAAATGGGATGGCATTCCGCAGGGCTTTCTCAACATCAGCTGCGGTGGCCCTGGCCAGCTCTGCGACAGTGCAGAGGCCTTGGGTGTAGAGCGCTCTGGCTCGAGTTGCATTCAGAAGGGAAACTCTGACCAGGTCGACCAGCTCCCTCTGGACTCCAAAGCTCAACCTGGTCTGGTACTGGGATAAAAGCAGTTCCATGTTGTGCCAGCCAAGACGCTTGCAGAACACAGTTACCATACCTGAGGGAACACATTTACATGCTTAGTTACCAACATGTTGCTTTTTGTTCTGTTTTTCTTTCGTTTCTTGTTGTGGTTACACTGATCACTGATTCAACAGCATTTAGATCCATTCTGATCCAGCGAAACGCCTGATGCACACTGGAACGAAATATGTTAACATGAATTACCTTAGAAAATCTCATACTAACCTGACTGAAAAACATGGACAACTATGAATGATGGATACATGTCTATAAGTTATGTATATAGGTGCAGAAACACATTTAAGTTGTAGTGGAGGTAAGTCTCTCCTGCGTATCTACCACTCAGAAGTGTTCCTGCCTCTTGCATTGAGTTAATGTTCTTGTTAATGTTCTGTTTAAAGGTAAAGTTTTGTCACAAATTCAAAGGGTGCGTATTCTAAAGTGTAACGTGTTCTCTGCTGCAAGCCTCAGAAAAGCTTTACGCTCAAGCCTCCAGAGGCGCTGGAACAACTTGTCTGAATCTCTGAAGTATCTACCTGCATACGTGGAAGCAGACTGCTGCAGAGATTGTAACTGCCCACGACTGCAGTTGTATTTGTTTGCAACAGTTCCCAAAGGCACCTCATTCACCAGATCCTGCAGTACAAGAGTTGTGAAAAACCTGAGAGCAAGTGAAAGAAAAGAAGATGGGAATTACAAAGGATTCAGTCAAACAAAAGAATATACTTTTTCCAGTAATGAAATATATCCCTTATTTGTTTGGGGGTTGGGTTTTTTCCCTGTGCTTCTCATATGAGTCAGCTTTTAAACAAGGGCCGCAATGTTAGGAATCACTATGCACACAATGAACAATATAATGTAATCCAGTACTAAACCCTGATTCATCAATAACATTTCAAGGTTTGCAGCAGTTTGAGGTTCTGAACATGTGAACTGAAAACTAAATGTAAAGGATATTCAGTAAGTATATGTTATACACATGACTTTCAAATTATAATAAATGTGTTTTACCGTTTATGAATAGCCATTTGTCTGTGCTGCTTTTCTGTCTTGGCAACAAGTTTCCCGCCGACAGATCGTGCCAAAAAGCCTTCCTGGACGCCAACCAGTTCTGCTACTCTCTTCATCGATGATGACAGCTGCTCCCACAGACAGAAGAACTGATACCAATCTATGGTGGTCCACTCTGCGTACAGTGGAGTGATCTGAGGAGAATTTGGACACAGTATTTCAAATATTTAGATTTGGAGCAGCAGTGTGGAATTTTAAGAGACGTGTCCTCTCAAAATATTTTTGTTACCTATAAGAAAGTTAGGATTTAAGCACCATTAGGCATGTATCAACAACCTTAAGAGGTATTATATAGCCAACAGAAAATGTTCCAGCAAGTTTTAATATATGTACCAGGTACAAAATGTGCAAATCATTTTCCAGGACAAAACCCTTCATGGCCCGCTGCAGGTCTGCAAATATTCCTAGAGCCTCAGGAGGAGATAGGGAGGAAGAAAGGGTGGCGGCGCCAAGTTGAGTTGGACAGTACCGCTCGTCTGGGTATGCAAAGACATGAGACAGAGAACATTTAATTCACTGAAAATCTGATAAGAAAATGATACTAGGATCAAAGAAAGTAAAGGAATCACAGTGAAATTAGTCTTTTATCAATTAACTGTGAAAACATTTTTTTTTAAATGTTGAAAATGACTATTTGAAATATGCATTTCTACCAGAACATAATATTATTGAAGGCCTATTCATCATGTGCCAGTTTAGCAGTGATATGAAAGGATATGAAAGGATGAATACTGCAGGATATTATCAAAACTGTGGGATTACCTTGTCCATCTTTTTGAATGTTAATAAATTCATTCTCCATCAACCATTCAACACAGGTCTCAATAGAGCCTTTACTGGCCTCTTCTTTGGAGACGTTTTTGCCATGACATTTCATGCTGGCAGCCAGAAGTGAGCACGAAGCATACAATCTCACATCTTGCGGAGTGCTGGCTACACCTCCAACGATTATCTGTGTGTCAGAATGAGGGGAATAAGGAAGACAAAACATTTACAGACATCTTGACGCAGCTGCTTGTTTAGTCACTGTGAGGTTAGGTAAAGTACCTTGACCGTACATCAGTTAAACTAGCGCAATAGCTGTTATAAAAGAAGGAAATAATCTACTTTAAGCATAACTTGTTACTATTCCTACCAGTTTGAATAATAATCATACCTCCAGGATGGCTCGTAGCATGCTAGTGGTAACACCTTCACCCTCTCTTCTCACCAGGCAGCTGCTGATTGGCTGAAGAGCACCTTTAAGCAGAGTGATACCTTTCTGACGCTCTGCCTCCTTACACACCAGCACACTTTCACCTAGAAGGAAAGAACAAAATGATAAAACACAAAATAAAACTCTAAACTTAATTTTTTTTGCAAACAAAATAAACTTCATTCATTCATGAAAGACTTCACACACCTGTAGTGTCAATTCCTTTTCTTCCTGCTCGTCCTGCCATCTGTTTGTATGTGAGCGGATCCAGCAAGTGACCGTTGAATGTGGGAGTTCGAATGATGACCCTGCGCGCTGGGAGATTAACCCCTGATGAGAGGGTCGAGGTGGCAGCCAGGACTCTGATCATGCCCTGGCGAAAAGCTCCCTCCAACACGTCACGTTCATCGAATGTTAATCCTGCAGAGTCAAACATTAACTCATATAAACATACTCAAAAAAATATTGCATTTAGTCTAGAACAATGGTTCTCAAACTGCGTGGCAGGCCCCAACCAGGTGACCAATAAGAAATTAAACTAAGTTGATTTAATATAACAATATAGTTATATTATTCAACAACTATTGACAATAGTTGTTGAATGTGGGGGCATCAAATTAGGTTTAATATCCAGTAGTCTAGACTCAGCTGTGGTTAAAAGGATTGCATAAATGTGTTCACCAGCATGGTGGAAGGCCACGCCCCATGGCACAGTGCGCTGCAGGATGGGGTCCAAACCAGCTGGAGTTCGTCTTAATTGAGCTATTACATCCACTAGTCCCTCCTGATCCAGACGCACTGTCTGAGGCTCAGCTTCGCTCTGACGCTCTGAGAAAAAACATACCAAACACAACACACCATAAGATTTGAGATAAAATTCTGTGACTCAAATATAATAAATTCATTAAAAAACTGAATGTGCATATCATAACATGCTGCAAAAACAGGCTATTGTTCTACCTCATTCTGAAATAAGTATTTAAGCTTCACAAACCAGCATGTCTGAGGTTGTAAAACTCTCTCGCGATAGTATCTGCCAGTTTCTCACACCAGTTCTTTGAAGGGCAGAATAGCAGCACGCAGTGGCCCTCTCTCGCTGTCTCATAGCACAAGCTTACTACGTGGTCATCATCACCCTATGACGTAAAGAATCTGTTAATATACTACTATTCATGACAAACTATGTCTCATCTCTGGACTTTACTCAGTTACCTTAACGTGGAGTGCAGGAGTAAAATGTCGGACCACAGAGAGACTCTGGTCATAGATGTTGCAGCCCACCTTGAGGTGCTCCTGCAGGGGTACAGGTCTATAGTCTGTCTGGTACAGCTCTGCACCTAACCAGCTAGCCAGGAGCGAGAGGTTTGGCAAAGTGGCACTCATACCGATTATTTGAATGCCCTCAGAAAGAGACCTGCAGAAAGACTAATTAACACTTTTGGCAGAGGAGCATGATTTTTAAAGACTGCAAATTCAGAAAAGGTCAGGCCAAAAAAATTAAATAAATGGCACAGACCCCATGCTGTTCTGCTTCTGTGCAATGTAGCGGATTTTAGTTAAGAGCAATTCCAGCAGGTATCCTCTTCCAGAATCTCCAACCATATGCAGCTCATCTACTACCACCATACCTTGAAGCACAAAAATAACAAACTCATTCTCTATTAATTATATCAATGAATGCAAACAATTAGGACTGCAAAGCAATAATATCTTTTAGAATTTAGTATTTCTGTATTTAGTAATTTACTGTAGTGTACTGACTTTGGTAAATTACTTCTTTTATTTCAGTTTATAAAATACCTGCAAATAACCCAAATGCGTTCAGTTTACACTGATAAAAGTGAGAAAAGAAGGAACTTCTTAAACTTGAAAAGCTGCAGTTAAGCAAAAGTTTGACATGACCGTCAATTGACGACTCAATTGTTCAACTGTTTCAGTACTAGCACCTATAACAAATTTATTACCTAGAAGAGTCATACTATTCTCTTCAATGAGTCTGTTAAGAAGAGAGTTGGCTTTTTCTATGGTGCAAACAGCTACGTCCAGAGCTGTGAACCCTCCAGCAGCAGAGGTGCTGCCCATGTACCCCTCCACCCGAACTCCTGCCTCTTCAAATATGCTCTACAAGATAAGATACACAAGTGTGTTAGACTGAGACATATACACAGAAAACACTTTGTCCATAACCATATGCATGAATTTCTCTGTTCACTGCTCACGCACCTGAAGGTAATGCATCTTCTCTTTTGCAACAGAGACAAATGGCAGGATGAAGAGAGCTTTTCTTTTTGTCTCCAACACACGCTTTAACATCAACAGCTCTGACACCAGAGTTTTTCCAGCACTAGTAGGGGCTGAAATAAAATTAAAAAAAAAAAAAAACACAAAACGAAACAATAATAATAATAATAATAACAGCAATACAAATAATAATTGAAAAGATTTTCCCAACTGATATGCCTGTTGCTCCTCCCTCCCCAAGACCCACTTTAGAAACCTTGAGATCATAGAGGAGAGAATAAAGAAAACATAAAACATTGAGATTCTTACCAGAATACACCAGGTTACCTCCCTGCAGCACCTGTCCAACAGCAAGGCACTGAGCCTGCCACTCAAACATCCGAGTCACTCCATGTTTCTGGTATCGGTCCAGCACAGGTTTTGGTAAGCCCCAGTTGGAGAGCAACAGCTTTTCAGCTTGGTCAGGAGGAACACACAAGGCAGGACCTACAGTAGGACACAAGTTATTACACGTAGTATTGAATCAAAATCTTCAATGCTTTGTTTAAAACAGATATGTGATCATGTCACACACATGTCAAATATGAATACAGTTTATTGAAACAGTCCAAATCTGGGCACACATGAACAAGAAAGCCATTCATACAAGCTGCAAAACTGGTTTACTAAAAGGATAAAATAGCCACCTGCTGCAGGGCCTCAAAACTGTGATCAGTGGTCGCACCACTGCCTTTGATTATATTCAATATGAGGCAACTTTATTTTATTTGGGCCTTTTTTCTTCTCGTCTTCATGCCTTTCCTTGTCTTATGTAAAATAGTTTTAACTGCTTTGTTGGCGATTGGTGCTAAACAAACAAAATCCCCTACCTCATGTCTCATCTAAGGGGAAGCAGCTTGGAAATGTTGCTATTGATATGTATGCTATGAACGTTGATATTGAAACCATGTTCTGAAGAGGGTTTACTTATCATATCAAATTTTACAACCTTGATTATTTCTGTGCACATTCCTAAGCTGTATGCAGTAACACACACAATAGTTCATCTGTGTTTCGTCCAGCAGCCAGCTGAATGGTTAATCTAGCTCGACAGTTTTATGTCAGTGCCTGGTGTACTTTACCTGGATGAGGCAATGTGTCACTGAGAGTGCTGAGCTCTAAGCCGCTGGGGACTGTGAGCACAGAAGCAGACTGACTCTGTAATGATTGCTGGAGTTTGGCCCTCTTCATAGCTGCTGCGAGACGGGTGGGGCTGAACAAGATGTAGTCCCTGGATAGATGGCCATTCTTACTTGACCCACTTTTGTCTTCGCTAAAAGGAGAACTCTTTCTTTTAGACACAAGCTTCTGGCTGTGGAACAGAGCAAGAGAGAATATGTTGACAGAAGCAGTTCAGGAGGACATTAAAGAAATTATACAAAAGCTAGACAAGTTAAAACACACATGCTGGAAGTGCCTGCTTGCTGACTCTTTTGTGTGTTCTGGCAAGCTACAACGTTGACAACGGCAGAAGCAAGCTTTGAAGTAGTGCTCTGTGGATGTTCCACTTCCTCCGAGTCCTCACTGAAGAGAAGCTTTTGAGCAAGCTCTTTGCAGTCAGCTCTCCATCTCGCTCGCTTGCTATCCCCTCTAGGCTCACAGACTCCATCAATAGGGCAAGGGTGTCTGCGGGATCTTTTGTCTGAGGGGTGAAACGATGCTCCATCTCTGATCTGCACCAAATCTCTCTCCTTTTCATTTTGTGCAACTAGTGCAAGGGGGCGTAAAGGGGCAGAGGGAGTTGATGCTGATGATGGTCTTTCCAGGGCATGTCTGTTTACTGCGAGCTTCACAGGGTCCACAACGTCTAGCGCCAGCAGGACCTCTTCACTGAGAGCTAAAGTGGACTCCCCCAGCAGAAACACAGCTCCTCCGTTCTAAGACAAAAAACAATGCTTATGATTTATTTGAATCAAAGAAGGACAGAGAGAGTAAAATAAGCTGTTCCACTCACCGTGTGGTTGTCTTTGTTGCTGTTCTGTGATCCGTTTGTTTTGTCTGACAGGCTTGTTTTCTGTCTGTCTCCGTTTGGTGGCTCATCATGAGCTTGGAAGCTGTGCGCAGAAATAAGTGCATTCATTACTTCAACACGTACGACTGGCGATTATATTAATATTGGTGTCTCCAAGCAACAACTGACTGTTCATAAATGTCATTGCAGATAAATGAAGTGAAACAGGTTACTCACCTTGTTTTCTTTTTGACCTGGTGCTGTCCCATGTAGCTCCTTTTTTTCTGAGGACCCGAGGTGTTCATGCTGAACAAACTGCAGAGGTTTTAGTGAACGCCCGAGTGAGTGGATGTGAATTAACATGACATAAATTTACCCTCGACACAGGCTTATAAACTCAATTTGATGTTCACAAAACAAAAGAAAGCAATAGTCAACCTCTTAAGTAATTATTTTAGTAGCGAAAAAAAACAATAAAAAAAACCTTTTAGTTTGATAAACAAATCTCAAATCAAAAAGACCGCCGGAGCGCCACCCCGGTGTTTCGCTAAAACAGTCCGACGGAATACAAGCTGTTCCTAAGCAAAGTTCCATTTAGCATCACTATTGCTACTACTATCTATTCTACATTGACTATTAATAATGATTGATGTGAATAATGATTGTGTAGTGAATAATGATTGTGTAGTGAATAATGATTGTGTATTTACAGTGGTACTTTTTACTTTCTACTTTACCACTTACGTAAACGTAAAAGTAATACATTCTAAACCTTACTGAACCTTACAATATAAAAGTAAAACTATCCATTACACATAAAATGGGTTCCATAGCCATTCTTTTATGTTATAGTCTATTATCAAATTATTATAAATGAATAAGCAAGTATTTCATATTTGTAGATGCCCAGGGCAGAGGTGATTGAAGTAATTGTATATACTGTTGCGTGGTTTCATTTACTGTACAGCAGTTTATTTTTCTTTTTTCCCCTTTTTCACAATTTAGCTATTCTTCCCCGACCATACCGTATACATGCTGATGACGCAAAGAATACACATTAGTATAATATACCATGTATGTGTAGTGTAAATAAAACTAATACTGATAATTGACAAATTAAATAAAATGTTGTTTAATACATGTTTTATGATGTTTTATGTTTTGGTAAAAATAATTATGCTCCAGGGTATTTACTGAAAAACACATAATGCCTTAAATTCAGAAAAATTACTACATCGTAAAATTTTCGAAAATTAACCCAGAAGGTATTGCGTCTCTTATGAAGTGCTACTTCTTTCCATTTCTTTTCTGGAAATAATGTGTAGAACAATATCGTCCTCTTCTTTTACTATAAGTTGGATATTTTATATCTATTTAGTCTGGTCCTGTTACAGTGAAAGTAAGTCTGCCTATTCAGCAGGGAGGAATAAAATATAGACCAAATATGACAGTAAACATTTATAATGTTTAAAGCTGAATATTCAATTCCGAACTTAAGATGAGTATGATCTACTCTGTTTGCCACGAAAGTGAAATCTGTCAGTCATAGCATAGGCCTTTACTCAAGTCTTCTTTCTTTCCCGTAAGTGCATATGAAATTCTGGGAGGAGCTATTTCCGTGGTTCAGAGAAATACTTAGGAAGTAGTGCCGAGATCCTCTGAACTGTTTACAACTCATATATAGAGTCACGGTTATGTTTGTCATGGTTATGAAGAAAAATATGTATTTTCCTCTGTGCAAAAATTGCTCAATGTGAATATTTGCTTTGTGAAAAATTGCAGGAGATAGATATCATACGATTTAGAGACCATTTGTGGCTGATTGGCGAGTCTATGTATGACTGTATCATAGAAACAATGATTATCCCATACTTGCTAAAATTACTTGCACTTGGATTTTGTTTTACATCTCTGTTCAGATTTTCTCCCTCTAGGCTCATAAAAATTTCCCTGTATGTTAACTATTCTGCTTTAATATAGTCTATAGTTATTTTTACTGACTGTGTTTGGAACACTGTGCTCTAGAGTTACTGGACAGCAAAAGGAAGATGCAGCATGGGGAAAACACTACCATGTTATTCAGTTAATGAAACGCCAGCGGTTTGAGCTGGGGGGGATGTGGGCGGGGCTTAGAAGTCTATCTCTGGCTGCATGGCGTGAGCGAGCGGCTAGTGGGCGCGCCCGCTGCGACGTTGCGGAGGCTTCAACATGGCGGAAGCCCTGACAACTCAGGAGCAGCTGGTAAGAGTCTCTTCGTGATTTTTTTTTTCCTTTTTCGTTTTCTTGTAGTAGTCATTGTGTACAGTCGCCACCCTCAGTTTCTTCTCTAAAGAAGGTTTTTAAAAAAATCAGATTCTGTCGTGCGGTTATTTCTGGGAACGGGGCGGTGTAGTAAACAGCCCCGGCCCGTTCACAAGCCTCCTGTCGACCGACTCCGGTGTGACTGACAGTAGTTAGCATGTGTGTTAGCGCGATGGCGTTTGCTAGTAGTGGAAGGTATCATTTTACCGGCAGTCTGCCTTGAATGCTCACTTCCTGATAACTAGGCATTATGCGGACCACATCGATATGTTCATGAGTCTAAAGTAAATTAACCAGCGACCCACAATTCTTTACAGTTGGCCCTACTCATAGAGCTTGTAGTCACTTAATGGCTTTCGTTAGCCGTCCAGCTACCACATGCAACCTAGCCGCTAGCTAATGGCAGTGGCTATTGTTGACTTGCAGGGAATTTCCTAGACTGCAGTCTTACCAGTCTTTATAAATGATTTCGGGCTGAGCATTAAGGTTAAAAAAGATAAATCGATTGTTGTCTTTATTATTTATTGTCATTTTATACCATGACACGGTTAAAAATGACCAAAACCGCGACTTTGGACGAGTGTTTTGCTACGAGCCAACGAACTAGCAATATCTCGTCTAACGGATTTACTGTGGACAATTCATAGAAATGATCCTCATTGTTGTTGCAATCACTTTCTAGTAAAAGGGGTGGGCCTGAGATAAATGACAAACATGAAATGTCATTCTGCGTTTCTGATTACAGCATTATATTACAGCTTCTGGCCTGATCTTCATCTACTTATGACAAGGTTAACGGATCATTGAGCAAAGTTAAAGGGCATACTTTGGATGCTCCCCAGATTTGCAGATCTTATCTGTTGATAGCTAATCACTTTCGCGCACACAGTAACGTCTGTCAACTAACTGCCCGCTCCACTAACGTTTGTAGATTTTGGCTGCTCGTGTTTGTCGTCTTGGATTACATCTCAACCAAGGGAAAGCGATCATCCTGGTGTTGATGTACCGTTATTGGGTACTAGATTAATTATGTGGTCATGTAATTTAAATATGCCCCCTAAATAATGAGTTTTTCAATAGTTTTTGTCCCACTTAAAAATTTAGGCCCACAGTGATAATTCTCTTGATGTGTTAATACTTTGTATATAAGTATATTTTTTGCCAGTCAAGACCTTGCATCTTTTTGGCATATAATTAAGACTGTGCCAGGAAATGCACACATTTTTCCAAATATTAGTCTTGGATTAGAAAAAATGAAAGTCTGCATTCTGGTTAATTTCCAGTATGCATCAATTATATAGTTATTTGTTATAATTCATCTATTTTCTGCATAGGAAAAAGATATATACAGAGGCAGTAAAAACACCAGAAAAAAACAGTTTTGTTACTTATGGTTTCATAAAAAAAGTATAATAAAGACATTTTTATCAAATTATTTTCTTTGTAAAAAGGGAAAATGCATACATTTCTATTAAATAATGTAACAGACTCATGTGTTTAGTCATTCTCCAAAATCCCACGAGCCATTTAAACAAAACAAAGAAAACCCTGCACTGACATTTTCACATGGATAGTGCCACATGTTGGATGAGCATCTCTTTTGTTTAGGGCTACAATTAATAACAAATTTCATTATGAGACAAGGTGCTTAAGCATTTGGATGGGTTACGTTTGCCAAAAAACACCCGGTGGAGAAACACGGTTTTTTGAATCATGTTTACAATGGATGTCCATTTCTTTGTCCTTATTTGTGCACATATATAAAGCTTCTTTGTGTATAGCTGAAAAGTTAATTGTTGTCCCCATTTTTATACTTTTCTCCTGGTGCATTCAAATTTGGAGGATGGATGCAGAGTACTTGGAGCAAACAAGCTGACTGTTGTCTCTTGGCACATGAGTGCTTTTGTTGATAGTATCTTCCAGTAGCGCACACTTCACACAAAATTGTGTACTTTTCTTGTTATGTCAGCAATCATTCCCATATTATCTTTTGTTTTTTATGGATATCTTTCAAAGCCATATAAAGTTTTACACACAATCTCTCTTTTTTATTTTCTTAACGTGTGCCCATCTTTTCCCGTGTCTTTTCAGGCTGTAGAGGAGTTCCTGAGTGAGGTGCGGAGCAGGGAGCAGCCTCACAGCGCTGGGCTCGTCTCTCAACCTACAGCTGTTAAGTTTCTTATGGCCCGCAAGTTTGACGTCTCCAGAGCCATCGATCTTTTCCAAGCATACAAGGTATGGCATTGTTTCAACTAGTGACAGCAACATCTGTTTACCTTCTGTCGTCACGCGAACCCCATCGGGCTTAATTTGTGCAAAATAGTTCCAATTTTTCAGGTAAATATCACACATTGAATTTGTAATGATTTCTTAAGTGGTGTTTAGATATAAAATATAATAATCCTTAAAAATAATCATAGGCTTGTTTGTAAATGCAGGAAATCTTTCAAATGCATAGTGTTAATGCCCTATAAGTATATCTAATGACAGGGTTTCTGTTGGGGGGGGAAAAAACCACAAGTTAGTTCACAGGTTATTACATCTCTCAATGTTAAACATTAAAATATAATTATAGTTATAACATGTAATTATTGACGCTTAAATAGTTATCTATTATCTGTTAAAGTTAAAAAAAAAATGAACTGGAGTGGTATTTGTATCGCACTCAAGCAGAGCGCTAAGAGAGCTTTTGCACCATAACCAGCATTCACTAATTAACACATTCATACTGCACTTTTTTGTATGTCTTTAAATGCTTTTTACTTCTCACACACCTATGAATCACAATGCCCTGAACATACTTGTATAATACAGTGTATATAAAAATGTATGTTAATCTAATACATGCTAGCACTTTAGTGGAATAATTGAGTTCTGTTTAAAAACCAAAAACAACCCTTGAGTTGCAAGTTAATAAACTGGCTTTTGTAATACACAGACTAACAACTGAATACTGTTAAGTGTTTGTATACATACTAAGTCATCTATAAGCTTATGACTTTCCCCTGTCTCTCCTGTGTCTATCTTCATGTATGAAAATTAGAACACAAGAATCAAAGAGGGCATAATCAATATCAACCCTGACGAGGAGCCCCTACGCTCTGAGCTGCTGAGTGGCAAATTTACAGTCCTGGTGAGTGATAAAGCAATGATAAGTCACTTAACATAAAAGGAACTGTAGCTTATCATTTTGAATTAACACCCAAGAATACACAGAAAATTATGCAAGGTGGTGCTGGTCGTTAAAAAAGAGTTTTGTGTGTTTCTGTATGTGCATGTCACAGGGCTCATGTAAGCTTATTTTTGTATTTCTATGAATAGAAATGAAGTAAAGTTTTTATTTTCGATAAATTGATTTGCAGTGGTGCAACATGGTGATCTGTTAATATTTTTCCTAGCCTGGCCGAGACGCAAAAGGTGCTGCTGTAGCACTCTTCACCGCTCGACTTCATCGACCAGACCTCACCACCCATAAAGCTGTTCTCCAGGCCATCATCTACCAGCTAGACAAAGCCATAGAGAGGTAAAGCGTGAACCATAAATAAACAGTTTCCTATGACACTTTATCGTGTTATTTTGATCTGGTACAACAGTTCGTCCCCTGTGCTCTGATGTTAATTCATAAAGATAGAAATATCGATAAATGGGTTAATCATTAGCGTAACATGAAAAGTCCCTGATTGAAGACCAGGAGGAGGTATAAACACAGTCTGTCACAAGCTAGTCTATTTCATATGCCGATCTTAAGCCCACATAAATGGGAGGGTTGTGTCAGGAAGAGCATCCAACATAAAAATCTCTTGCTTTAGTGATTGATTTGAATAAAGGATCAGTTGAAAGGATCAGTTGAAAGTACCTTTAGAAATATAAAATAACTAAATGAAACACAGGAATTATAATAGATAAAAGTGTATTTTTAAGCACATTTATTTTGCTCTTTAACTGTAAAGATCTTCATTTCTTTATAGTGTTCAAACTCAAAGGGATGGGCTCATATTTATTTACGACATGACCAACTCCAGTTATGGAAATTTTGACTATGAGCTCTGTGTCAAGATTCTCAATTTGCTCAAGGTAAATATAAGGAGCATTTTTTTTTTCTCACGTTGTGTTTGATGATCTTGGAATTCAAAAATGCTTTTCGCCTTGTTTTTTTTTTTTTTTTTTTAAATATTTCATTATATTTTTATAGTGAAAAATAATTATATATTATATAATATATAATAAAAATATTTTCATTTTGCAGGGGGCCTTTCCAGCTCGTCTAAAATGTGTCTTCATTGTGTCCTCACCTCTTTGGTTTCGAGCACCTTTCGCGGTTCTTCGCCTCTTTGTACGCGAGAAGCTGAGAGAAAGGGTGTGTCTCTTAGTTTCATCAAGAATTTGCATCATGTATAAGATGTTTGTTGTTCATTATTTAATACTTACTTTTGTTTTTCTCCTCACCAGGTCTGCACAGTGAAAGCTCATGAGTTGGCAAGTCATATCCCAGTTTCCTCCCTCCCTGAACACCTGGGTGGGACATCCCAGTATAACCACGTGGCTTGGATTCAATCCTGTGTTAATGTAAACACAAACATTGTTCAGGGTGACACAAAAGAACATGACTGCGTGGGAAGCCTGTTGCGCTCTTATAGCTTAGAGAATAGCAACACAAGTGTAGATGCAACACTGTCCCACGCCCATATAAATACACAAATAGGTCCTGAGATAGCTGTGGCTAACTCTAACTGCTATGATGACAGCAACGCAAACCCACACAACCACTGTGTTGTGGAGAGCAGGACTCGAGGCCAAGGCCAGCACCAACATAGTCCAAATTCTGCTGTGGACAAATCGCAAGTGAACCACCAACACTGGAATGGCTCAGCAGTGAGCGGAGCCAACATGGCTGTCATTGGCTCCAGCGCCAATGCTAACATTAATGGTAGTGGCTGCCAAGCTCCTCCCCAATCAGACACTCCCCCTGATACACCCCTCTCAAAGAAAACTGATGGGGCTGTGGTGAGTGGCAGTGAGGGTATAGAGGAGGAGTATGAGGAGGGTGAGGAGGAAGGAGTGCCTCCGTTGCCTCAGAAATCTCAGCCTCGTCCACCCAACCAGCCTTCCTCAAAATCCCCACCGCTGTCCTCATCTTGGGGTCCTGATGATGAGAACCACTGCATGGAGGTGTCTGTTCACATGCCAGAGCAGGGAGCCATGACGGTGCATGACCTGGTGGAGTATGTGAAGAGGAAGAAGAAGAGAGGGATCTATCAAGAGTATGAGGAGATCCGCAAGGAGCCTCCTGCAGGCACCTTTGACTACTCTAAGTAAGACTTGTCAAGCTCTTATATTTTGTGTGTCTGAATTAAATGTATAATATCAGCCAGAGCTTCAGTTTGTTATGTAGCCTCACATTAGACTCATCTTTGCAGGAAATTGTCCAATCAGGTCAAGAACAGGTACAGTGATGTTCTCTGCCTCGACCAGTCACGAGTGCGACTGTGCCCACTCTCTAATGATGAGGATGAGGTAATAATTCATCTGTAGATACATTTCAATCAATAAATTATAAGTACGATACTAATACAATATTATTGTTTATCTCTGGGAATTAGTGAAGATTGCATTAGCATTTAGCTGAGATGAAATTCATGTTTATCATTCGCAGCTGAAAGTATCTTATTAATTTAAGACATTGAATGTTGGCCCAGTCTGTGTATTCAAAATGTTTTGAATACAGGTGTATCTGTGTTTTGGGGTTTGTTTGTTTTTTCAGTTTTTGTTGTTGTTGTTGTTGTTGGTTTTGTTCTTTTTTTAGACAGTGGTCTAAGTGTAGAATTATTTACTACAATTAAGGTTATGCACACTTTTTTTTTTTTAAACTGTAATGTGTAGCATCTTCTTATCCAAGGCAAAATAACTGAACGGTGAATCGCTCTGCTGTGTTTTGCAGACATCAGATTACATTAATGCTAGTTTCATGGATGGGTACAAGAGGAGCAACGCCTACATCGCTACTCAGGGTGAGAAGCTGTTCACATAAGTTCCTGCTTTACTCTTTATTGCTTGTAGTTTTGCATATTTTTATGATATAATGAGATGATTCCTTGAACAGCTCTTATCTTTCAATGAATGTAATTCTAAGTGCTTTAACTGGAAAACTGCATGACTCCTTCAGATATTTGTTTATTATGTTCTGGTCGTGATGTACGTCAAATGCCTCTAATGGGATTGTGAGATTGAATGGAGTGTGAAGATCCAAAGTGCCTCAACCCTTTTGAGCAATACTGTAGTTCTCCATACTGTGTAAAGAACTACAGTATGGATAATACTATAAATAGTACATGAGCTATTATCGCTGTTGCTCTCTTTATTCTTTTATTGTTTTGTCTGATCTCTACTGACTGCAACTGATCAGTCTTTCACTTTACTAACTTTCATTATTTTGGAATCTCAGCTGGCCGCATTGACAGATTTATCTTTTACATATGCCAGCTTTGCTCCCACTTCTCACCTCTTTTAGTCTAGAGCCGTACTCTGTTTCATCACCACCAATAATGTGACTTGCCAAGCTGTTTGTATGGTTTGTGCTTGCTCGGACTTCCCAGTCCGTCATACTTAATCCATCAACAGCAGTTCTTTAGTACATAGCCGCTTAGCTCCTACAGCTGTGGTTTTACCTTTCCGACTCTCTGTCGCTATTACATTTCTACCTGGAAGTATGTCTGTCTGTCAGAGATGTATTCATCCCAGCGAAATTTCACGTTGACTGCTGGGAGATTTTAGTATGGATATTATCTGTATGTATATTAAAATACAGCAGTCTCTATCAGTAGTCAGTGTAAAATTTCCATATGGATAATATCATACAATATCAATAAGGATAAGCAGAAGAGGATGGGTAATGTTCTCATGCTGGACTTTACATTTTACTAAGATAGCTTTTGACTGATTATCTTTTAATGGCTATTTAACTCTATCCAAGACAAATGTTCAACATGTCACTTCATTTTAAGGGCATTAAATAGTCTTTCGGGTGTCATTGACAGCCTTCCCACCATAAACTCTTAACCTACCCCCGATGGTCTTCTTGGACTTTTAGATGCTCTTGCTTTAAAAACATAGGTTGTTTTTCTCCCCATCATGGTTTACTTCTGAATTATGCAAAGTGGTAGCAAAAAACCTATCTCTTGGAACACCACTACAAAAGAGTTGGATTTTGTTGTTCACAAAGAAATGTACAATAACCACATTCTTCATTAGAAGGATGCACGCTATCTACAGAAAAATCTACTTGGTACACAGATCTAATCAGTAGGGGTGCAACGATATTCGTATCGATATTGAACCGTTCGATACAGTGCTTTCGGTTCGGTACGCATATGTATCAAACAATACAATTTTTTTCAATTTTTTTTTTTTTCAATTTTTTTTTTTTTTTTTTTTTTTCTGTCCCGTTTGGATCTATAGCCATCAGAATTGTTGTCTTGAGGCCAAGAAAGATGCCAAGAGGATTTATTTTAAGTGGATCATCATATTGGTCCATTTGATTGACCTTTATTATAATTATGAATTTATTTTATTTTCAGTTGCAAACGGGACAGACATGACTGTGGGATAGGACAGGGGGAAAGAATGAAAGAAAGAGGGGGAGAGAAAGAAAGAAAACCAAAGGGGAGAAAAAAAAAGAACAATACAAAATTTGTAATTTATTTTATCAACTTTTCTTCTGACGATGCTGTCTGTGTTGAGCGCTCAGTGAATCTGCATTTGACTACTCCGCCTAGGCTCGAGAGTGCAGCCTAGGCGGAGTAGTCGAACGCAGATTCACTGAGCACTCAACACAGACAGCATGGTCAGAAGGAAGAGCGCAGGGCAAGCTAGCGAGACAGAAGTGGACCTCCCCACCCTCATTCAGATCTGGCGTTTGGAATTATTTTGGTTTTCATGTGACGTATGACCCTGAAGGTAAGCTAGTCATGGACTAAAGTAAAACAGTATGTTGGATGTGCCATGCAATGCTCAATTACATGGGTGGGAGCTAGTGTGTTAGCGCAGTTAGCTCGTTAACGTGTTGGCCGTCTAGCCCCTCTGTATAGGGTAGCTCGTTAACGGAGATTTGCCGTGTTGTGGCGTTAAGGTTATTTCAACGAGATTAACCTGAAAGCACTAGTGGGAACACAACGAATATGACTGCACATTTACACCGACATCATCCTAGTGCAAAGACAAAAACAACAAGCATGCATGCTACAAACTTTAGCCGAGTCATTTAGACAGCTGTTAGCACAGGATTCTCCTTATGGAGACCTGATATGTTTAATATGCTGCTGAGAATATAGCCCAGAAGAAGCGGATAGTATAGCTTTTATTTTGGAAAGAGACATTTCTCTGTAATAAACTCTCTTTTCCAAAGATGAGTGATTCCTCAATCAGATACAGGGCTCGCAATATCGCTAGCCCGACGTCCCGGGGCTATCTCTGCCCTGCCTGTCGGGCTATTGTAGGAAGGAAAAATATATGTCAATGCTTTTGCATTCTTTCAGAAATGTAGCTGGGTAATTATGTCATTGGGTGAGCCACTGTCAATATGTGACATATTGAAATCGTGTTTGAATTTGCGCTTGTTTTTTTGCTTTCACTTTGCAATCGTGCGAACTGTGTATAGAGAGCGACAGCACTGATCTGTGAGTGATGATAATTTGTGCACCAATTCCTCTGACATCGTCTTATTAATTGTTAGCTTACTATGCAAACATGACAAGTGAAATCTCCCGCAGCTTAAACATGTGAGAGGTTGATCGCGCAGAGAATCGCTGAGCTTATGTGAGTGCGGCAGGATATATATTTCACTACGATGACCTGGATGATTGAGAACCTTCACAGACAGATATATATTTTAGTTCTGCTGAGCCAAATAAGACAGGTCAGGGTGAAGAAGTGACAGCCAAAGAAAAGCTTACCACAAAACGGAGAAGTTATGACAAATCAGACTATAAGGCAAAAAGAAAGTGCAGCTTTATGGTTTCATGGACAAAAGAATTTCTGTGGCTGCAATATGACGAGCTAAATAACAACACGCACAAGGGTTAGGGTTAAATTTAAAAACTGTACTTTTGTGTTAAAATATATATACAATTTTAATAAATGACAAATTAAAAAGGCATGAACATTTTTTTTTTGTATCGAAAAAATATCGAACCGTGACACCAAAGTATCGAACCGAACCGAACCGTGAATTTTGTGTATCGTTGCACCCCTACTAATCAGCTCAGGTCAAGGGAGCAAAGGACCCTTTTCTGAATGGTCAGGAACATAATAACCTGGCTCTGCTGCCTCATCCTTACCCACCCTCTTACTGTAATTCTTTGATGTTATTTTTAAAATGTCAAAATAGACTAGATTTACCAGCAGCTGATCACTAACACTTCCTGTAATTTTCCTCCTCCCGTTTCCCTCACTTTCGTTCCCTTTTTAGTTTGAAACTTCCCTCTGCTCACAACCAGTATCATTCCTTGTTTATGTTCCTCATTGATTACTGTAACGTCTTTCTTTTTTGTTTCTCTATCAAGTCCATCCACAAATGTTATCTGGTCCCAATTGCTAGTGGTCATATCATAACCAGAACTCCCTCCATAAGTCATTTAGTAAAACTTCATTGACAAAATCACATTTAAATTTGTCTTTTATTCATCAAGATTCTGCTCCTCACCTTTTAAGCTGTTCCATAAACTTGCTTTGCAGTACCTCTCTTCTACTCTCAGATCCTGCACCGTGCCTCTGGAACTCCCTCTCAGACATCTGTAATATTGGCATTAATCCACTTTAAAATTTCCCCTCAAAACTCTCTTCTTTAAACTGGCATATTCACCTTTAACTGTCACATGAACCCTCTGTTCTTAATTAGCTTATATATTGTAAAATAGTTTTATTGTCATTGATACTTCCTTGGTTACCATTTTTTAAACTCTTCTGTGTAAGTTGAGCTTTAGTGTTTTGAAAGACGCCTAAAATAAAATGTGTCGTTATTATCATCTTGTGTCCCTCAGGTCCTTTGCCAAAAACCTTTGCTGACTTCTGGAGGATGGTTTGGGAACAGATGGTACTTATCATTGTAATGACCACCAGGTGAGACTCCAGTTTGGATTGCTGATGTAAACTTTAATGTAAGGATTTTTACAAATGATGGCACATTATTGATGTGTTGTGAATGAGATGAAAATGGATTTACTGTGTCTCTCAGGGTGGTGGAGCGTGGACGTGTCAAATGTGGACAATACTGGCCTCTTGAGGAGGGCAGGACTGAACAGCATGGATACTTCTTGGTCAGGAATACACACATCCAAGTGTTTCAGGACTTCAAACTTTCCCATCTTGAACTGTACAACACACAGGTAGAGCACACGTGTAGTTTACATTTCTTTAACTCAGTTTAAGTCTTTTGAGATGAAAAACTGAGATAGGAGTTTCATTTGTCAATTAAGAGTTTCTAAAGAGTTTCTTTAAATTGTGAGAATGCTTTGTCAGTAGAAACTGTAGAAATCACCATATCTTATTTTCCAAAACGGCTTAAACATGCCAACTCACAAGAAAGAAGTGACTATCTTCTCTCTTTATCTGCTCTCCTGTGAAACCGTCTGACCTTTTAGTCTGGAGAGAGGCGGGAAGTGTGCCACTACCTCTATGTCAGCTGGCCGGACTTCGGAGTGCCCAAGAGTGCTTCTGCTATGTTGGACTTCCGTGAACATGTTCTGCAAAGGAGGGAAGCTGCAGTCCAGACCTTGGGATCCACCTGGAGAGGGCCTCCAGGGGGCCCCCCTGTGGTTGTGCATTGCAGTGCTGGCATTGGCCGTACAGGTAAAAACTATGGATGCTCTTGGCAGCTAATTTCTTAATCGACCAATTAAGGGGGAAAAAATTGACTAATCTAAAACTAAGAAACACTCAGATATCAAGTTAAATCTGAGAACCCTTCAATGGATAACCATTAAAACATTGACATCATTAATCCCGTTCTTCAATAATATATCTTGCTTAACTGTGCAGCACCTAACATTATCAACATTGAACATTGTATTCCAAATAGACAAGGAAGAGGGAAAAACACTGAAAATAAACCTTTCAAGTTAGAGTTGCGGCTCTAATTTGAGCCCCTCCTGAATGACTGAACTCGTCACCCTATCGCTAAGGGACAGCCCATCCACCCTTAAAGATCATTTTTGCTGCTTGTATCTACAATCTCATTCTTTTGCTTTTAAAAGAATAAGAGTGTTAACAAAAGATCAGACCTAGAGCAACATATTTATGGTCTTTCTCAATATTGATGCTCCATCTGGTGGCAGATGGCTGCATAACATTTAGTACATAGCAATTTACCAGCACTGGGCATCAATTCAAATGTTTACAATTAGATTACACTACTAGCACGTCTGGTACCGACTAGTAACACTAGGGATGATTAGTTGTGTAGTTGAATAGTTGCACACATCCTAGTAAAGATGTCGTCATCTGATTTAAATACTTTAAATATAGATTTATAGCGCTCTTATGCATCTTAAAGTAATCTCATCTGAGAGTTTTACTTTACTATTTGAACCTGGAGCCGGTGCCACTTTAAATAAATGGTAGCTAACCTTTAAATAGCCCAAGAAATTGGTTATTAAGTTTAAAGCACAGAAGACAGTAAAGCAATCTGCATCTGTCCCATAACACTTAAGTATTTTTTTACAGTGCCTGTTTAGCTCAGAGGGCTGATACTGTGTAAAAAGCTTCTCTTTAAGTTAAAGGAAATCCCTGCAGCCAGCTGAAGTGGGAGGACATGTTGGTCAATCTTCAGCCTGTTATTTTAAAAGTACCTCACCAGTGTGTGAGCCACTTTTGTGTCTTTATATATCAGTGCCACTGCCTTGCCTTCCTAATTGTAATTCATGCAGTTGATATACAAAATTAAAATCCCACCAAATGTGAATCTGGTAAACAAATGTAAGGTATTGTGTATGCAGGTCGTATTGCCTTGTATTATTTAGACAATGACTTTTACTTGAATTACCTCTTCCCTTCTGCTGAGCTGTAGTCCTAACTTTTGCATTTATTTTTAGGTTTTAATCTGTTGTCTTGTGTCCAACAAAAACCTTTTTAATTGAGTTCTTTTAAGTGTAACTTCTCGATATTCATCCCTCATGGCTGTTTAGGCACATTCTGCACACTGGACATCTGCCTGTCCCAGCTGGAGGATGTTGGCACAGTAGATGTCTGTCAGACGGTGCGGCGGATGCGTACACAGAGGGCTTTCAGCATCCAGACCTGGGATCAGTACTATTTCTGCTACACAGCAATCATTGAGTATGCCCAGCGGAATGGGAAGCTGAGCCCAGTGCAGTGGTCTGACTCAGAGCTAGAGACTGACAGCGAGTGAGAGACATACGGAGGGTAATTAGATGAACAGAACAGTCAATCTAAGCAGAAGTCATAGGAATGAGAGTGAGGAGTGGCAATTCTGAGTACATAAAGGAGATGACTCTTCAGACATAACAGAGAAGAGGCACAAGATGGCAGACTCCCACAGTTGCTCTTCCTTCTTCCCACGAGTTGATAAACTGAGAAGGCAAAGAGCTGGAGAAGAAAATTCAGTGCAGTGGAAACTGCATTGACGAGCAAGCTGGCCTGCCAATTTCCAAGCCCCTTTTTAAAAAATTTAGCAAACTACAGGGGGTTTGGCCTGCCCCGAACCTGTGTTGTCGACAAAAGCAGTGTACGAGTAGCATTTTTATATTGACTTGCACATGAGAAATGACAAACTTGAACCTTACCCCTAAAAGCCCTCCAAACCCGAATCTTTGGTCCTTTTTGTATTTCTTGTCTCTTCTCAACTCTGAACAAATCTGTGACTGCAGATAAAATGTGTGGGGTATGAAAAGGTGAAACTTGAAAACATTTCTTTTTGTTTTTTCTTGGTTCTCTTTGAGAGAGTGTTTGTGACAGATCAGTGTGTGAGCCATTTAGTCCATTTCCATGTTTTTTTGTGTTTTTTTTGGGGGGGGGGGGGTTCCCATGTTAATTTTTTCTATGGTGCATTTTCTATGTGAGTTTCATATTTGTGCATATGTAGACTAACTTTTAAAAGCCAAAGTCCGCAATCTGAATGCTTGGATGTACTCCTTACTGAGATATTATAGACTGAAGCCCATGTATATTCTTGTAACATACATTTATACATTATTGTGCATAATAACAATTTCTGAAATAACAGCAAAAAAAGCCTTGTTTAATATAATTGACTTAACTTTGAGGAAAGAATTCCTGTGTAGCGAGCCAGGCTATGACAAAATATAGAAGAGTTCTGGTTTTAAACTAATGTTGTATTTCAAATCTCTGATTTGTCAGGTCTAACATCGTCTTTACTGTTGGAGCGTTCTGATTGGACGATCTTAAGTAATTTGGCCTTAACTTGATTCACTGCCTCGTCCTTCTAAGACCCTGAACCATACCTTTAAACTGTACACTTTTATTTCCTCCCGTGGTTCTCCTTTTTTTCAATCTGACTCTTGACACCACAACTGTTGTTTGATTCCTGAGGTATGCTCTCCCTCAGATAATTGTGCCTTCACGTTTTCCTTAGCTTAATGTCTCGCTAGTAAGTAAAACCCAAACTAGTGCACTTGCATAAAACATGTTAACTTTGTGCCACACAGGACCCCCACATTTTGCCTATAAGTCCTGTACATAGCACACTATGTATAAATGACAAAGTAGTGAGTTATCTGGGAGTTAGCTTTGAGACGTGGTTATTATTTTATCATTTGACCTCAGGGGGTGTTTTTGTCTAGTGTCAAAGATCCATTTCTGGGTTTGCCTCTGGTAAATTATCATTTAAGGAAAAAAATCTATATCAACTTTATTTTGTATTTTTTACTGTATTGTATCCTACTGTATTTATGTCTTTGTACAACTTCTACATTATTGAAAATCCGTGAATGTTGGTACGATGCAACAAAGAATAACAGACCAGTTATTGCATTTGATAAGCTGAACAAATCGAACGAGGAGTGAACTATATATATTTTTCTTTGTTGTTCACAATGACATTGAGGTGGAAACTGTCACTTGCCATAGTATTTTCAGAACTGACTTGTATAAATGGTGATTGTTCAAGTTTTGGACAATAAGGGGTTGGGATGGGGGTGAGGTAGGGTAGGGATCAGGTAAGCTAACTTGTGTTTTTAGAGAGTTTATCATAGAAACGGTAACGTTAACATCCAACTGTCTGGTCCCCTTATGCCAAGGACAAAGCAAAAACAAACAAAAAACCTATTAAGAGCAGAAAATGGCAAAAAAAAAAAAAAGGACATGTGGCTACATTTCTGTTCATATAAATATATATCTATATATTATTATGGGATAAAGTTTATCAGCATGGATAGAGCCTTGAATGTTTTTGGGGTACTGGTGTCCGAGCAATTTAGTAAAGACTTTTTTTTTTTTTTTGGTGAATGTGGACCTTGCATCCTTCAATGCCAAAGGCCTAGGCTCAATCTGAAAGTGTTTTCCTGTCACACATCCTCAACAGCCTGCAAGCATGGACTTACTGGTGCAGTCTTGCATCCACGGACACCGAAAGACCCTGGAGCACCTTGGGAACATTGCTAATAAATATGTATAGCTAAAAAAAAGTGGGAGAGTGGGTATGCAAGAGTTTTGATCCCTGTGCTACATTTAATTTGTTTTGTAAGAAACTGAGAATGCAATGTGCATTTGTCACTAGTGTTCATTTAATGTCTCTTTTTGTGCTTGAAGTTCATGCGATTGAATTACAGCCTTTTACATGCTGTCAGCCCAGCTGTCCCATTAAAGAAATGGTCTTACTATCTTAAATGGATACAAAGCTAATGTGATCTCTTGGCTGAAAAAGAGTATTGCAAAGATTAAATGTGTAGTAAGAACATGTCCACCTTTTTCTCTTTCATTGAAATTGGAGTTACAAAATTGCTTTCACATACAGAAATGGGTTGATGAGATCTTTGAAGTATTAAGCATTCAGCTAACAGTCTGTGGTCTGCTCTTTGCACTAGTGCAGAAATGTAACAGTTTAAGTATTAGTTACTCTAGTGCAAATGTAATGTACTCGAGTTCCCTCGTAGTTCTACTTCACACCTCCATTACTTTCACTCCACATTATTTATTGGTTATGGTGTGGCGCAGATATTTTAATTAAGGCATGTAACTGAGACTGAGATTCTAAAATATGAGGCATAACTTTATATTAAAAGTCCACCTCAACCTACTTATCTTCCACATTAATGCATCATGGTAAAAACCTTAGGCATTACTCCATCTAAAATAACAGTTTCCAGTTAAACTGAGGTCTTGCAAAGTTATCTGAGATCCTGTGTTACAGTTTAAATATTTTCACACTGTTAGGCTTTGGAATCACGATTAGGTTTTAAGGATTCTGTTTACGCCCTATGACAGCTGGGATAGGCTCCAGCGCCCCCCCGCGACCCTGAAAAGGATAAGCGGAAGCGAATGGATGGACGGATGGATGGATTCTGTTTAGATCCCTTCACACTGCCAGTTCAAAACAGTATGACATAAATAAAGAATGGGTGACGATGTGACAACTAAGATAGTCAATTAGATACCTAAGCATGTGGAGAAAACACAAGGGGGAAAAAACTATATAAGAACTACAAAAATAAAGTACAACTACCAAAACCTTTTGCACAGAGAGCGTCACCATTAAGAACCCCATCTTTATGAAAATGAAAAGTTACCACCACTAATTTAGCATGTTTCAATGTAGCCATTATTATGTAGTATTACTAACAGACGTTAAGGACATTTTAGTTAAAAGAAAATCATGTTGAGCAAAATCTGCCAGTTGTAGATTAATTTCTTGCTATAGACCCTTCAATGGCTAAACTCGTCAGTGGTTCCAGAATTGGGCACAAACATTTTGTCGTGCAGCAGCATTAGATCAGTAAAAAAAAAAAAAAGGTAACGATGGCCTGCGCGGTCCTTTCATGCTGGCGCTTCATTTCACACCTGATCATGTCACAGCTGGCTCCTTATTTATCGAGACAACTTAACTCTAATGATATCAACCAGTCACAGACCTAAACCGGGAACAGCTATTACAAAGTGAATACATTTGATAGAAAGCAGGTATATTTGATCAGTTTTTTTAATAATGTTTCTTTAAACTTTTATATATTATTTAATATATTCTTTAATTTTGTAATATTTCTTTAATAAAAAGTGAACAAAGCAGTAGAATACCAGAAGTTACAGAAACTTTATTAAGAATAAATATACAAGTAAACACTGAATGTGTCCACTTTAATGTTACACTTGGACTGCAGATTTAAAAATTGTGAACGTCCTATGAAAGAGCATGTGTGTTTGTGTGTTGTTGTGAGGACAAAAAAGTTTCAGGCATCCCAATTTTAAAGCTTCATTGTCTTCAACAGTAAGTTGATGTCATCACAGAGCTTTTTGTTCCTTGAGTTTCACTGCAGCATCACCTGCGTATGTGATTGTTTTGAAAAGAGTTGGGGTGTGTTTCCTGGGCACGAGAGCAGGACGCACAGCAGACACTTCTGTAATATGAGTAAACACACAGTCTGGCTTGAACCACCACCATGCAGTTATGATACTTATCACTGCATAATGGATCTGTGAAGGAAAAGAGGGGGGGGGGAGGGTAAAGATATTTTAAATAATTGTATTTTCTGTCTGTTGTTTAGTGCAGTCATCTGCTTGGAGCAACTACTAAACTGGCTAACCTTGATAGAAGAGGTGGGACTAATTTAATCATCCTACAAGACGCCAAGACAAAAGAATCAAATGTACTGTATATGGACCACATTAAGCGAGTTCGAGTTCTTTTTGTTTGAGGCAGTTGGATCTGGATCAGCATCTTCATCGTCTGAGCTCTCTGTGATGTAAGGGGTCTAACACTGACCGTTCAGTATGCAGCTGAACTGCTGTCGTACAACACTGCTTGGCATGCTTACCTATTTCAGCTACACAAGGCTGTTTGTTGCATTCTTCTCGACTCTCCAGGATAAAGCTGGGATCACAGCGATCGCTTGGGACGATGTTGTCAGCAAGACAACGGACCTCGCGCACACGGAAGCCAGCATTACAGGTCCGTGAACACTGAGGTCATAGGACGAAGACAGATTACACACAAACTAACCAGTTTGTCACAAATTGGTTCAGTTTTGTTTTTTAAAAAAAACACATGTTTTTAGATACTGAAAAATGCATTTTAATGGTCTCCTGTTGCACTAAAAAAAAGAAATCTTGTCCTTGGGATAACTGCAGATCTTTAATGAGGAAAAGTCTCAGTAAAAATGTAGAGTGGTCTATGACTTAAAGACATTAAAGGGGATACAGTGAGGCTGCAAGGAGTAGAGTTAGTCAACGTAAATGAGATTAAACATCCCATGCAAAGGAAAGAGTATAAGAGAGGTGAAGAAAAGAGGGCAGGCAGGGTGGAGTGGGTAAAGATGAATGTCAGGGATGATTTGTGACAAAAGGATAGCTGCAATGACAAAAAGACAGAAGGCCGAGGTTTAGGTGATATAACTGAGGATGGTGAGATTTTAATTGGGAGTGACCAGAATTGACAGAATTAGAAAGTATTATATAATAGGGGCAGGTCATGTTGAGCAGTTTGGAGACAAAGTCAGAGAGACAAGGCTGAGATGGTTTGGATGTGTGCAGAGGAGGAATAGTGGATATATTGGATAAAAGATGCTGAATCTGGAGCTGCCAGAACTGATTTAGACGTTTGGTACACTTACCGCACTCCACTCCGTAACATACCACTGGACACCACATGGCTTCAGTCTGCAGGGCTGAGATGTGATTGGCTTCGAAAGACTGGAACATTTTAACTGGTCCACAACTTCCATTTGACCATCGCTGTTTAAAATGCAAGCCACACTTCGGGTCTGTGTGCCATTCCCACACTCTGCAGAACACTTAAGTTACCCACACACATAAGTGAGTCTTCAAATGGATGTTGTTTGCACAGTTTGCAATGATGTGTGTGTGTGTGTGTGTGTGTGTGTGTGTGTGTGTGTGTGTGTGTGTGTGTGTGTGTGTGTGTGAATAACCTGACTCCAAGGTCCTGTGTACCACTCCAGACGATTTTGGCATGGCCCTGAATCACATGATGTCACTTCTGGCGGGCGTTCCCCTTCACAGCTATCCAAAGGCAGATTTGTCACATGATCCATCAGGCATACTACAGACCTGGTTCGACTGCCTCTACCACACTCTGCAGAGCACTAAGGAGCATCACACACACATTTCATTTTATTTGGTCCCATTTTGAAATGTAACATTATTTTATTTGCACGTCCTGTCACAGTCTCCTCAAACACAATATCTAACACAAACAGTTTCAATATTACCCGCTGGCTCCAGATAGAGGTGAACCAGCTGCGTGCACAAAGTCCCATGTCACAGTTCTCTATAGTGTCTGGCTTCAGGTTCATGTTACACTCCTGATCATCATCCACATCGCCCTGGTTGCTCACACACACCACCTCCCTGGTGCGCTGGCCAACTCCACATGGTACTGAACACTAGAGGAGAAGATGAGAGATCTAGATTTGTTTCTCATGAAAATTACTGAGTTCCTTTTATTCAGTGACATGTAAATTCCTTTGCTGCAGCTATAGAATGTGAGTTATGCATGTTTGTCTTCCTAAATGCCCATTCATGGCTGTATTGCTGAAATGAATGGCACAAGATACACATTACACACAATGTTGTCAGCTAGTTATACTTTGCTGGTTAGTGGTAGTGCTTTTATTTTTACTCCTTTGGGTCTTCCACTCTTTACAGCTTGTATGATTTAATTGTTTCACATGCTCTACTTCTCCTGGTTGGTCTCTGCACCTGCTCTTCAGCCTGCCCACCACCACTGCTGATTGATTCAAAGCTTCAGTCCTGTGCTCTAGTCAGGCTCCAGCTAATTGCAACAGCTGGCTTAAAAGAGGCAGCTGTGACTTTAGCTGTCTGGCTAGTTTTCTATGTTTGTTGCAAAAATAACATGTTATATCTTGGCTGGTATGTGTGTTAAAATTAAACGTACCTTAAGAAGTCCTGTTCTTTTTTTTGGGGGGGGGGGGTCTGTAAGTTGTTATATTACCATTTTGGATGGTTTTCCTACTCTAGAGACTGGGCTAGCTATAGTCTAGAGTAAAACGAACATCACATGTACCACACTTGGTTGGTTCTGGCATTTTTTTCTGTTTCTTTCCATTTTTTATGGTGTTTTGTGTTGTAAAACATTTTAACTGTGCCTCAGCCTTCTCCACACATACTAGATGATTGTCATTGCTCCGCTTTTCCTCTAGAGAGCTGAGGACGTAGCAGCAGTGGAGACTTGTCTGGATTACTTAAATACCTTAAGACTTCCCCCACGACTGATAAAATTACACTCCTCATACTACAGCTGTTCATAAGTATTCATGAAATGTGTGTTTTCTCACAGGGCTCCACTCTGATCGTATATCCCACTGACTGCAGATTTTCAGCTGGCACGTAGACTGGGTCACTGGCATGTCAGATGAACCGCACATCTCTGACTTCACAGTAACTGAAGTTTCTGTCCCACTGGCGTGAACGTCGGTGACTTGGCGGCAGATGACCTGGCGATGCTGGGTCCCAGGTCCACACCTTCTACTGCACTCTGACCACTCACCTACGTCCCAGCTGTTAGCCAAGAGAATAGAGACATGATGTGCTTTAATGTTGATACATAAGTTTACTAAAGACCTTCACCAAATTGCCTTTGCCCTAGCTCTGTCTTCTTGGTGACCACAACTACTAAGTTCCTCTTTTCCACAGCGTATCTTCCTCCCCTTTACCCCCAACCAGCCACTCCATGAGCCTGGTTCTGCTGGAGGTTTCTTCCTGTTAACAGGGAGTTTTTCCTTACCACTGTTGCCAAGTGCTTGCTCATAGGAAGTTGATTGCTGGGGTTTTCTCTCATGTCACTATAAATTTTTTACCTTACAATATATAAAGTGCCTTGAGGGGACTGTTATTGTGATTCAGCGCTGTATAAATTAAAATTTTGTGTGACCACTTCCCCACCATCTTAAAGGTTACTCGTTAGTGTTTGTTTTTAGAGAAAAACAGATCATACAAAAGGCTATCGCTGGAGCCCAAAAAGTGCTGCACAAATTCAGAAGTCTTTACTTTTCTTACTACTCATGTCTTGGTTTTATAGCACTCTGTTTCTGCCACATTCCAAGTAAAAACATAAACATATATTTCATGATGACAGCAATCATGGATCACTGAGACTGTGGGCAAAATATCTGACAGACCCACAACCAAACATAAAGTTAATGTCCTAACATCTTGGCAGCAGTAAAGCAGAGTGGTATTTACCGCACGACATGAAAAATGAAGCCACACCAAAGAGATTTAGTGCGACTTACTAGCCGACTTATGGCTAGGACGTGTGCAAGTGATCAGGGTTCACCCCGAGAGTCACAGCACCATGTGGAAGTAATACTGTGTGCGTCATGTGTAGTTTATATGCAGCTCAGTCTGTGCATTAGCCACATCTAGCAGAATAGGACATCAGGTGTCTGTGGGTGTTGCTCACTATGCAGGACAGGGCTGTATGTTGCAGTCTTCTTCCCACTTTGTTGTTTCAATGGCAGGGTGACAAAAGTCAGCGGGAACAGCCGTCTGGGAATCCTTCTCAACACACTCCAGGACCACCTGACGCTTGCCTGGCAAAAACACAGACAAACACCCAGGGGGAAAAATTAAATAGGAGAGTGAAATATATGTGTGCTTATGCACAGTAATGTAGAAGCCCATTGTCCTAGAGACTGTTTCAGCTAGCGACTTGATTTCTTTATTTTAGTGGCTCTATGGTGTAGTAGTTTACATATTTACCAAACAAGTGAGAGACCCCTGGTTTCATCCCGGGAGAACATACAAATCCCTGAGATAATATCTGCCAAATCAGACATGCAGAGCTGCCCACTGTGGCCATCTTTGATTGTGTAAGCTATTATTATATGCTTTTCTTGTCTTTACAACTTGCCATTCCCGATGGCCCCAGGTGTAGATACTGTTAGCACTATCAGATTAAGATTTGAGAACTATGAACTAACTTCTTACCAGTGCCACAGGTTGTGCTGCACTCTGTGTGCCTGTTTTTCATCCAGGTGTAGGTGACATGAGACTCAGAGTTCACAGTAGGGTAAGAGGGAACCTGGTTGGGATGCCATGCCTCCTTGATGATGCTTTGTTTGGTCTTGCCATCATCATCTGGATAGGAGAAATCTACTGTCTCAGCTACAAGAAAGAGTTTAGAGGTTCCATGTGCCAGAGAAGAAGTGGGCTAACTTAAAATATAATATAACTTAAAATGTAACAAGTACAACCATAAGGCTGCCACACCGGTGGTTTTATTAATTATGGCTACTAAGATCTGTTTTAAGGACTGTGTGAATTTGTATGTAGGCTATTACAGTGGACAAACACTAGACTAAAACTAAAGCTGGGTGTGAACGAAACACTTTAGTTCACTGAAATAAAAACAAAAACTGGACGCTAGAAAAAGATGTAAAAAGACTGTAGTTGCAAAACTAACTAAAACCAAATTTTGAAAAATATACAGAAAATGACCTTATTCTTAGTTTTAATCTGGTTACAGCTGTCAAACCAACAAGTGCAAGGGGGCTTTACTGCATACTGTAAATATTTATAAAATGAAACAATGCTCATAATTTTGCCCCTGTACATCACCACAGTGGGTTTTAAATCAAACAAGATGTGAATAGTGTAGGCTTTCAGCTTTGGTTCACGGGGTTTAAGAAAATATTGCATCAACTGTTCAGGAATTACAGACATTTTGATACCCTGTCACATTTTCAGGGGATCCAAAACATATTACACATTTGACTGAGAAGTGGTTTCATGGCCAGGTGAGGCCTGAGGCCAAATCTGGCATAAGTGACAGCTTATCTTGTCTCAGTGTGTGGCAAAGGGCTCTTTGCCAGGAGAAAGTTTGACCTGTATCAAAAATGTCAATTAAACCCTAATCAAATGATCAAATGAACAGTTTTGCTGAAAACGATACGAAACGGTGTCACCCTGCAGTGCGATCTTAACCAAACACAAAGAGAAGCCAAAAAAGGGCACATGCTGTCTGAGGGTAAACCATAGTCCTGATAATGAGATACTGACGCTGTGGCCATACTGAGTAACTCAAATACAGCTTGTGTGCTTATGCATGTTAGTGAGTTTACTCACCCAGGGGAAGAACAGCAGAAGGTGTACCGGGCTCAGGAGCTAGGTATCGGTTTAAAGGCATGCTGTATTCATATTGCACAGTAGGAAATGGTTGTTGGTAAATCAGCTGTGAAAAAGAAAGAAAAAAAGATGAATGGCATCCAATAAGTAGTATTTTTTATACTATTTGTATTTGCAAATCTTAATAGGACTCCTTGGAAGGTATATTTATTTGCTACTTTTAATTCTGATAATTTGTCAGACATATAAAGAAACTAAATTTGCACTTTTATAACCTCGTATCTCATAATGAAGCTCAAATTGTGTTTAATTTTTATGGGCAACTTTGTCAGATCAGTGTTTTTCATTTTCCATCTCACATAGACGTGCAGGTCCTCAGTCAGCGGCCCCGGTGCAGTGATGGACTCTCCATTACGAGACCGGATCTCATTGGGTCGTCGATATGTCAGATATGTTCCCAGAGCAACGTAGATCCCGGGTCTATTGATTAGCCAGTTTCCGTTGATGATGGAGACACCACGTTGGCTGAGCAGAGCTGGAAAATCCCCACGATTGTTTACTGCATTGGTGCTTGTCATTCTGGAAATACTTGTGCTATTAGATATGGTTATGTGTGTGTGTGTGTGTGTGTGTGTGTGTGTGTGTGTGTGTGTGTGTGTGTGTGTGTGTGTGTGTGTGTGTGTGTGTACCCAGATAATTTGGGCTCTTTTTGGTCTCCTGGATGCTGATGTTGCATGCTCCTGCAGGAATCTCTGCAATCTTATGGTAGCCAACGTGAAGGAAAGTCCGAGAAAAATTCCCCTTCACCACCTCAAACTGCTGCCAACAGATACACTGGCACATGTTTTATGCAAACAAAGCCACAACACTGCACCTTTGTACATGTTCAGACACTTTCTGCTTACTCTCTTTACCATAGTTTCAGCATCACCTGAATTATTTTCAACAGTATAATCACAGATTCCGCTGGATCACATTACTGTTCTTTTTCTCTCATTTTCACTCGTGTATCTTGCTCTCCCTCCTCTTCCTGGAAATCCCATAGCTCACTCGGTCCAACAGTTGGTTTGAATTGGGGAATCTTTCTGGTCTTCCTCTCCAATCTTCCACAGTGCAGATCTCTATTTTGCAAATGAGTTTGGCTCATCTGCTCCGTTCCTGCCATCTCTCTTTTAACATTTTCTCTGGTTCTTCGCATTTGAAATTTTATTTACAGTCTGATATTACTCAGTCTGTTAGTGATTACTCTCAGCCTGAGTGGCACAAACAGAGATGATCTAAAACAAACAGGACACCCCCCCACCCCCACCTCCCCGAGGGCAAACTCAGTCCCACTCCTGCCTCCCCAATCTTAAAAGATTGTTACTTGCATTTTGCATCAGAACAAGCACGATCTATATTACAAAGTAAGGATATAACTTAGCATGCCATGCCTTCCCCTTGTAGCTCATACTCTATACCCCCCCCCCCCCCCCCAATGAAAGTGTGGGCGTCTTACCTCCAGAGGGGACGAGCCACCTGTGTTATCCCAAGGAAGAGCACCTGTGGCTGGGGAGAGAAGACAGATCAAGTGCAGCAGAGCCAGAACTCGACCCTGCCCCAGATAGCAGGGCTGCTGCCACAATCCAGCCATGAAGAGACTGAGAGAGGAGGACAATCTCACACACTCACATAGACACACATCTGTAATGAGGGGAGTGTGCGTTTGAGAGTTGGGGTTGGCTTATGGGGTGGGAGGGAAAAAGGACAGTTTGGGAAGGATGTAAAGAGACGTGCTGAGAGAACGTTACAAATGTAGGTGTCCTTTTAAGTGGATTTCACCTCCTTTACTCTTTGGTATGAATTCTGTGACAGCTCACAGAGAGCGTGTGTTTGTGAGAGAGAAAAATGGACAGACTCCTGTAGCGTATCCTAACGCTTGTCCAAAGACAATATTGCTCCCTTTGAATCATCATGCAGGATTGTGGGGCTTTAGAGAGGCATACTTCTTGCTTCTCCACCCACTTTTTGTTTTTTGCTCTATAAGGCTTGTTATGTTTTGAGTTATTGTTTTTATTATATTTTAGTGATGATGGGAAACACCTTTAGAAATTCTTTGGGGGAAAAAAAACAAAAGCCCACAGCAAACTGCTAGAGGATGGACTGAAAATCAAACACACACACGCACTGAGTGGCATTGTTCCCTGGTGATTTAAATTCCCTGAATAAATGATTCACATGCATTATTTTGCCATCTTATCATGACTCAGTTTACTACCATGTTGCTCTGTCCTTTAATGATCAGATCGCTTTTAACATTACTGTATATTCACTGGCCTGCATTCAAAACCCCACTGTCACACACTCCCAAGGTCTTCAGTTTGAGAGTTTTGGCTAATATTTTGGATGAACATGAATGATTTGGAGGAGTCCAAACACATATGGGTGTAATATATTACCTTGGCTGAATGTTTTAGTTCTGGGAAGAGGACTGTTTTTGCCCTGTAAACACACAATGTAGTGAAGCTTGCCTAGTTCCACCGTTTCATGTTGCGTAGATTGGAGCAATGAGAGTCAGGTCTATCAAAACTTATGACACAGAGCCACTTCGGGAGGTAGGGGGCAGATAAAAACATGTCTTACCTGTGTTGCTGAATGGAGTGACAACATTTCAGACCTGAAAAACCTTTTCCCCCCCCACAGACTGTCCTTCGATTGACCCTGCAGCTGTTCACAACATGGGTGTGAAATTGCCAGGATCAAAACTTTCCCAACTTCTCTGAGAGCCCCCTTCTTTGTGATTGTGTATGCGCTCATGTTTATGTGTGGACTCTAAAAAGATATATGAGACACATATGTGTGGATAAAGTGCAGTGATGCAATGTCTGTTGTACACAGCCAATCGGGCCACTGTTTAAAGAGGTTGAGTGAGAACGAAAATCTGTTATTCTGCAAAGCTTTACATCTCTCCTATTGAGTGTTTAGCACGAGCCCTCTGACTGGAGACAGTGAGGCAAAGTGCAGCACAACCTTTATGATAGCATGCACCTACATACACATGTTGTACATCTAAACACGGACATACATGCCCCTCTTTTTCTTTACTTCAACCCTCTCTGGCAACCATCCAGGTCTAAGACGCCAGTCCCCTGCAGTGAACACCCAGCAGCCATGGACTAATGACACAGGCATTCTGGGAACCTCCAAGAATCTGTCAGAGGATACTAGATGTACAAGACAGAAGCTGTTAGGACCACAATGTCTGTTTTTGGTTGTGACACCTTTATAGCTGCTACAGGATCTCTCATTATACACTCGCTGGAGGTGGTACAGCAGTATGGAGCTAAATATGTATGAAGGTAAATATCTTGCAAAATGTGAGAGCTTGTAGAATCTTACATTTTACAAGCTCTTACATTTTGCAACATGTTTACCTTCACACAGCAGCTCCTTAACGCAGAGATCTGCTTGAATGACAGCACACAGCAGCATATATCCCAAAACAAATGCAGGACGTGGATGCACAACCTGCATATTACACACATCTGCTAACATGATGTTTCTTATTGTTTTTAAAAGTTTCCGTGCAATTACACCAGGATTTTGTTCATGACATTTAGTTGCCTGACTGTTATGATTATGTACTGATGCTTATATGTGAAACTTTGCTGGCTGGACATGGCCTTGGCAGTCCCGGGCTGTCTGTTAAAACCATTTGCTGTAACAAAATTTGCTCTCAACAGCATTATAACCATTTTTTTTTTAAATTCTTTGAGTTGTATCTTATAAAAGGACCCAGAGGGGGGAACACCCTGTGCCTTGCAGTACGTTACAATACATTCAAAATATGTTTAAATCTGCAGTAAACCTATGAGCTCATGCAGATTTTAGACTAGCTGAGATCTGTTAAAAAAAACACGGCTATTGCTTTCCAGACAATCAACCGTATGTAACTATTTAAAATATGTTTTCGTCGGTGTGTAAGTGATTGTGTATGTGTGTGTGTGTATGCTGACCACAAAGTACAAATGACACAAAGACAAAATAGTGACGTTCGAGATTTCGTTTTTTTAAAACCTCATACTGGTCTCCATTTTCCTCTGTTTTCCACTTTCCACCGCTGCTCTCTCCGCTCTCTTTTCTTCTTTTCACTCTCCCGTCTCCTCACACTCACTTTCTCCTCTGTTTGCTTCCAGCTGTGGTTATTTGATGTGCCTCTGTCCCATCCCGTCCAGCTGCCGCACAGACCAAATGAGTGGTTCTGTCATCCTGCTGACACCTGGACATCCCCTAACCACAGATTACTTCCCTAACAACCGACTCATTTCCTAACAACCACGAGACATACAGGATGGTCACTGATTAATCACTGAATAGCTCCGTAGCTTTGTGGTTGTCCCTTTACAATTAAAATAATCAGGGAAAATAATCAGGGGGGAAATAGCTTTATACATCATCTGCAGTGAAAGTGCTTGCATTACAAGTGGTAGACAGAAGATGGGGTTCTGCTAAAATGCATTTATAGTTCACCTCTCACCTGTTTCTAATTACAGACTTCAGACAGGCACAGCTGAAGACACCTCTTCTGACACCTTAAATACATCTCTTCGGTCAGCCACTGCAATCACATACCTATAGGGTCAAAACAGAACACTTTCCACATTACAAAAAACACACAAGGCTTTCCTACCTGCAGGTCGTAATATACCTGTATATGAAAGCATGATTACCAGTATCATCATTCGTCCACAGTATATTGGTTTAAGTGTAAATACTTATACATAAAATATAAATATTTACTATTTGAGGTAATGGGAAACTCAGGAGGTTTTTTTTCTATTTCTTTTTCCATATGGGAATAATAGATGAACAAATCTGGCAGCATAGTGATGCAGTAGTTAAAACGTTGACCTTGCAGCAATTAGTCTGTGGGTCTGAATCTGTTCGTTGACTGGGGCTGGGAAATGGTGGACCCTGTGTCTTACCCAGTGTACGCTTGTATACGGTTGACCAATGGGAATAGGTTGCTTGGTGTGATAGTTTATATTATACTACATTATGTGGACAGCCAGGTGTCACTTTTACCAGAATCCACTGGCAAATGAAGGCAAACTGGCAGAAGTACAGTGCCATACGCTGGACAGTGTTCTGGTCCTGACATTTATGTGGGCTCTACTTAAACATTGTGGTAGACCCTTCCATTGTTGCAGAAGCCTTCCACACTATTGTCTGCCTCTCTGGAAAAAAAAAAACTACTTTAGGAATGGTTTGGGCAACCTAGCAAATTCAAGTTGTTGACTTGTCCTCAATTCCCTAAAATCCAGTCTGAGTACCATCCGTGGAGACACTATCTTGCAGTTTTTTAACTAACATCTTGTTCCTGACAACACAGGATGCTTTCAGAGGACTTGCGGAGTGCATGCCTCAATAGGTCAGGCCTGTTTTGGCAGCAAAAGTGGGACCTACACAGTAGTAGGAAAAAGAGATTTCAGTGTTACAGGGATGAGTGTATGCATACCAAAACAAATAAATGATTTCTGACTGGCTGGGAGGTGTGTATTAACTTGTGGCTTGTTGGACTACTGAACCGTGTAAAGCCCAACAGAAATGCATTAACCCACATTGTACATATCTGACCAGACTAGTGCCATTAGTCCTTCCTATATGTACTCCAATATTTAACCATATTTAACCAGTATTTGTAGTTTTTGTATGCATTTAGAATATATTACTGTGCTACTTTAGCTGTATTTAGCTATATGTCAAACTACTAATCTGGGTTTTAGGGGCAAATATGTTTGTTTTGTACCTTCTTATATCCTATTTGGAAGTTAAAATAGAAATGCATACGCATTTAGCAAATAGATCATACATACACATAAATAATAAAGCACAGGTTTCCAAGCAGAACATGTATTGTAACAAGATGATGAAAATGATATTCATTTAACCCGTCAGGGGTTTTAATGTTGTCTCTGACTGGTAAAGTGAACCAAATATAACACCAAATATAAATACCATGTTCGATTTTTTTTTTAACCCCTGACTCGTTTGTATAAAAAAAACAACTTGGTAATTAACGTAATTCTGATTGTGAACCAGCCTGCAGAATGAAAACAAAGTTGCACTAACTGTGCTTTTTGTTTTACAGCTGCAGTACTCTTTTTCACCACAGGGGGAAGCACGAAGCGCAAACCGGAAGCAGGAAATGTAGTCACGTCAACGTGCGAAATTCAAACTTCTGTAACAAAACATCGGTCTGCCGGACTCGGGCTTTACCGTGTGGTTAACTGACGCTGCCGTCTTCCTCTGTTTTCGTTCAGGTAAATGCAGAATATCGAGTACTGTTTTGGTTCAGTTAAGGTTTATTGTAGTTACTTTTACCAACTGCAAGCGGTATTAATGATTTATGTTGGCTACAGTTATGCAGTAATTGACGTTAAGCTAGCTGAACGGTCACAAACCGATAACCAGTGAGTGCCAAACGTAGTTTTTTCGTGTCTGTTGCCAATTTTAAGCATTTTCCTCTCCAGGAAAGTTTACCATCTTGCGCCGGAGCAGGGAAGATGCCAATAGAAAGGACGGAGCATCGCGGAGCGGACGAGCTCCAAAGATATTATGAGGTTTATGAGACTATCGGCTCAGGTAATGCAAGGGTTAATTGATGCATTTAAGAAAACAATTACTATCTGTATCGTATCCTCTCTGAACCCTGTGTGTGTTTTTTCTTTCTTTCTGTTTTTTCCCCAGGAGGTTTCGCTAAAGTCAAGCTGGGTCGACACATCTTGACAGGAGAGAAGGTTGCCATTAAAATCATGAATAAAAAGGATCTTGGGGTAAGAAATGAAACCGGCAATAGAAAAATAGGGTCAAACACAAAAATATAGCTCAGAGTATAAAATGTCAGAAACAATTATCACAAGTTGTTGCATTCAAAAGTGAGGCAGCCTAGTTGTATGTTGGTGCCATTAGTCTATACTTGTAAGAGTTCAGTTCAGTCTTTATTTAGATCTGATAGTGAAACGGAGTGACAAGCAGTAAACAAATAAAAGATTAAATATTTACAAATATGTACCAGTTAAACTACTATTAAAACTGCTATGAACTACAGAGGGAATCATTCCTGGCTGTAAAACTCCTCCATCTAATGCACAGTACACACTGCCATAGTTACACCCTTTTCCACATCCTCTACAAAAATAATTTTAGAGTAAAATGTCAATCATATGTAATTTCTGTAATGTTCTGGAGATTGAGCTATTTGTATATATTGGAGCTCTTGGCTTTATTTTGTAACTTTGATAATGTATTGGATATTTAATTTAGTTCAGTATGTTACTCTTCTTGTTGTCTTGGAGCAACACTAACCACATAATGTCCTTAGCATTAATAAAGTATTCTGATTATCTTAAATTCAGAGTTTACACTAATGCAATTTCAGCCACTAGAACACAGATCAGAAAGTTATTGGTTGCATTTGTTGTCCATTTATCAGCAATAACAGCTGTTCAGCCAATAAAATTTGTTTCATGTTTGTCTGACAACAAACTGGTGATTTCCAATCGCACCAAGCAGTAAAATAAATTTGTGTTTCTATCAGAATTAAATTTGTTATTAACTTTTGTTCCTAAATGTCTGTAACTGTTAACTCAGTTTCACTGGCCTTTTGGTTTAGGTGCATGCAGGTCAATTAGTCATGACACATCATTTATAAAAATCAACAACTGACATTTGGCACTTTTCAATAACTATGTGCTGGAACTGCAATTCAAATCTTTTTGGCCGACTAATGATTCAACTGTTATGTTTGCTCAAGCATTCATTTGTTTACAATAAGAGTAAGATGACCTCGCCCTGAGTTGAACCTTTAATCTGGGGAGAAAAAGTCACGCCCTGGCATTTGTCCTGTTACCTTCCAAGTAATGCTGAAGCTTTTCTAACACCCCATTTTCCTCTGCAAACCGGACCTTGTCTAGAACAAGAGGTTTCAGAAAACATTAGTATGGGAGTGGTTCTTCTGAAATAACTCAGTATTTCGCTTGAGCACAATTCGCGGCTCTTGCTCGTCTTCAAATAGGCAGAACAAACAAAGAATAATGTTGTTGTTTTTTTTAAAAGAAAGAAAGTGTACAGTGCAGTAAACAGTATTTGTATGTATAAATAATTTACAAGAAATCCCTGTGTTTCACCTAGGATGACCTACCCCGTGTGAAGGTGGAGATCGAAGCCATGAAGAACCTGAGTCACCAACATATCTGTCGACTGTATCAGGTCATAGAGACCTCCACCCAGATATTTATGGTGTTGGAGGTAAGGGCATAAGCAATGTGTTATGTGAGAATGAATATAAGCTTAAGATCAATTTCTGGGGTTCTCCTCTCCCCCAGAATTTAATTTGAATAATAATAATAATGGTAAATAAAACTATGTTATCATTATCAACTTATTTTAAGTGATATTGACTTTTATGCTTATCAAATGACCTAAAATAACATGAAAAGCCACAAATTTCTTTTCGGTAAGGCAACACAGTTTTTTTTGATGCAACTATATGTGGGCTAGTTGAGATAATTATCCCCAAAACCTGCTTTGAACCAGAAAAATCCTGAATTCTTTTTTCTTCTTTCCCTCAATCTTTCATTTTACTTTCAGTACTGCCCTGGTGGGGAGCTCTTTGACTACATCATAGCTAAGGACCGCCTGTCTGAGGAGGAAACCCGGGTCTTTTTTAGGCAAATTGTGTCAGCAATGGCCTATGTCCACAGCCAAGGATACGCACACAGAGACCTAAAACCGGTAAAAAACAAACAAACAAAAACAACCACCAAAAAGTGTCATAGATCAGTTGTGGCTGTAATATGAATCTTAAAGTTTTTCTCTTTGAACTCTAGGAAAACTTATTGATTGATGGAGACCACAACTTGAAGCTTATAGACTTTGGCTTGTGTGCCAAACCTAAGGTATATTACCAAATTCCTTTTCCCTCTTTGTGTGTATTATAAATATTTAGCATCAGGGCGAGGGAAAAACGTTCTTAAGGCATTTGCTGTTTACCAAGGTACTCCTCAGTCTATTGTACAAACTAGTTCCATGCATAACACACTACACTGGTGCACGACGTGAGACAAAGCAGCACTTATGTAAAATTTGATTACCAGGCATATCTTTTTTCCAATCATATTGAACACAGAAAAACCACCCAGGGTCCTAAATATCTTTCTGAAAGGTTGTTTGTGAGTTTGGATTTTTTTTTTTTTTTTTTAGCTACTTTGGAAAATGTAGTAGTTAGTTATGGATAAGGCTTTAGTGTATCCTGATACTTATGGATGTTGCAATGAGGAAAAAAATCTCAGACAAACATCCATTTTATTTTTTCAGAAGCATGGGGAGTAAAATAATCATAAAAGGAACACTGTTGTGTAGCACATCATAACTAAAACTTAGACATGTGTATGCATGCTGTACTCGATGCTGTGTATAATCATGACCTAAATAGCATGTTGTTGCCTCTTGTAGGGAGGGTTGGGCTATGAGCTGATGACCTGCTGTGGGAGCCCTGCTTACGCTGCTCCTGAACTTATCCAGGGAAAAGCGTATATTGGATCAGAGGTATGACATGTTCTTTGGTAAATACAACTTTTAGAAATGCTGGGGTTTTAATTCAAAAATTTCTGAAGTCGCAGTATTTGCATTTGGCTTTCACCAAGATTTATGAATACCTGCCTGTTCCACGGTTCGAGTTTTTCATGGTGTCGTGATCACATTTGCTGGCGTGCAATTCAGTGCAACTGAGCTGTGAAATGTTATCTGTAACGCATGAAGCTGAAATACCGCTGTGTGGTGTGTAACTCCCTCCTCCCAGGCTGATGTATGGAGCATGGGAGTACTGCTGTTCGCTCTGCTCTGTGGACACCTGCCCTTTGATGATGACAACTGCATGATCCTCTACAGGAAGATTACAGTAAGAGCACTCTTATTTTTAAAACCTTTCCCTTAAGTTCCGGGTGCTGCTCCTCAATTTTTGTGGGCATTCAAGGAAACTCACAGCAAGCTGTTGTCTTATCATTATTATTATTATTTTTTAATGGGTTTCTTGATGTCTTCTTTATTTTCAGAGGGGTACATATGATAACCCAAAGTGGCTCTCTCCAGGTAGTATCCTCCTCCTCAACCAAATGTTACAGGTCAGTCAGTTTATTTGCTCTTGTCTTTGTATACCTGTCAGCCTCTCAACCTGTGATATGTATCATTTGTTTACTGTTCTCTAGAAAACTTGATTCTTTTTAATTAAAACTGAGGTGCAAATCTTCTTTTTTTGGTTGAATTACAGTAAGATGCAATTATGCATTTGCCTCATAAATTTATTATAACAGAACACCTCTTACTCTCAGTAAACCTAAAAGCATTTTCCAAGATTTGAAGGCAAATCTGTTTCTGCTACAGATTGTGGACTATGTAGTTTTGTGCAGGTTGAGTTGTAGTTTCTGTATGTGTCCTGCAGGTGGACCCAAAGCGGCGTCTGACTGTCAGACAGCTGCTGGACCATCCCTGGGTGATGAAAGACTACAACAGCCCTGTGGAGTGGTACAGCAGGCAGCCGGTATGGACAGACACACAAAAAAAACTGCATAAGAAAACTCATAATTGCAAATGGTAGCGTTTGCTGTGACATCGCTTTTACAGCCTTTTTCAGGCTTTTCCCCCTTCTTTTAGATTGTCCAGTCAGCATACAAGTCATTGTTCTGTGACATTACCATAGTCCTTAACATCACTTTCTTTTTTTCATCGGGATTAGTGTATGAAACAAGAACAGTCTGCAAATGCACATCTCCACCAAGGCTGAAAATTCCACACTGTACATGATGTGGAACCAGATTAGTTTGTGATATATTCTTGAGATTTTGTCCAAGTTTTCTTATTTTTATGTGATGTGCATGTGTGAAGATAGGACTGTGATATGGATCTGTGAGGAAATGACCAGTTTTGCCCTCTGCTGCAATCCTGAAGAATCCTTCAAAACAAAAATCTTGGATCCAGATGAACTCCAAAAGTTAATTGGTACTAAATTAGGCCAAGCCTGAACCTCTGTGAACACATTTTTGATGCAAAACCTTCTTCAGCTGTTTTGAATAATCCTTCAAACAAACAAACTGAATCAATGAAAAACCTCCTTGGTGACGATAATAAAATTTGTCTGTTTGTAGCTTTGTGTGTTCACAGTTTAATCTTTGTTTTGTCTTTTGTAGCTTGGCTACATGGATGAAGACTGTATCACTGAGATGGCAGTAAACATGAAGCGATCAAGACAGAGCACCACAGCGCTGGTGAAGGAGGTGTGTGTCTGTATATGCATATTTCAGCATCATTATGTTGTATTTATCATATTATACTAGAACTTGTACTTAATTTCTGTTAGACATCTACTTAAATACATCTTAAATTATCTCCCACAGTGGCGATATGACCACATCACAGCCACCTACCTGCTGCTGCTGTCTAAGAAGCAGAGGGGAAAGCCTGTCCGCCTGCGCCCTGAGCCAGCTGTCTGTGAGGACTCCTGCTCGCCTCTGCATCAGGGACTACAGGTCAGATTTAGGACCAGAGCTTCCATGATGCTCTGCTCTTTTAAAGCTGCTTACAGCTGATACTGATACATTTTGCTGTTATGGATTTTATTTTTTTATTCTATCTCTGTTAGACCAGAAAAGCTCTGCACTTCAGTGAGGATGAAGACGCTTTGATTGTGGATTCCTTGGACATTTGCTCAGACTACATCGATGATTGCCCCTGGGTTTCAGTTCCACAGCACACACCCCAGAGGGTCAGAGGTCAGCCAGATGGAATCATAAAAAAAGACACGGTATGTGGAAGTTGCTATAAGTATAGATTTCTCTTTTCTTTCATGTGTCTAAATGAGTAGACTGAAGAAAAAGGTAAACTCGGATTGAAAGCCTTCTCTTTAGACACGCTGTCCAACCACGTCAGAAGCTGGATGCGTTTAGTCGTTCCAAGTGGCCACGCTTTAAGGCAGAGTGACAAACCAGCCATTGTGGGGAAGGGGAGGCAGATGTTTAAATGTTTAAAAATGGAAAGGACACCCACTTTTCTCGCCAGGGTGGTAAACATAGAAAAGTATTCCAAATAACCACCTAATTAATCCGAAGCAGAGAGCAACCAATCCCTGATTTCTCTCTTACTGCCGTATGTCAGAAAGTACAGTCTGAACGGGAAGTTACAGATACTGAATGAATAAGAAATTCTCCAGCTGATACCTGAAAGAAGCAGGGGGATGAGGTTTTGGGTGCTTTCTGGCTATCTGAAATGCAGTTCAGATAAATCCCAAATGCAGCTTTTTTTCTGAGACACCACATTTGGGGGCGACCGTGGCTCAGGGGGGTTGGGAAGCGTGTCTGTAACCGGAAGGTCGCCAGTTCGATCCCCGGGCTCTCTCTCCTGGTCGTTGTGTCCTTGGGCAAGACACTTCACCCTGCCACTTACTGGTGTTGGCCAGAGGGGCTGATGGCGTGATATGGCAGCCTCGCTTCTGTCAGTCTGCCCCAGGGCAGCTGTGGCTACAACCATAGCTTGCCTCCACCAGTGAGTGAATGCGAGAGAGAATGAATAGTGGCATTGTAAAGCGCTTTGGGTGCCTTGAAAAGCGCTATATAAATCTAATCCATTATTATTATCATCATTTGTCTTTTGGTATTTTTAAAGAGGCTGGTATCGCCATCGGTGGAAAAAGGACATCCTTCAAGCCCGACTCCAGAGAGAGCGCGAAAAGCGACACCTCGCTACCATAGAGAGAGGAACCGAGAACAGGCCAGCGAGAACAAGGAGAATAATGATGTCCAAGACAGAGACGTTGACATTTTTGCCTTGCCTCCACCTCGAACGCCTGTATCCAGTAAGAGGAATGCACGCCTCAATAAGAATGTGTTGACCACACCCAATCAAAATGCTAATATCAACAGCCCCAAACCCAGTGTGGCCACACCTAAAGGTAAGAATCATTTCTTAATAGATTCTTGGTCACTCAACCAAAGACAGAAAATTGAGTACCGTACAGACAGTACAGAGCTCTGGGCATCGTACAGTTTATTTGTACTGTAATTGTTGTTCTCAACAAGGGTTTGAAGTGCAGTGCCTATTAGATCAGATTCGCATTAACCAGCTGCCCCTCTCCTCCACTCACCCCCTGCCCCCCCTTCATTTATCCGTCCCTCGCTTGGTCTTACACAGCTCTCATAATCACAAGTGCCACAACCACATGCCAAACATTTGCAAGTAAATTGTATTCTGGTAATAAACTCATTTATTGGGTCTGTTTTTATCCCAAAGCCACTCATATTTCTGTGATTTAGCTGTCATTTTGCCACTGAAAATGGACACACACACACACATCTATCACTGTCAACTCAAAGGTGAGGTTATTATCAAGAAGCAGCTAATTCTGTTCACTTATCTGTGAATGAAGGACACTAATATGAACGGAGAATCATTAAAGTCTTAATTATTTGTCATAGCGACTTGTCTGCTCACATGTCCAGCCTCATTAGATGCCTCTATAAATTCAGCCACCAGCTCGCTGCAGCTGACCTAGTTGATGTTGAATCCTCGGAATACGGCTCAGACCCGCTCTCTTTACAGCCTCCTGCTCTGCAAACTACAGCAAAGTGCAAACGTGCTACCTGTGACTTACTTGTCCTCATATTTCTCTCTGACTCTCTCTCTCACACACACACACACACACACACACACACACACACACACACACACACACACACACACACACACACACACACACACAGAGTGGTCTATGCGTGTCTGTCCCTAGGCGTGTGCTGTGACAGGTGTAGCTGTCTCTTTCCTTTGCTCACTGTCCCACGTGGGCTGTAGTGACATGTGTTCTCTTACCACTAAAGCCTAGCTCTCTTGTGTGTGCGTGTGTGTCAAAATCGTTATTCCTTTGTGTTCACAACTCCAGTGTCAAAGCCAGCCAGTTCGATGCATAAGAGCACAGGGCTGTTACCTAAGCGTTTTCAAATTTATTCTCATTCCAAACACTTCTCCCTGTTGAGTGACCTTGGGGTTGGTAAAAAACAAACCTTTATCCATGTTGTGTTAGCGGTATGCTTTATTTTTTGTGTTGTCTTTGATCAGCTCTTGATTTAAACTAGAGTTCCTGAGTGACAGTGAGTGAAACATTCAAACCCCAAGCTGACTATACTTCTCAGGAGCTTCACGGTTATTTCCCTAACACTACGATCTGACCAAAACAGTCATAGCCAAAAATGTATTATAAGAGGGGTTTATTTGACACTGAATTTCACATGAGTTATCAATTTTCAGTTTGATTTTTCCTTATTGGTTAATGAAATACTCACATATTTATAGTTAAATTATTTTGCTATAAAATTCTGCCGCTTGTTAAATTGGATTAAACCTGGATTCCTTCTCAGAGCCATCACAGGGTGGTGACAACGTCTGTGTAAAATCTATGGTGAAACAATCCTAGTGCTCACTTGATGCATGACTTCAGCAGGCACTGAAGACAGTCCTGATGAGTTTATGGCCTAAATCGATAATCGATAAGGCATACTGAATAAAACATGAACTGTGGTCTTTATTGTGCTTAGTGACACAAATAAAAGCAAGTATTCTTTAGGCTAGCCAACCAAATGAGCATTCGGTGTTTCTTGCTTTCTCAGTCAGATCCACCAATATGTATAGAAGTTCTGTGTTTGCAAGGTAGTAAGTTTTCAACTTTCTTAATGCACTTTTTTCTGGTAGGTGGAGACGGCTCATCCAAAGAGCACAAGAAGAGAGCAGCAGAGAACAAGGATCCTGCAAATGTAGAAATCATAGCCTTCAGCCCAGAGCGGAGGTGAGTAAAGGTTCCCTAAATGGTGCTTTCCCTTCAACAGAATTTATTCTTTACTTTTAGTCATAAGAATGGGTCATAAATGTGTTCTTGAGTCCTTGAAACCAGTAACATGTAAGCCAATGGGAAGGGCAGTTCAGGATTCCTGAGCTAAAGTGAGGCTTTTTTTTTTTTTTTCCTCTGTGCTCTTAAGGTCCAGGTCACTGGACTTGGCTGTCACAGGAGACAGTGGGAAGAAGAAACGAGGGGGAAAGATGTTTGGTTCCCTGGAGAGAGGTCTGGATAAGGTGATAACCATGCTCACGCCAAACAAGCGACGAGCTCTGCGGGATGGTCCACGTAAGATTAAGGTAATAGAAAGCCGAAAACCCCCAAAGCAGATCCATCATCAGTAAAATAAAAATTCAAAGACAATTAATTTACAGCAAAATGATAGAAATTCTGATCAGTGGCTTGGCTGTGTTTTCCACCAGGCACAGTACAACGTGACTCTGACCAGTCAGACCAATCCAGACCAGGTGCTTAACCAGATCCTCTCCATCCTGCCGGAGAAAAACATCGACTTCACACAGAAAGGGTAAGAATTCCCGTTACCTCCCTGTCTTCTGACTGGTTTGCTCACTCTTGGACCAAATGTTAATGTTTCCACATTGTTCCCATTGCCTTTCCTCCAGGTATACTCTGAAATGTCAAACCTGGGGTGACTTCGGGAAGGTGACGATGGCGTTTGAACTGGAGGTGTGCTTGCTGCAAAGGCCCGAAGTTGTTGGGGTCCGCCGCCAGAGGCTGAAGGGAGACGCTTGGGTATACAAGCATCTGGTGGAGGACATTCTCTCCACATCCAGTATTTGAAGGGGGGGGAAAAAGCACTTTCTTACCAGTATCTACTAGTCCTAAGTGAATTCGCACTGGCTTTCTTTGCTGAAGAAATACCACTGACTAACCAATGAGTGATGCAGATACATGGACAATGATCAGTCCTTCATTGTTGTTTGGAATATTGTCCGTAGGCTAGTCCGGAATTCCCAAAATACATGTTACATTAAATTTATGAGCATCACGTCTCAGGATCCTGTCTGTACAGTGCGTCTTGTTTTATGTAGAACAATTTTTAATTTCCATTTTCATAATGAGTAAGCTTTATGTAATTGATGTAAAGTGAGTTGAGGTGTGTGTCTGAAATGAAACGGGACTTCTTACACTATACCTTCCAGCTTCTTATTAACATATTTATGTCTTCTTCTTGTTGTTCTCCCCTGTAGATGCAAAATTTTTATGAATAGGATGAAGTGTAAAGAATGACTAATTCTCTGTACACATGTTTACAGCTTTCATCATGTTTTTATGTGGTTATATTAAATGTCCTTTTTTCTGTCTTGGTTTCTGTGTCACATGGTGTCTGTATGTTTTTTCTGAAAATGCAAAAGCAGCAAAAATAAATGATTTTCGCATTCATGAAGACAGATGATTGAGATGAATTCAGCTACTTTCTTAACTTCAAATGTTGTTTATTCATTCAGCAGTTGATGGAGCAGTGGTGTGTTTTACACTCTTGTCATCAGCCTTCTGTTCGTCCTCTAGGCTTCACTTCACTTTGGTAGAAAGATTGATGGTGATAGTTTATCTTAGCGAGTTTTTCTAAACATCTACCGTAAATGAAATGAGCAGTGAAAGGTGTCAAATGTCTGTAACGTTTCTCACCTCAGATACTTTTGAGTTTAAGACTACTGGCGAACAGACTTGTGGTTTTAACCGACATTTACTACAAGCTGCAAAAACAAAACAAAAAAATAGTTTCCAGTATTTTTAAGCGTTAGTAATCATTGTACAGTACACAGATAAAACATGGTGTATAAACATACTGCCCACGCATCATTGGGTTAACATAATAAAAAAAACTTGAACTGGTGTATCATGATTTTTATCATTTTTATGGCAGGAATGCCTGTGAGAGCATGATTGTTAGTACTAAGTGAAAGGCTGAAGTCATGATGAACATTACCTGCAATTTTGAACAGACCTAATAAATAAACAAACCCTGGTGAAAGACATTAAATGGTAACATAAAGACTATTAGTGCGCTTCGGCCCTTTGAGTAAACCTCCCTCTCCCCCTACTCTGACAGAATGCCACTTAATCATGACAACATTACAGCTGATCAGCATTTATTTGTAGCAGGTTCTCCTTGGTGTCTCAGTGGGGAGGAGAAGGGTAATGGTGGGGTGAGCTGATAATAACAGGAGGGGTTTAACCTTAATGGAGTGCGAGGGTAGGGGGTGGGACGATCATTTAAAGACAGGGGTGAAGGTTGGAGTTGGAGAGCGTCACATCATACTATGACATTCCAGTGACGGTAAATACCTCCTGCTGGCCTCAAGTCATTTTTTTAAGTGTTTTGGCACAAAAGCATGAATTTGATGTTTCATATAATTCAGTTGAGTTTTATAGTTGCTTCAGTGTGTTTTATATTGGAAGGTAAAGACTGCAACAATACAGAGAAAACCCCAACAATCAGATGACCCCCTATGTGCAGTTACTTGGTGACAGTGGGAAGGAAAAACTCCCTTTTAACAGGAAGAAACCACAACCAGGCTCAGGGAGGGGCAGCGATCTGCTGTGACTGGTTGAAGGTGGGAAACAGGACAAAAGATGCACAAAACATGCAGAGAAAAGAGTCTCTAGGTGATCTTTCAGCTGTGAAAGTATTCTTGATATCACCCCTCCCCTCAAACAGGTGGCGCTGACATCCCTAAAGTCAGTGTGGAGTGGTTCAGGCCATGCTTCTTTTCTTTTTTGTTGGAAAACTGGCACAACAAGGGGGAATGTTGCATAACTTCCACAAGAGGATTACTTAAGTAAAGCTGAAAACTTTGCTGAATAAAGGTCGGTGTGACAGAAGGAAGCAGGAGTGAGCTGATACACAGTGGGAGCAGTGTTGGGTGAGAAATTAAACTCTTGCTGTTGTTTTTAAGCCATGCAGACACTGTCCTAGATTCATGTGCGAGTGCTCGTGAAGGCTAGTGTAGGCATTAAACCTTAGTGAAGGCTTAATGTTGCTGTTGAATTGTTTTGTTTGTTGATTTCAGGATTGTAAGTGTGAAGCTGTGTAGGAGAAATGAGGCTATTGCTGGCTGTCAGTCTCATTCTCCTCTTCCTATGTAAGTAGATGTCTTTTAAAGAATGCAACCATCACTGATGAGGTTTAAAAGCTTTGTTTGATTCAGTCGTGTTTTGCTCTTATCCAAGTAAAGTTGTGTCTGTATGTTGCTAACTTTTCAGGGCTTCACAAGACTCAGACATCTAGTGTCACCTTGCACATGAATGCTCGTGAGGTAGGTTGACAAAAATAAATAATGCTATAAAGAAATATATAGTGTGTGTATTTAACGCCCACCTTTTGTATCTTTTAGGCAGTATCGATGAGTGAGGCAGCAGTATCTCTCCTCTTATCGCCTCTGTCTCTGTACTCCTGGATGACCTCCACGTTGCTCAGGTTCCTTCTGTCCGTCCCAGCTCTCGTCTTCAGCTCCTGGTATCACTCCTTGCTGCTGATCCTGGCTGGGCCTTGGTGTGTTGCCACTGTCTGCTTCTCTCTGCTGGTGACCGGTCTCCATGTTTCTCTCTACCTACTTCACCTCGGGCTGGTGGCTGGGGCGGTAGCCATTTTGGCTGTCAGGCAACACAAGATGGCTGACGGTGACACCCCCAGGGAGAAAGTATTAAGCCTACAGAAGAGCGTAGAAGGGCAGCAAACCAAAAGCAGGCTAATAATTGGTAAAAGAGCTGCCCAGCAAGGCTGAGTTGTGTAAAATGATGATGTGTGAATAAAAATCCACCTTAGTTAATTGCTTTTACCTTTGTTTATTTAATGAAAGTAAACTTTTAGTTGATTTTTACATAGATTCTGTGTTTCTGTCTTTTACTGGGTTTGGGACAACCTTACAAGGAAGCAAAAAGAAAAGGGGAGGGAGGAGGGCACTAGTGAGTCCTCGTGCCCTAAATGAGGGTGAAAATATATCTGCTCGTTGCTACTTTAACAAAGAGCCTGCAGTTGTCCACTTATCGGTCTCTCTCATTTTCTCTCGTCGTCTTTAAACACGGCCCCCAATTATCTGCGGATTGTTGTGCTGTTTGCTTCCCATCTGCAGATGTTATCATTAGACGTGTCTGTCAAATGGAGATGAGAAGATAAGAGAAGAACCGAAAATGTTCTGCATTCGTAACGTTTATGCAGCGGAGTCCAGCGGTGCAGGACATGCAAACCACATTCCTGAAAAACACTAATAAAGCGAGTTAACAGGGAGAGAAACTGCATGTGGTGGAGGCGTTGAGCCAAGGCGGCAAATGCTTGCCCAACCAAGTAAACAGCGTATGCAGACAAACTGTGGCTCCCTGATCACAGTGAAGCATTAAAACTGCACAGAAATAACAATCTTATCAAAATGATCAACACTGCAGCCGAAGAGTTTAGCCGTTTAAAAAGTAACCGGTGAACTTTCTGTGCTGTTGTCTGTACAAGCGTGCGAGAAAGAGACAGAGAGAGACAGAAGGGAAATGAGGCTGGATCATAGAGATTTATTACATGGCCGTGGCATCCTAATTAGCATAAAGACTGGACTGGCCCACTCAAGCAGAGAATTAAAAACCTTAATTGTGCTGTCAGCCTTCCTCTCTCTTTCTCACTGTTGACTCTACTTCATTCCGCTCGCATTCGTCTCCTCCCGCTTTCCTTGCCCTCTCTTCTCTGCTTATGAAGTAGCGAGCGTCCGTGCCGTTTAATTGTTGGTGATAAATGGGAAGCAGGATGTTTGTAATTGTCTCAGAGATTCGTGTGTGTGCGTGTGTGTGCGTGTGTGTAGGGGGAAGGACGACAGAGATCGTCGAGAGGAAGAGGACGAGGAGAGTTATCCTGTTTTGTAAGAAGAGAGTGGGGAAGCCATTTATCAAATGTTTGTTTGAAGGAGGAAAATTAGCTTGGCAGACGCAGGCGAGGAAGTGCTAGTTGGATTTGATCCCAGGCCAAGCTGATGCTTTTTCCTAGTTGTTTAAATCTCCAACATAATTCAGTGCTCACATTATAGAAAGTAGAAATGTTTCATGTTTAAGACTTACAAATGTTTCAGATTCATATGGGGATTACATGATTGAGCAAATGGGGGTCAGAAATGATATACTAGACAATATAGTTCATATCCAAATGATTAAATCTGATTGTATTGCAAAATAGACTTAAGATAGTGTCCGAAATACTTTTGTTTGACAGACACTTCTGTATGTTAAGGGCTAACATACAGAAGTGTAAGTCAGGTAAGTCCAACAGTCTAAATTAAAACTGTTTGTCTAAAACTGATGTTCTAAATTGACCATAGATGTTTATTTTTTAGCCCTTCGATAGATTGGCGTCCAGGTTGTACCCGGTGTCTCACCCAATGAAAGGCCATGAATTTGATAAGCATAAGAAAATGGATGAATGACAGGAACATGGCAAAGAAACTACAAAAGCCAAAAAGCTGCTGAGGCGGAGGATGGGAAAAGACGTTATGAAGGTGGGACTGAAAAAACAAACAGTCTCTCGAGCTTTCAGTGAGTAATCTTTGCTTATTTCACAGGTGGAAAAAAAACCCCTATGACCAAATTCTGATTAGCAAATTGGAGCACCTTGAACTCATAATTTTTTTCCCTGCAAATGACCAAAATCAGTTAATAATTTATACGTCCATTACTAAACTATCTTATCTTGGATTTATTCTTCAACCTGCAGTTACTGTTGCCTGTATTTTGTCCCTGTCATATTACTGTTGAATAATGAGATGCCCACTATGTCATTTTTATTCCTCAGACTACTGAAATAAATTGGAGGCTCTGCTCTTTTCTTGCCCTTTTCTATGGTAAATTATGGTATTATAGCTTGATTGAAGAGAAAATTATGATCTAGAAACTCAGAGTTAATCAAGTCAGATTTTACTGAACCTGCTTTCCACAACAGGGTCAGCGCGTTCGGGATTAGGACCCACTGAAATAGGTTCTTCATTTGGATTCTTTAGTTTTTAGCACTTGTAGCTTTGTTATAGCTTTTTCTGTTCTTGTACGTGGACTACACCTCTGACCATCACAGTGTGAATATTTGCCAGTTTCCTGAGATAAAATCCAGTGAAAACCCAATTAAAAAAAATAAAATAATGGCATTTATTCACATAAAAGATGTCAACATAATCTGAATAAACGTAATATGCTTGCTCGACTGGAGAAAAATTAGTTGGATGAAGGAGGGAGGAGGAACACAGAGGAAGTAGGATAGCACTGAAAGGCTTTTCTAAAGGAGGAGGAGGAAATGTTTTTGCGAGGGTCAGTCCTGTTTGTGCGTCTCTGCTGTCAAAGCCTCTCCTGCAGTAGCAGACGAGGTTAAGACTTAGGAGGCCGGGCCCTCTCATACGGCGTCTCCCTCAGCACTGACAGCTCACTGAGGCACACACACGCTCACAGACAACACGCACTGCCTTAAACTTTCCACTTTACCCCAGTCCTCCTACCTCCTTTTAATGCATCTGCCCTTCTCTTCCCTCTCTGTCTCCCGCTCTCCCTTTGCTTCCATTTCTCTCATTGTTTTTCTGTTTCTATCGTTCTTCTTTTTCTTCTCACTCTCTCTAATTGGTCTCCGCTAGGTTTGCTTAGACAGGCCTATTCATCATAGCACTATCCTCAGAGACAAACCCTCAGGGAGCAACGGGGAGATAGACAGAGTCAGACGGGAGGGCGATAGGGTCTGCCGCTTGTCAACCCACTTCTCTCCTCTTTTCCCCCTCCCTCTTTACTTCCCCCTCTCCCTCGTCTCTCTGCTCGGTACGTAGATGTCAGTTTTGCAAAGGGAAGTGGGGGTGAGGGAGGTAAAGAGGGAGGGAATGTAGACACATTAGTTAGGCTATTAGTTCAACAAGCTGCTTCCATGCCTGTCAGTGGTCCAACATCCAGCCACACGCACACACTATTCTCACGTCTGACATTTGTTACATGTAGTATCTGTGAGAGAGTGATTGTGAGTGACGGGTTGAGTGTGGGGGGTGGAAAAAAAAAACTTTACATGGAGCTGAGTGTCTGTCATTTCTGGTGTCCGGAGAGCCTTAATGAGCAAAACACAGCATATAAAGACTTTCTACAACCCTGCTCATTTTTACCAGTGTCACTGTGTATTGCATTTCTGAGACTTCAGTGTGTGAGCGGACGCGTGCGTATGTGTGTTAACATGATCGCTGTTGTAAAGGGCAAAGAGAAACATGTAGAGCTTCATTGTGAGAGGTCCAAATGTCTGCTTTGATAAGGTCAAACGAGATTTTTTCCACTGTAAGTGTGTCAGAGAGTTTCTCTTCTCTCCTGATTTGATGGGCCAGCAGTCAGAGCAGCTTTCTTCTTCTTCTTGAGATTTGCTTGACTTAGGCGGTAATAAAACCGAGCGATAAAAGGTACACATAGAAAGTGCTTGTATGACATTTGTAACACAGGTTCAAGTAAGACAAACACTTTAAGGATCCCTGGACTCGACTGCTCCCAACCTTTTTAGCTTGTGACCTTTAATAATGAAGGTGTGTCTGGTGACATGATAAAAATGTTTCCAGGATTCATTCAGGATTATTTAGGGCTTAAGCATGTCCGGTTAAGTCAGAAGTCATTATATATAATCTTGCTGGGACTGAATTATTTTCTCAAAAATAGAAAAAAAAAAAAACGAAATTAGAAGGTATGACGGGCACTAGTAGTCCATCATATTAGAATACAATCACGTGAAAAACAAAGTACACCCTTATGCTTCCATAGGAATTAAGAGGCCAAGTAGCAGCCAGGTGTTGTTGCACCATTCAGATGTGTGATAACACAACATCAGAGTCATCCCAGGAGTGGACTTCCATGCAAATTCACCCTAGGGTCAGACCATCCAATATTCAGAGAAACACATTTCAGTCTCTACAGGCCTCAGTTGAGATGTTAAATACAAAGCTTAATATCTCGTAAAAAACATGGGTGCACAGCTCAGATTTGCAAAGTTTCATTTGATCAAATTAAAAGACTTCTGGAACAATGTTCTTTGTAGATTAAGTAAATTTGTTTAGTCGTAATGCATAGCACCATGTTTGCAAAACTCAGCATGAACACCTGATGCCAACTGCCAAGCACGGCAGTGGAGGGGTGATGATTTAAACTTCTTTATTTCCTTCATTTGTTGCAACTAAGTCATATTTATATATTCATGCTATGGTCTCCCTAACTCTTCACTGAGCTATCTTGAACCTCAACAATTCTCTTACTTGAATTAATTGTCATCTGCAGCTACTGAGGAGGGGACAATTTAAAAGCAATCCAGTGTTTAACAGACTTTTCCATCACCAGTGTTCTTGCCTGCTGATAGACCACAACCACAGCTGGAAAAGACGGTCAAATCAATGGAAATAAGATGCAATTGAAACAAACCAGGAGATAGCATAGCATTAACTATTCCCCATCCTCAAAGATGTCTCAAGATGTAAACTCATAGCAGAAAAATCAAGGAGAATGCGCCTGGACATGAATGGAAAGAAAGCAAATAGAGATGGGAATGCAAACACAGCAGAAGTCATGAATATGCAGCATACAGCTCACCCCCTGCTCCATCCTTTTCCTCTGTATGTTTTGTCAGATTCTTGCTGCCTTCTCCTCCTGTTTGATTCAAATCCCCTGCTCTCTCACTCCTAATACCTCTTCAGCATCTCTTCTCCTAACGCCCCTCTCTCGTGCATGAGCCCCTCTTCACTAATCATCTGAGGCCCAATTATACTCAGTTGGCCCCGCACCACCTCACTACAGGGGCTCTGGAGGGCCAAAATATACCGATGCTGACTGACGTTAATTTGCATGACTTCTTGGCCTCCATAAGTACCACTGTTGTCTGTCTTCTGCCGTTGCATAGGAAGCCAGAGGAGGAGAAGAAGAGGTAGAACATGTCATGTTATGTAATCCGAAGCACTAGTAGGAGAGTAAAGAAGGCAGGGAGTGTCGCACTGCTTTCTAACTAAGTACTGTCAAACCCTTATTTTGCAGGCAGACATGGATCTGACAGGCTAACGTTTCTGGCAGTTTGGCAGTGTTTGCCCAGATATCTGTAGTCTACTGGCGGATGCTGTCCAAGATAAAGACAATGTTGGATAACACCTCCCACCCACTCCATGACATGCTGGTCAGTCACAGGAGCACGTTCAGTGAGAGACTGAGATTACCGAAAAGCACCACTGAACGACACAGGAAATCATTCCTGCCTGTGGCCATCTCCCTGTACAACGCATCCACTTAACACACTGTTTGCTGCTACAGCTACACATGTTTCTTTTCCAACTATTTATTTATGAGTGACTTATGTATGTATGTATGTATATATATGTATATATTGTACTATTCTTAGTTAGTGTATTGTCTGTCTTGTCTTAATGTTGGTTTAAAATGGAGCACTGTAACAAAAAATAATTTCCCCCAGGGATCAATAAAGTATTCTGATTCTGATTCTGATTCTGATTTCAGACTACGCAAACATAAATCTCCCATTTATTTATTTATTTTTCCTAGTGTTTGTTCTTTAGCTCATTTGCAAATAAAATTTTGGGCTTAAGAGGTTATCAGATCTTTCAGGATGCCACTTCACTAAAGAAAAACAGATACAGTAGAATTATATGTGGCTAGTTTTTGCTAATACAAGTTTTTAGATCCAGAAACTGCACATTTTTTAGACATGCACAGACAAACAGCAGCACCAATATCTGTGTCTCCTGATTTTAAATTCCTAATGTGAAATTGCTCATTGGCAATGTGATTTTACTGTCTTTCTGTTACTCACAATCACCAATTAATAAACTGTAGTACGTAGTGGAGTATGTACAATTTAAATTGTGTAGTTTTAGCAAGCTAAGCTTTGGTTATTTTCTCCGCTCCACACCGTGCGTAGTTGTGTCACAGCTGATTGAGACAGGCTGGGATGGCTGCTGTAGCCATGGCTTTGCATTCATTGTTGGAATTGTGTCTGTGACACATTAGCTTAAAACCTGCGAAACACTTAACTGCACACAGAAACTGTGAGAGCACTAAAGTCCTGGCTGAATATTACATTGAACTTACTGAGCTGCTTTAGTAACACACAGTGCTGTTGATCACGTAGACCTTAAAACAAATGGACTGCCATGGCTTCTGGGCGAGTTCGACATTTACCATCTTGGCTTCATAAGGCCTGATCCTGGATAAATAGGGAGGTTGCATCAGGAACGGCATTCACTGTGGCAATTCCTCAGGGAATAAGGGAGGGGCTTGAAAGTATCTTTAAGGTAGCCATGACCTAGGACATCTAACATCTTTAACATCTTTACTGCCTGTTTCTAACTAGGACAATATCGAGAGAGAGAGAGAGAGAGAGAGAGAGAGAGAGCGCATCACGGTGTATTAATAAAGAGACTTAGAGAATCTCGAGTGAGGGCAGAGTGAATATTTTCTTGTAGACTTCTGTAGAGTCTGCTTTTTCTCCCAACCACAGCACTGCTCATTAGAAACATTAAGTTTTATTGAATAAATGGCTTTATTTTTCAGCCCTAGATGCCATGTCCATCTTTAAGATACAGTCTATAATTTAACAGAGCTCTTTTGACTAATTTCAGTGGGAGCAGTATTGTAGCGTACAGTTTTGAGCCATATCCATACCATCACAGATTCAACCACAAATGCATTTTTAAGTCTGAGCAATAACCCCCAAATATCTGCGGAGAATATCTGGTTATCTGCTACTATACACCAGGAAAAATGCCAACGGTTGTATATGAATACCACAAAAACAACTGCAAAGAAACCCAAAAGAAGGTGAGAAAAGCCCTCAGTGGTCTTTTAGGATTCAGATGAATAGAAGAGAAAAATGAAGGCTGGAGAAATGTACATGGAAGCACCAGATTTAATCTTGCCTAGGAATTCGTCCAACCTCGATAGCGGCAATAAAACAGCGCTTGTTAACTTTCACTCCAGTGTTAATCCTTTACCGTATGATGCATTTTTACACAACATTAAAGGGTTGCCTTTGGTTGGCATGGAACTAGAATAAACACACACACACACACACACACACACACACACACACACACACACACACACACACACACACGCACACACTTCTTGCAGTTCTGGTGTCCTGGGCAGACACCCAAACTGTGGACAGCCTGGCCTGTGTCTCAAGCTGGGTATGGGCTGTTTTCTGTGTGTGTGGCGTGTTGTCGCCATGTCGTGGCTTGTGTCCTATTATCACCCCTCTCCCCCTTTCTCCTCCTCTCTCTCTCTCACACACACACACACACACGCACACACACACACACCTCTGCCCCCTTCTGGACTCGGCCAGCAGCCAAGACTGCAGCACTGGGACACTCCATTCACTAAGATTGGTGAGGTGAGAAGAGGGAGGGGGTGAGATGAGATGTGTGTCCCCCAGGATGAAAGCAGCTCTGTGGGGTCACAATGAGACACAAACAGCCACCAGCTCTGTCAGCAGCGTCTACTGTCCATGACTGAGGCTGAATGTACAGGAATGTGGTATTTATGCCAGAAACAACTGTTTAGTTTGTGTGAGTTTGTGTATCAAAAATCAAGTAAACGAGCAGCTAAACACTCACTCAGAAGCTTTAAATTCCAAAAAATTATTTTTATTCTGAATGACCAATAAAATTATGGCAAATATTTACAAATAATTACTTCTTAGTTTCACATTACAGGTACATAAATGGAATAATTCACCAACAACAGTCACTCAGGTGGACGGATGGACAGGTACACAGACTGAGTATGAAGAAATGCATCAAGCAAACTGCAATTTAATATTTCACAGTAAACTCAAAGCCATGAAATAAAATAACAATAATATTAACAATAAAAATATAAAAAATAAGCATAATATCAAATTCACCATTTACTTTCAGTTTTCTGAACAAAACTGATCGCAGTTCAGGAACAAAATAAACTAACAAACAAAAAGTGAAGAAAAGATAAAAAGAAGAAAAATCAAGTGATATGATATCTTTGGCAAATTCGCACTGCAGTAAAATACATTCAAATATTAAGACAACACACAACACACAAAGAGAAAAAACACCAAGTTTTGTTTGCAACTACTAGAAAATTGAATAAAAAACATACAGGTTTTCTTAAAGAAGCATTTCTTTTTACTTTTTTTTTTTTTAATCCTCCCCTCTAGAATATTTGAAGGCATTTCTCGTCTTCGTTTTTGTGTTTGTAACTCTTTTTCTTCTATTTCATATGGTTTTTGTACAAGAGTTTGTCCTTTAAAACAGGCATCACAGGCTTTGGTGAATGTTACAGATATGTTATCTTTTTTGTCCCATTTTAATGTTGAAGAATAGAACACACTGAATCGTTGGACCCGAATTAAATTTTTGCCTTTTTGTCTTTTGTTTGTTCATTTTATTTAAATTCATATTTTATTTTATTTTATTTGGACCAAAATGTCACAGATATAAATATCTCTTCAAAACCCCAGATAGGAAGTCATGGACACAAAAAAAACTCCAGATTGTTACACGAAAGGCCACAGTAAGGTGAAAAATTATGTATCTATTCTTTTTTTCTTTTTTTCTTTTTTTTTGATTGAAACATCTGCTTAAAAAGCACAGTTGATTTTTGTAGGCTGAGTCGTGTGTATTACTCCTCTTCCACAGTTGAATAATATTAAGATGTACAGAACATTGTAACACTTCAGTATGAGATCTGTCCAGAGCCTAGTTATATCAGCAAGCATGAAACAGATTGTGCCACTAATTGCTGTCAAGATGTGATGCTGAATTCCCCTCAGGTTTTGGGAAGGCAGTAGCCTTCTTCATGGATTCATATTGAGATACAGTCAGGCAGTGCGCACTCGGCAAGAAATCATAATAAAGGAGAAAAAAACTCATTTGAATTTATTTCAGGTTCTTATTTGACTTGGAGCTGGGATCAAAATTCAGGATGCAATTTATTTTCATGGACAGTAAACTGTGGAAGTGCTGCAAATGAAATGTATTTGTTTGATCTGAAACTGGTGTTTCTTTGTGTTTCAAAATGCTCTACAGCCACACGGAGAGGAAATAGGAAACAGGAGATGCGAGATCTCACAGAGTGTTCTTGTCCAAATAAAGACGCCGGCAGCAATATTGCCATTGAAATGACCTCGCTTTGGCACGAAAAACACCCAGCTTGATTCCTATGCAGAATATCTGACAGGACAGCGAGCATCACGTCTGAGGAGTCAGTGGGAAAAAGTGAGAGAAGTAAGAAGGAAAAAGGATTAATAGGGCTGTCTGAAGAAAAAGGGAGGACTTCTGAGGAAGGTCACAGCCCTGAAATCAAGAGAATACCTTTAATATTCCTAATCCTGGTGGTGTGGCAGTGGGGAGGAGAGGCGAGATGGGGAGACAAGTGCATGAGATATGATGAGATTAGGGCTGAGGAGGGATGGGGGGGTGAAAAGGGATGGGATGAGCTTCTGATGGCACAGCAGGTTTGGCCTCCCCTGGGGAACATGGGGGCATAAGAGGAGGGGCTACCACCACTTTGCAAAGGACAAAAGGAGGGAGCAAGAGTATGTCTGTACTTATATTTATGTGTGTGTGTATGTAGCCTCTGCCTGCCACGCTTTCTATAGTACCACCCACGGTGACTAGTCCCCCCCCCCTTCATCACTGCAGTCAATGTCATAGCTGCCAATCCAAACAGCTGCCGGCCAGTGAGAATCCAGTCTCTCCCAATGTGAACCAGTCAGGTCAAAGCAATGGCAAAGCAAGCTGTGTCCCTATGAGATGCATAGTTAACCAACAGTCCTGTTAATATGTCACTGGACTCTGGTCTACACCGAATGACAACCACTGAGTTTGACTTGTTTGATTTAGCAAGTTGATGCAAGCGGACAACTGGATTTACCTCCTGAAGGAGAATGACTTCAATCAATTATTTCTTATTGTATGCGTGTGTGTGAACATGTTTAGACATCTTTGTGAGGACAGAAAATTGGCATGCTACTATACTTGTGGGGACCAGCAGTGCACTTATGGTGACAAAATGCCTGTCCCTAGGAGTTTTTGAGGCTCAAAATATGGTTTTAGTGTCAGGGTTACAATTAGGTTATGGTTAGGCTTAGGCTGAGGGTTAGGCATTCATTTTTGATGGTTAGGGTAAGCAGCTAGATTATGTCAATGAGATGTCCTCACTAAGATATGAAATTGTGTGTTTCTTTTAAATACTGGGGTTGGAAAAAAGAAATTCATTTTATTAATGAATAAACTTGATATATTTCTGTCATGTTCTTGGCTTTTACTTTTATATATATATATATATATATATATATATATATATAAACATAGTTTAACCGTGATCTATGTTGTGGATATCTCCCAGAAATTGAACTTTTCAGTCACCCATTTCAGAAATATGCAAATATTATGCACTTGGTTGATGTTCGGATATCTTTTAATGACCCTAAAGTTGGAAAAAATATCTCACTGTCCCGCTGCAACCAAAAAAACCTCCTTGAGATTGGTTTGGTTGATGGCAGTTTAACGGTTGCCGTTGTTTTGATGGAAGATGCTGTCTTACTGCAAACACTCATCAAGCAGTAGTGAAACTTGTAAAAGTGTGATCCAAAACGAAATGGAGACCATTTGCCTTCACCTTTTGATAGCAAGCATCCTCCTGCAACCACTTGCAAACTGGTCAGGGAACACAATTTTTTCGTAGTTACCAGTGGTTACCAGTGTCACCAGTCTCCAGACCTATGTGACTGAGGCTTCAGCAGCTGATTTCTCAGCAACCTTTTGCAACCACTCACAACTCATTGGGGTGATACTCATTTTCCCCTAACGATGGGTGGTTGCCAGGATGTCACTAACTTGTCTAGGCCTGGGTGACTGCTCTGTAAGCAGGTTTTTAGCCCATTAGCAGGTTCTGCATATACTTGTAGAACTGGAGTTGTGTCCTGTGACTTTGCTGACCCATTTCTTTATGGTCAATGTTCCCACACAGACACTACCACCCACTAACAACGTGATCATCTTAGGAGCTTTATCAAAAATGAAAAATGTTGTGCTATGTCAAAATTTGGGATTATTATCTAAAGATAACTAAGAATTTTGAAATAATATCATAGAATTTAGAGCTACAGCTGGGGGAAAATATAAATAAAATAAATTCAGTGGTGGAAACAATCTTCCATGACATGACCTACTGTACTGCCACACAAAAGACAACTCAACAAAAAAAGACATCTGTCTTGGTGTCACCAGAAGTTTAGTCTCAGCTGAGTCGCTTGGATAGAAATCGTATGGCTCTGGCACTGTCACTACAGCTGATGAGTGAGGAATCAATTACTGACTTTAATACAACCAGGACTATTTTCTGCTTTTCGTTGCTGTAGCTGCTTAACAACATCTTTTTTTCCTCCGGGTTTTATGACTGAAAAATCCACATTCGGGGAGATTTATTGACTAATGTGGGTGCTGTTAGATCAGCTGTCAGAGCCGCGATGACACTGTTGTTGCATTGTAAGAATCACTGTGAGTTATTGGTACTTTAATCACCTTTATTTATTTGTAAAAGGCTTTGTAAAATCTTCAAACCCTGTGTTTGCCCGGGTAAATAATAAGACTTCTGTTAAATGCGTTGCAGGGAGGAAACTGAATCTAGTTTTAGTGACTCATAGTAGGTCAGGGGGATGTTGACATATAAAACTAAAGGCACTGTCCTTGTTTTCAGCTGGTGTGGTTCAGGTTCAATAATGCCTCAGAAGGATCAAGAGAAAAAGACAGAAATAAGGAAAGGCTCCCGCTGAGGCGCACGCTGGCAACACAGCAGGTGAGCCGTCATAAGAATCTTTCTTTAGAGTTGTGTATTCACAACTTTTAAGGTCTACAAACGTGAAAGGATCCACTCTATTACTATTTCAAAAAATCCCAGAAACAACAAATATTGAGAAACTAACAGCTTTGTTCAGGGTTTATAGTTATTGTATGTTTATAGAGCTATATATTATGCCTCACACTGCAGATTTGGTGCCTTCAATCTGTTTGCTAGTAGACACTACACAGTAGCAATGAAGCGCTACACTCAGCCACATATACCCAAAACAAAAAAGGAATCCAAACACTCGCAGATGATGGCCAAAAACAACACCGCACACCTTAAGTCTTTTTATAATAGAAGAAAGCTTCGACACTAAAATCTTCAGTGTGAATAACTGAAATCGCTATTGACATTGTGACTTCTCTTTCGCTGATTACTGTACAAGTCTGGTGAGGACAGAATTGAAACTGAAAAAGGTACAGGCTAAGGAAGATATTGCCCTCTCACAAGACCAATATATCGGCCCCTCAGACATTTGGGAAGGGAAAACACACTGATTTCAGATCTGTGCTGAGGGGCGAATCTGTCCTTGTCTGTCTGTCTGTACGAGATGGGTAAGGCCTCAACCCTGGTGTCATGCATTGTCACAGCGCAGAACTGATGTGGCAGACAAACAAACGAAAAAAAAATAATAATCAGGTTTACTTTTTTTTCACGAAAGCAGTACTTTTATAGAAACAATTTCAGGATTTTAAACAAGCACATGTTTTGACACATACTCAAAACGGGGAAAAGCAGAAGAAGTACTTAATGGTTCTGAAAGGAAGCTGAAAAAGTAGAATGTCACCTTAAGAAGATGATTGAGTCTCTTTGTGCTTTTGTAAGAAGTCAGCCGATCCACTAGGGGGGCCCATCTTTGGGGAGTTTAAAGACAGAGATAGAAAGAGAGGGTGCCACTGCTTCCTGTTGGTCTTTGGCTGATGCTCGACTGGATCAGCAACAGGAGGGATACTCCTCACATTGGGTCTGATCCAGTCTAGCACCAGCCTTCGTTTGGACACTTAGGAAGCAAAATAAAAACACAAAAAACTTATTAAGTGGCACCTTTGTCAACTGATACCAGGCAACAAACTATAAACAGGAAAATCGCAATCTGATCACACTTATAAACAAAGACTTCTTATATTGAAAGTTTTTTCAGAATTCATATTTCACTGCGTCATTGCCGTCGTCATCGTCACTATTCTAGCACAACAGCGTGACACTATTATAAATCATTACAGGCATTCACTCTCATCACGGAGTGCAGCACAGAAAAGCTTCTTAATATATTACTCTGTGTCTCCTCCATTATAAATAGCTCTTGATCAGGACTAAATCTTGTCTGGGGAGGTAGGATACCACCGTCCTGTACTGTAACACAACCTGATGGAACCGATTTTGGTCCGATGTGAAGATGAGTACTGTTTGTTTTACAGTAGTGGGCTCAGATTTTAGGCTGTGCTTTCCTGAAAAGTCTCTCTATGTCTTGGTCAGTGGCTTTCAAACCAACTCAAATGCAAGTGTGAATGTAAGGCATGGATGTATTAAAAGAGCTGGGGCCTCATTTATACATTTTTATTATGTTCAAAGATTGGTTAATTACTTGTGTTTAATTATGTGACGACCATTGTTTATAGATCTCAAACCAACCTAAATTGACGGCACCTGTAATTTCAGCAGAATTGTGGGTTTAAACAGAAATAACCGAGGACCAAAACAGAAAAGAAAACTTTTTTGAGGACAAGCTCTCTTAAGTAGATTGAGAGAAAATAAAAGAGAATCCAAATTTGCCAGTGAATCTGATTCTGATTAGCAGGAAAATCATGGACAGTTCAGACTTACAAATTAAGATTTTACGAATGTAACTTCATGTTATAAATGAGGCTTTTGGATGCAGCGATGTCATTCAGCACGTCCTTCCAATTTTTCTAGTGGTCAAATTCAGTATTGCAGGCAAAAATACCCACACCTCAAAAAACGTTTTTCCCCCCCATTTCTTGAAAAATACAAAAGAGTCATCTGTAGAACTACTAATGTTTCTACCTCTGATAGGTTGGCCCGTAATCGTTCTGTTATGAATTTATCTGTAGGCGTTGACATCCAGTATCCAGCTCCTCTTAATACATCCACTATGTGAGGACACAGTTTTCTTACCAGAAAATTGGATCATGCTTGACTTCAACTACTAAAACCCCACCCCTGAACAGCAAACATCCAGTCATGGTTTATTAACTATCTTTAGGCGTGCCAAGTTTTGGATTTTTCTACACGCTGAACCCGTGTGCATGGTGCAGCAGTAGAAATCACACACAGCATTTAAGGAGTCTTATCTTCTAAACTTTTTCCAATCCTAAAAGTAAAGAATGAAGAAATGAGGTGAGATGCAAAAATGCTCACTAGCTTACATACTGCATAGTGCACTGGTAACACAAAAGGATTGGATAGTTGACAGTTGTGTGATAGTTGTGTTTGTCGTAAGCAATCCGCCGCTTTAAAAATGACTAGAAATTCAGAGCATGTATACTCTGCAGAACTGGAAAGCTTGACCACTATAACAGTAACAAACGGGACAGGGCGAACATGCGTGACCCTGAACGCTCCCTTTGAAATAATGTTATCTCATTTGATGAACATTTCTGAGGGTTCCAGAGGAAAATGTGTTGAATCTGTGGCAGAACGAATAGAATGGTAACGATATGGGTGATTTTGGTCAGTCAAAGTTAGGATGATTGGATTGTCTTTACTTCACTGTAGCATGGCATAGAAAATTGATTGATTAATGTGCGGTCATAAAAATAGCCTACTGTTTGAAAAAGTTGATTTTTCTCTGATCAGCTTAAATAATTTCATCAAAAATATTCCCAACTGGAAAACCCAGAAGGTCACAATACAGATAGTTTTAATGCTACACACAGTCCGCTGACTTTTGGTTTATGACTGGTTAAAAACTAGATAGGAATACGAAGGCTTGATAGTGTGGGAGGGTCCAAATTTCCAAAATCTACTTGTTTACATAATCGGTTATTGACCTTGACATACCTGTGTCCTCACAGTATTGTATACCCAAACAGTATTGTGCTGCAGCTCAGGAGTGTATTCGTTGGTTTAAGTGTCACTCAAAGAAAATGCAAACTTCACCGATGTCAAAGATTTGAATTCTTCTCCTCTTTGAAGTCCAAGCGTAGGCGAGTTTGTACTGAGCGGTTCCGATGCTATCCATCCCTCCCTCATCTCCTTCTCCTCCTCACCCTGCGACTTCCTGTGTCTACACGAGGGTGTCAGTGGCGGTCGTAGGTGGAGGCTGTAGCGGTGGCAGCAGGGCCTGCCCCTCGTGATGTTGCACTGTAATAATATGGCGATCCTGGAGGGGGAAAAAAGCAAACACACAACTTTTTTAAGTCACTTAACTGAAAAAAATATGAAAACGTGATGTGAATCCAGGTTCTTTAACCTTGGGCTTTTTTCTTGTCTACATAATTAGATTATTAAAACCTGTAATTTCTGCCATGTAAGAGCTGAAAGCAGAGAAAAGACATTATTTTAAAATGGTGTGTGCTGAGCAATTTACAGGCAGAAACAGAACAGCGATGGGATTTATCTAAGAGCTGTGTTTGATGGAGTCCAATAAAAGGTTTTTTTTTATCTCTACTATTAAGGCCTAACTAACCATCAAGCATGATCGCTTCATGGTTAGTTATCAAGTGTTTGTATTTCCCATTCAAGCTACAGTTGACCACAGTAATCTGCTAGTGACCTGCTAGTGGTGCCACGCCCTCTTTGCAACCGATTTATCCTAGCAACTGTCAGAAATTACTCGCTAACTGCTTAGAGGTTACCAGGCGGTCACTTATTCCACTGTGATAACAGGCTAAATGTATAATAAAAGAAGTTTATTAAATGTGTAATGAAAGACGTTTTGTGATATTTAAGGATTTTTAGTATTTAAAGTTTTTGAATCATTTCACACAAAAAACGAATATTGAAGAAACTGCTTTCATTTGATCCCTTCAGTATATCTGACAAATCCTGATTAGCAGCTGTAAACCAGGTAAAACTGAAAGTGAACTAAGCAAGAACGTAGGCAATTATTCCTCTGTGGGCAGGAAAAGTACTTTCTCTTTCAAATAAGTTTGACTAATCTGGAGATTTGTTAATACGATTGTCTTGTTCTTTTGCTCATTTCGCTTCCCCGTGGACTTCTGTCGCAATGTCATCACACTGACAGATCGCAGCAATTAACTTGGTCAGAATAATTTTTTTTTATTACAGCTAGAACTGATGTTTAAAATGACAAAAAACAGCAAGACGGCTGTAATAAATCTGAATTCTCCCTGAACAATTTACAGCCTACTTAAATATGGTGTAAATGTGAAACGAGCAGCTTCAATTTTCTGTTCAGATTATATTTTACTTTGAATGTGAGCAGTGAAAGGCAGGGATGAGATGACATGAGCTGATGGAGCTAATGACAGAAAAAATAGTCTCTCTTTCATGTACAACCAATAAAATTAACTCCCTGACTCTTTCAGTCTTTCTCTCTCTCTCTCTCTCTCTCTCTCTCTCTCTCACACACACACACACACACACACACACACACACACACACGCACACACAATCGTAGTGACAGTCTAAGCTGACACACTGAGTACAGCTCTACTACTGCTGATCCCCTGAGTCTATTCTCTCCCCAAGGGAGAGGTCAATTCAATACTGTAACCCCAAAGACACGCAGAAACCCACACTTACACACCTCAATACACACAGAAAAAAGCAGTCACCTGCACACACACATCCACACCTGTCTCCGTTCCTTCCATCAATCAGCCTAGCTGTGTGTTGACAGGTTATGTCTGTCCACAGTCCAGGTAATCTCAGGAGCCTCTTTGGGGAAGTGAGGCATTAAGCCGACCTGACAAACTATTTAGTCTCACTCAAGGTTTCAGACGCCCTCTTCTCCCCTTTTGCCTCTTCTTGAAAAACTCCCCTTTCTTTCATGTCTCACCATTTTCCTCATCCGTTCCTTATCCTTTCTTTTGTATCCAAGGCTCTCCCTTCCCCTGCCTTCAATCTTAAGCCTTTCAGTGTCTCCTAATGTGCATCTTGTCCTCATATTATGTGTCCACTCATCCGTTATCATAAACTTCCGTTACAGTCTCTCTGCATTTTTTCCCTTTTTGCATGCTCTACTGTCAGCTTTCCTCATCGTGGCATCCCCCCGTGCATATACAGCACCTGCGTGCTCACAAACACAATGCACTTATTTCTGTTGTACTCTCTTCATCTGCTTCTTTTGTCTTTCTCCACCTACCTTGCATCTGTCCTGCCTGGCTGGTGAAGAGACTGGAGGAGCAGCCGATTTCCGTCCCCAGGAGAGACCCATAATCCTGCTGAAACACTGGGGACAGAGGGATGGAGGGAAGGAGGCAAAAGGAGAGGTGAGGAGAGGAAAGGGTGGGGGTATGCTAAAGGTCATCACAGCGTGACCTCTCTCACCTATTGACCTTTTAAACCATCACCTTCTGACCGTTTCACCTTTAATCATGACCCTGAAATGGCTGCTTAGACAATGACTTTGACACCGACTGTTTTAGCTCAGGGTTAATGCCTCCTCTTAAACACTAATGCGGAGATGTAAAGACAGCGTTGGGATGTCTTTCAGAAACACACATCAATGGTTTTGGAAGTCAAAGGAAATGGATGCTGCCAAGATATCTAAAAACATTTGGGGGGGGGGGGGGGGGGGGGGGTAGGTAATGCTTGCTGCTTATTAGAGTCCCTCAGATCAACACTGGTGACTCTTTGGGACTAAATAAGCTGTAACTGTTTGTTGCTTGGGCAAGCAAACAGCTAAGATTCTAATATATTATATTACTAACATCATTTCTTTAGATTAATTTTTAATCTAAAGGTGACTGAAACTTAAAACAATAGGTGGTCAGAGTCACTTTCCTCCATGACACCTATATATATTTAAAAAAAACAAACAGTTAATTCAGTTCATTCCTCTCTTGCTATATCTGTTCTTCAGATCCATTCACGCCAAAATTGCCTGTCATTAAAAACAAAAAACCCTCTGCAGACTGTCTGCTACATTACTACAAAGAATGAAATGTAATGCCATGAAAAAGATAAATAGAACAGTATTAGAGAGGGTGGAAGTGGGATGTAAGGTGGAATGTGATGAAACTCCACAGAATACGCTACAATAAACAATATGGGATACACCAACCTAATAGGCCGGGGTTAGGAAATCTCCATGATTCATTGTACGTTGAATACTGCGGATGGGAATATGGACTTCCGGAAAAATCTCCCCCTGTAGGAGAACAGAAAACAGAGACACAAGACATGGTTAAAAACATTAAAGGACAGGGAGGAAAATCCCATCTTGGTTTGGTTTAGGTGAGGACTAGCACAGTTTTAGATAATATTCAGGATATTATTCTTATCTCGTTTGGCAGGAACACATGCTTGTGGAAATACTTTGCTCTCTGAAGCTTTAACCGGCTTCTTGTGTTCAACAGAATATTTTACAGACTAGGTGATAGGGACAGAACAGGAGAGCTCGGTGCGAATGTAGTGGTCCTGCCATACAGTGGATGATAGTGTAGCTTTTCTCCCTCATTTAATACTTACTGTCTGGGGTCTACTCTTCCTTTTGCCTTCCCCTCCTGCTTTTCCCATCACCCCTTCCTCTTTATTTTTCTCTCTCGTCCTCTGGCCCGCCTGACTGCAGCCCGCCCGTCACCCTTCACATCAAAACAACATTCTCCTCCATTTCTTCTCCTCTTTTTTTCCTCCACATATCTCTGTTGACTTGCTCTCTTTTTTCACTCTTTTGCTCTTTCTTTTCTCCCGAACCTTCACTCCTCCCAGGGGATCCCTCTCCCATAGCTGACAGTCACAGACCCTGATGCCCCCTCCCTCCAACCACCACCCGTTCCTCCTCTCTCCTTCTCGTTCTGTCGGTTCTGCCTCACTGCTCTCCAACACCCCCTCTGAGTGTCAGCCCCCCTGCTGCAGAGAGAAAGACAGAGAGACAGAGAGGGAGAAGGCGAACAGCAGAAGAGAGTTGCTTGCTTAATGAAGGTATGATATTAGACAGAGCGAACAAAAAGGAGGATAATTTGCCTGAGAAGTGCTGAGATAAAACGTGCCGGAGCTGGAGAAGCAAAGTTTGTAGATTATCTCCTCGACTCATTCCAGTCAGCTCATGGATTCGTGCAGCTTTAAAAATGCACTGAGAAAAATTCAAATGCCTGCACTGTTTGTGTGTGTGTGTGTGTATATATATATATATACACAAAACAAGTTTTCTTTGTGCTAGTGTGTGCATTTATGTGTGCGTTTAGCTGCGTCTGTCAGGTGGGGTCGGGATGTTGTCTCCATGGCATCCGTGGGTGCGAACATCCTCTCCCTTGTCATCACCGTAGTGACGGCAATGTGTCAGGTTGTTTAGGAGACGAGGAGCGGAGGGGAGAGAGGAGGGGAAAGAAGGCTCAGGGGTCTCCCTGGTGTAGCTCAGTGTCAAGGTCGCGCGCACACACAAACACACATACACACAAACAAACACAGCACACGCATAAACATCCAGCAAACCAAAAACACGCACACACACAAATATGCTGTCAAACCTGAGGACAGGACGGGGTGAGCGCAGGGGGACAGGGTGACAGGGTTACCCATCTTTAGACGTGTTGTTCCTACATGTCCACTGAGAGTGTGTGTTTCTGCGTGTCAGCCTATATGTGTGTGTGTTTGTCACAGACTGAATGATTGGGAATACAACTTGTAAACAGCATTGTTTTTTGACTTTGCTTCCCTCCCGTTTGTGTCTCTCCCTTTATTTTTCTGCAGTGTATTTCACACTGACCACGACCACCACTGCAAGTCTGAGAGAGAGCGAGCGAGAGAACAAGAATAGCGGCTTAGGATTGAAACACAAAAGCATCGTAGAAGGCGGAGTGGAAGGGAATGAATGAATTAGTCGTGGGTCACTGGTGATTCTCATTAAAAACAAATTACTAATGTTGAGGAGGGACAGCTGTGCTACTGTGGCTGGTTTCTAATGATACACACACACGCACAGACACACACGCTAAAGAGAAGCGCAAACACACAAATATATGCACACAAACAGACACACGCACCACCCCCTGGGAGCACTGTCACCCACAGTGTGGACAGACAAGAAAGAGGAAGTGGTGAAGCTAAGTACAGCCTCTGAAAACACACACGCTCTGACAAACATCCAGCAGGAACTTAGAGGATATGTACGTAGAGATGGGTTGACATCATGTGTGGCGAGAGATGACACAGCTATGTACATTAAAAGTAAAACAGCTTTAGCAAGTGTGCATTTGCCATTACTCATTTTGTGGTGACAAGTCTCCACTGTGGGAAGAAAAAGTAAGTAAGTTGTAAATATATTCATTTCAGTATGACCTGCTTTTAGGGTTAGGTTTGAGGCAGTGTTGCATACTTGCATGCTTAGAGAAGGTAAGTCTCCACACATCAGTGTAAGGTGATGGAAACATGACTGTGTGTGTGTGTGTGTGTGTGTGTGTGTGTGTGTGTGTGTGTGTGTGTGTACTCACCAGGTACCATTCCAGTGAGGGAGGGGGTGGAGTAGCTGCCCTGTCCAGTAGGAGGGACATGAGGAGGGTAGCCTGGCAGAGTGGTGCTGGCTAGATCTCGACCTGTAATCAAACACACACACACACACATTTGTTGTCATCAGTGTCTTCCTATTATAAGTGCTATTACACTGCCCTGTGTCAAAAAATAACCTTTCTACTGTTTTCCAGAAAATAATTAATATTACATAATTCACTGATGCTGAGTTGAAAATGGCAATAAAATTATCATCACATTTAATTTTCTCACAAAATGTGAATCCATTTTTCGCATAGGGCCCTTTTTTACTCATTAAAATTCAGCTTCTTTAACACAATTCACATATTTTTATAGGTTTCTTTTAACTGGACAGAATAAACAATTGACATGGATGCAAAGTTACTGCTTTTGTGCAGTAGGACAAAAGGCTGGCTCTGGAGCAACCTGGATCGTGCTCACAACCCACTGCACCCAAAAGATCTTCAGCATCACCAGAATAAACGAAGTCATCATCCATTAGAAAGAATGGAATAAGATCATTCTCACAATGCCTATAAGAGGAAAGTCCGGTTCCTGGAGCCAGGAAGCTTTTCTCACTGAGTCTAGACTCAAGCATCTCATCTGCTTCCTTTGTCAGATCCGAATCTGGTACTAAGTCATTTAACTCTGACTAAGTGAATAACCGGGGGACAACTGAGACACTATAAGAGATCTTCAAAGTCTTCATCACTACATTGTTGCAGGCAAAACATCATCAGACTCCTTTCTCTCATCAACTAAGCCAGTGCTGATACCAAAGTAAGCAAAACATACCCTTTTCTTTCCTTCTTTCTTTCTTTCTTTCTTTTCTTTTTTACAAAAAACTGTTATTTTTTTGCTGCAGTTTGGATGTAGTGAAGCTTCCACGGATGCAGCAAAAAACATCTGGATCATGATTGGCACATATATATATATATATATATATATACACATATATATACATATATATATATATATATATATATGTGTATATATATATATATATATATATACACATATATATATATATATATATATATACACATATATATACATATATATATATATATATATATATATATATATATATATTAGGGGTGCAACGATATTCGTATCGATATTGAACCGTTCGATACAGTGCTTTCGGTTCGGTACGCATATGTATCGAACAATACAACACAACAATACAATACAACATTTGTAATTTATTTTATCAACTTTCCTTCTGACGATGCTGTCTGTGTTGAGCGCTCAGTGAATCTGCGTTCGACTACTCCGCCTAGGGTCAACAGTGCAGCCTAGGCGGAGTAGTCGAACGCAGATTCACTGAGTGCTCAACACAGACAGCATTGTCAGAAGGAAGAGCGCAGGGCAAGCTAGCGAGACAGAAGTTAAGCTCTCCTTACAACATGGACCTCCCCCACCCTCATTCAGATCTGGCGTTTGGAATTATTTTGGTTTTCATGTGACGTATGACCCTGAAGGTAAGCGAGTCATGGACTAAAGTAAAACAGTATGTTGGATGTGCCATGCAATGCTCAATTACATGGGTGGGAGCTAGTGTGTTAGCGCAGTTAGCTCGTTAACGTGTTGGCCGTCTAGCCCCATGCACGGGGCGATCGGCGGTAGCTCGTTAACGGAGATTTGCCGTGTTGTGGCGTTAAGGTCATTTCAACGAGATTAACCTGAAAGCACTAGTGGGAACACAACGAATATGACTGCACATTTACGCTGACATCATCCTAGTGCAAAGACAAGTGGAAGCAGAAAAAAAACAAGCAAGCATGCTACTAACTTTAGCCGAGTCATTTAGACAGCTGTTTAATATGCTGCTGAGAATATAGCCCAGAAGAAGCGGATAGTATAGCTTTTATTTTGGAAAGAGACATTTCTCTGTAATAAACTCTCTTTTCCAAAGATGAGTGATTCCTCAATCAGATACAGGGCTCGCAATATCGCTAGCCCGACGTCCTGGGGCTAGCGATTTTTTTCAGTCGGGGTACCAAAATCTATCTCTGCCCTGCCCGTCGGCCTATCGTAGGAAGAAAAAATATATGTCAATGCTTTTGCATTCTTTCGGAAATGTAGCTGCGTAATTATGTCATTGGCATCGGTGAGCCACTGTCAATATGTGACATATTGAAATCGCGTTTGAATTTGCGCTTGTTTTTTTGCTTTCACTTTGCAATCGCGCGAACTGTGTATAGAGAGCGACAGCACTGATCTGTGAGTGATGATAATTTGCGCACCAATTCCTCTGACATCGTCTTATTAATCGTTAGCTTACTATGCAAACATGACAAGTGAAATCTCCCGCAGCAAGCTTAAACATGTGAGAGGTTGATCGCGCAGAGAATCGCTGAGCTTATGTGAGTGCGGCAGGATATATATTTCACTACGATGACCTGGATGATTGAGAACCTTCACAGACAGATATATATTTTAGTTCTGCTGAGCCAAATAAGACAGGTCAGGGTGAAGAAGTGACAGCCAAAGAAAAGCTTACCACAAAACGGAGAAGTTATGACAAATCAGACTATAAGGCAAAAAGAAAGTGCAGCTTTATGGTTTCATGGACAAAATAATTTCTGTGGCTGCGATATGACGAGCTAAATAACCAGGGCTGCACATAAGTGGTCCGCAGGTGCGCATTCGCTGTCAAAATAAAAAACACGCACAAGGGTTAGGGTTAAATTCAAAAACTGTACTTTTGAGTTAAAATATATATTTATAATTTTAATAAATGACAAATTAAAAAGGCATGAACATTTTTTTTGTATCGAAAAAATATCGAACCGTGACACCAAAGTATCGAACCGAACCGAACCGTGAATTTTGTGTATCGTTGCACCCCTAATATATAACACCCAGCACGCCCCTGCGGGCGGTTTATCCTTCAAGCTCGGGTCCTCTACCAGAGGCCTGGGAGCTTGAGGGTCCTGCGCAGTATCTTAGCTTTTCCCAGGACTGCGCTCTTCTGGACAGAGATCTCCGATGTTATTCCCGGGATCTGCTGGAGCCACTCGCCTAGCTTGGGAGTCACCGCACCTAGTGCTCCGATTACCACGGGGACCACCCGTGGTAATCGGACCACTCATCACACACACACATATATATATATATATATATATATATATATATATATATATATATAGGACAGTTACAAGTACTTGGGGATCCCGCAGGCGAATGGGAACCATGAAGAGGCCGCTAGAAAAGCTGCAACCACCAAGTACCTGCAGAGGGTCAGGCAAGTCCTGAGGAGTCAGCTGAATGGTAAGAACAAGATCCGGGCCATCAACACGTACGCCCTGCCCGTGATCAGGTACCCTGCTGGGGTAATAGGCTGGCCAAAGAAGGAGATAGAAGCCACTGACATAAAGACAAGAAAGCTCCTTACCATGCATGGAGGGTTTCACCCCAAGTCCAGCACCCTGAGGCTGTACGCTAAGCGGAAGGAAGGAGGCCGGGGACTGGTGAGTGTCAGCACCACAGTCCAGGATGAGACAAGGAACATCCAAGAATACATTGGGAAGATGGCCCCAACTGACCGAGTGCTCAGTGAATACCTCAGGCAGCAGAAACCCAAGAAAGAGGAGGGAGACGAGGAACCATCATGGAAGGACAGGCCCCTGCACGGTATGTACCACCGGCAGATAGAGGAGGTGGCTGATATCCAGAAATCCTACCAGTGGCTGGACAAAGCTGGACTGAAAGACAGCACAGAGGCACTAATCATGGCAGCACAAGAACAAGCTCTGAGTACAAGATCCATAGAGGCTTGGGTCTATCACACCAGGCAAGACCCCAGGTGCAGGCTGTGTAAAGATGCCCCAGAGACAATCCAGCACATAACAGCAGGGTGCAAGATGCTAGCAGGCAAGGCATACATGGAACACCATAACCAAGTGGCCGGCATAGTGTACAGGAACATCTGTGCGGAGTATAACCTGGAAGTCCCGAGGTCAAAATGGGAGATGCCCCCAAGGGTGGTGGAGAATGACCGAGCTAAGATCCTGTGGGACTTCCAGATACAGACGGACAAAATGGTGGTGGCTAACCAACCGGACATAGTGGTGGTAGACAAACAGAAGAAGACGGCCGTAGTGATCGATGTAGCGGTTCCGAATGACAGCAATATCAGGAAGAAGGAACACGAGAAGCTGGAGAAATACCAAGGGCTCAGAGAAGAGCTCGAGAGGATGTGGAGGGTGAAGGTAACGGTGGTCCCCGTGGTAATCGGAGCACTAGGTGCGGTGACTCCCAAGCTAGGCGAGTGGCTCCAGCAGATCCCGGGAACAACATCGGAGATCTCTGTCCAGAAGAGCGCAGTCCTGGGAACAGCTAAGATACTGCGCAGGACCCTCAAGCTCCCAGGCCTCTGGTAGAGGACCCGAGCTTGAAGGATAAACCGCCCGCAGGGGCGTGCTGGGTGTTTGGTTTATACATATATATATATATATATATATATATATATATATATATATATATATATATATATATATATATATATATATATATATATATATATATATATATATAATTGAGATTTAAAGGAAAATTGATTAAAACCAAACTGCAAAATCTTTCTCACAGTGATGAGTGATTTCAATTAATATCACTTAATGAAAAGGGTAAGCAGTGTTTTTATTTTACTAAATCCTGCAGGAGCAGGGCATCCTTTTTTCCTTTTGTTTCCTCCAGTCTTGTTTTCCATCTCCTGGCATCTATTAATTTACCAACTTCCCCCGTCTCTCGTTACCTGAATCTCCCCTTCCTTGCTTTGTCTGTCACTTGGTGGATAGGATATATAACTGCATTAGACTTCATGACAGTGTGTCGACCCAAATAATTTCTCTATGTTTGCGCGCAGTAGACATTGGAAGTGCGTGGAGAGGGTGCCCTCCATTCATCATCATCATATACACACACTCAACCACACACACATGCATCAACACCCTCCTCCTGCCCCCTGCACACACACATTTATCATCATCATAAACAGCTCGGATGCTAACACCATCAATCCCATTCACTTCCCTTCCACTTAACCACCACTAACTAAGTGAGGAGGAGGAGGAGGAGGAGGAGGAAAGGGGAACAAGGTGGGAGAGGAAAATACAGAATATAAAAAACAAGAAGAACAGAAATAGCAAAAAGCAAAAAAGAGCAAACAGGTACGAGAATAAGAGAGGAGGGATATGTGCTAGAAGGTCAACAGCTGTAGTAGATAAATATTTGTTTTCATGAGACAGTGAGTGAAATGGTTTGGACATATGACCGGGAGGGTTAGTTGATATATTAGAAAAAGGATGTTGAAAAAGGAGCTGCCAGGCAGAAGGAAAAGAGGAAGATGAGGCAAGGTGGTTGACATGCAGAGGGTTGGTGTGGCACAGGTGGAAGCTAGGGACAGGGTGAGATGGGGACAGATGAATGGCTGTGGTGACACCTAAAGAAGAAATTGTTGAGTAAAAACAATATCACAGTATTAGTTTTCTCCATCTCCCGTATAAGTAACCATCCTGCACTCAAAAGTATTTTAAAGAAAGTATTAAAAGCTTAATTCAGTCATCCGGTATGGCAACCTGGATTTATAATGTCACAATCTACTATTTTATTTATATTTTATTTAGTATTTTATAAACTGCCTGTACATTATATTTGTTTGAAATTTATGGTTCATACATTGAATAAAGACTCAAGAACATAGACTGTACAGTAAAGATGGACACAGGAGATTGGCATGAAGTGTAGCCAATGCTGAAATGCTTTAAACTAGCAGTACCGATAATGACCAGCAGAGGGCAACTCCTCAGGTCTGATTGTGTAGAAGTGTGTAGAAGAAAAACATCCCATCGTTCAGTTTATTTATTACTTTTTTAAATGTTTTCCTCACAAGCTTCAATTTTTAATAGTATTTTTCGATACAGCATGATGAAATAAATTATGATCTATTCAGAGTACAATAACCAATAAGCAGGATGTGCTTTAGGGATTTGCTACTCTTGAATTAACAATTCAAAACAATGTAGACCTGCAGTGTGGTTTTTCAGTCAGATCTATGCCTTGCTTCTTTATGAGTTACACAAATACACATCTGGTCAGTTTTGTGTTGTTTTTTGTGTGTGTTTTTTTGTTTGTTTAGTAAGTTGTTGTTTATCCTATTTAATATCACACTGAATAACCCCTAACCCTAATCAAGCTAGCAACTATTGTGAGCATTAGCTTAATAAAGGATCATTTTAAAAGACTAATAAAGAATATGAAACTGCAGAACAGCAGTCCACACACAAACAGGCAAATTCTAATGGCTAAGCCAATGTTACGTAAGTGGACAAATCATTAATTGTAAAAGGTCCTGCTCTGGTCAAACAAAATTCAGCCAGTAAAAGCAGCACACTTGTTTTAGTTTGAGTATCTTAGAAAAAGCGGAGCAGGAGACTGGAAGATGCATTAGTCTAATGTCTGCAGTGATGCAGAGCCTATAACAGGATGTTGTGGAGAAGAGAGTCGAGCGAAAAGCAAAGCTGTGGGTAGTCAATGAAAACTTGAGGATGGATGGATGGATGGATGGATGGATGGATGGATGGATGGATGGATTTTATTGCAACCCATCAAATATTTGTTGAGCCATTTCACTCAACACTATTTAAAATATCTAGTTTCATAAATAAAAGGTCTGAGATCAAGGAAGTTGAATGGCTGGCAAACATTGTCATGTCTATGGATAATGTGGCCTCCAATTACATTTCAGCAAGTATACATAGATAAAAAATCCCAACTGTACATGTTCCCATGCTAGGGAAAGTGGACAAATGGAGCAATAAAAGAAAAACAGCATTTATGGTCCTTATCAGCAAAAAATGAACATCTTAAATCCTTTCATTTTTCTGTCCTCTTTACTTCCTATTTCCTTCTGCACCTCCCTCTCTACTTGTGTTTCTCCCTCACATATTGCTTCCCCACTCCAGCCTCTATCTGTCCCTCCCCGCCTCCTCTCTCCTGTCTCGTGTAGTAAAGTTTTTCTCTGTGTTTGACGCGACAGCGAGGCATTAGTGCAGACGGGCTACTCATCCGCTCAGGGTCAGTGCACAGGGCAAGGAGGAGAGGGAGGAGAGGCTGAGAGAGAGGAGAGATGGACTCTCTACAGCCCAACTTAGAGGGGGCAGACAGGGCCAGATCCTCTGAGGTGTGTATGCATGAGTGTGTATGTACACGAAAGTGCACACAGCGTATTTGTGCATATGTTTGCCAGTTGTATTGATGTATCTGTTCTCCACAGCTTTCCTGCAGAGGTCAACGAACAAGTACAAGTCTCCTCCACGCTCACTTGCAGCTACAGATGAACACACATCCTCTGCCTCTCTTACTCTCATACTGTCTGCCTATCTAACTCTCCCATTTCAGCCAGCCATCAAAGCAACACATGTCAAACCTGGAGGGATCAAGCGGGCACAGTGTGTGTCCCTTTGTGTGTTTTTGTGCTATAGTAGACTGGGTGAAGTTCAGGATAAAATAAAATGCCCTACAGATTTGGAAAGACCTTAGAATTGAGGGATGAGAGTGTGAGCGTTGCTCTACAGCATGTGTCCAGTGTATCACCACTTCAAGGATGCAATAACATTGCGTCAAACACACAGACGTCTGATCCCCTTAAGGGAGCTCTATTCTCAGGGAAAAAACAGGCAAGGAAATGTATGCATAATATTCAGAAGGTGTGTGTGTGTGTAACAGAATGTGTGTGTTTGCATGCATAAGCAGAAATGGACATTTTGATCTTGCTCTCTTTTGCTCATGCTCTCCGTGTCTCGAGAGAAACTCTTCCAACACGAGCAGGTAATATTCCTCAGTGGTTTCAGGCGGCAAAAACGAGCCCATTCCCAGATATCCCAAATTCCCAGCTCTATGATTCCCCTCATTACAGATGGGAGCGTCAAAGCCTTGTCCAAGTGCTCCCTGGTCTACTCTTAATTAACCACTGCCTCTCCCAGTGCCCCTAAATGGAAAAGGAGGAATAGATGAGGCTCTCACTTTTCATCCATCCTTCCACCTTTCTTTTCCTCCTTCCCTCTGAGTTTCCTTCCTCCTTTGAGATCCAAAGCGTTAAGCTCTTTAAGCCCTGACAATTTTGGAGCTCCTGCCACTGCTGAGGTAGACTTAAAAAGCCTTTACTTTACTCTCTGGGTGTGTGTGTGTGTTGTTTAAATACGACTGTCAGAGCTCCAGCTAAAGCTTGACTCTAAAGTATAAAACACCAGAGTTTTGTCTTCTGACTAAAATATTTTATGGAATTTTTATGTGTGAATTATGGGATTGTGCAGCAATAGGTTAGCAGTTTTAATCCTAAAACTAAACAAACCCAAGCAATCTTTTAATTCTCTCTTTAAAAACAACAACAAACATTCACATTTTTTTCGTGTAACCAAATAGGAGGGTAGTAATTATAAAAGAATTCAAAATCTCACTCTTCATAGTACACATGCACTACTTTTTTAGTCTCTTTCATACATTAAATATCCACAACAGATCATTCCTCTAAAAGGCAAGAGCAACATGAAGAAAAGAAATGTGTACAGAAACTGATTGGAAACGGGTCATTACCAAGTGAAGCTGAGGTTGGAAAAAATAACTGAGTACAAAACTTCATGGAAAATTAACATTTATATGAAAACCCTTTATTTAGTCATTTCAAAATGTCTCTCAGAGGTGAAGTTAAGATTATTAGCTAGGTGTAACTTTTACCTGGAACTAGTGAGTAGGACTGTGGACCAGAGACGCTGGCTCCTAACTCTGCCCCTGTGCCCGGATTGGCCAAACTGTTCTTCATCTCATCCAGTCCTCCTGCTAATGAAGCCATGGCTGAATAATCTGACGTCTGGAAGAAAGGAGGAAGTAAACAAAGGGTAAACTTATTAACAAAAATCGAAAACAACAAGTACATGTTATGAGGCTAGCTTGTTGTTAGGTCTAACGCGGATGCAGTGTTTGTTACATCCTGCTACATTTTCAGCATGCTGCACTTTCCTCAGAGCAGAGAGCAAAAGCGCTTTAGAATGAACACAAACTCACAGACACACACAGACTCACACGCACATACAGAAACACACCTACAGCTGAGAGTTTATTGATCTGTTTACAAAGACAGGGATTTACTGTACAACCAAGTCCAACAGTCTATAACCACAGGATCAGCTTGCTCTTTCTCTTCATCCCTCACACACACAGGATACATAGACACCCGTATATATATCCACACATACGCGCTGGCATTACATAGACCACGGCTAACACAAAGCCTCTTGTCTCCCCAGATACCAACAACAATAAGAACTGTGATCATCTCAGCACACCTACACACGTTCTCCCAGTGGTGTTAACCCAGCATACACACACGCTGCAAAAACTTAAAAAGCACTCAGAGAAGGCTGAAGTGACAAAACAATATGTCACTGTCTGAATGTGCAGTTTCTTTAGAAACAAAATAATATTGAAGTTTAAAAAAAAGGAAGGCTGAAAAGAAATAAAGAAACATGTGATAATGTGATCCAAACAAAAAAACACTGCAAAAAAAACAAAACAAAACCCACAAGCACATGAAAGGAAATTAGCTTAACTAGCAAGACACACAAAAGAAGAAACCCAGAAAATACAACAGTATGCTCGTACAGTACACAAATGTCAAATAACTCACTGTCCACAACATGGGTTATGATCTTTGGATCATACGGACACAACTTTGAAAGAGGTCTTTAATAACCCAGCCTGGCTGAAAGGCAGTGAGATGGGTGGATAATGGAAACTGTCCGCTAACCTGTGTTTGACCCCAGCACAGAGTCACGACCCATCCATCCTCATTTCTCTACTAGACAAGTGTGTGTGTAATTATGTGTGGTCCAGACATTACTCATCATGCAGGGACTTAAATCACTGTACACAGTGACTTACTGGGGACTTACCTCTTATTGGGACAAAATCCCCGTCATGCAAATGATTACATTTTAAGGTGAATATATGTCTTTTTTGTAATGTTGGGCAGGTAGGTAAAGGTTAAAGTCATGTATTGACCTCTGAAGTCAGAGATACGCACATTGCCGTGTGTGCAATAATAATATTAATAATAATAATAATGATAATAATAATAATAATAACGAAGGCTGTGCAGAAATTGACACTTTTAAAAAAAAAAGGTTGGCTCTCAGCATCAGGGAGTTTAAGCTCATCTGTTCCTTAAAACGCAGAAAAGGAAGTAACATCATAAGTAAGTCAGTGCAGAAAAGAGGTGCACTAGAAATAAAAATGTGGGGCTTACAATAAAATATTTAAGTCCATTCCTTGGTGACTTTGAGACAAGTGATCATATAAATAAACCTTGTATTACAGCAACAAGCAAATGCAAGCAAAGCATACAGGCAAACACCATTCATTACTCTGTGGCCACAATTAAGACTGTGTGGAGTAGTACATTCAGTCGTTTGCTCATTAAATCTGTCTGTTGTGTTAATTGACTACTGCGAGGTAAGCTTTAGCTCTTTTTTTAGGTAAGAGTTCATGTCACATGAATGTTTCTGCAGCAGCGTTTTTAACCGGAAAGCCATAATGACTGAGCTAACTAAACTGCTCTCAGTCAGCTTCAATTAATTTGTGTATGTACTAAACAACCCTACTCACAGTATTGGAAAAGAGACACATATTCATCCGGAGTTCGGCAATTAAATATAAGCATATAGTGTATGATTATTGAGGGGTGGCTTAAAAAAAGCTTAGTAAGTTGGTCATTAAATTCTCCTCCTGACTGCATTTTGAAGCACACTCGACCAACACACTGAACCTCAAACTGTTCCCACTGTACGAGTAAATAAAACTGAGCAAATGAAATATTGCACTTTATCGCATGAAATTCCTTCTGTAGCTTTTCCTCCCATTCAGTTACTACTGACCTGTGTGTGTGTGTGTGTGTGTGTGTGTGTGTGTGTGTGTGTGTGTGTGTGTGTGTGTGTGTGTGTGTGTGTGTGTACACTAATGACACCAATCAGAATTTCCTTTAGGTGATGAGGTGAGAGTTTTGCACTGACCCTTTTAATGCGTCTGCATCTGTGTGTGTGGAGGTGTAAGTGTAGGCGTGTGTTTGTGCTCACTGACCTCTTAAACACCCCTGTGCTCGTCAACACACAACACAACCACTGGACTGTGACCTGCCAAATAAGAGCTTACGCAGTACACTACACACATCCTCCCTCACTCTCTCTCTCTCTCTCTTTGGACTTCAGACACACTTTTAAGCTCTCTTTTCTCTCGCACATCAAACACATCACACACATCACACCTGTAGTTTCTTCATCCAATCATATGAGCTATCACTGCTCAGCCGCCCTCCCCCCCTTTCTCTTGGCCGCTCTCTGTCTTATTATAATGGTGTCTAATGTGTCCATGTATCCGTGTGTAGATGGGGGCCAGGCAGCAGCAGCACCAGAGAAGAAGGGGTCTGCCGTGGTAATTGGCCATGATGAAGTTTGGCCAGTGGGGTGACAGGCCCGCTAAGGAAGATGGATCATTCTCATTCGCCCCCGTAAATGTTGTCAATTCCACCGCTCATACAGCGCCATCAGCCCTCATCAAAGAGGAGGGACGCAGCTGCCGGGCCATGGAGGGGTTGGGGTTTGGGGTTGGCGATGCTGATGGGGAGGGGTTATTTGGGGCAAGATGGGAGGAAGCAAGTAAAGGTGGCAGGAGGGGGACCTGGCAGATATAAAGGGTCGCTATAAAGAAATAATAAGGAATAAGGAGGAGACAGGAAATGGGGCTGAGATGGAGGGAAATGTTAATCGATTGATAAATTAGTGGGATAGAGAAAAGAATGTAGAGCAGGGCACTCAGCAGCAGCAGCATCCCACCAATATATGGTAATACTGAGAACTTGGTCATTTTTAGTTTTTCTTCTGTGACCAATGAGTTAAAGGATTTGAAGTTAACTAACTCACAAACTTTACATTGCTTTGAATCCTAAGTCTTCACATTCTTGGATCTGTCACCCAAAGTGGACTCCCAGGATCAAATTTCACTTCATTACTCCACTAAAGTTACACATCATGGACGGCACTCACTGTTTTCAGCGTTTTGTTTTCATTTTATATAAATGCAGCATGTTTTTTAGGGTATAACATACACAATTTCTCATTGGTTGATTATTGCTGTCTGCTTCGATGCATTTTCTCCTTTCTTGTTTCGTTAACTCTGTCCTCTAAAGGGTTAGCAGATAGCAGTCCTTTATCATAACACTTTAACTCTTTAAAAGCAGCTGCACTAAGTTTTAATCTCACTCGTTCTATCACTGTGTCTCTTCCACGCAGCAGCTTGGTCTGCTGAGTCAGAAATGGGACAGATGTGCCCAACCCAGCCAGAGACACACGCATAAACACAAACAAGCACACAAATACACACACAGACCGGCCCTTCTGTACCATTTGCATAATAGTATTTCCTATTTTCACCACTTCCAAAATAGCTCGTGATTTCTCCATCTCCTACTCTCTCTCTCCCATTCGTCACATTGGCTTGAGTGCTCCTGATGGAAAATTGCTTGACTATAAACAAATACAATTCCCTGAGTGGCCCACAGACTGAGACAGGGATTGTGGGGAAGGAATTTATCTGTGCTCAAACTGAGCGTGGCAGCAAGGGGAGGATACTCATTTCCAAACAGCTCCTTATGAGTCACGGGGCCGCTGTAGGCCACATGAGAGGAAGTTTTTACATATTTTATACTTAATTAATTTATCTAAGTTTTGCAGTTGTTTACTGTTATACTTCTTGTATGCATGATTTAAAAAAAAACGTTTAGTGTAGTGATTACACAATGACGCAAAGTCTGCTGTTTTTTTTTTTTTTTTTTCAAATTTGAGCAGCATGGTTGATGCGTCTGATCACACTTAAATAGTTTCAGTGTTAATAAAAAAATGTTGTGGCTTTGTGCATCTAAATCCAATCTTCACCTGAAAGCTACTTTTAACTGCGTCCAGACGCCCTTTCTGTTACAACCCCACAGAGATTTGTGTCTCCTCCTAGAAACAAAAAGTGTATCTTTTACTTTTCAGTTAAATGTGTGAACCACTACACTCTGGAGCCATCAAATTCAATCTCTAACTGCACTGTGAAATTTCCTACAGGATACTTTAATAAGCTCATGCTATAAAGCGATGAATTTAGCGTTATTTCTAGTTTCCCGACTACTTGTTTTCTCTTGATTTATTATTTGTTGTGTGGGGAAAACATTCTGCGGTCAATGATGAGACGAACTAGCTGAAATGACCTGAGATGCATTCTTCATTTTTGTGTTTAGTGCAGCAGTAAAGAGTAGACAGGAAAGAGGGGAAGACACAAAGGGTCAAGGGGCAGATTCAAACCCGGGCCGCTGCATTTCAGCCACAGGGCATCTGAGCCAAACTGGAGCCCAAGATAGAAATCCTTTTAAGTAAAGAAAAAAAATCTATAATATCAGTCTCATTTTTCTCCGTCCACATCTCAGTGTAAACTGCTTGGTACTGGGGTGGGCGTTTGGACCCAGGGCAGCACGGATGGGCGGGGGTGCTTGTCAGCCCTGCTGATTTATCACCTGGGTAATAGAAAGTGATTGAAGGGAAATTCAAATGAACTGTCTCTGACAGGCACACATGCAGACACACATACGAGCACGCACACATAAATTAATAGCGGGGCTTAATAGACTACAGGGTGAAGTGGAACAAGAGCAGGAGAGGCAGATGAGATAAAAGCAGGGCTTGTTAGGAAAGAAAGATAAAGAAAAAGGTCTGAAATAAACAGGATAGACGAGTAACTACTGCTGACAGATAAAATAAGATTTGCTTGCGAGCGGTATTGCTTTTGGTCTCTTCAAGTGGGACGAAGGAAGACAAAATAATGAGTAAGCCTCATGTTTTAGTGCAAGAAAGCTAAAAAATAATGAGGAGCTTGACGTAACCACTGAGATTACAGTTTATTAGTATAACACCTGAATCTGAGCCTCTTGCTCTTCTGTCTTTACTTTGGTTTTCACAGTTTTGGACACGTCTTTGTCCGATGCACACACACTGACACGCGTTTCGTAAAAGACGACCCCATACAAAACATCACCAGCAGGGACAAATCTGTCAGGAATGTCAGTCGCAAGGCAGGGTGACCCCCCTTGACCATAACCCCACCAATAGTGGTTACTGTGCACACTCACGCACACGTGTACACACACCTCAGCCCACATACCAAAGAGCCTAAGCTGTGGCTGTCAGCGTTAAGGCTAAGAGTGTCAATCATTCCCAGTGGGAAAAAGGGGGGTTAGCAGAGGTGGAGGACTAGATAGTCATGTAGATTTGTGTGTGTGTGTTTGTGTGCATGTGGTTGTGATTGCTTGGGTCTCTTTGTAATGCACTTCTTGAAGCCAGTTTGACCCCAGTTTGATTCCCCTATCCCAGACACCGACCCCAGTGGCTTGACCAGGCTCAGACAGGACACTGACCTATGAATCATGGGTATTATAGTCTTGAGTCCCAGTCTATAGAGCGACTACAGCCAATCCCTGTCGACCTCTCGCCCTGTGCCACTCAAGTCCCCATGTCGGTCAGAGGAAAGAGAATGGACTAAAAAGCCAAACTCTGCCCTGTAGGTCTAAGGCTGCAGCCTATTTATGCTTCCATATACTCCGACTACTCGGGAGTTTGCTTGTACTCTTGCCCTTGGCACTGACTGAATAAATAAACCAGAAGCAGTGTCAGCTTGAAAGCTCGCTGAAACAAAAATTTCATTTTGAAACATTGGCCAAATATTTCCTTAATATTGACCGTTGGGCTGCTGATTAGAAGGCATCTGAGAAAAGGTAGAGAGAATACAAATGCTAGCTTGTTGTCATTTTGTTATTCAGCATACCACTTACACCTGTCTATTCCACTCAGATTTACATTAATTTACTCCTGAGAAAGGGCGGGAGGTCAATTTAGATGCAACATTAGGACACACAGACACACCCTTTCTCGCTCTCGGTTTTCTTGTCTCGTTTTTTCTCTTTTTCTCTCACATGCAAACGATCACACGCATACGCACATTCCCAAGACGCATCAGCATGCGGACAGCGGCACTGCCGTCCAACCAAGCAGCAGGAAGTGAGGTCATAATGAGAGTCGGGTCAATATGTTCATTAACCCCTGTAGTGTGTCTACATTATAGGAACATCAATAGAGCAGGTCTGACTCATCACAGTGTCTATCAGACCAAAGAAACTCACAGCGGTTTGTCAAGCCAACAGTGAAAACACGACTTGATGCTGACACTTTGAGAGCTCAAAGCAACATGAAAGAATTGGGGAAAAGACAGGATGAGTGAAGCGCTTGGATAGAGAGAGAGCTTTTTAAAATGGGATTATTTGTTGTGCAATGTGACAGCAGTCAGCAACATTGACATGGCATGGCAAGGCATAGCAGGCAGGCTTTTTTTTTCTAAAAACAGAGACAAATATTTTATACGACAGTCAGATAAACCTTAAATGTTAACTGATAAACTACAAACTAATCTGGCTTCTGTACTATGTAAATCCCAAAATAGTCCATTACATTTTAAGCTTTCCTGCCTTACATTTTTTTCACTATCAGCAACAAAAAAAAAAAAAGAAATTTGCACCTGTGTCCACTGGAAAACCCAAATAACTGTCATATTGGTGGCAGTTTGAAACTCCTGCACACTGTCTCTTTAAACGATGTGACTTGTGCCATTCAACAGTTTTGCTCTTATTGATGGAAAGACCAAAAACAACAATGTGTTAGTCTAGCGCTGTTTGCTTTAATTTTGTTTGCATGTGTGGCACGCAACCGTTGAGCATTAGTTCTTGGATGTTTTTATTTGGAGATTCCAGGTTGGTGAAAGTAGGCCGTCTTCTAATCAAAACATATACCCTGGTGTAAAAAAAAGCGTATGCTTTTTTATATTCTGCTTATTTTTTGTCAGAGATTGTAAATAAAAAAAACACACGTTCTGAAAAGGATGAGAGGCCCTTTAACCTCTGTGCTGCAGTTACACCTACATCCCAGGTAGGCCCATGTATTATTTTCTTGACTATAACCAGAGGTTGTGAAGGGCCACGGTTAGCGGGATAAAAAAATGTATGTCTTTGAACGAGGACAAAGCACTTGTTAGGGGGGAAACATATTTGTTGCTTTGGATCTTTTCATGGTCTTGTAAACAGTAAGAAAAAAAATGTCTGAACTCAGCGAAAAAAGACTTACAGTATAGGATGGCTGAATGGCTGTTGTGCTGTGACAGTGACTTGAAGTACACTGCTGTGTCTGGTGGCCGTGAGGTGATAACACAGGAACCGCCACTTCTGCTTTAGTCAGCTCCTGTTTGTTTTTCATGAGCGGTTATCTCCTGTCACAGCTCCTATTTTTCATTAGCCCACAACTACATTCTTGTTGACTCCTAACCTCTTCCCAACCTCAGCCTCAGCCCAGAGCCTGCACGATGCCTCGCCCTTACCTTGCCAGAATCAGGGCTCACATAGAGGTCAGAGCTGGACTGGATTGGACAGGATGGCTGTCTGTCAAAGAGGCGGTCCAATACCTCGATCTGCTGTGGCGAGAATAGCTCCCCTCTCATCTGCTTCCTGAGGAAGTCCCGCCCACTGTGGCCGTGTCCATTGGCCAGCGGTGACTCCTGCAAACCTGCACAGAGAGGACAGGTGAAAGGAGAGGGGTTAGACAGGCTGTAAATGCAGAATTTTTAAGAGAGGAATGATAACTGAAAGGGAGAGGAAATGAGCAAGATAAAAGGAAGCTTTTGCGAGTCTGGTTTATGTTATGGAGGGAAAACCCAGACAGACAGCGACAGAGGAATGAAGGGAGTAGTGAAAGCGTGTGTTGACAATATAAATCACTAAGACAGATGTGGAGAAAGAAGTTAGTGGACTCAAATGAACTCCAGTGAACTGATTTAAGACTGAGCGACTTCATAGATTGTGGAGGCTCAGAGAAAATGGTATACAAATGCAATCCATTACCAAGCATACGCTGTCTCTCCTTCTTGATCTCTAAAAAGTACACTCTCTCCTCTCATATATACACACTTGTCCGTCCCCTCTCGTCGTATCACACATACACACACATCCACACAAATATATATTGCCACGGTATCAGTATTAGACTCTGAGCTCTCGTATCCTGCAGTTATTGCAAGGCTGAGGGACTGAACGAGACAATTATAAGAACTCTGAAGAGTCGCGGCCCACAAATGATTAGAGAAGAGAGAACGAGAGAAAAAGATAAAGAGAAAAAGGGGATGAGGGTGAAAATCCCCACTATAGAGCCAATTCAGCGTTCCAAACCACTCCTGAGAGCCTATTTTAGTCCTGGGGGTCACTGTGTGTTTAGTGTGTGTATGTGCGTGAATGTGTGTCCAGGGTAGTGATATGACAGACAGGTGGAGAGGGGGGAGGGGGCTTCAAATATATATATATATATATATATATATATATATATATATATATATATATATATATATATATATATATATATATATATATATATATATATATATATTTTTTTTTTTTTTTTTTTTTTTTTTTTTTCCCCATTTGGAGTGAAAATACAGATTCATTTGCACCAGACTAGTTCTAATAAATAAAAAAACTGAAGAAAGAAAGAAAAAAATGTCTGTCTAACCATATTTAACCTCAAGGGATGCTTCCTGTTTTGAAATTCTGTAGTTGTGGATAACTTTTAATACCACTACATGTAGTTACTGAGACCTGTGCTACTGCAGGGGAGACTATATTCTTTTTATAAAGGTTTGAGTGTTTGTTAAAATGTAGCATTTCAGATTTAATGACTTCAAAACTACAGAAGTGAGTTTTGCTAACCTGATTGTATAAGTCAGTGAGAATTTTAAATTACTTCTTCTTTCATTTATGAGCAGGAAACATTTTTCCTAATGACTTTGTGGTCTTATTTACTAGTTTTCAAGTTTTAATTGTATTCATTTTGTTAAATAGTTGTTACCCATCTGTATAAAATAGATGATAAATCAGAGTATAATTCACTTTGTCATAAAGAAGTAACTGAGGTTTCAACTAAGGACTGAGCTGAGACAGTGTAGTAATCTATAAGAATGACAGGTTTCCTCTTTAACATAGTTTTACTTAATCTTATTCATTCTTTATTTGTTCTAGTCACATTCCTAAAAACATAATCTAAAAAAGGTTTTACGACATAAGCAAGAATTACTGGTTTAAAGCAAAGATGCAATGGGTTTTAAGTAAGCAAGTTTAGCTAGATTACATTGAGGAAAATAAGGTGTTTTGTGAGTATACCTGAGGAGTCAGAATTAATTGATCCTTTGTACAAGATAAGAGGATTATGTAAGTGTACATTTTACATCCACAGTAGCCTAATAAGGAAACTGACAGTTTGTTTGTTTGTTTGTTTTTTCACTTTTTCCGTTGTTTTGGTTCATTATTTAAGTGATCTCTGTGCACATCCAAGAGTGACAGGCAGAACAAAGACTATGTTAAAACATTTGGTAGATTGGCATATGGCACTGTGACGATATAGAGGTTAGCACTTCTCCTCTAAGCAGGAGGTTCTGGGTTTGAAGTTGTTTGTGGGCTGTGGCCTTTCTGTGTGAAGTTTGTGTGATCGCAATGTGGCTGGATGGATTTTTTCCAATAGTCTAAAAAGTTTCAGGTTAAACTGGCTATAGGTGTGAGTGCAAATGCACCAGGTTAGACTGAAAACCTTTCCTGGATGGATGGATGGATGGATGGATGGATTACAGTCCCAGAGTTGTATAACGGTACCAAAGCTGGTTGCAAAATGTTTGCTTACAGTTTGATGTGTGTTAGCTAAATTTCAAAAGTTGATAAAAAGGATCAGTCTTGGCACAACCTGTGGCTTTGGATCAATTCAAAGACTTCTAGCAAACCTTTAAATCTTCAGACAGTATCCTACAGTGCTGTGTCACACACTAAACCTCCCTCTACATCTTCAGTACACAAAACCCTCTCTCACAAACAGAGGTTTGATCATAATCTCTCTCTCTCTCTCTCTCTCACACACACACACACACACACACACACACTCATATACAGATGCTGGGAGTAGTGTGTGTATGGTCCAGGTCTCCGGTGACAGACCAATCAGGGTGGGAGATAAAGCCAGTATGATGCTTTAGCCTGGTAACCCAAGGCAACCCATTTAATCCCACCGGCCAGTCCCCATGATGGAATTCAATTGATCAATCATGTAGCTCTGATGGCACCATTTCAGCCAGCTTATTGCTTTCTGCTTTCTCTCTGTTGCACACACAAACTCTCTCATATGTGCGCAGACACACACACACACACACAAATGCACCCTGAAAGACTGACCTGTGTCTGTCATGGTGGAGCATCCACAAAGAACCAGAGAAAGACAGAACAGGGGAGATGACAGAACCTGCTGTAATCGAGCAGTAAGAACAAAGCTTTTACTTATGATAATCAATATTGTTCATTCATCTGTATGAAGTTGTGTAAAGGTGTGTGTGTGTGTGTGTGTGTGTGTGTGTGTGTGTGTGTGTGTGTGTGTGTGTGTGTGTGTGTGTGTGTCTTGAGGTGTGCATGCATGGGCCTTGGTATGGATGTGATTGAGGCTGTGAGTGTGGGTGGGTGGGTAGCTTGATATCCGGCTGGTCTCATTGTATCCATGGATGGGTAAAGAAACTCATTGCCGTGACGGGTTAAATCCTATTCACTGTTGGATGCGCGCACACACGCACACACACACACAAACACACACACACACACAGCTGCCTCTATCTCTGTGATTCAGTCTCAGAAGGGAAGCGCTTCTCTTCCCTCTTTTTCAGAGCAGAACAAAACAAACAATGAGCCCTTATTGTTCTCTCCTTTCTGCCTTTTTCCTCTCTCTTCCGCCTTCTCTGTCTGTCTCTCTCTTTCTCCCTCCCTCCTGCCTCTCTTGCTCTCTCTCCATCACAGTCGTCTTCCATAACAGCCTGCTGCTGCCATTTTTCCCAAGAATCCAGAAGCAGTTGAATTATTAAATCCAAATACCCTAAAGAATTAGATGAGTTGTCACTTATTTGTCTGTTTTCCTGCCTGCTTATACATGCATGTCTGCAGAGGTTAGAACACCACCAGTGTGCTCCTTTTTGCTCTTGACATAGATAATCATGCTGATAGCCTAAGTGTCACAAGTCTGACCTCACAGCCCCAGCTCTTCCCTGCATGTGTGTGTGTAATGATTTTTTTTTGTCTGTGAGAGTGTGTATGTGCCTGATCCAAACTCTAGAGATCAAAGTTTTTGTAAGCCGGGAGGAGCTACGCGCGAAGGGCGACGATCCCCTCCCTCCACCCTGCATCTCTTGCTCACTCCCAGCATCTTTTATTTTGTAAGCTGCCTCATGTCACAGTGGATGCACAAGGGGGTGAGAGGTCAATCTGGCATTCTGGGTAAATGCCATTGAAACTATTTGTTGTTATATTTTGAAAAATGTGCATGACTTAAAAATACTGAGAGTGGATTTCCCCTCACAGATTTGAGGAAGAAAAAAACAGCACTCCCTTTAGTGACCGGCCCACCTGTCCTGAACTCCACATGCATGTTGGATGCTTGCACACACACACACACACACACACAGCAGCAGCAGCAGCAGCAGCAGCAGAAGCTTCAATGTGTAAAGTGAATAGGTTAAGGTACAATAGTCCCCTTTTGGCCCCAGAAGTCAAGTTCTTCCATTCACACCCATTCATCTCCTTTCTGGCCCCAGTCACCCCCAACTTCCCCTCGCTTTGGCTGGGGGCACAGGTCACCACAGGGTTTTACCCCCACAAACTCCTCCTACCAACACACAAGAACACATACATACACAACACAAGCTACTGATCCCTCCTTCCTGTGTTCACGTGCACAGCAGCTGTTTGATATGCTCATGGCTAACAGTTTCCATTGCACGCGTTGACGTCCTCACAAGCACATACAGCAGATATGATATGCAATGATATGATATAAAAAAACCAGCAATTTCATCACAACAAACTAAGCATCATTTCACTCATACTGCGCACCTTGCAACAGATTAGGATGGCCAGACCAGCTCAGCACCAGAACTACTGATTTATGTTTTACCAGTTTTAAAAGTCAATGGCCTGGAGAACACGTTCTAATGTAGATGTGTTTTTAGCAAATCGAGGGGGCAATATTGTTGACCAGATGGCAACAGTTCAATTGAGGAGTCAGTGGGGTGCCTCTTGTGAGCTAGAATATCATTTGCTTTATTTATACCTCTGTCTCTGTAGATACATTCCATTATTGAAAACATAATATTTTCCACAACACATTTAATTCAAAGAGTAAACACAATCTGCTGCAGGAATTGAGATGCTGTGGACACCAGGGAGTGTGGAGTTCAACAACATGTAGCAATGAGAGACTAAATAATTGGTGGAGGCACAAAATGAGTTGGTACCAAGTTAAAATTCAACTTCATGGGGGGTGATTGAGTGAGACAGATGCAAAGAATACCACTGACTGATGTGAGAATTATGGGAATTAGACAAGAGGTTTACCTACACTAGCAAACAGCCTGTCAGCTACAAAACAATGGATGAACCACTCTGTATGTTTACTGATGTTGGTACAGTTTACTGGCTATATTGGCAGAGTAGCAGATGATGTAGTGGGACAGAATATTTTCAGTAACAACTTGTTTTTTGTGGTCAAAAGGTTTCTTTTGTTCAGTTTATGTGGTCACTCCACATGCTCCAGTATAAGCTTATGGCTTAAGCACATTGCGAAGCAATTTGTAACTAGTTGTACTGGTTTATCAGCAGGGTTAGTGGATTTAATCATTAGGAAAAGGTATAACTTCTCATACCAGTTTAGGAAAGAGTCAATGGCCACTGTTAATCCTCTCTGTCACGTAGGAGGCTCACTAAAAGAGTATGGGCTGCATATGTAATAAAATGCCTGTTTATTAAGCATGCAGACCATGCCGCCTTAGGATCATCAGAGGATTCAGCTAACATTAACCTGCTCTAATAAATGAATTAATAAATAAAAATAAGAGCTGCAGTGTGTTTGGGGATTTTTTACACAAAAAACTCAGGAAAATTGCAACAGACTGACTCAAGGCTCCCCCCCCCCCCCCCCCCCCCCCCGCCCCCCCAAAAAATGGACCAATGGTATCATTGTTCTAAATGTGTTCTGAACTACACAAACTGTCACATTGCTGTATGTGTGATATATCCACCTGTACAAAGAGAGACAGACAAAGTCAACAAAAGAGCCTTGGTGATGTCCGGTGTGTCACTGTAGTGTACTGTGGGTTTATGCCTTCCTTCTCCGTGTGTAAGAATGTCTGCAAAGACGGGCATATGGCCGTGACTCGTCGTCAGAAGCTTGCCTTATTGTTTGCCTGTGTATGTGTTTGTCTGTCCATGTCTGTGCATGCTGTTCCCCCTGTCGCCCCTTGCCGTGTGTGTGTGTCATTATCCAGCGGGGGCTGCTCTAATGGAAGCTGTGATTAGCAATGCTGTTAATTAGACCACAGAGCCAACCGCGCAGACCTCTGGCACAGAAACGCTGCAGATAAAACACACAAGCGAAACGTGACACGGAGAGACATAATGCTCGAATGATGCTTTCTGAATGCTTCAATGAAACGAGAAGTGATACAATGTTTCGATTCGAACTGTGAAATGGAAAGTCCAGCAGCAGTCATAGAAAACCGGCAGACAGACCACACATGTAGCACATGGTGTAGTGTGTCATGCACATAAAGAACAAAGTGAAACAATAATACCGCTAATTAGGCTACAGATACTTTCCTTCAGCAACAGATCTGACTGCAGAGTTTCTGCTGAAGACAATACAGCACAGAATGGGGTGGATTAATACTTCATATTATTTATGTCAAAGAGGCATGGATGAAATCAGTCAGAGACCAGTTTCACTGTGGCCGTTCAGACTTATGATCACTAACACAGGTGAATCTGTTAATCTTTCAGTCTTTACTCTGTCAGTGAGCCAAAATGTGGACATGACAATCACTGTGCTCTGTGCAAGTGCTCTGATCTTATTCAAGAGCAGCAACTAAAATCAGAGTCCCGTCAAACTTAGTGTAAAATTTAACCGAATATATCTAAAACATTTGAATTTGATTTGTTTCTCTTCAGTTCTGTTGCGCAGATATCATACATGCACATCAAGGTAAGTCAAGGTGTGCATGCGAGATAACTTAATGAATACGAAATGTGGAAAATGTGAGGGAAAATTGCCATTTTACATTTGTTTCAAGTGTTAATGTGAGAAAAGGCAGTTTCCTCATCGTGTAGGTTCTTTGTCTGCCCCAGTTTTTAAAGTCTAGAGTGTGTCTCAAGCTTCACCGGGTGTTTAAGCCTGCTTTTAGAACACTATGTCACATTTTGCTTTTATGGATACACCAAGTCTTCTACCTCAACCTTAACTTTGTAACATATTTTGACGTTTTATGCAGTTGCAACAGAAAGACGGAGGAAACCCCAACCAGCGGATGATCGCTGAACAGGATGAGAGTGCAATTTGTTGTTATTTTGGAATGAGCTAAAACCTCATTTATCAATGGACAAACTGTTCACATAGTAAGTCAAACTTTGATCCAGTGTATCAATGATATATGTGTGCATGTCTCTATGTCTGCGTTGGGTCTAAAGTCTTTGTACTCTACTGATGGTTAAGTGGGCTGAATCCGAGCATATCAAGGTGCACCTGGGATTCACCTGGAACCTGCTGGAGTGTTCTGAAAATTCATCAGCAGTGGGAAAAAGGATCCCACACTGTATCTGTGTGTGTGTGCGTGTGTGTGTGTGTCAGGGAGAGAGAGAGCGAAATAGCCCCCAGTGGCATTCTGTCACCCCCTCTCGCTCCGACATCTGGTCCTGTCTCATTTACCGTAGGAGACCGTCTGTGTGATGGCTTTTTAATGCCACTGACACCCCCCCACACACACCCCCCCACACACACACAATCAAGCAAACACGTGGAGGCATATCAGCGTACACAAATATATACATCCAGTACCTATGAGCACATACACAAGCTCGCATATACATTAGCACGCAACATTGACCAAGTATGACAGAAGTATATGATCGATAGTGCGTGCATGAGCTGGCCTCTCGGGTTGCTATCCCATGAAACACTGTTAGTAAATAAATCTGCGTTCCTCAATGAAGATATTTTATTCACATGTCCCGTTGCTGTTGCTTGTGTGTTAGATTCTCGTGTGCCTTGTGCATCCACCAGGAAAAATTAGCAAAGTGGGACATATACAAAGCATAACTGTTTGCTCACCTTCATCCCTCTTCCTCTTGCCTACATCAGCAGCTGAGCTGATACCCAGAATGCCGCTGATGGAGTACGAGGAGCCGGCCGAGTCGCTGGTCACTGCTGAGACCTGTGTGGCTGGCACGGACGTTGCTGCAGACAGATCACATGACAATGCCAACACTTTAAAGGATATACTGAGAAAGCAAAAGAACACCCAAAAAACAGATGACTGAAATGAGGAATTACTTAATCTCAGAGTCGTATTGTAAAATAAAATGGGGGAAAGCACAACACATTTATTGTGTTATGTGGACACTTACTCTTGTAAGCTGTGTGATTTTATTAAAAAGGCATAAGTGACTCTTTAACTCACTGAAACATTTGCTTTCAATAAAACAATTACTTATAAAGAAAAGAGTGTATTTTTTAAAATGTTCATGTTTTACTTTATGATCACATCTCAGATAAAATGATAAGAAAAAGAAGACAGCAAAGTGTTTTATGAATTTCTGGCTGTTGCTGAAATATCACAGACTGTATATTTTAATGTACTGTGTCACAAAACTCTATAAACACTCACCAAAATGAACTGAATCCAATATATTTGCATGTGTCTTTGGATCTCATTTGAAAGCACAAATATTTAATTGAAAATAAACAGTAAGCTATAGTTTTTGTGCACAAAGCTCTTTCTGAGAAATTCTTCTGTGTGTCTGTGTGTGCGGATGCCTTTCAGGCTTGAAAAACAACAATCAAGTGTCCTTATTCATATATTTGTGGCATGATTGCCACACAATATAAATCTTAATTATTATTCTTTTTTAAAAAATCAATAAAAGTCCATTTTTTCTCTCTAAATTTCACTCGGTTGTATCGGCTAAATTGAAACTAAAGGAAAAGACACAAAAGACCAGCCTCTGTTAGTGTTTTGCTCTTTGTTGTCTCTTCCTTTAATCTTCCCCCTGGAGGAGACAAGTTCTTTGCCGGGTGACACAGCGACATACTTGTCACCGCTTCAGTAACACGGACACACACACGCATCCTGCAACCTCCTGACACGCAGGCACAGGCTTAAACATACAGTCGCTCACTTCTTGGTCCCTTATCTGTACCCCTGTAAGCGGACGTGGGGCTGAGTGACAGTATGGTATCCCAGGAGGGACAGAAAGGTGTGGAGACAGACATACTAATCCCCTCTCCCAGCAGACCCCCCAAACAGAGAAAGACAAGACTGAAATGGCAATAAAGAAGAAGGAGGGGGTAAAAAAGGCAGGTAAACCAGAGGATCAAAGTCCCTTCAAGCCGTTACTCTTTCGCTAACGACAAGGAGAGTATAATGAATGCATATCCCTCCTATTCCCATCACTTGATTTAGCACTTCAATTATCTGATTTTCCTTTCTCTTTCTTTTCACTCTTTTTTTTATCAGAACGTAACGCTTTTATTCTGCAAATCCAAATGTTCAATTTTCCGCCTGGGAGTGGGACCCATTTATCTGTGTAATCTGTAAGCGTGTGCGTGTGTGTCTCACTGCATCTAGGGTGTGTGTGTGTGTGTGTGTCGCTTAAATGTGAGTAAAAGGCAGGAGTCAGGGAGCAGTGTGTGTGAAATTAATTTAGATTAATAGACAATGTGCGATTATGAAGATATGAGAGACTCTGAAACACAATCCACTGCAGGGCAAAGTGAGGAAGAGAGAGAAAGGCTATCGTATCTGTGTGTACGCTGCGATATTCATCGAATAAAAGGAAATAATGTTCAAGCCATAGATGCCACAGATATAGTCTTTCAGTGTCTAACAGGATAATTAACTGTATACTGACAAAGGTTACGGGTCCTTTATTAAAAATATATAATGAGAACCTTCCGATAAGTCCTTTAATATTTGTCTGGTTTTGGATCTCATCCAGCTGCACTTAACATAATTTTAACTCGTGCTAACTAAAGCAAAAGTTTACCTGTTGCTAATATACTCAAACTTATTTTCAAACTACTATGTTGCTCAAACAAAACACAGCTGAATTAATCTGACAAAGGGGGCAGAAAGCTGTGTATCCTTCCCCACTAATCACTGCTTGTAGCAATATGGATGAAAAAAAATGTGTTTATGAATATGCATAGTGTAAAGTTTGGTGCATAGGTCACAAGAAGTCCATTAACCTATAAGTAATAATTTGGTGATGTAACTGAGAAACCGTAAATATGATCTTTTCTAGCCCGTGAGAATATGCCTCACCAGGTGCATCCTCGCTTTGAACTTGAATATCATTGTAAATAATCAATTTCCAGTCATAACCTCCAATAATCAAAGAGTTAAATGCTTGCCAGTGTTGCTAATCTAGTACCCATTTGAGAAGGAACTGATAAAGATCTCTAATGCTTTGATATTACAATGACTTGAGCATTTTTGTTGACTTATTTATGAAACAGTTATATTTAGGATGACATGGTTTCACGCCGTGGATCCCTTTGATTGTTGTTATTGGGACTATTGTACGTCTTAATAGTTACATTGTACACTACTGTAATAATGTTACCAGTGTGCTTTCGGTTACAGTCGTCATAGCGGATGGGCCAAGAATATGAAAGCTTAATATGTAACTGTTATTTTATATCCAGCCGGTCACCTTTGTTTGATCGTACCCTACCTTACTCGTTCTTCAGTCAGCTCTCGGTTGGCCCAAAAAGGCTAAATGAACCTGACCATCACACAAAACTCTGGTAAAAAAGAAACAAACCCTAAACATACTTCTTACGTGGAAAATGACAATCTAAAGCTGACTGTAAGGATGCAATGTAGATTTGGAACTTTGTGGCACATAGCATCCTGTCTTCACACAGGTCCAGAAACTCTGTTTTCTTGTTCAGCACAGAAGATCCTCTCCGGAGAGATTTACACAAAAACACTTCTTTTGTTAAAAAAAAAAATTGGCTTTGATGGCTGGAAACAGGATTTTCGAACAGCAACCTACCTAGGTTGTGAGCCGACACTGAGCCCGTTTGACCAGGCTGCTGCTGAACCTTAGTCCGGATGATCCTGCAGGAGGAGAGAGGGGATATTAGTGTGTGTGAAGTGGTTTGTGTGAGTGTGCGTGAGAGAGATCCTGAGTGACAGAGAGAACATGACCATCGTGGGAGCAAAACTGTGTATATGTGTCTGTGCGTGTGTGTGCGTGTGTGTGTGTGTGTGTGTGTGTGTGTGTGTGTGTGTGTGTGTGTGTGTGTGTGTGTGTGTGAAGTGGCTGAGGCAGGCTGACATGGCAGAGGGGCCTCACACTTCCTGCTTGGCTGCTCATGCAAGCCTTTTCTTCCTCTTTCCTTTCCTTTTTCTTCCTTTCCTCCCCTTTTTTCCTCTCCTCTCATTTCCTTTTCTCCCTTTTCCTTTCTTTCCTTTCCTTTTGTGTCTGTTTCTTTCCTTACCCCCACACACCTTCCTTCCCTTTTGTCTGCCTCTTTTGCTCACTCCTTCTCTCTCTTATTTCACCATCCCTCCCTCTCTCTCTCTGCTTCTATGCTCAGGGGAAAGGGTTGTCATTGTACCATCGTGTTGAACCACTGAGCTGCAGCCACTTCATACATATGGAGACTGGGGCCTCTTTACTATTCTCTTTTCCACTCCCAGACTCACACACAGGCACACACACACATAAAACACAGAGTATTATATTGCTCTGAGCTCTACCAATAGGCTGTACCTGTTGCTATACGCCCAAACTCAAACAAACATACACAAAGCATGCAGACCGTCGTACCTGTTAATGGAGCTGACGCTGGGAACACTGTCGTTGTCACAAACTCTCTCTGCTAGGAGCCTGTCCCGGATCTCCCAGGCAAACATGGTGGGGTTTTGGCGTTTGTAATCGGCGATTTTGTCGACCACTTTTGGTGTAGCAACCTTTGGTTTGGATCCCCCAATTACCCCAGGGCGGATACTGCCCGTTTCATAGTACCTGCCAATTAAAAGACACTTGCATTGATCATACGGGGAGGAACGAGAGGACAAGTTAATAGAATCATATGGAATATGAAATCTGCAAATTCTGTTTTTAGTTCGTTTTTTTATGCATACAGCTCCTTATTAAAATGTGCCAAATCCAAACCTGAAAAAAAACTTTAATTAAAAAAACATAAAAGAGAAACAAGGCCGAGTTTAGTTGGGTTAAAGTACTTAATCAAGATTGTGCCGCCGCATCTGAAAATATTTCAGTTCAAGTTTCCATCCAAATAAGAATCTGAACATGCTTTTTTTTAAAAGCATGAGGTTGGTGCTCTTCTATACTTTCCTCATTTTCTCAAATATACATCAACAGGTGTGGAGTCAGATCTCGAGGCTCTTCACAGCACGAGGACAGTGAATAAACTAACACAGAGCCCAACAGTGTGGCTTTTTTTCTGTGTTTTTAACAGCGAATGGACAACAATGTAGGTCAGTGGCAGAGAGGAATAAGATACAAATGTGAAGGATTTTTTTAAAATAAATTTCTCGTATCGGTGTCCTTATCCTTTAACTCCTCTTCTTTCACCTATTGAAGCTGAAAAGTGGCCAGGTAATTTCTGTGACAGAATCAAATATGCTGAAATAATTATTGGGAGTTCTGTTTCACTGCTAAATCGAGTAGAAGGGGAATCTAGACTCCAAAGAACCCAGATATAACATAAAGCAGCTTTCTGCTTTACTGCCCCTCTACTTCACCTCTCTTGGTGGTGGTTTGAACATTGCTCCACTTGGACTCAGCTATTTTCCCTTCAAGCTCTCCAACAGAGGAATGACCTTCCCTCCTGTGGTCAGGACTTATTTCTGGATTACACACCAAACATTGGACGTGCTCCTCCTGTCTAAGGTCTTTTTTCCACTCACGATAGACAGCTAACCCCCCCCCCCCCCCCCCCCCCGAGTCTGTCATGTTGCCATGTCAATTAAAATAGTTTTTGTAGCCTGTAAATCTTCTTAGTGTCCAAATTTTTTGATCACTTGTGGTTCTTGTCCTAATTTGCTTAATTTGAGGTATGAAATGGGTGTGATTATTTGCTAATCCTCCATCAGCTGCATCTTTTTTTTTTAATTGAATTTGAATTTCAAACAGAACTTTTTATTTGGGTAATTCTGACAATTGAAACTCCGTGTTGGTTTGGGCTGATCTTTTGATGTGGCGAGGAATCACATCGCATAAAGCAGGGAAGATCGCAAAAACAGCTTCAGTGCCCATGCGCTGCATGGACTTATGAATATTGCATTGCTCAGAATGCAATGAATGTTTGGCCCAAAGGTGGCTCATATCTGCCCACATGTGAATTCAGTCACAGTTCTCCTTAAAATGAGCCTGATGCCAGTTGTGTCATAACTTTTGGGATATTTTTGGCCACATAATACTTTCTAGGGATGTACCTGCCCAACAGCTGTGGAAAGTACCCCAGATGAGGTCCAAATGTGTCTGCTATATAGGCTTAAAATCCTCTTTAACCAAAAAGGTTCTGTATTAAATCGAAATATTGCCGTGGAAATATTTCCTCTTGAAAGCACCTTGAAGATTTAATGATTGCACTGTGTATTTATAATCTGTGTGTGGATAGAGTTTGTATCAAAGACTTTGTATTTATTCACACCGGTCAGATAATGCTGGTCAAATATACTGCAAATTCGAGGGAATCTTTCTGTATATTTGATCCTTTCTTTTAGTTTTCTTTATTTCTGTTTTATTTTGTATCTTTGACTGATTTGCTCAGCTCCTTCTCGCAAACAGAGACTCTGCTCTCGTTGGGATACACCTTGTTAAATCAAGGCGTGCTAAAACCCTCACTGCCAGTTACATAATGTTGCCGATTTCGCTGCAGATGTCAGAGTCAGCTGAAAGGCTAAATGCAATAAGCTCAAACACCTGTCACGCAACATTTTTAGGGCCTGACTCGTCCCGCGATCGGCTTCTGTTCTCTTAAGCAATTTCACGTTATTACGCAGATGCAGGAAGAGGATGGCACCGACACACACAGATGTGCACACGGGACGCACTCACACAACCGTTTCATGTCCACCATGGCTATGTCATGAATGTATTTGCATGCAGAAGGGGCATGGGGGGGACAGGGGGTGGGAGGACAGCAAATGCGCTACACAGCTTGCAGAAAAAAGGGGGGATGCTGTGTGTGGATGCAAGCTGTCAGTCAGTCTTAAACCTGCTGCTGCTCTCCTCTCGCCCTCTCTCTCTCCACTGTACGGTAGAGTAATCCTTTCCGTGAAGATGCGAGTTCCTGTAAATGTGCACTTCCTTGTCTTTCTTTCTGTGTGTGTGTGTGGGGGGGGGGGGGGGGGTGAGTGTGTGTGTTCCACATTTTTGACTATTCACGGCTGGAGTATAAACACAGCTAAAGGAAAAACAATCTATTTTCAAATGGAAAACTATTTAAATTATTCACAGCTGAATCATTGGTGAATAAATGAGCGTAGTTATTGATATCTGCACAACGATGAGCCAATACACACACACACACACACACACAAACACACACAGGGTGGTAGAGTTGGTGTTTTTGTTCTGCTGGCACCAGAGAGAGAGGAGAGGATAAAACAACCCTCCCTCCCTCCTTCCATCCCTCGATCCCCTCCCCTCCTCCCCCCTCATGGTAACGCTTCAGTGAGTTGAACGGCCAGGAAAGGGGAGAGAGAGAGAGAGAGAGAAAGAGAGAGATAGAGAGAGAAAGACGGAAAGAGAGAGACGGAGAAAGAGAGGCATGGGAGAACAATGAGCAGCACATTTTTTGATATAGCTGAGGGTCGCTGTAGCTAATCCTTCCCCTCCGTCCTCACAAATGGTCTCTCTGTCTCTCATTCGTTTTTCTTTTTCCTGCACTCGTCTTCTTTAACACGCCTTTTCCCTTTTGATTGTGTCCCTTGTTCATGTCTTTCTCCCATTCTCCATCTCCCTCTGTCTTTTTTTGGTGCAGAAATATGGTGCCACTTTCATTTTGATGCTAATTCCAAAAAGTGATGAATCTTTTCCCTTTTGTCCCCCTTTCTTCTCTGAGGGATGGAACGAACAGGGATTTACTCTTGAATTTAGCTTTGAAAAAGGCAGAGGGAGAGACAGAAAGAGAGAGAAAAGGGGGAGTGAGGAGAGACACAGAAATATAGGGGGGGGGGGGACAAAAAAAATACAGGATATAAGGAGAGGGGAGAGGAAGGTGAAAAGCAAGAAAAGAGCAGAGAACCGTGTGAGAGAAGTAAGAAGCAGAGCGAAAATGGAGGCACTTTGGAAAACGCAGCTTGTGCATGTGGAGGAAACTGAAGAACACAGCAGAACTGACACCAAAGGAGTCAGTATGACCTTACAGGAGCTTCAGTCTGACACATGCTGAACCAGCCTGTGTGTGTTCTTTTCACCTGATGGAAAAAAAACTAACCAGAAAAACACAAATAAATCCAACAAGTAAAGGTGAAGATACTTGGTCTTCCACTGCATCGTTTAAAGGTTAACTTATTGTGAAAAGGGATCCTTTAAAGTACTGAATGAGGAGGTTGATGTGTTTTGATCACACACACGAGTGTAGGTGCTGGTCGGCTTCTTACCTGCCCAGTATCTTGCTGACACATCCATGACTGACTCGTAGCTGGCGTGAGATGTCGCACGGCCGAACCCCCTGATGGGCAAGTTCTACTATTCGCTGGCGAACTACATCTGGGAGGGGTCTGCCATTTACGAACACACCTCCAAGCTGGTTCACGCCACCATGTCCTAGAAGAGAATGAGAATTTGAGATGGGCAAGAAGCCAATGAGGAACAACAGAAAGAAATGCATGAAAAATTGCACTGAAATCAAAGATAACCTTGAAATCTAACTCGATATGCAACCAAAAAAAAAAGGACTCAGTGGAAATTAATTACAAAATCCTCTCATTTCCTCTGATTACATTCTTGATACATGGCAGACAGTTGGATAGGCAAGAGTCAAAGATCTTGATGTAACTTTTTCAACACAATCAAACATACAAATTGATCCATTATCCTTATATTCGCATATCAAAGACTGACCAAGACTTGGTTCAAGTTAAAGGTCAAAACAATATCAGACAGAAGAACACAAAAACTTAACAGCTTCACTGTATAAAGTAGCAGCAAAAACCAGCTTGTTTAAGGGCATTTCAGACAATCTTTACACCTCATATCAGCACTAAGGTAGTCTAGTCTGCAGCACAGCAGTTAGAGGCTACTTCCTCTATTTTGGGAAAAGGTCAATTGATTGGTTCGTATATAGTGCTTTTCCATTCTACTTAAACACTCGATGAGCTTTATTTTAATAACATCACTTCTCATTCAGTAAATTGATGCTGGATCTGTGCCATTAACAGCTTGTTTCTGTACATTTACATTTGTTTGCCTGAGAAATAGTTACTTCAGCAACACTTTCTAGGCTGCAGTCCCACAGCTGTTGGCCCTTGGCTTAGCTGGCTTAGCTTAGTTAATTTACTATCTCAAATACATCTGTTTTCTCTCCCGCCTGTGATTTATCCTGCTCAGCATAATAATACTATTCCAAAGTGCAAACTTTGCCCAATTTCACCAGGGGCAGGCTAAGCAAAGATTTTGAGTAAATGAAGGGATTTTAATTAATTATTGACCAAGGCCTTGCCTTGGCCCCTTAGCGAAAGACACCGCTAATATTCCCTCTGAGGGATGAAGGGATGAAAGTACAAGGAAATGAATGAAAGACAGCAAAAGTAGAATAGAAGAAAAGACTAGCTGAACCTTTGCATAATTGAATAAACTTCTTCTGTATCCATAAGTCACAGAAAACCACAGCCGTCTATTAGAAAGTTGCATAAACAGATTTAAACAGCAGCCACAACTGACAAGGGCAAAACTGCAAAGGAGAGTAATTTATATATATGCACATGATCTGTGTCCATCTAGTTTCTTTCAGCTCTCCTATAGTAGAAAATATCCAAGCTTCTACTGACTGGAAATACATTTTGAGCAGGTCAGCAGCATATCACAGAAGATGCACTTAAACAGACTACACCATTTATACATTTGTAAACACCACGCTGTGAGACCCCGTGAGCCGGGCCAGGTCAGAATCCTGGAATTTGGGGTAAATGATTAAACTGCATCCACCAACAGAAACTTTCCCCAGGTTTCTTAAACATATGTGTGTGTGTGTGTGTGTGTGTGTGTGTGTGTGTGTGTGTGTGTGTGTGTGTGTGTGTGTGTGTGTGTGTGTGTGTGTGTGTGTTTCCCTCCAAAGGCAAAGTTTAAATGAAATAGAAAAAAAATTTCAACCATTTAATCCACTGGCTTTTGTATTACCATAGTGATTGCGTCTTTAGGGGAAACACACACACAGACACACACTCTCCCACACACACTAATCCTAGCTGTGGGGGTAATAGATTTTAAACACATTACCCCAGCAGGGATACCCCCTAAAACACCGTGCTGTCCCCTGAACCTGTCCCCCTGTCCTCAACTTCTCTCCATCAGCATAAAATAAAGAAAGACACACACACACACACACACACGCACTTTCGCAGCTTTCTCCAGCATAAATATAAATAGGTCAATACAGGAGAGATAAATACAAAAATGTGAAGAGTGGAGAGTCTCATTCTGTGAAATCAAACAAAGCTATTTCCAAATGGCTAACGTGGACGGCGACTCGCTTCCTTACTGCTTTATTTTTTTTTCAGATAGAAGAAGTCTCATTATGCAGACGTCTGCTGCAGAGCACAATTTGAAAAGCAATCGCTCTTTATGAAAGACAGGAAAACGCAGGCAGAGTAATATGACCCTGTGAGCTGGGCTCAGCCACAGCTCAGAGACAAGCAGCATGAACTTTACCATCAGCTGTGTTTAATCGATTTGTTATTTACTTTTAAACCTGTTCAATCAAAGAAGTCATTCACCCAATTAGCGCTTATGTATTGTCATTTTTCATATTTCCGCTCTACACGTTTAGTGGATTCATCGGAGGAAGTACTGCAAAGCTTCTGTAGACTGTTTGCTTCGTATAGCATCAGATGTGTTACTATCCTGGGTTTGGATGTCCTAAATTTATAACAAACTGGAAGGACGGAGTTCGGAAGACTTCACAGAGATTTGAATGATGTACTGTAGACGCTACTGAGTCACACTTCATCAAAATGTCAGAGCTTTTGGGAAATTTACTGTAGAACAGAGACTAAAGGTCCCTGTCTGCTCTAACTCTATGAATAAGAAATGTTAAATCTCACCCCTTTTTATTAACTTAACAATGGATTTGCAAATCATTCAGTGCTGAGGTACCATGTTTTTTTTTATGTTCTGTATGCAAAAGGTTTCTTCGTGCTTTCATTATATTTCAGATGGCTAATAATACAGTAATGTTACGTTGAGATATAGCAGTGGCTGAATGAAGAGGACCATTCACCTGAAATAAGAAACGTGTTTTATCCTTGTGATAAGCTCTTCATGAGTTCTTGATGTCTATTATCTATTTTATTTTCCAAAATAAGAATTTGTACCTCACAACTGTTCAGTGTGCTCTGTTTTATTTCCCATTAAGGACATTTCTGGCTTTCAAAGGCTTTTTTCATACTAACGGGTACTGTGAACTTATTGCTCTTGAAAGCATACACAGCAACGAGTCAAATGGAACTAGATTTATTTAATTAAAACATCCAAAATCACAATTTACAAATTTGCTCCGGTGGGCTACATAACTTGAACAACATCATAGCCCCCTTTATCACCCTTAATTCCTCCAGTAAACTTCCCAACCATATGTTTTGTAAAACATGTGAACAGATTTTATGTATTTATCAGAAAATTCATAATCAGAATTTAAGTAGAAGAGACGAGCCTGCTCATAGTCATTCATAGGCAGTCAGTTGACCCTCCTGGAGCCTACAGGGCACCCCTGACCCTACTGTTTTTGTAATAAGGGATCAATTTGTTGATCTACTAAGACTTTACTGGGAATACTCACTGCCCAGTCCTGTACAGCATTCGCAGAGACATCTCAAACACGTACAGTTTCAGATCTTCCTTAAAGCAAGAAAGAGTCAGCTGACCTCCACTGGAGAAAGTCAGCTCTCTGACTCTTTTTTGACATTCTGTGAATACCTTATAAGGTTGTCTAAATGTGTAAATGCATTTCTCCTCCTCCTCTCTTTATTATTATTTCCTATAACCTCTCAAGGAATAAAAGAAGGTTTTTTTCTAGAATGGTTTATAGAAGCCTACTGCGCTACTTCCTCCTGACCAAAGGTATCTGCAGAGAAGACGCTCCCTCGCTCTCGCTCTCCCTCCCTCCCCCTTCCTCAGATAAGAGTAAATGAAATGGTTCCTTTCACCCTTCCTATCTGGGCCAGGGCATGAAATACGCCTTGCTTTGTAAAGAGATGGAGAGGAATGACTTGTGACCTACAAAAACCTCCCGATAACTATTTATTCACTTATCTGTGTATTTACTGTTGGTATTAGGCGTTCAGACTCTCACCATTCTTGGGGTAGGCTGTGTGGATTATGTGTTTGAAATTTATTTTTCTAAGCCCATAAATACTGATAGGGAGAAACGCAAATCTATAAAAGCATTTGTTTATCGGCCTCAGTAGCGTAATTCTCTGAATACGCTGTACAAGTTCTCATTTCAGAGGGTTATATGCCATGTTTAGGCATCAGGCTGGAGAGGTGAACGGTGCTAGCCCAGAGCAAGGCCGAGTAAGAGAACTCGGAAGTTTCTCCTAATTTTAGAAGAAATGATTTCCTTTCTTGTCCTTAAAACTAATTACAGAAGAAACCCGGGCTGATGTTCCCACAGCTGGGTGGGTTTACTGACAGATGCCAGTAATTCATCCCTCTGACCAAGCAAATTAACCACTTGCTCACAGAAATTCAATCAGCAGCTCAGGAGACTTTGTTGCAGAATGAAGATTTTGCCAAATTACTAGCCTTGGCTTTTAAATATCTTTCTACTGAACCTCTGAAGTCTCCAGAGGTGGTGGTAGTGTGGGGGTGTTGGCAGAGACAGCAGCTTCATTTTCACCCTGCCAGGGGACCAGCGGTCATTATGCATCCCTCTTGTATTTTATTTATTTACCCTTTATAGGAGCTGCCTTAAGAACCCAGCGCCACCTTAAACGTTTGATTGATTCACTGTTTCCGGGAGGGGGAAATACAAAGATAAAGCAGAATATATTCGCGCTCCCCCATCCAGAAAATAAGGTCCATTAGGCTCTCTGTCTCTCTCTTCCAGCCACATTCCTCAGTGTCTCTCTTACTCTCTCTCTTTCCCTCTGTCCACATAGCTCTCTCTCTCATCTCTCATCTGGGCCGTCACGGCCTGACGACTCAAAAATAAAGCAAAAGAGAAATCGCGACAAAACGCCACCGGTCCCCTCTCTCTTTTCTCCGCTCCCTGTCTTAGAGGGGGAAGAAAGGAAGAAAAAAAACAACTAGAAATTACTTTAGGCCGAAAACCTGTTTGGAAAGTCGCCTGCGAGAATACAGATGAAGCAAATTTCCTTGAGCAAACAGTGGATAGATCGGTGAGATGTGCCAGGCGGGCGTTTTGGACGTATAGTGCTATTTTGTATTTTCTTTACGTGAACAGAGGGATAATTAATATTTGGTGGAAGAATCGAGGCTCAAAGAAACTCACAGAGGAAAAAGTCCCCCAAAACTAAATAATTTAAAGTAAACTTCATATTTGCAGCGGACACTGATTATGACGATGGCGTCTGAGTCGATCTGTTGTATTAAGATTAATCCATTTTTTCCACATTTCTTTGCTGTTGTTCCGGCTCAGTGTAGCTCTACATTAGAAAGTCAGATCTATATTTTCTTTACGCTATAACTCGCGAGTCTCTACGGTAGGCCACGGCCTCGCCTACTTAATATTCAGCATGCCTCTATTACCATTACAATGCGTGATTATGAAATTCAACTCATTACCATCACAATTACCTGGTATAGATATTTTAAATATCCCTATTTTATGGTGTTGCTCGTGGTAGAAATAACTCTTTAAAGTTAGTGAGTGCTCAGGCTTGTTATGAGCCACATATGTGGGCTATTCACGTTTCAATCATCGTTATAAAAGTGTGTAAGGCAAATGATTGTAGGGAATGAGATTTTAAGCAAAAATAATAGCAAGAAAAATAATATTAATTATAAGTGTCAGCCGTGTAGGTGAAAAACCTCCGATTTTTGTCAAATAAAATATTTGGGAAAGGCTTTTGGGACGAACACGCACTTGTTACGCCCTCACAATAACACATGAAACTTTAGGATCGTGTGTTATTGCCTCTGCTTTAAATTTAAAAGTCTGTGGCCGTATGCTTCACAGACTTCCTGATGAGGTGAAGTACACCTACACACCCGTTTGCACGCACACACGCACACCAACACTGGCATGGAGCGCACATCCAAACTCTCCCAACAACATTTCCACGCGTCACAGTCGATTCCTCCCGACCTCTCTCTCTCTCTACCTTTGACATTTTTAGGTGTAATCGTTTTAAAGCGTCTCCGCGCTTTGACATATATAGCTTTAGCCCCGCCGCTGCCATCAGCACCGCGGATCATTGGCTTTGCTGAAACGGCAGGGAAGAGGAAACGTGATTCGTTCTAGCTTTTGGATACGTGTGTGCAGCACTTTTTTTCTCCTTCTTCTTCTTCTTTTCTTTTCTTTTTTTAAATCCCACAGAGCAACACACCGTGGGAAACTATGTCAGTCACATAACACGGCTTCTCTCCGGGACTAAAGTGCAATATAACGCATAATCTATTAGCCACACGCTGAAACGCTTGTAGGACGCTTTATTTGACTTTTGAGTGTAAAGAGAAAACACAACATGTACTGCCACCGTGCAGCCTGCTGATTTAGGGGGTGACATTTTTTATGCAAATTTGCAAAAAAAACCAAACGAATTTAACAGTTTAAACGTCTTTTTGAGCATCAGCCTTCAGTCTTTACTGCCTAACACTCTAAATACAAAACACTGCAGTAGTTTCAGTGCACACTGTAATAAACCTGACATTTTGCTTATAATTACAGCAGAGGTTTTGTGCTCAAATTCAGAATGATTAATATTAGCAGAAGACTTTCTTCTTTTTTTGTTATTATCACTGTTTGACTCTTTCTTCATAAATACGCACAGGTGCGCAGCAGCACATTTTTGGAGAGGGGAAAATGAACCGAAAAAACAAAGCAGGCTCCGCCATGTCACGACTGAGTGACCAAAAGTTGATCCCCCTCCTTCTGCACAGCCTTCCCCTGCATATATGTGTGTGTGTGTGTATATATATATATATATATATATATATATATATATATATATATATATATATATATATATATATATATATATATATATATATATACACACAGCTACTCTGTTGAAGTGTCCTCAAGCCTCAAGCAAGACACTGAGCTACATAAAACTGTGTCCTGCTGTGTGGTAAAAACGAGGGCTTAGTTTTTGTAGGTACTCGCATAAAATCTCAAAATCTCCTGGATCCGTGTGTGTGTGTGTGTGTGTGTGTGTGTGTGTGTGTGTGTGTGTGTGTGTGTGTGTGTGTGTGTGTGTGTGTGTGTGAAGTGCAGTCTAACCTGGTTATGTGCAGAAACACTGCGGTTACTGTTTGTGGATCAGGTTCAGCTTTTAGTCATGCTTTGTTACCCCAGTCTCTCTCTCTCTCTCTCTCTCTCTCTCCCACTCTCTCCCATTCTCTCTCTTTCCCTCTCCCCGACCCTCTCTGACCCCTGAACTTCTTCGCTTCAAAAGAGGGAAGCACAGCAAACCATCTCCCACAAAACATCAAATCCGACACAATGTGCGCAACCTGCATTTCATCACACGATTCACAAATCCCCTCAGCTCCTCATTCTACCCAAAACTCATGTCGATTTACACTTACTTGACATTTTAATATGCACATTTATGAAAAATGATCCAGCTTTAAATTGTAAGAAACAATTGGTAAGGTAAGTAATACAAAAAAATGTATAATTTCATAAGATATAAGATTTGTAAATGTTTTCTGTCCATATTTAAAGACTGAGAAAATATCCACATTGTAAAGTCACTTATAATTGATTTTTTCAAATAATAATAAGAAAGAATAACAAGCAGCCTAAAGATACGCGTGCGCAACATATTTGTAAAGTACTTTCAAACAATCCAATATTAAACACTTTTTGTATTTGAAAAAGAAAATGCCTAAAATGTTTGTTTTGTTTTGTTTTTTGAGTTCTCCGAAATCGGGAGCTCCTATTTAAATTAAATAAAACAAAACAAAAAAACACGTTTTCATATGTTTTTGTATATATTCTTACAAATAAATCGACATTTCAATTCTTCGAATTATGATTTTTATTTTTATTTTTTTATTTTTTTTTTACTCTTTGCTGTTATTGTTGCACATGCACGCAGAGCTGTCGGTCTGGGAGACAGTTCAGTTCAGGGCAGATGCAGATGAAGGAAATTATAAACGCATACACTTACTGTGCATTGCCGCAAACGGGTCGTGCTTACAGTGAATCTCCATCGGAAAGATGGGGCTGGAGGGCCCCAGCGAGCTATTACGAGTCTTTAAAAAAATGCCAACGGACTCCTCGCTTCAGTCGGCCAATATTACTGAAAGACCGTGACCTCCAATGAATGAAAAGCGCCTGTTTCCCTTTAAAAGAGGGAACTTTTTTCTTCTTCTTGATTAAAAAATAAAATACGATGCTGGCAAGGCGACACTTTGTGATAAACTGGTACAACGATATTAAAACATCGAAAATGGAGGATTTGCAGTTGGATGGGGAAGAAAGAACCGGCCTCAAAAATATGAATCAAAGATGGGCCCCCTCCTCATGGGGATGGGACACAACAGCGGGTCTATTCTGGCGTCTCCTAAACCAGAGGAGGGAGACGACGGCGTAAGCTTTCATTCCTTCAGCTTCTCATTATCACCAAGTTGCACCAGTCCCGGGTCGTAAAAATATTGAGGTAATGTTAAAAGTTTTGCCAAAAAATAAAAAATAAATACGCAAAATAAACAAAGTAGCCTTCCCTCCTTTCTCTCCTTCTCGGTCCGCTGGCCGTGACCCCTGAACTGAGACTAACCCGGCGGAGGCTGAACTTTCTCCTCTCAGTCTGTTCAGAAATATTTAAAAAGACAAACATTAAAAAGAGCTTTTAAAAGACAAAAATATTCGTTACAGATCCACTCGCGGCTGTATTTTGTCCCAAGTTCTTTTTTGCACATTGCTTCTTGCGATAAGTCGTCCTCGGTTGCTTCTACTGGAAAACTCGGTTATCTCCCATCAACATAAAAAACCATGAAAGACAGCGGATAAGTGCTCACATCTTGAAGATTCACATCCCCCCAAAAAGAAAAGTAAAATACAGAAAAAGTGCACAGGAGGAGGGTGTGGGGGGACGCGCTCTCCCTCTTTCTCAACAGAAGGTACTGAAGATGACTTGATATCTGTTGCCTTGTTTGAAGGAACGAAAGGCAGCACTCAGCCCTCGGTCACTCTTTCTCCTTCCTCCTCCTTGCTGACCAGGAACCCTGCACAAACGAAGATGCGGGCTTGTGCGTGAGTTTTGATTTCTTTCGCGCCGGAGAAGAAAAACAGTTCTCTCCGAAATTTAAGGGAAAAAAAGATCTACTTTTCTCCGCGCTCAAAGCACAAAAAACGCCACAGACTGCGATTCAAGTCTGTACATAAACGGGCTTCTTTAACTATACAATAGAAAGCTGCCTGCGCCCAGCATCCGCGGTGGCGCACGGCGAGTTTCAGGACCTGGTCTCTTGCGGACAGCGCCCGCGCTCCCAACCCCCTGGAACCCTAACCTACACGCGCCGGCCAGCTGCCCGTCACTCACAGGGAATCTGGCCAATCACAGCGTGAGCGCGAGCCACACGTCACCGCCAGCCCCAGATAGAATCGGGCGGGGGAGGGTGGCGATTGGCTCGAGCGAATCCCGTAGACCAATGACGCCCCGCAGATTTACGCGTCAGCCAATGGTGAGGCTCAGCGAAGGGACGCCCGGCTCGGGGAGTAGATGATCATATGTTTAATTTCAATTAACGAAGTAAAAAAAACCTAATGCCTTTATACCCATTTGCGCTCAATTTATTCATGTCAATATTAAATGGCTAATTAATTGAGTATTACTAAAAATGAGGCTTAGTTGCAGCAGGCTTTTATAAATGAAGGGATGCTGAAGAACTTAAATAGCTAGTGTCCATCTTTCTGTTGCATGAGTAACTGTAGCTGTAAGTGGACAAAAGTAGATTTCATAGGCCCACAGCCTTTCTGGGAAACGCGTTTGAGTAAAAAATAAAAAATAAAAAAATAAAAAACTAAAATAAATAAAATCTTTATATTCACGTAAGCACAGGTCTACCAAAGTCAGAGTGTTTTTGAAAACAACTGGCCCTGCATACTTTCTCTGTTTCCTCCCTCTTCCTTCAGCACAATGCTATAAATCTTTAGCTAGGGGGACAACTGGGAGAAAACATATGAAACATGCATTCCCACTCATTACCTAATTGATCGCGGATCCAAACGGATGTCGGTTTTTACGAAAAGCAATTCGCGAGCTGCGCGTTTACTCACCAAACTACAAGAGGGGATTCAATACGCACTCGTCCCACCTGATTTGAGAGGGCATATCGAAGCCTCGCTCCGGTAATATTAACCAAGCAAATAGCCTAAAGCATGAGCCAAATTAAAAAAGTGTTATTTCCCTTCTTCCTGTGTCTAGACATTTAATCGTTTTGGTGCATATGTGCCGCATGCACATAAACCCCTCTGATTAGATATATTTGTACAGTCATTCACAGACACTTAAACAGGAGGCAGAATCGCACAAGTCATTTCTGCCCGTCTAACAGCATCACTAAGCATGCGGCTTTTGTTACAATCTGTCAAGTCAGTGTCACAATGGAGACCTAAACAACAACCACAACAGTCTTTAGGTTATTCTGCCTACCTGTCAAGCTTATCCTCAAAAGACCTACGAGCTCGATGTACCTCAAGGCAATGCACAGTTATGGAAAAGGTCAGTTTGTGATATGATTGAGTCTATTTAATTTTTTAGATTAGCAGATTTCTTGATTTGCAGTTGTTAGCGTCTTTCCTCTGCTCCTCTCATGATCTGCACTTCTGCTCATTTTAAAGCGCGCATCAGCCCAGAGAGCTCATGTAAACTCAAGTACAGCATAACTAGAAAATAAAAAGTTATCCCTAAAATGAAAAATAACACATTTTGACGCTGTTTCAGAAATCTTTCTGAAAAACTGGAAGCTTGGAGGCTTTGGGGTTTTGCTTTCTGGTTAGACTGGCTCCTCTGTATGGGATGTTTGCGGAACTAACCACGAGGGGGCGTTCAACCTTGGGCAACACCCCCTTACGCGCATGCAGGTGCACACACATACACACGAAGACAAGACGTGGCCTACAGGAACTTTACCATGAACATACCTTAAGTTAAGTCCTCCAAGTAGACCAGTGAAGGCCTAGAAGGACCAAAATATCTCCTAAAACAGGAAGAACAATAATCCCAGCACGGGATTACTGCATATCAAACATTTTCTTTCTTTCTATTCTTTTTTGTCTGTTTCACTAACCCAGACATCCAAAACACAAAATACGTTTTCATGAATCTCCATTGATTCCACGTCTCTGTTCTTTAATCCACTGAAAGTAGACCCTGTTTTCAGGATCCACGCTAATCCTCATTCATATTTCACATCTCTTTGCTGAGTATTCATCAGTTATGAGGCCTCGTGGAAAAACACGACAGACAGCAGACGAGCCTCATTCTGTTTTTAGCCTTGCATTTTTCTTAACATTAAAATAGAAAAAAAATTAAAACACAAAGAAGTAGTAGTAATATTTTTAATTTTGATATTTAGATTTGCCACCTACACCTCAGGCCTGAATTTAGGCCACAAGACGAAACAAAATGTCGAAAAGCAGGGGACCGCTGATAATACTGAAAATTCTCTGAAGTGGGACCAAGAGTGGAAAAAAAAATCTCCTGGCCTCGTGACGTTTAAAATAGGCCTAAATGAACCTAGTTTTAAAATATGACAATATCTCATTTTACTTTCTATATAAATATAAACTACTAGTAGTAAATTCGTAATATATATTGTATTGGCGGAGCAGGTTATTTTGCTATCTTGGAGGGGTCTCCAAACAAAGACTCAAAAACAAAACCTGCCATATGATACTTTACGTATTTCTGTCACTGAATCCGTTCTCCTTCTGCACCCAGTCTGTTTTTATTTACTGAGATATAGACACGAGCGCTTCTCTCCCCACAGAAGTAAATTACAGCCGTCGCTCTTGTCTCTCCGATTTGCAAATTAAATACATAAGCAATTAAAAAATCCAAACACAATCAATCATGTATACAAATTGTTGTTGCTTTAGGGTTTGAAATTTGGAGAAAACTTCAATCAGGGTAGGACGACTTTAATCCGGGGATCCAAATCCATTACCATATTTCATTACCTCTCCACTGCTGGAAACGGGAGGATGGGAGGGTGGTAGTGGTGGAGGAGGAAGAAGAAGAGGAGGAGAAGGATGAAGGGTTTGTAGACTTTTTTTAAACGTTAGTAAGAATGTGGTGGAGTTGTGCTAATCATTTGGAGGCAAATTGAACCCACTGTTGTTGTTTAGGAGTTCCCCCCTTTCACTCCTGCTCTCCCCTTTTCCCTCTATCCGCCAAGAAGGCTTCGGCTGTTTTGCTTTTTTACGCCCGAGCCTCAAAACGAAAAAGCAATGAAAAATTAATAGCGCATGTTAACTCCACCAGCTCGTTTATTACACGCCCGCTGACTGTAAACATAATGAGAAAGCTCCCGTATCTCTTCTTAAGTTTTCATTTGCTTATAAAATATAAAAGTCATAACTAATAAATAAAATATATGGACTAGAGAGTGAACCGTCTTGGACTTCCCGGGGTGGAACTCGACCGTGTGCCAAGCAGGTAAATCGCTGAGACTGCTTGTCCCACCCACAGGCCCGATCAGATGGTCCTATTTGTAATCATTTGGCTCTTTCATAATGCAAGTAAAGACCAGTCTGTCATCTGCCAGGTGGAATAGAAAGGCCTCATGGCCGTATATCAGCCTAGTTTCTCTACTATGATGGGGCACTTGAGGTCAAAGCTAAAGCAGGCTACGCCATGTGAGGTCATGGTTGTCTTTCTCCCTCCCCTCCCCTGCCTCACTTCTTTCTCTCTTCCATTTTCATGGTATCGGTTGTGCATCACATAGTGTACTCTGCACAGTTTAGTGAGCGTTTTGGTCAACAACTTTTATACGGTGGCGTGTCAGCTTTGACTTTTGGAAAACACAAATCCTGTAGCTGAAGCTTGAATGGTCAGAGTAGTGCAGAGCAGTTCACTGGGTTTCCGAGGCGCCTGCATAAAAACAGGCTGGTAGAGAATGACGCAGAAGAATATACGCAGAGAAACGATATCACTGAGTGGGTCGTATTACTCTCAATACACCTGTATTTTACTGTGGACAGAAGACAGGCCAAGGGGAGCTAACATCATATACGAGTGTTGAAAATGTCTTATAAGACAGATAAATGCCTTGCGTGTTGTTGTTGTTGTTGTTGTTGTTGTTTTAATAATAATTCACAGAAATAACAGCCAAGCTAAATGGAAAGAATCGAGCTTTTCTCTTTCACGCACTACCAGAAGCTTTTCTAGATTCATGTTCTTCCCCATTGATTCTCCTTTGTACTCCAGGCACGTATCTTAAAGTGAGAGGAAACATGGAGAGGCCGTAGGTACAGGCCCCGGGCCCAGAAGACTTTACACATCAGCATGGGAGGGGCCCTCCTTTAAACTCTGATTTCCTCAGTGGCTAAAAGGCTATCATCCAATTGCTACAAATCCCATCGTTTTCACCGTTTATCAGGGGCTAGGCCCACTCCACAAAAGACTGCAGAGGAGCCCTGGCTTGTCTTACAGAGCAGTGGCATCATCTGTAGAGAAATTTTCAAAGAAGGGTGACTCCAAGATTAAAAAAAAAAATTCTATTTCAAGACAAAGTGCCATGCTCTCAAAAGTCCTCCTTGACGCAATATAGTATAAATGAATGCGCAAAACAGCATTAACTGCAGTCTGAACCTCTATTAAAAATGTTATTCAACAGCTGTCTTAAATCTGTGAGCGTACATTTCAATATTCTTTCTAACAGGCAAAAGGAGGGGTCATGAAAGCAGATGTTGCTTTTCTGGAGGAAAAAAAGCTGCGTGGAGCCCGTTCAAAGAGGCTGATCACCTACCCACAGTTTCTTAATGACAAACGACGTTTTATCAATGCAGACACAGCGGGCAGCAATATGAAATGATGTGATATCCATTGGGTGCCATAACAAGGTCGATGGCCTGATCCATTGCTGTACCAGACCCTGCTGTTTTATGAATAGGCCTATAGGAGATTAACCTGTTGAATAAAATAATGGAGACACGAAGGAAAGAGTCGAGTTCACATCCTTTAGAGATTTGCATTTGACTGAAACGACCAGAGACGCCAACTTCTGTTTAACAAACTAGAAAAACAAATATCTCACATGGCCACCCTCACAAGACGCATTTTACACACATTTGTGAGACGTGGAGATACACAGGGACCACGATCTTGCGCAAATCCACGTTGCCTTTCAGTTCTAATCACCCACTCGGTACTAAGCTAACCCCATCAGGTGATTGACCAACACGTGGAGATGACCTGAAGCTCAATGCCACCCAAACCCAGCAACTTCAGTCACTTTTCCTTCTATGCCAGCAAATGACGAAAATAATAATAAATACAAAATAGCAAATAAACACCAAAACATATCTTTTAAAGAAGCAAAATTATAAACCGACAGCACTCAGGCACATTTTTTTTATCTTCTTTATCTCTTTAAATGAAGCCTAAGGAATTTCTAAAAGACAGCAACACGAAGACTAAAAGTTTCTGCACTTGTCCACAAAAGTCACAAACTTGAGAGAAAACATTGCAAGTAAAGCACGTTTTACACTTCAAAGTTAGCACAAAAGTTTACGGAGTGTTTCATTGCAGAGATCAACTCCAGAAACTTTTGTATAGTTTTTGTAATAGTTTAATAACTTGGAACGGCTTTAAAGCAAGTTTTTTTTTTAAAGAAACGTTTGTAAAAAGCTAAACTTTAACGTCAGTTTAAAAGTTTTGTCGTAAATAAAATTAAAAAGCAAGAAAAGCACAAGTTCACTAGATAAGCAGATGAGTTCTAGCTCTTGATGAGAGCAAAAATATAGCCAGAGTGAGACGGCGCGACCCTACCTGCTCTTCCCAGCCGCAGCGCAGGACTCTTGGGCCCCTGGTCCATGTTACTCGGTTAGAACAGGGGGAGGCGATGGAGGGAGAAAAAAGGAAAAGATCAAAAACTTTTTTCCAGCGTCTCCCTCTCCTCCTCCTCCTCTCTCTCTCTCTCTCTCTCCCTCTCCCTATCTCTCTCCCTTTCTGGGGCAGTTTTCTTCTCTCCCCCTTTCTCCCCCCCCCCCCCCTTTTTTTTGTCCCCTACTTTTGGGGCGACTTGTAGGTTGAAATAATTCGACCCTTCCGCTCCCTATTGCACTCCCTGCAAGTGCTCAGTCAGCTGCAACTAAACGCTTTAGGTGGAAAAAAGGCTTCGGGGGGAAGCGTGAAATGATCACGCCGAGTAAAAGAGCCGCTTTCTCAATGTGCGCTCATGTCCTGTCCTTTTCCTGCACGAGCTTGCACACACAAATTCAATGGGTGTACGCGCTCACGTGCACACATTAACGTGCGCTCCGACGCACGCGCACGGCCCTGCATACATAACATGCAACTTACAACCGCCACCCTTCCCTTCAGGGCCGCGCCCCCTCCCTCGCATCTGTTACCAAGTTCCACTTTACTAAACTTTCCCGCCCACACCCCACTCTCCCTCTCTCTCTTTCTCCCTTTCATGTTAGATTCATTTCCTCTGATACCTCTGATTCATTCCCGGTTGATTGCTATGCAGGTTGATAGGTAACATTACAGCGCCGTGCGTAAAACTAGTGCGCTTTTTTCTTTTTTCCTTTTACTTAGAAATAAGAAAACGTTGGTTCACAGGTGGATTTCTGTTTAGTGTCCTTTCAGTGTCTCCCAAAAGAGTGCTCAAAGGAGTTTCTCCAACTTCTGTCCTCCTCTGCCGGTCTACACCTGTTACGCAGGATGCTCTTTACGCACGGACTCAGAGACTTTGGAGCAGGTGCAATACGTCGAGCTACAACTTCAGCTAACGTCACTGCTCTGCAGTTGGAGCGTACAGTCTTCCTCTGCGTGTATCTCGTGAAAAGAGTTTGTTACAAAATGGATAGTTCTGGTCCTGACGATATAGATCTCCTGATTTAGTGTTCCTTTGTAGGCTTTTCGTGTTATTACGGTCAGGTTTTGCTGTCGCTTTTCGTCAACAAGCCCAAACACGCAAATGCCCCCCCCCCCCCCCCCCCCCCCATAAATTATTATAAATACATTTATTACATTTATTGATACATTTGCAACCTTTAAAATCAAACAGATATTAATCATAAGGCTGTGTAAATAATGACACTTGAAGACCAAAGTACCACTTTGAAGGAGCAATTTTAAAAGAGTTTCGCAGCAGCGTGTTCAGTAAAATTTTCACCAATAAGAGGGCATGAGGTAAAGCCGGAACGAAGGGGTGTCTTATGCAGCAAACAAACGCAATTGAATTATGCTTAAAAGAGGACTGATTCCAGGCGAAAAAACGTGGAAACAGCAGTACAAACGAAAGTGAATTTACTGTAAAAGACAAACACACAACAGTCCTAACTTAAGACTTCACCGCCAGTTCCTGCCGATCGTGACCATAAACAGGAATTAAGATTTAAGAGCGAAATTGAAGCAGTGGGTGTGTCTCTTTACTCGGTGTCTAACTTCTTCTTGCTTTCCTCCAGACATCTGCGGGTCTCAGGGTTCACGCGCAGCCCCGAGACAATTGAGTGAGGAACAAAGCGCGAGACAGCGACCCATTTTGCTCTGCTTGTCGCCTCGCGCTGCAACACTACGACCCTGACCTTCGGCTCGCGCCCACAACATCAAAACATCAACATTAATGTTTCCTGTGTGGTGGCGAGAAAACAAAGAAGGAGGCTCTACTCTGACCTTCAGGCGGGGAAGCAGCCGCAGATAAATCAATTACAGACTTTTATGAGGAAAATATGAATTTATGCCGTGTTGGAATGGACTGTAGGCCACTTATGCGGGGAAAAGTTAGTCAACGGGATCTTTTGAACCCGCCTTTGCACATCGCACAGAGTGATTTGGTTAATAGTGCAGCCTGGTGTTGTCACTTTCCAGGCTAATGATGATTAGGCCTGCACACACTAACGTGGATTCTGTGTTTTGCCTGCAGGGGAAAGCTCTCGAATCCCCGGCAGAACTGTCTCATCCTTATCACTTCATGGACCCCCAAAAGTTGAATCTGTATGCAAGGCCACGGCTGCGGATTATTCACTACATTTCCTAAATGTGTGAGCTCGTGGAGAGAAAAATGTGCAATTATCTGCTATTGGGCTCTTTGAAGAAACCACACTATTGCATTCTGCTTGGTTTTAATTTGTGTGTTTTTCCTTAGTCTTTTCCAGAGACGCACATAAAGATGAAATGCACATCTTGCCACAATTATAATTTCAAACTACAAAACATAAAGCGGACACAGTTTGAGGGAGGGGGTATTTTTAAATCAGATTTGACTGGTAATTAATCTTCACTGTAGTGCAGTGAAATGCAGAAATGTGTAACGATTTTTATTAATCGCTCGAGGCAGTATAATAATAATAATTATTATTATTATTATTATTGTTATTGATGAAGATGATGATGTTAATAACGAGCTATAGACCATAAAAGGAAAAATTACTGTTTACATAGTGTATATGTAAAATACATATATACATCACGCATTTTAAATATATTTATGTAACAATGTGCACATAATTATTTGGGCTTATATGTTGCGTGTATGAAATATTTTACATGCAACAGGTTTTTTTTACATTATTTATTTATTTTGTTATTTTTTATTGTTTGTATTTCAAACATTTAGACAAGAAATAGTTTTTCCTAAATCCCTAAAATCCCATTTTTTAATTAATGAATTTATTTCTTTTTTGCAGTCTTTCATTTGTCTCTCCACTTTTTTTTGTTTTTGTTTTTGTTTTTGTTGTTTTGGCCTGCAGGACCTCTTCAAAGAACTCTCCACAGTTTAGATATTAATCATCACTTGTTTGTTTTTCACCCCGTACTAATTAATGTAATTAATATGAGTGGGGAGTAGCTGGATCGGTGACCCGAGCTCTGACCGAGCGGAACCGGAAAGAATCGCATTAAAGCGCGAGATAGAAGAACTAAAGGGACGATTAGAACAATAAGTAAACACGTAAACACAGGCGGAAATGCTCCTCGTCTCTGTGGGACTTTTGGCTTTCACCAGACCGGTTTAATTTAGTGTAAACTACACGGAAAAGACAAAGGCTTATTGCAGGCCTGCAGTTCTGTGGGGTTTCATTGTGTCAGTGCAAAATTACACATGCATCTGTGTTATCTGTGGAAGTTCACAAGTTGCGTGTTAAAGGTCCCGCCTCCAAAATTTCACTTAGATGCAGGCTATGCAAATTAGATATCGACGTGATTTACTTTTAACTATTAAAAGTAAAGGCAGGGCATTTGGACAATGACAGTTTGATTATGCTGTATTTAAATGGGGATCCAACTATACACAGCTTTTAATCCTATGCCTGGAGCTAATGTGTGCCACTGTAATGCTGGGTTTAATTTATATTTAATAATAATAAATTTGTATATCAGGTGAAGCAATACACTTTACTGCATTTCCCATCAACTGTAGCAGAGAGGAAAGCATCAGAAATAGAAAGTAGTAGCACCTTAAAATATACTCAAGTGTTCATTAAAATATTTTGTCTAACTTCAAAATGAACTACATTTACATTTCAAAAGAAAATTTAACAAAAAACACCCAACTTTACCTGATAATGATGTTTTGTTTGCTACCTAAATGTTATTCTTAAGTCCAAAGCCTCACATTCATATCAACACTGTATTTTTTCATATTTAAAAATGAAAGGGACAGAACTATTTAAAAGCAGAGTATACTCTGGACTTATATCTTATATACTTCTTCATTTTACAATAAAGAAAAAATTAAAAAATTGTGGTTTTCCTGCTTTTATATATTTGTTAATCCTTCCTTAAATTCTGGAGTATTTAGTAACTTTTGTTTTTCAGCAATGTTATATGAATAAGTCTCACTCAGGGTTTCTAACTTGAGTGTGTATTAGGTATGAGTTAAAAAAAATACTCCCTCTCATCCACTTATGTGTTACATTTCTTTACAGTACATCAGAGAAACCTAATACCGACAGCCTTACAAAAAACCCCAAAAACTTACCTCTGGTGCTCATTGTTTTCCTAGAAATACTCAGAGCCACAGTGCTGATTGAGCTTACCTCTATATCCCTGGGATTTAATTCAGAGTGGCACTTCACTGTGGCGACACAAGGTTCCCTTTCTGCGGCCATGGTGCCTGGGTATCGTTGTGGCTATAGAGGCTAGAAAGGGGGCTTAAGGGCTGCAGGGCGGATTGAGAAATGGGACACATTATTTGTCCATGAAACATTATGTGACACAACATGACACCAGGCCATTTGTATGTAAAGGTAAACATTTCAGCGTGACAATTCGACAAGAGCGGACAAGGCTCCTGTCAATGTGGTTTTATACTTGCAGCTGAGAAAGAGGTGTTGTGGCATCGTGTGGTGATGAAGTGTGTATGTGGGACTTTGTGTGTGTGTGTAGAGCTTGTGTTCACAAATTTAATCCCCATAGACACAAGTCACTTGGTCTGGCCTGAAAAGGTGTTGTCAGGCTTGCTCTCTTGTTTTTTTTTTTTCCAATTGAAAGCATGGACAGACTGTTGATCACAGAGCTTCACAAAAACAGTTTCCTCTGGCTGTGCACACAGGCGTGTGTGTGTTTCACCTGTACTTGACATGCATTCAATATGAAAAAAGATCATTGTCAGAGAGTCCTGATAATGCAGGTTAGATTTTAAGCTGCAACCTGAAACAAATAAACCCTGGAGCATCCCGGTGGCATCGCTCTGGATCTCCACTCTTCTTTGTTGGCTTGTTGTCTCTTAATTTAAGAGATAGTTTAGTTGTGAGCCCTGATCAGATGCATTGTACTTTCTGGTGTCAACAGAGTGTCCAGCCACTGTGTTCAGTATTGTAAAACAACTCATTTTAAATGAATTTAGCATCGTATCATGAAGTACTTTAAGTGTCAGGTTTGTCATTTCATCCATATGGCCCAGGCATAATATGAGGTCATTTGTGGCTGATCTGTGTTACAAATTCTATGTCTGAAGAGAGGTTTGGAGATCAAGCTTGCTAAACTTTGTGTAGAACTGAGAAAACAAAGAAATATTCTCTTACATGGTACAAAATTACAAGCAATACCCCGGTGACGAGTTATCATTCCCCTCTGGTTGTGCTTTATCATTTGTTCCTTCCTGCCTGTGAGCTTTGCCACTGATTAGTACATGCTCTACTTGGCATATTAACTCCAGAATCTACTGAATCTCTCTAATACACCACCAGTTTCTTATCCCACAAAGCTATTTGATGCTGCAGTGTCTCTTAGAATTAATGAGAATGTAACACCTGCATTAATGTGACCAAAAAGATCAAACCTTGACTGAGGCGACAGATACGATAGATTACATGCGATGCAGTGAAAAAACCCCCAGTGATGATGGGGCTTATACATTCTGTACATCCAGAATATGTGAATGACTTCAGCACTGAGGGCCCCATATGGGTGACGCACAGGAGCCGTTTTTGTTCAGAAGCGCTGATCCAGGGAGAGCCTTTTTTTTAAGGGAATTCCTTCTGCCCGGCTGCTTCGATACAGACCGGATGGTTGAATTTACATATATACAGTAACAAGAAAGCATGTGGCAACAGTAGAAAGGGAAGCAGACCTCTTTTAGAGAACTGAAACGAGCTGATGCAACCAGTTATGGATGGAGTAAACATCTGAGCAGATGCTGGACGCGTTTTTGAAACACCTTACTATTACTTCTAGATCTCCGCTATTATTTTCCTTTTTCAATACAAATCAGCTCCACAACTGTTTGGCTGCTATATTTAGATTTTTATTTTTTAAAAAACTTCTATAAACATTAAATGTGAAGCAAGAAGGCAAATGCAGAACATTTAAATTTGGAGTGGATGCCCATCATGTTAATTTTTGAGAGAATGAGCGCAGATTAAACTCTTAAACCCCAGTTTAGCTTTTTGGGGCTTGTTTTTGTTTTGTTTTTTTGGTTTACAGTTTGACTTGCACAAAATATCTCTCAAAATTTAAAAAGCTGGGAGACTGTAGGGCTAAAACTGGTCATATTATTTTGAGACACCTTTACTTATCACAAGGCCAGGATTGATTCAAGCTCACCTTCACCTGCTTTTAAAATTAGAGAGCGACATCAGCTCAACAATGAGTCACTAAAGACTGATGCTGTTATTGAACCTGTTCTGACAAAAAATTCTTAACTTGAGCTGCACCAAATAGAAATTAAACACTTCTGTAGGAATCTTATAGTTAGTAGAAAAAAATATGAGGTTTATTAAAAAATACGTTCCTGTTGGAGATACTCCATTGGTGGTATTCCAAACCTGCTGTTGAGAATAAAATATTTTTTGCTTTCTTAAAATATTCTGCTCTCTCTGGCCAACAGCAATATCTATCACAAACAAACTGACATGCATATTTCAAAACCAGTGACATTTTTTTTATTTTTCATTCGGACTTATATAGTTGCCAACCATTGTCCTCACAACTGATTATTAATTGCATGCTTACTCTCAGGTAAGCATAGTCCATGGTTTCTCATAATGCAGTCAGAAGCTAGAGGTCAGATTTTTGCCAGAGAAAGCAAGTGTTCCACTCCATTTTGTACAGGTTCTTCAAATCACAACTGCAGACAAAAAGAACAGAATTGGGGCTTTTTTTGTCATCAGTTACACACTTACAAAACAAAAATGACCATCAGCTGTAGAATATCGCCTTTACACCGGAGCGGCTGACAAGAATCCAGCTTTGATAAAACATTCCGGAGAAAGCTTTTCCAAGTCGTCCGATACCAAATGGAAAGAAGGGGCCGCTATGGAACATACAAACACCACCAAATGAGAGCAATGACATGCTTCTTTTAACTTCTTCTCTTCAATAAAGATCATTCATCAGGCAGAACCATCCCTTCTGGAATGTGTGATTGGAAACGAGGGGACTTTAAATCCCTCTCCCGGACACTCCATCCATCTTCAACACGCCACTGGTCTGGGCACCACTGGCCTGGAGATGAATCGCTGAACCAGATGCCTCCATTCAGCCGATCTCTTCTACCTTCATTTAAAATAATAACAGTAAATACCACCAAATGCGTAGAACCCAAAATCAGGCAGTCACATCACAATTTCACTGGGGCAGTCAGGCATCTCGGACCTGCATCCAATTTAGAGAGATACAGGGAGGCAGAGGAAGCAGAGGGTCCCACGCCCACCCATCTGCACCTCCTAAAAACAAAACAGGTGCACAATATTAAGTATGCACCTGTGTGTATGCACAGGTGTGTGTATGTGTATGTCAGAGGTATACATAGACTAGAAAAGGTGATAGTGTTGTGACATGAGGTATAGACTAACCTTTGGAAGGAAACAATCCAACTCTGTGATGGCCTTTCCTGTGATGACACGCATGGAGAAACCTCAGGAATCAGATGGCATTCACCCTCTGATTCCCTATCATAACGCCATTCTCTCACCACTATTATGATGGCGACATTTATAGCAGGATATACAGAGCTCGTAATTATTCTCATGATATGGAGGAGAGGAAGAGGGAGATGGATGTTAATGTTACACAGCTTGCACAAGAGCCAGGATGGCGTAATTTTGCTGTATTCTACGTGTCATAAATATGACTGATGGCGATACCCAGTCTGTTGAATTACATTTACATATAGATTTACATTCCCATCAACATGTAATAAAGGCACGGGCCTGAAGGTTCATACTAGTCACTCACACATTCATGCTCACACCAAGTGAGCATACCTACATATTCAGAGGATTTACAGCTGGTATTTGGACCTTACTGTAGATGTATACATCAGAGAAATGATGCAGTAAAACAACATATAGGGCCCTGAGGGATGTTTTGTTTGCAGAAACAATATTTTTGGAAGTAGAGCAGCCTGGCTGACTTCAGTGTCAAGTTTGACAATTAAAAGTTTAGCAGAGGAGGTTCGCGTTCATGAATCACAAAGAAAATCCACCTTAAGTACGCAAGACTTGAATACTAACTGTTGATGATGGAGGTCTCTTACTTTGTTGACAGTTTTGGACATTTTGTCTTTGTCAGCAAAAAGCTGGAAGCAAATGAGAGGAAATGGGTAGATTCCCCATTTGGACTTAAACCAAATGAGTATCTCCATTCCCTTGGCTGCCAGCACACTAACAAACTATTTAAACCAGTGGTTTCATATGATGATGCTTAGCAGTTAAAGTAAGAGAGAAAATATTAATGAAGCCTACCTGCGCAAGCAAACAACCTACAAACAACAACAAAAATCTTTTTTTCTTCTAATTCTTAATTGACAGCCTTCTTAAATTATCTTGTGGTACCATGAGGGATTATGACCTTCAGATCTTTTGAGATCAACACATTTTCATTTCATCTTTTCTTCATTGAATCAATGTTGGAATTTTGATAAGAAAATGAATTTCTAGTTGAATTGTTGTAAAAGAAATCCAAATCAATGAAGAATAATCTCCTTTTATATCAGAATAGGCATCACAAGCAGGGGTGCCACCGGGGGGGGTGGGGGGTGGGGCAGAGGGGGCATTGGCCACTGCACCCACACTCTCTCTCTCTCTCTCTCTCACACACACACAATATAAGGCAGGGGAGACTGTCCTATATTGGTAATAATGTAATAATGTTACAGAAACGCTTGAGCCAATCCCTGGACACATCACTGGTGGATCTCAGGGCCAACACAGAAACAGGCAACAGTTCACACTCTAACATGATGTAATATTTATTTGAGAATCATTAAAGCAGTGGACTTCCAGTCAATCAATCATTCAAGACAGATTATTTTGGAATTCAAAGTCTTCTTTGGTTTTCATATAAACCTTTTTTTTTTTTGGTAATATCAACTTTAATAGCAGGCAATTAACCAGGCATATAATTTTTTTCCTTCTCTTTTCATTGCGATATTTTTGAGTAACTTATACAGCATAATAAAACAGGACGTTTTGTTTTTGGTGTGCCACCCCAATATTTTAGTAGACCGCATATGGCCAACCCTTTGAAAACATTTTGGAGGCACCTCTAATCATAAAATGAAAACATAGATAAGGAAAAACAAAACTAAATGTACAAGCAGGACTTGAAAAAACAGTGCATATCTTTGTCTCTATATAATCAATTATAATTCACTATAGTAATTTAGTAAAAAACATTTTACGAAACATTGTTTTTAAAAATTTGCTGCTTTAAATTTTAAATGTTGTGTTTGTAAAATGCTGTATTTTATTATTTTGTCTCTGTCTCTTTTTTGTTTAGTAAATTGCGTTTTTTCGTCGTTCTTTCTAGCTCTAAAAACCCCATAATTACTACCTACAATACTGACACAACACAGGCTTGTCAGTTGTTAGTAATGAAAATAAAAAGACAAAAATACTTATTTTAGGCAAAGGGGAGAAAACGAGCGAAATACAGTCTCAAATAACTATTTATAGAATAAAGGCTCTTCTTCTTGGTATCCTGTAAAAATTACCTGTGTTGGGGAAATCATGACCTTTCAGTGTCCGAGATGCACTTTGTTTCAACACTCATAACAGTCTTCGCATTCGACGTGAAATGTTACGGTCGGCCAACTTATTTTCCTCGGACAAACCCGGAAGTTGTTTGTCTGTCTCCTGTGCTGGAGGCGCAGGAAAAGCAGCTCCAGCCTCCGGTAGCAGTACCTTTCCAGTTTGTTTCCAAAGGTGAGCTCATACACACTGACATTATATATTAAGCACACACAGTGGTGGCCTTGAGTAGGGCTGCCTCAGCTCCTTGTATTTATGTTCTTTCATGTGTGTTTGAGGCTGAAACGCTCCATTGTTTACATCCGAGCAGTTGCTCTGCTGCTTAGAAACACGTGGATGGAGTGGACTGAGACATGTCAACCAGGGACTGCCGATACGCTAAAATAACTTTTAAAAGCCCAAAAAAAGCTTAGCGAAAATTCCCGAGCTACCTGTGTTTTATGGCGTGTTACTGTTTAGTGAAGCCTCGGTACTCTGATAAACAGCTCGCATGTTCCCCAGTAAGCTAGCTCGTTAGCATTGAGCTAGCCGGGGTTACCATTAGGCTAACTACAATTGGAGAGTACACAGTTATAAAACTGAAGTTTCTGTTTGTCACTGCAATGTAACCAGGCTGCTGGATGTCCGAGATGTCTGCCTGTCACTCTAGTCTGTTTTTGGCAACCTAACTTAAGTCAAATGACCGCTTGGATGTTATAAACTCCACATTGCAACCATAGCATAATCACACATTCACTAAAATTAAAGAAAAATGTATGTATAATCAAAAGGCCTCATTACACAGTTTTGTGCAAAAGGTGACTTCTGATGTTTGTGTGTGTTTTAAACTTGTTTTTTTTCTTAAATTGTTAAATAAACTCTACTCAGCAGGGTTCTTGGAGGGGTTATATATATATAAAATAAATAAATGACCTGTTTTGAAAGTATTTTTATAACTGTGTAATTGCACCTCCAATACAATCAATCCACTCCTTTTTGGTCACTAAATATATCTTTTGTAGAATTGTGATGTTCTACAAAACTGTGATGTTTACTGGGATACATAAATGATATCTAAAAGCTGCTTTGTCAGAAACTCATTGCATCTTCTACATTGTTGCAGGGAAGTTCTGGCTTAAAATTACTTATTATCATTCATGAAAGATATGTTTCACATAAGTTTCACAAATTACAGGCCAATAAGTCATTTACAACAGGTTAAATATGGGCAATCATTTTTTGGTAGACACTAGAAATCACCTTTTGGGAGATGATCACTCTTTTGCATGGCACTGGTTAAAAAGTGAATATCTAGCAAAACATTGTCTAGTATTCAAACTGCTGACCTGTAATATGTCAGACATATCTTCCTTGAATGATATCAAGGTATTTTGCGCCAGAAGTGCCATATGCCAAAATGGACAGTATTGGTTATAATGTAGAACACAGACTATGTACAAAATGCAGAATCTTAAGGACATTTGTCTTTATTTTATCTATTACTCCCTTCAAAAATCATGCTGAAGACAGTTTATGTAAGAAAAAGATATCAGACATAAAACACACAGAAACATAAGAAATCACTTTTGTCATAACGCTTGTTCAATACCTGGCTGATACTGATTTTTAAAGATTGCAGTGGGTGGTATGGTGGTGCAGTGTTACCTGTTGCCTCACAGCAAGAAAGTCCTAGGTTTGAATCAAGTCTGGAGCTTTTCTGTGTAGAATTTGCATGCCTGCCTCGCAGCCTATGACAGCTTAGTTAGTTTCCAGCCTTCTTGCAACCCTGAAGAAAATAGGAGGATGGATGGATCTATTCCAATGTCAGTATATCAGCCAGTATGTTTTTGGATAGCATGTAGTACTGCAAAAGTGTTATATGTAATGTAGTCACCAGTCCTTAGCTGGGCAAACTACATGCAGACACCATTTAGTTACCTCAAGTTAATCCAAGCATCTTATAGGCCATTATCCTCCAACCAATACATTAATTGATTATATTAATAGATTATTATTGGTTCAATAGAGTTTGTCCATTCTTTTAGTATTGTAAGTATAAGATGGCCTCCTAATTATTAAGATGATGATGTGCTTTGTTTGAAGAATTGTGCTCTGAATGATATAAGAAAAGATCAGTTAAGTTGATTCAATGTTTTTTTCTTTTTTTCTTTTCTTGAAACATAAAATGTACTTTTCTTAACTGCTCATCCAGCTCAGGTGGATCCCAGCTGTCTTTGGCTGAGAGGCGGATACCCGTTTGTCATGTCTGTAGGGACAAATGACCATTCACGCTCACGTTCACCTCTCTGGACAATTTAGAATCACCAGTTAACCTAACATGCCTGAATTTTACTTAAAGCTTCTCAGATACATGCACATTCACAATTGAGCCATATGTAGGTGTTTTCTGTTCTAATGATTAGTTAAATCTCACAGCTATGAAGTAAATTTTCAGAGTCCCCAGTTCACTTTTTTTTTTTTAACCAAAACTACAGATAAATTAAACCTTGTATTTCCTGTTTCGGTGTAAACCCATAGGGACTCACGTGTGAATATGCACAGCTGGCTAATAGAAACGTCAGTGCTTGATATTTGTTGATCTCTACTAAATTCATTGTGTCCTAATGCAGCATTTGTAAAACGCATTTCAGCTGCATTCATAGGTCTTATCATTCATAGGTCTGTCTGATCTATATTAAATCAGACATTTAGACTGTGAGCATGATTAGGATTGAAACTGAAGTAACTAAATAGAATTTAGACACCTTTGCATCTTGCCTGTTGTTTTTCTCTTCACTTTTTTTTCCTGGCATGTCAAAAAGTTTTCTGTGGAAAACCCCTCTCTGGTTTTGGTGAAGCTGAGTTGCTTCACCAAAACAGATGCAATGGAGCTAACAGAGTCCAGAGGTGTTGTTCAGGTAGCATTTTAATTGAGAAGATTAGGAGGAATCACCTGTGTTGTCAGACCATGACTGTACCCGGCCTTTAAGTATAGTACATTAAATTCCACTACTGTAAAACACAGTGAGTCATTTGTCGGCTCCCAGTCCCTGTGAGCTGCTGAAACTTTCAACACAACGGTCGCCCCTCACCAACCGGTAAGATTTTCTGTCCCTTTAATCCCTTGTGGCCGGCTTGTGACCGTGTAGCGTGGCTTTTATGCAGTGTGTGTGAGGCCTGGGAGCCAATCATCTCCAGCCATCATGGCACAGACACGCAGGACTGGACAGAGCAATGGGCCGGTGCCCCTTCTCTGTCCACTTTGTGTGTGTGTGTGTGTGTGTGACTGTGTGTGTTAGAAAAAGACAGACAAGCACTGGAAAAATTAACACCACAGTGCGTAACCAGCTAATTCAACAATTTTTTGGTGTCACGTTAAGTGTTATTTAAAGTCGTCACCTGGCAGGTAAAAAAACTTGGGTCTTGTTTGCTTGAGCCAATGAAGAGAGCTCCGATGGAAAAAAAAAAAAAGTCTACATGTTAAAAAAAAAAAAAAAAATCTGAGTTCTCTTGAGCTGTGTCCGCTCAGATTTCTTAACAAGGCCTCATGGTTTTCCGAGTAAGATGGAAGTTTCCTGTAATTGATGTTGGCCTGTGTTTCCTTCAGTTCGACAGCGCTGTGGATACCCGCCATATAACTTAAGAGAGGAAAATGACGACAGCACAATTCTGGTAATAAAGTAGAGCTACTAATTAGTCTTGTATATTAGACCTGACGTGGTTGATCAGTGTTAAATATTTGAATGGTGGGATAAAGATTTCATGTGCACAGAAAAAAAAGAAGAAATTCTAAACATTACTAGAATTGGATTGGTATTGATGAAGATTTTGTAGCTGATATCAGGCAAAATGAAAACTAAATAAGTTTAATTTTTGTATTCAGTTTTGAATCTTTTGAAAAACACACTCAGTTAGGAGAAAGATTGGTTGCAGCAAAGGAGCACATCTTTTTCTAAAATTAACAAATGTACACTATTATGACACTAGTAAAAACACAATTTGCTATTTGTGCCTTATTTTCCCGAATAAACCGCTGAGCAGGTGAATCTGAATCCAAAGTGATGCTTTGCAAAGAGAATAAATAGAATAATCCTTTAATTGTCCCACAAGGGGAAATTTGGGTGTAACAGCAGCAAGAAAGACACATATGCAAACAAACAGTACATAAGACACAGAACAGAAACATACACAATTTTTACATATTTACATCAAGGACAATGGTTACCAAAAACAGAGTACTGTACCATTATTAAATTAAATTAAATGAAGTTAAGAGGCAAACCCTGGTTATAGTGTGACTCGGTTGATAAAATAGTGCAAGTTACAGCGCTGATGTAAACCTCTGTTTGTTGGGAGCAGTTTTGATTGTACAGTCTGACAGCTGCAGGGAGGAAGGACCTGCGGAAACGCATAAAGAGCTGCTGGTTGGTGAGCTGTTATGATTGCCTACTTAAAGCTGGTTTATGTTGGTGATGGTAACCAGTGTTAGCAGTTTAGAAATGAATTGTTAAAAAAAGTGAAGTTTCCCACGCGTAAGAATTTCTTTTGATTTTATTTTGACTTGCATAATAGAAAACTCTTTGATTTTTTTTTATTGTGGGTAGATTAAGCCTTTTATTTCTTTGGGATTTTGGAAATGTGAAAAGAATTTGATTGACTCGTCTTTACAAACCAAATGATAATAACTAGTGGTCAATAACTGTAGGCTAAAGTAAACTGTCTGTTTGTTCTTCTTTTTCCAACTATAACACAGCAGTGTATTAATAATGTATAATTTGATGCTTGATAATGAGTTAGACAATGTGATGCTGTATTATGTTGATTTTGTGTGCTTTTCAGCCACTGAAGTCGCCATCTCCTCAGGTGTGTGCATGTGGTTGTGAGGATGTACAGTGTCTACCAGGACCGGGAGAGATTGGAGGATGATCTCTATCAAGAGGAAGAAGTGGACTCTGATGGGTCAGAGGCCAACAGCGAGGTGGAGTTCCACCTTTATAGCCAGCTCCACTACTCATCCAACCTTGGGGAACTAGAGGAGCAGGAGGGTGAAGAAGAGCAGAACCATGAAAGAGAGGACACCCGGCAAAATAGGGTTACAGATGGTGATAGAGGACTAGAGGAAAAAACAGGCATCAAGGCTCTGACACCTACTAATGGCAGCCTGCAGCAACACCTGAAGCAGAAGAAGAAGAAAGAGAAAAAGGACAAGCCGAAGAAGAAAAGTGACTCTAAAGGTCAGAGGTTGCCATCATCACTTTTCGAGGAGGTCATCGTGATCGACTCCGGCCCTGACGTCATCTCAATCTCTGACGATGACAGCGCTGAAGGTGATGAAGGGATCTGTGCTTTAAAGGGTCGAGGCATGCAGACTTCCACTCCAGCGCAGCAGGTAGAGCAAAAAGTGAACTGCTATCCGTGTGTCACATTTACTTTGTTAGCCAGTATTACCCTGCTGATGAACTGTAGATAAAGTCATTTTAACATCAGTCAACACAGTGGCAGAGTAACTAGAAAGTTTGCAGAGTAGTTGTTGACACAGAAGTATTTATATTTAAGATACGTTTAAAAAAATTAATTAAAAAAAAAAGGTAAATGCAAAAATAAAGACACATTTTATGAAACATATTATTTATGGTGTTTCCAGTTTATTAAAAAAAAATCCGTCTGGCTTAGGGTAGTGTTAAACAATCTGCAAACTTGTCTCTGACATGCATAAACAAGAAAATGTGTTAAGAAGCACCTCTGAGCAGATTAAACATGCTAAGGAACAGATGCTTTACCTCTGAAACAATTCCTGTGGACACTGAAACAGCGCTGAAGCTCAGCACGTCAGTTTGCAGCTGCACCCTGTAGTCTTGGACTTAATTGCCCATCCAATTTGGTTACTCCTCCAGCCATCCAAGATCAGCTGCCTTTTGGTGCCTTGGGTATTAAGTCAAACCTTAACTTAACTTAAAATCTGAGTTTGTCAGTCATAATCAAAACTGACTGAATGTTGATGACAGTATGTGTGAGCGGTAAGTCTGCCAGATGTCCGTGTGAAGAGTAAAACCAATTTTTTTACTTCAGGTTTTGACACTAATGCAACTTTGACAAACTAGGCCAGCTGGGGCCTCATACTAGCAGCAGATAAATGTTTGCATATGGTCTTGCACAGAATGGGGTCAGGGGATTAAATCCACAGTTCCCAGTCACTTAAATATGAAGCTTATTACAAAAGGATGTCCAATGGCTCAAATGAGCTGTAAAAATAAATTACGCCCAGCATGTGGACATCTAACTTTGAAGACTTTTATGAACGTCTTCTTAGACATAGCAAAAGTCACCATAAAGTTAAAGCCCCTTTATTTTGTAATTTGTGAGACATTATCAGAAATCTGGCTTCCATCTTCATTTTTGATTTTTTTCTGTCCTTTGCAAGCTACTTCTCAGTGGTCACTGGCACCAGGCTTAATTACTGCTGTTTTCCATTTTGAGCTGTAGCATGGCTTGTGAATGACTAGGTGCTGCAGGTGTAATGCTAGCAGTGAAGTAATGATGTTTAACAAAGGACAAAGCAATTTCACAAACCATCACCTTTATCGCTGCTTTGTCATTTGATCAGTTCAGTAAAGCTGCAAGGTAAAAAAATAAATAAATAAAGGATTTGACATCTGATGCACACTAATTGCGTGTATAATTCATCCATGTAGGATGCTCAGAAAAGGAAAAGGACTCCAGGTGTGCCTGTGACTGTGGAGTCCAGAAGTTCACAATCGGATTCAGAAGAGTCAGAATCCGAATCTGAGTCCGATTCATCTGATTCGGATGGCCTGGAAAGCTGGATGATCCTGGGTCAAGGGAATCAGTTTGGCGACCACTCCATCTCACTCAACCTGGAAGGAGGGTCTCACAGCGAATTGGGTGTGTTGTGTGTCTGTCTTTTGTGACCTTATTTAATCGTGACTCCTGTTTGTACTGAGAAATAGTTAGACCTACAGTGCTGTGAAAAAGTGTTTGCCCCTTTCTAGATTTCTTATTTATTTGCATATTTGTCATGCTTACATATGGAAGCCCGTTTCCGCCACTAAATAAAAACAAAAAAGGTAGTATCCATAACTCAAAATTTCGAGTTACTTTTCTCAAAATTTCGAGTTAGCTCTGCCAATCAAAAATATATGTGAATGAGGTCGCTTTCTTGTTACCCGGAAGCATATGGCGCAGAGGAACGCGCACTCAAAAATGGATCCCAACAAATTGGCGCTTTCGCGAGTACGTTTGCTGATAGTAACACCATGTGATTCAGCTAATAACACAGGGATTTCATCATTTGTGAAGCCAGGCTGAAAACACTCAGCAATCTGTGCATTCACGACTGGATATAATACCGGTAGCTTAGCTGTAGCATTTGTAGCTGAGGGCTTCAGCTTCCAGGTAACAAGGAATTCACGTAGATTACTGATTGGCAGCGCTAACTCGAAATTTCAAGTTACTTTCTCGAAATTTTGAGAAAAAAACTCGAAATTTTGAGAAAATAACTCGGAATTTTGAGTTACGGATCCTTTTTTTTTTTTTTTTTTTTTTTTAGTGGCGGAAACGGGCTTCCATACTTACATGTTTCAGCTCATCAAATAAATATTTTCACGGCATTGTATTTGGGCTGCACCTCTTGTGTGGCCCAGTTCATTCAGAACACTTAGTCTACCTGCACAGCCCATTGATAAGAAGCAGGCGTTAGGCTGCACTGAGAACAATCTGTGTGAATGCGTGTTTGTACATACATAAGCAGCATCTATGTCTGCTTGTTTACGAACCTGTAAGCTTTTAGCATTCCTGGCACCGTCTGCCCAGCTGCTCGCTTCTCTGATGCATCTTTAAATATGTTTGTGTGCATTATGTATTGATATATGTGTGTGAGTCTGCAAAAGTGTGAATATTTGTGTTTATAACATATTCTGGCTCTAATCAGCATGCATGCGTACATACACGTGGATACCAGCAGTCATAACGCTAATGCCAAAAACAAACAAACGGAGAAACGGTAACGCAGGAGGAGAGGGAGGGGAGGTTTGGGAGAGATGGGAGTAATCAAAAAATGAATAAAAATGTTCCCTGCAAATCTCTTCAGATCTACACATTATCTTAACCTGCAGCCTCAGCAACCTCTCCGGCTCCCTCCTCCTCCTCCTCCCTCCTACCTAACGCTCTCCCATCTCATTCTTTTATCCTATTTTCTCACTATTGTGCTCTCTCTCTCCCACTCTCCCTCTCACCGTTTCTTCCTCATTTGAATTTCCCTGGGCTGATGTTTCTGCAAGAGTGCTCACTGCCTCCTCTACACACAACTGGGCTAAAGGAGGGGGTCTGTAGCTGGTGGGAAGGCTTGAGGTTTGGCCTGGTTTTGGGAGGAAAGGAGGATTTTAGGTCTCTGTCTTTCTCTCCCTCTCTGTCTCTCTCGTCTGGTTTCTCTCTGTGATCTTTGGAGCTTGACCTCATGTCTGCACATGGGGGGTCATGGGTGTGGTGTGGATGGGGTCTTAAAGTGAGAGGAATCGGGGAGGGGGGGGGGGGGAGTTTTTAAAAAAAAAAAGGAGAAATAAAGGCGAGGAAATTAAGGGATGAGCCTGAGTAGTCTTGAACTGTGCCTGAATTTAATACAACTCACTAATTCAAACTTGGTCCTGAGTATGTTGGGCGTTTACACTAAAAACGGGCCAAAATATAAAAAAAATTTTCTTAAATCTTAAGAAAAAATTCTGAAAAGCACAAAAACTAAAATTGAACTGATCCCAGATTACCGTTTTCTATGCATTCCAAAACCGATAGGGCTTATCGTGGGGTGCTGTATGAAAACTATTAAAACACATTAGTGAGCCACACTCCTGCCACTGTAAAACATTTCCAAGTGCACCAAATGTGCCATTCTGCAGATGCATTCCCTAAGAAATACATCGTTCACTTTTTTTTGTAATTCTTTGAAACAAAAAAAGCTTCTTTTAGAAATAAATGGTGTTTTAAAAAAATAGATGGTAACCATTAGAGCTAAAAGACAGAAGTTTGCTTTATGCAGTTTGTTTTATGATTAAGCAAAATTCACGAACTGTGTTTTAAAGGTTGTCACCTGTTAATTAAATTAATAATCAAATAAGATGTCTGTTGATCTCAACTGAAAATTTGGTTTTATAGCTCTTTGAAGAATTATGAAAAAAATATTTAGTGTTATTAAATCTTTGAGAAAAAACTAACAAAAAGTCAAATGATTTAGTGTGTACTAAATGTAACCTGACTAGTAGTGGGTTTTTAAGGAATGCAAGAAGTCATGATAATCAATATATCTGCATAGATTTATACACGCATCTCTAAAGTGTTGCATACTCTGCTACATGTGCTGCACGTTTTCAGATGGGTTTAAATGGGACGGCACATATTTATGTGTGACGAGCCAGTATTGGACCGATAATGTCGCTTGCTGATACATCTTTGTGTGAAGTACGCGCTGCAGCTGACTTGAATGTATGTTTGGGACACAGTTTTGATTCCCTCTTGCCTCCACCTCTCTGATGGTGTAGGTTTAAAAACACAATCGTATGCTGAATCATTTTCTTCTTTTACAATTCATTTCACAAGCTTTTTTACTTGGAAAAGATATTCAGAGAAAAAGGCCAATTTTAGGTCGCTGAGATATGGTTGTTTGAATTTTTATGGCAACCTTAATCTTAATCGTTACATCCATAAACCAGGGCTTCAAATATAAAGATTGATTTCTGTTTTTTATATGCCATGTTGTGAGTTCTGTAGCTTTGGTTTCTGCATTTGTTTGTGTGTGTGTGTGTGTGCGCATGTGCATGCGTGTGTGTGTGTGTGTGTGTGTAACCATTTTGCACAGCAGCGACTAATAGTATTTGTACGCCTAGACCCCATCTCAGCATCACCATCAAATCACATTCACTACACTTAGTCTCTCCCTCTCGCCTGCAGAAATTTAATCTGTTCATCCTCTTTCTCTCCCTCTTCCGCCTACATGTTGTCACTTGTTCACATACTTTTACAATCTAATCTTTTCTCACCCCTTGAGATAAGTTTTTTTTTTTAAATAATTTTTTTAATCAAGAACGTGAACACACATGCACACACAGTCTGAGTGGCTATCTGTCACCTAGCTGTTAGTAGCGGGTCCTGCTTGGTGGATCTGTAAGGACAACGAATAGGTAAAACAAAAAAAAAAAGAGAGAGAGAGAGAGAAAAGATAGTTGAGAGAAGGAGGGTGAGCGAGGGCCGTCCGCCTGTCCGGCAGCTATGCAGCAGCAACCAGACGGAACAAGAGAGCGAAAACAGGTCTTCCCAAAATCCAGCTCAGTGCCTTTCCCACCCGAAGAGGTGTGCGTCTACTTCCCCGTGAATGAATCTGCGGTGTAGGCGGGGTGTGCTGAAGCTAAACTTGAATTGTAAGTGGTTAAACTTCACTCTATGGTCACACTCCCCCCCCCCCCCCCCTCCTCCCCCCACCCCCAGCTCTCTCCTCTTCGCTTTTTTTTTTGTCCCCTCGATCTTGGTCAGTGCACACCAAACTTTGTTTGAGGCTTAGAGTCAGCTCTGGCTTGCTATCAGGGTGGCCGATCACATCAGAGTGAGCCTGAGTGTGTGTGTGTCAATGTGTGTGTTTCACTGAAAGTCTTGGTGAATTAGAGAGAAGTGAGTGTTTGTATGTAATGGTTAACTCTGACTCAGAGAAAAGCGAGGTAAGTCTGTTCACTTCTCTCCTCTTCTTCCTTCATCATTTTCTGTGTGCCATCTTTTATAGTCCTGAGAGGCTGTTCCATACTCAGATTTGTTTGTGGAAAGTAGTTGCACAAATGTTTTCAGCTTTAGATATGTGTGAATGAGCCACACTACTTTAGGCCTAAAGCTTTCTTCTGCTGCTTCTTGCAGCATCTGTGTACTCTAAAGTTGCATGCCAGTGTACGCACAAAGTGAAATACGGATTTAGCTGTGTGTATTTTCTTTTTGCTCTGATTATGTGTGAGAGTGCACGTTTATGTACAGGGCATCGGGATTGTAAAATGAGATTACAATGGCACGTTGGGTAGTGCAGTAGGTGTGCGTGTGCATGTGCGCGCGCGCGCGCGTGTGGGTGGGCGGGCGGGCAGGCGCTGCAGAAGGGAGACATGGATAGGATCAGCTCTTATCTTGGCTGCCCAGTGCCACACGAGGTGTAACGCCACACCCACGCTACCACACAGTGTGTTTGAACAGGCACACACACACACACACACACACACACACACACACACACACACACACACACACACACCATGAAATCACTGTGCCATAGTTTGACTTGTATTATCCTTTTTTCTTTTTCTTTTTTTTCAGAGGATATGCAAATTAGATGAGACTACAGTGTAGGCCTAATATTAGCGCATGCAAAATAAATGGTGGAAATTCAGTTGAATGGCCGGTGCCTTCATATCTAAAAAAAAAAAAAGCTTTTGATTGAACAATCATTTTGATGCCAGCGGCCTTTGAAATGTAATGACATTTGGAATCGAGTAAATGAAACAGAAGGTTTTTGTAATGCAAAAAAGAAAAATCTCCTTATTGAGTATTCCATATTTTGTTAAAATTAATTGAGCATTTACTGCTCATCTTTTGCTTATTAAGATGTATTTATGTTGTGTAGACTCATTAAAGATTTTATTATTTAGCCCCTTGCAGCATTTTTGGACATGCTTTGCACTGTACACAGTGCAACTTGTTAGCTTGTGTTATTTATTATTGTGAAATATAGTGCAGGATAATCCTCATGCTGTTCCTGCAGACTCAGAGATAGAAACTTATCATTGTTGGATTTCGTGTTTGTGTTCTTCTGTTCAATTGTACTTTAAATATTAGAAAATCAGCACAGCTGAATTCTTCCTTCTTCTAACTTAGCTTCAGGACGTCTTTTGCCAAATGGTTTCATAAAGAAAATTGAGTAAAATAATTGCTTACATATGTGACAAAGAACAGGATAGAGGAAGTAGAAATTGTGAAGCACCACTCGAGTCTATATCTAAAAAATCGTGGTGGACGGACAGGTAGTAGAGCTCAGCATCAGACAGAGGTAGAGAGAGATGAGAGCGGTAGAAGCCAAAGTGGATGAGACAGGCCTTGAAAAGCATCGGCCACGGTGTTGGTCTGTCAGGAACGGTTTGTCTCCAGGCTAAGATCTCAGAGTGGCTCGAACACGGCTGGATTTCTGTCTGCACAAACTGATATCCAGCGCTGTCTGTCAGCCCCGTCTGTGTGTAGCTGATGGTTCTACTGTTGAACCTTCCCACATAAGTCGTGACCTGATGTGGCTCTGTACAAAGCTGCGAATCTGGTTCAAATGCCATTATTTTTAGGAAAAACGAAAGCAAATTTTTGTCTCACGAGCCGTTTTCAGATTTCCAGCACGTCAGCTGCACTTGAAACTGTTCATATGAAGCTTTAAGTCTGAGCCAAATATGAGTTGTCGCAATGTCATGATGGATTGATTTTGAAATTCATTTAAATGTTAGATTTATAGTTTATGTATGTGACATAATCACATTTATTTTCTTATTAAAATGTGTTTTGAAACTGTAGCGATAATAGTTTTTTTTATGTTTTATATTTTGCAACATTTTCTGCATCTACTGTTATTCAAATTGCAGAATTACGGTCAAAATACTGCCCCTGCTTTTAGTTATCAAGGACACGTTTTAATTTCAGCTGTGCTGCTTCTACTGCAGAGTGTCTTTTTTTGTGTGCAGATATCTGGAGTTTATTTATACCGCTTTTATCTGCATCTGGACAGAACAAGCCATCCTGTCTGAAAGTAATCTTTGTCAAAATAATCTATGAAAATTTTGCTATTTTTTTTCCTGGAAACTTTGACTCAAAAACACCCACAGACATCTGCGGTTGCGGGTCCAGGTGCTCATTTGTATTAATGTGGCTGTTTGTTCTTCAGCGTGAGTGAGGGGCAGCATTTGAATATAATCTAGGAGAAAAATTTTGGCTACATTTACAGAAACCTTTGCACAGCCACCATCTGTCGGTCAGGGAGTGGCATTTTGATTCCCGAATTTGAGATGGTTTAAATTTGTTTTATTTTTTCACCCATTTTAGTTTGATTTGAGATATTTTTTTATGAAATGTGGTTGTTTTGTTTTTAATATGTCGTATTGTAGAAATGAGAGGACGTTTGAGAGCGAAAGTGAAGGTGCAATGCCAGGTTGTGTGTGTGTGTGTGTGTGTGTGTTGGAGTGTGAAGGTGTGCGCATCTAAAGAGAAAAGTGTGTGTCAGCCTCACCACGCCTGAGGTGAGCCCAATAACCGTGCCATGGCCCACTGGAACGAAGTTTCACCATCTTTAGTTCCGAATAGAGAGAGAATGTGACATTAAATGAAATGGTTTTCAACGCTTTGCTTTTTTTTTTTTTAGCTGCCGCTGATGAACCGTGGTTTGGGATTTTTGTCTTTTTGAGCGTGAGATGTAACATTGCATGAGAGGGGCTTCTTTTAGCAATAGCACACAACCGGCTGCTTGCGGTAACTGTGGCCTGGAGGAAGGGGTAATAAACTGGAGACCAAGGGGGTCCCTACTGTAGTTTAATGCGTATGTATGTGTGTGTCTGTGTGGGTGGGGTGGTGGGTGGATTGAATAGGGAATCCCTGTCTTCTACTTGAACCTTTATTTAACCAGGATATCCCACTGAGAGCAAGGATCTTTTTTTCTTTTTTTTCTTCCTACGGAGACCTGCAGCAGACACAGTGCCCTGAAGCTACAGTGTAAGACATCTTGACAAATACACAACAGAAACACACACGCACACAGACACCCACTCAAGTCTGATTAAATAAAACTTCTAGGCCTCAACACCTTAATCCTGCATTGTTTGTCCTTGCAGTCCGCTTGGTCCCGTAACTGTAGCTTTTGGTCAAGTAGTTACACAAAATGTGGCCGTTTTCACAAACTGTCTCATCCTTTAAATGAAGGACTGGGAGGGAAGGGACACAGAGGAGACTAGCAGAGAGGAAAAAAATGTCAATTACAATTACCAATAATAATCATTATAATTAAGCAATCACTTAATAAGAAATCAAATTATTGTGGGGGGTGACAGTGGGACAGAGGGAGGTCCCGTGGGACTGTATTAATTTCTATTCTTTTATTTGACCCGAGAACTTTCCCTTTATTGTCTTTCCTTGGTTTTTGGGCTAGGAGGGGTTGTCGAGAGGGCTTTATTAACTGGTAGCCTAGGGTGATGATTTTTTTCTTTCTTTTTTTGGATGGTGGAATTGAGGGAACGGGGTTTGAGGGATATGTATTAATATTAATACGTTTTTGGGCTGAGGAACAGGAGGAAGAGGACTGAGCGATGGAAGGGTGAGGGGGGGGGGCGTAAAGGCAGTCATGGATCCACACAATCACCCCGTCTCCTCTCGCTTCATTTTTAGCCCCCCCCCCCCTTTTTTTGGGGGGGGTACTCACTTTCTGGTTCACCTCTACTACTTCTCAGAGCTCCGGCGCCAGCAAAGAGGGGAGCTGTCTGTTTTGAAATCATAAGTTCAGTTTAACAGTCAACAGGATAAGAGGGAGAACCCCAAACACACAAATACACCTCATTTAGGGTTTGTACACTTGCTTCGGTATGCAAAGGGTTGCCTAATAATAGCAAGGCAATGTTTTTCACAAGGTCCCAGAGGGTGTGTGTGTGTGTGTGTGTGTGTGTGTGTGTGTGTGTGTGTGTGTGTGTGTGTGTGTGTGTGTGTGTGAGTGAGAGAGAGATTCTTGGCAGTGTACCACACAGACACACACAAGTGTGCCTGTTTAGCAGTTTCCTCTCCAGAGGCTCCTGGCAGTGTGTATGTGGCCATTCCAAGGCTTCTCCCCATGTCTCTTAATTAAGGCACTCGTCAGACAGAGACCAGCTGGGCCTGGTCTGGCCTAGCTGGCACTCACTAATTTCAGTCAGTCCAACCCTTCCCTCATCTTCTTTGCTTTTTTGTTTCTTTCCTACTCACCTTTTCTCTTCTGCAGATTTCTTTGGCCTTTGTTTCCCTCATTGATTGACTTGTACGTTCTTGGATTGCTGCATATCGATGGAAGTGCCCTCTGCATGTTTATAACACATGTAAGCTTAACTAGTTGACCTTTCCATCACACCTGCCTTCAATAAAGCACTAATTAGGAGTCCCATTAGTATCTGAGAGTCTGCTAGTTAATCGGCCCTTAAATACCAGGATATAGGTGTTAAGGAACACGTTAAATGCTTAAGCAGTCGTCATGAGGGGGGGAATACCATGAGAAAATAGAAAAAAAAAATCAGTGTTTATTCTGTGTGGGATAAAATAAATGTAAAGGGAAAAAGCTCTCTAAATCTAAGAAATTATCCAGTCATTTTCTTCCTTTTAAATTTTTTTTTTTTTTTGTAGTTCGTGGCCGATGTTCTCAGACACACTGAAACATTGTGTATTTAACTGGCAGGATATGTCATGCCTCTTTGGTCACATCTCTTTTGAAAGACTAAAATGGACTTGCATTCCTTATGCAAACAATGCAGAAAAATGGTCGCTGTCTCTAACTCAAATGTTGTGACCAACCAAGATTTCCATAACTTCATAAAGGCAACATAATATATCAACATGATCTACTACAGATGGCTACAGCAAGCGTATGCTAAGGACAAGCGTACATCCATATCACAATCTGCTTTTCTTCCCTTAACCCTTCAGCTCCACCCTCCTTCACTCCATCCATCTCATCTCTTTATTCCTCCACTCCCATTCCTAACCATGCTTCCGTACAACAAGACCAAGCCCTGGTTACGGGGCTTGTTGCTATGCCAGGTTGCAGGCTTTTCCTGAGTTAATCCAGTTTCTATCCAGGATGTATTTTAGTGTTTTCACGGCTAGCAGTGGACACTATGTCCCGCAGTCTACATTCAGACTTCCTGTAAAGAGGTTTAATGTGTCTAAATGTGTGATTTATCAAATTTCCTCAATATTGTATGATTAACTCTCCTTGCACACATGTGTAACCGGTTTGTGTCTGTGAAGTTTAAGCCTTCGCCTGTGCGTGTGCTCCTGCGCACACGCATGCCTGTGCATTTGCACACCTAGGCCGCCCCTTTATCCGGGGGATTATGGTTAAATGAAATGCTGAGATTCTGGCGGCGAGCGACCGATAAAGCCAAAGTCGGCGTTAGGAGAGAAAATTAATTATTGGGGATAAAATCAAGAGCGAAGGAGATAGTTACCGACTCGTTGGGGAGTTTAGTCATTGATATTTCGGCACAGGCTTCCAGACAACATGCAGAGTTCATCACACCCTTAATGTGATACTAGTTTTGTGTGTCTAAGTGTGTGTGGATGCACCTTCGAGCTGGGCTTTACAAACTTTTAAAGGTTTTGGTTGAGGATCAAAAAGCCTTTGGGTTTTAACGCAGCCGACATACTGATGTAGCTTTTTCCCCCCCCATTTTTCCCTGCGGATCAGCTGGAATGTCCTCGGGGTTTCCAGCAGCTCAAGGACTTTTATCCTTTGAGTATTCACATTTCACAGCATTCAGTCATTCTTGTCTCCATTAATGTAGGTTTTTCTCAGAGCAAGAATTAAACAATCTTAAATTAAGTTAAAATTTAAGTGGAGCTGATGCAAAAGTCACATTACTCTCTGCTTTAGTTGTTTCAGCCAACTGGTACAAGTAATCCTGCCAAAATTACACTTTAATCAAAGCCAGGCTTCTGAATTTCTCTGATTACTCAATTAAAAGATAATAACTGTCAAGAACAGCAAATAAAAAAAAAATAGTATGAAATCTAGATTGTAGAAGAACTTTGATTGTTAAGTTCCCCATCATGTTGCAGATTTAGAGGCACTTTAAAATAACTGATACCACTACTTTTTGTCTAGCTGGATGATAAAAGAAATCTTTCTCTAGCATTCACAGATTTTGGCTTTCATGAAGAATTTGTATTATTGTTTGTAATCAGAGGAAAGACATTAAACCTAATAAAAAGGAAAGAGAAATATCTAAAATACAGTGAAAAACTACACTTTCAATTCACATTTATAATACTGTGTTTTTATATTTTACAGATATGTTTTTTTTTTTTATTTATTGGCAGCTCACCTTTATATCACCCTCTTCTCTTAAACAATCTGTGTTACCAGCCACTGTTTTCGGATCATGTAGACTTTCAAAGAGTTGGATTATTTTTATTTACTTTTTTAAGTCTTTGGTTCCAAGTGTTAAAAATCAGCTATGGACAAATACCCACCCTAAAGGACTTGATCTTTACAGATTAGTGTGTGTGTGTGTGTGTGTGTGTGTGTGTGTGTGTGTGTGTGTGTGTGTGTGTGTGTGTGTGTGTGTGTGTGCTGTGTGCGTGCAGGTGAGCATTTTTTTTTTTTGTCCTCAGAGTGGAGACTGATCAATAGTAATTGGGTTGAGTGTATCAGGCCTGTTTCTGTCCTTTGTACTGTGGGCCTTTTGTAGATGGACACAGTGCCAGAAGAGAAAGGGGACAAGCGAGGGAAACGAAATAAAGGAGAAGAAAAAAGTGGGGGTAGACGGAAAGAAAATGGACAATGTTTGCAAGTCGACGAGCATGACCAACTCCATCAACTAAAACTGTGGAATTTGTTCAGTATCACATACTAATATATATAAAAAAAAAATCCAGAAAAACCCTTTCCTACCATTCTGTGTCTTCTGTCTTTCTATTCATTCACACTAGAGGCATAGAGAGTGTATGTAAGTGTGTGTGTGTGTAGGTTTCTAGAGCGGTGGGGATCTTTTAAAGAGGTGTGACAAAACACAGATGACTCGTTAAGTTGCATTAACGGGGGTCTCACTCCTTCCTCTCTTTCTCCCCATGGTTTACAAAATCAAGCACACTTCTAGAGTATCTCTCCATCCTCATCCCTCACTCCTCTGTCTCTTTTATGACTTCCATAAAAGCAAGTGTGTTGAGTGAGCGTTGAAACTCCAGCGGTATTAGCAGGGAGGCATTAGGCATAAACTCTAAGGTATATTAAAGCAACGGCCCTGTTGTTCATATAAACACGCCAATTCAATTTAGCCTGCCCCACGGGGAATGGGATTTTCAGCTGCTTCTGAAAGAGGAAGAGGAGGAGGGGCAGGGGTTCTTGAGGTAGCACGACTGGTGGATGAGGTAAGACGAGAAGAGGAGGTGGGATGAAGGGATCTTGGAGAGGTGCAGAAGGAAGAAGAGGGAATCGGGAGGGGGAGTGTGGTGACAAAAAAAAGAAATAAAGGTTTGGCACATGTGGAGATTAACATATTAGACTGGTGTGATAGCTAGTTGCTGGAATTCATTATTATTGCTGCATTAACTACTATGACGTAAGCGTGTGTGTGTGTGTGTGTGTGTGTGTGTGTGTGTGTGTGTGTCACTGACACATATACACACTTAGACTGGCAGGCATGGGGGCTGCCAGCATCTGTGGTGTCTGCACGCTTGGACAGAGCGTTATGTGGGAAACCCTACAGTTATATTATTCAATCCAAATTCAAATGGGCTTGTCAAGGAAGCTCCTGCTTTTTATTACCTGTCAGAAAAACCAAGGGATGGATGGAAAAGAGGGGAGCGAATTAAACGACAGTAAATAAGACCCCCCTATCTCTCTGCACTCGCCCCCCTGCCAGTCTGCCATTCCTCCATTCGCTGTATTTTGGAGAGACACACAGACACACTTGGAGATTTTGACAGCATGTTGTTGTTCAGCTCTATCTGTAGTTTACCTTAACCAGTCTAGTCTGTCAATCAGATGCTGGAAAATGTAATTATTTTGTTCATCACCGAGTCTGAAGCCAATATGGAATCAGCTTAGCCAGTCAATCGGCTGATGGTAAAGGAAAGGGGCTCAGACATTTATTGAAACTCATCTGATGCCTTTTAGAGGTCTACAAATGAGGAATTATGGGAAAGTAAATAAAAGAGGGTGTGAGTTGAGATTGAGGTGGAGGGGATTTCTTAAGAATGACTTCTGCATGTGGGAAGTGAGGGCATGGTGTTTCCTCTCTTTGCACGCACACAGATCCTGAATAGCCTCCTCCCGTCTTGCCCCTTTCAGCCAGGCATAACCTCTGCCATCTGTCCGCCCCCTCCTCTTCCTATCTTCCTGTTTTTTCTTTTTTTCTCTCCTCCATTTCAGCCTCCTCCACCTCCTCTGCTCTTCCTCTTCTTTCAGCCCCCCTCCCACCTCAAGATGTTCATTTAGGGCCCTGTTTCTTAACCTATACTCTCTGGTGGCATTCACAAGATTGTGGAATATTAGTCACGTGTCAGGGGAGTATCCATGTATCTCTGATAAGAAGAGGAGGGAGGAGGACAGTGGCAGGGTGTTTGGGTCGTGTAAAGCCAAAAAATAAAAAAAAAGCCTGCTTTTTACATTTTCAACCACATCACATGAAATCAAAGGTCCTGTTTGTGTTGTGTTTTTTCATATTGCAAGTACTCAGTTCTATCATTGTTAATCAGAGTTTGAGTTTGCACCCCTTTGTCGGTTTTGGTTCTGATAATTCATTTCCCACTTTCAGTCTGTCTTTTATGTAGTTTAAAATAAAGAAAACTCAAGCTGTTTATTTGATATGGTTCCATAATTGTTAGTTTGACTCAATAAATAGCGAGAAGAATTGTATGGTTAAGTCATTTTTACTTTTTCAGACTAAACCATTGAACAGTGACAGACATCTAGAGGTCCAGTATGAGCCTGGAGATGCTATGTGATGGATCCTTAAAGTCTTAGGCCACAACCAGGCCATCCCTATATTTATGTATGTTGCAATATGTTGTTGACAGTTACTGATTTGTAGATCATTTGAGATCAAAAATAGGTCTTTTTAGTGTGAAATAGGTGATGTAGTTTTACTCCCTTCTGCACCAGAATCTAACTTCTAACTTCTGCCTACCAGGTGCATAGGACAGCTGGTTGCAGCTATATTTGAGTGAAGTGATAAAAGAGCCATATTAGGCACTCCCTTTCTAATCCTCTATTGTTCTTTGTCTGTCCCCTGGTCCACAGAGGGGCTGCTCTAATTAAAGACTAATAATTGTATTGTTTTATAAAGTCTATAGAGACAAAGATTCTGCTCTTCAATCATTCACTCCCTCCAATGTACCCTGCCGATCGAGGGGCTATCTTGCTGGTTGAAGTCTACAACCACAGCAGTGACGGGCTGTTTTGGGTGTGTGTAAGAGAGGGAGGGCTGTGCGGCATACACTAGGAGGAGGAAGGAAAAAGCCAAATCTAAATTAAAACTTTAAAGCACTATTATTTAATTACCCTAAAGGCTGTGGATTTGAAGGATTGAAAGGGTTTCTTTGTTGGTGTGTGTGTGTGTGTGTGTGTGTGTGTGTGTGTGTGCGCGCGCTTCCACTTGCAAACGAACACACACACACACTGCTGTCCAGGATTATTTCTTTTTTTTTTCTTTTTTTTTAATTTGCCATTTCTTCTCAAAGTGTGTGTGAGTATTCATGTATGTGCTTGTATGTGCATGAGACCAGAGTGTAACCCCTTATTGGCTGCCCTCTGCTGTTGTCCCTCCTACACACACACACACACCCATCCATGCACACATGCTGAAGCGCCGGCAGATAAAAAGGCATTATGGTGAATTCCACTTAATGACAAATTTTTAATTTGGGGAACAGGGCCTGGTGAATGGAGCTTAATTACCGGGGCCAAAGATCCCTCGGAAAAATAACCCCCTCGACGTGCCCAACCTGCCCGATAATGGAGCGCTCCGCAGAATGGCTCAGATTAACCAACGCCGTTTATCAACCACCACCCCACCCCACCCACTCCCCCCCTTTCTGTATAATAACAAAAATAACAATCATGAAAATTCTATCTGCCTCCCAGCCCCCATCACCCCGCTTCTTCTCTCGCCTTTCCACCCTCCCGCCCACTGCCTGGCTCACTCCCGCAGGAGGAAATTCATCAAAATGAAATTGAGGTTGCAACTCACTGGTTTTATTAAAATATATTTGCCCCTCACAGACGATGCGTGTTGTGCCACAGAAGACAAAAGGGGCACCATGAATAATTTGGTCAGATATTTTTTTTTTGCGTAATGTTTTTGACATTTTGCGTCTGCTTACACAAGTACGACTTTAGCCATGAAATACTTGTTGACTATAGTCTGCTCTACCACAACACTGATTTAGGGAAACTCCATCCTGATTTTTTTTTTTTTTTTTTTTAACTTATGGGTAGCTTTAATGAAGCTGAATCTTTTTTTCATTCAGGCAATTATATAAGCACAAAGGATTAAACTTTAAAGTTGGAAAATTTTGGGATTTTGGAGTGTTGGTTGGGCACTGCCAACACTTTGCAATGTAGTCATTGTTTATTTACATGGCTTTACCATTTAGAGACGTAACTGTAAAGCTTCATTAAAAAATGTCAAACAATTAGTTAATGGGCAAAAAACATTTGACTGGCTTGTCAGACTTCAATCTTTTAATAAATCTGTTTGGTATGAAGCTTACATTTTTGTGAATACATATGCATTTGTTCCACTTATAGTGTCTATAAAAATACAGTTATTCAGAATAACTCTTCTAGACTGCTCCATCTCTTGATTTATGTGTTTTTGTTTGTTCTTAACAGCCAAAAAAAAAGTGCTGCTGTAGCTTTAAATCAGTCTATAATCTCCCAAGTTCACGGCTGTTAAAGTCCCAGACAATGATCTAATCCGATACTGAGACATGAACAAATCATTGTGATAGTAAGTGTTATGTAAAAAATATGAGTTGTAACTTCTTCTTTTTTTTTTTTTATTGTCATGTAATGTGTCATCAGCACCAGCGATCCAAGCATATTTATGGCAGTTAAATGAGTCAATTTTCAATTCAGCCTCCTTTTTTGAATCATCGGTGACGATATGATGGTACAAGTCAGGACTGTGTCTTTAATAAGAGCCACTCTGGTTATCAGCAGATTGATGGAGATAATTTCTAGTTTGAATTGAAAATCTGCGCTAAAGAGGCAGCTAACGGATATTAAAAAGACACAGTGACTACGTGTCTCCTGTCAGTCCCGGACACGTTTTGGCTCAGTTTTGGATAACTCGAAAACACGTACACAGGCACACTGGGGGCACACAGCCTCGTTCACTTTTCTTGGCCTTCTCTGGTCCCCGTTGTTGTGTACCCTGATTGGACCATGTGGTTGCCATGCGGTTGCCAGGCCGCGCCCCTGCTGTGTGGTAATTGGTGTCTGTGGTGCTGCTGCGTGGCGATGGTACTTTGACTGACAGGTTTGGCCACCTGCCCTGCCCTGCCTGCCAACATGGCGTGGAAGAGGGTGAAGAGGAGGGGAGGAGGTGGCACAGGCTGGCAGGGGGTGAGCGCTCGATGTGTCACGGAGGAGGGGGTGGTGGATATATCAGATAATCAGACGGGCTGTGTTGAAATATGTGTTTGCTGAACATAAGGCAGATTCAACAGGGACCACGGTGATGGCATCCGTCTTCGGTTTTTCACCGAAATGGCAAAAAATTAGTGGAAAATCATTTTGGTTCTAGTTTTAAACATTGTCTTTGATAGTAATTTCATCCTGTTTGAGCAAAGTGAGGCTAATGAACGCTTTCTGGGCTGTTTTCCAGAATCTTGTAGCAGAAAGAAATAGTTTGACCACCCAAGCAGATGTGTAAAAAATCTGTCTCTTTGGCGTTTTTTAAAATCTGCTGCCTTTGATTATCTGGCCGAGGGTCAAAACCATTACAGTCGCTGGTTTCTTTAGGTTCTGTGGTCATGACCACAATTTTTGAAATAAAGCTAATATAACTTATAGTATTTGATATAATGTTCTCTTGAGTTACGCTTTGAGTCCATGATGTTTTTGGCAGTATGACATAAGACATGTCATACTGCCAAAAACATCATCACGAGCATGAAAGAAATATTTTATTTTTTAAAAGATATTTTTGTATTCCATTGTTTTTCTTATTAATTACACTAAAAATAAGAGTTTTCTATGCACTTCTGTGCTTTATCTTGCAAGTATATCAGTATGCCTCCTGGGCGGTGGTAAAGTGACAGAGTAGCACAGTTTGCCTTTGCCTGTTGAACTGACAGAAGGAATATGTGTAAAATTACAGGCACGTGTGGGTCAATTTTAAAGATCCGTATATGGACCAGGTGCGGCTCTCAGTTGATGACACCCATCTTTAACCTTTTTGACTTGCTGGTTTGCCACCATAGCATAGATGAAATTCACCCACAGACATATAAAGCAAACCCTCCTATGTGATTTTTTTTTTTTACGGAGGCAGACAGACTTGATTCTCTTGAGGTAAAAACAAAGACACCCTAGTTGTTAAATAATGTAAATAAAGTCTAGAAATTAAACATCCTCATATGTTTCTCATAAAGATGGCAGTACTCAAAGCTTGAATCGTTTTCTACATAAGGAGTGAACAGGTGTCAGATTTAAATGTGCATATACAGTCTTATTGCTCTCATAACATTGATATTCATAAGTTGCTTTATATTGCCCAGTTAATACCAGGGAAAAGAACACAAACTGAAATATCCCCAAACATCTCTTATCTTGTAAACTATTATAAGCCTGAAATGAAACTTTGTTTGCCATGAGATTTTCTGTCTTGCCTTAAGAATCTAATCATGAAAAAAGGTTTTCATAACCCTCAAGAATGTTTTTCTTTCATTCCAGACAGATTGCAGCAAATCCCTTTTGTAAATGATGCAAATATTTGCCACAGAGCATCAGCATTCACGTTTTTTCGGGCTCTAGGTATGTTTATATCCACATATATACATTGTTTTGTTTTTAATTTACAAAAAAGTATTTTACATATTGGCTGAGGTGATTCAAATCATTGAGGATAGTGCAGTTGTGAACAGTACTGTAAAAAAAAAAACACAGCACAAATAATATCATTTTTACATCATGATGTCACAGCTGGTTTCAACTGGTAATGGCAAGAAAAGCACAACTTCAGTTTAACGAAATGACCTTGTCAGGAGTAGGCAGTACCCAAACTGGGAGTCTTATGGAGCGCCGCACCAATCAGTCCCAGATGCTTGTGTGGTCCTATGTGTAAATTAATTTCCTACTCTTGTTAGGCCAACATGTACACCACCAGGAACCTGAAAATACCTGAACTGAATCCAGTCACCATTCACATAATTATTACACTTGTGCTTTTGAGCCAAAACATCTCATGTGGCGTACCCTCTTCTTCTGCGCTGCGAGACTGGAGAATTGGTGCCACCAGCTGTTTATCTAAAAATGTTAGTGGGTGGAAACATTTGCGCTACATTTGGATGGAAACCACCTCTCTCTAACAGAGAGATAAGTAGAGATTGGAAAAAAGGAATTTGAAGTAAGTAGTGTGGTTGTACAGCTGTTTATCTACTCCCTACGTGCCAAACATCTGCACACTAGGGTTTATGACAATATGATTAAAATTTTCCAAAAGGCTACTGTCAGTCCAACAACTGTGAATTGTTTATTTATTCGTGGAGAGTTTTGAATACATACAGTTGCTAGCTTTGCTAGCAACATGCAGCTAGCTTTGCTAGCAACATGCAGCTAGCTTGGGTTTCAGGACAGCATGTTGGTTCAAAAATATGTCACAGTATGGAGTGAAGACATCGACTCTGATACTTTTCTTTCTGCGATGCTGGGTTTCCACAGCACTGTATCCGCTAGTCATAGTAATAAAAATCTCCGCCAATCTTCTGTTGTGTTTTACGGGCTTGGTCAGACTTTTCTCTCAAATTAAAGAGAGGAGTTAAAAATGTGGTGCTCTGTACATGTCTGTTGGACAGAAGGGAAGGCTGTAGGGCAAGGGTGATGTCACAAAGGAAACACTTTCTTGTACACACTCACACACACACGCACACACTTAGAGCATGCACACTCCCACCCACCCTCACCATTGTCATGTATAGTGTTGCTAATCCAGCCCTGTCGCTTTGGTATCAAACATAACCTCCATTTTGGGAGGGGGTGGGGGGGGGGGGGCAAGACCTCTTACACATTCCCTTTGTGGGTGTGGGTGTGTGTGTGTGTGTGTGCGTGCGTGTGTCTGTGTGTGAGACGGTGCCTGTGTGTGCGTGTGTATTAATGGGTCTGGTCAGCAGCTTGTATAATGGGCGGGCTGGCCTAGGATGCCTGTTTAAGTGTCGGGACAGGGAAAAAGACTGGGGTAAGGCAGATCCATTGAAGCCTTTGATGTTGCTGGGACAGAGGGGAGAACAGCTTGTATATGACACACTCATGAATGCACACACACACACACACACACACACACACACACACACACACACACACACACACACACACACACACACACATTTTAGGAAACTGGTAACTGGTTAGAATTGCAGTTGATTGTGTCGTTGATGTTCTCAGTGCTGTCCTTGGTTTACCAGACTTAAACCATCCTGTCTGGGCCTCATCCCATGTGTGTGTGTGCACGTCACCCCAGGAGAGCTGGGTGTTCATGGTTCATTAGCCACATGTACACTTCCGTTCTGTTCTCACTGGTAGAAGAGACAGATTTAAAGCATTCACACACATACATCCCCCCCACCCCTTTTGTTTTGTTCTGCCGACTCTGATGAACAGGAACGCAGCCTCCTCCCCTCTCCTCCTCATCTTCTAGTAATCAGGGTACCTATGAGACAGACAGATAGCATCTGTTGCCTTCTCTCCCCTGATCAATCTCTCCCTCTGTTTCTCCCCCTCTTCCATGTCATTGTGTTGCATTTCCCGTGACGATGGAGTGATGAGATAATGTACGAGATGTCCTGCAGAATCTAAGTCTTTGGAACCCTCAGTAAACGCTGTCAGTGAGCTGCTTCAGAGAGTCATAGCAGATGACTTGAGCACCACTTGGTGCTCTTAACATTAAACAACCATTTCTCTCTTCAGGATATTTGGGTTTAGACCACTAAGATGGCTGTAAGGAATGCTTTGCCATTAGATCTGCTCAAATTGAACAGTTGGAGTCAACATGGCGGAGGCCTCTCTTGAGTGCGTTCAGCTGCTCGGTGATGTCGCTGCCATCTGGTTTTTGAGCTCCAGACTCCTTCAGATCTGCTGGGCCACGATGGAACGAGGGTTTGGTATTGAACAGGGCCTCAAGGTTGATTAGCATATTTTTACCCTGTGTACAGCCCCCCTCCTTCTTCTTTCCTCTCCTCTCCAGCACCCCTCCACCCATGTGTTTGATTCCTCGGCCGTGACAAAGAGCTTCACCCTTTATTTGGTGTGTTGTGTTGGTGAGGTGGGGGCATCGAGTTGGGGGCGTTGGGCTGGGGTGTGTGGATAGGGGGTTAGATTAAGGGAAAGCTTCCTGCTCTTTATTTGGGGAGTCCCCCCGGGAGGTGCTTTGGGAATGACTTTCGTTGAGTCACTAACGCCTGCTCACACACATGCACACACACACCACACACATGCACGCACCTTTCACCCCTGCCTTTTTTTCCCCCCATTGACTGCTGGATACCGGTGACACACATGCGTTCTTCATACAGAGGCCCCCCAGTATGCTCACACTTAGATCAGTACACCCCACCACCACCATCACACCCACCCTAAACTACTACAGTTTAATATAAGTTACTTCAAAGTGATGTGCATAGACAGAGACAATGTGATACAGCTTACATACATAATAAATGTAAATACTCAAAACCTGAAGTGAACATACAAAAGCAAACCAGAAGATTAAACAGTCATCTGTCGCTGTACTTTCCCCACCCCCAGCAGAGCTGAAATAGTTTTGTGGATTCATTGATTAACTGATAGAAACGCTATTCTGTGAAATTGATAAATTAGAATAAAAATGGTATCTTCTAGCTTTTTCAGGATGAGCCTTTATTTAGTTTTTTACTTGATGTCTTAAAAATTGTTTTATTCAGACAGTTTAATATTAGGCATTACTTTGGGCTTTGTCATTGTATTTATAGTTAAAACAGCTAACCAATGAATAAAGTTACTATATGGGGAAAATGTTTTTGTCCCCTTCTTGATTTAAATGTTTCAGACCATTAAACAAATTTTATTATTGGACAAAGATAACCTGAGTAAAATAAAATGCAGTTTTTGAATCATTATTTTATTTATTATGGGAAAGGAGCTATCTAAACCGCTATCTAAACCTACCTGGCCTTATCATAAAAAGTAATTGCCCACTTGCCAAATCACAAATTTAATGTGATTAACCACGCTTTTTGGAAAACTAGCCACGCTCAGGCCTGATCACTGCTAGATCTGTTGAATCAAAAAATCATTTAAATAGAATCTGTCTGACAAAGTGAAATAGGCTAAAATATGTTAAAAAGCAACACATTATGGCATGATCTAAACTTAAAAACATCTGAAAAACAAAGTCATCGGCATCGATCATTCTGGAAAGGTTTACAGAGCCATTTCTGAGGTTTTGGGAGAACCACAGAGCCATTATCCACAAATGGGGAGAACATGGAACAGCGGCGAACTTTCCCAAGGGGTGTCCGGTGTTCCAAAATTACTCCAATAACACATCAACGACTCATCAAAAAGGTCACAAAAGAACCCAGAACAATATTTAAAGAACTACACGTCTCAGTTACCTCAGTTAAAGTCAAAGTTCACAATTCAATAATCACAAAGAGACTAAGAAAAGATGGCATACACTGGTGATTTGAGGACAAAACCAATGCTAACCAAAAAGAACACAAAGACTTGTCTCACATTTGTCTTACAGTCTTGGGGGTCATCAACATTTTGATGACCCCAACATTTTGAAGACTTTTGGGAAAGACTTTCTGCAGCTAAGCGGATGGCACAACATAGAAGAGCTAACTTGTAAGGCCAGGACTCCGCAATCTGTTCACACCTACAAGCCAGTGGACACTCTTTCAATGATGAGCATGTACACATCCTGGACAGGGAGGAACGCTGCGGGGAGACAAGGTGGCCGTTTATTTTAAAAGGAAAGACCATCTCTTAATTGAGAAGGAGGCCTACATCTTTCACAATCTTTCAGTGCTGTGATTGCAGCCATTACCCAACTCTGTGAATAATACTCATGGCCATTGATCAGTGTTCATTGATCAGTATTTGGCGATCTGTAGTCATGACAATTTATATATTAATGATCAAGAAACTGACCTGACAGCCCATTCTTTGTCAGTGGTGTTAGTTTCAGTCATTATGCAAATGTACCATTTATAAGGCTGGAGAAGCCTGCAGTCAGCTGAGACTGAAGAAGTCACTTGGATGCCTAACAAAACATTTCACCCTCTGAAAAGGCTACGTCCAGATGAACAGAATCAACTTTTTGGGAATCATCTATGATGGTGGATTATATCTGCTTAATTTAAGGAGAAAAAAAGCCCTAAAAAGGGAAACTGATGCATTATCATTCAATTTTAGCAGGCGTGTCAGTTCAGTTAATTAACTTTCTGATTTGCTTCTGCCTGCTACTTTCTCCATTTTCACCTGAGTTATTTCTTTTTCATCCTAAATTAACTTATTTCCGTTCACTTTGCTATACACCTTATAGACATTTGACCACTGCATCATGAATATATAGCAAGAAGATGCAATACAACATCTGTCTGTTGGGATAATTTTTCCTTTTAGAGATGATAGGTATAAGGTAATACCAACATCTTTACAGGTCGTTCTCCAAATTTATCAGCTATGGGAGGACCATCAGGTGATTTTGAGTCAAAATTTCAAGCTTACCTATGTGATGACATTAGGTTGCTTGCATTGGTTTTTTGTTTGCTTGTTTTTGTTTTTTTTTGGAGGTGAAGGTCGTGGCAGAAAGAAGCCCCATCCAAACAGCAGCCATTTTAATTTGTTTGACAGGGAAGAGAGGTGATAACCTCCCTCCGTAGCCGCTCACCCGGGGAGGAAAGGTGGGGGGGAAAGAGAGGTAGAAAACAACGAGAGAGAGAGCAAAAGCAAAGGAAGGGAGGGCTGAGCAGAATGGCGATAAGGGGCTGGATAGAGTCAGTAAAAGAAAGAACAAACGAGAGTGGTGAAAAAGGAGTGTGGAATATTTGATTATGGCTCAAGGCTGTATATTTGTCTAAAAGCTAAAGACTGTCAACCAGCAAATCGCAGGGGTCGACGGATGGGTGTGACTTTATGTGTGTGTGTGAAAACACGCCAGCTTGTGTGGGTCATTGCTTATCAGAACATAATTTATGCCGAATACACATGTCTGTGTGTTTCTGCGCGTATGTTTGTGTGTATGATTTCTGGATGTCAGTTACAGTTCTGTGGGCCTGAGGAGAATACAGCGGCCTCCCTCAGGGTGCTGTTAGTGCCACTCTCATACAGATGTGCTGGGCTGCGACTGTGTCAGTTTCTGTGTGTGTGTTTGCGTGTGCGTGTGTGCATGCATACCATTCTCTTACAGGAAACTAAAGTTATTCCTCAGGGTTTCCTGCTGGGGTGGGATCTAGACACTTGAATCTATCAGTTCTTATCAAATATTTGTTCCAATTGTTGTTTAATGTTACTGTGAGAAAAGATTTCAAAAACGATATTTTCCTCTTGTTTTTTTCTCACTCATTTGTCATATAAAGCCCCACGTTTGAATGCAGCTCTGATGTTCATCCATTGTAATTGCTTTTAGGCACTCTTAAAAACCATGGCTCACGACTTGTGTGTGTGAACATGTTATGCTTGGTAACTGCAATCCCTTTGTTATTCTAAAATTTGCAAATTGTAATTGTTCACTTACTTTCTTGTATTAAAGTGCTCATTACCCAGTAACTGATGAATTCATGTCAGGTTTTTTGTGTTGGTTTGTATTACATTCAGGAATAACTAATAAACCTTATAACAGAAAAATAAGAGCCTAGCATAGTCTTCTCCCTTAAATTTGTTTTAAAATGTATTTTCTTCTTCTCTTCCAGATGTTGATGCAGAAGGTGAAACTTGGTTGGTTTCAGACAAAGACAAGGAGGTGGGTGGCAATGAGCAGCTTTTTAGTGCTTTCTGTTTGTTGCCGCTTTGTTTTTGGTTTCTATCAATCAAAATCAACTATAAATAAACATAAAAGCTAGTATTTGCATTACTCATATAGTTTTAACTGTGTTATTTTATACTGAAATGATTATTAAGAGTTCTGGTAAAAAAAAAATCCTAATGCAAGTTCAACATGTAAAGCCAGCTCCATATGTATTATTAAATAACAACAGGCCCCACCTGGTCATGAAACTGCCTGCTCAGTCTGTTGTCCAATTATGTTTGAGCATCTGGGGCACTATGTATGAAAGTGAAAACAGTTAAAGTAATACTTCTGTAAAATCCCTTCAGTCCCATCTTGATTGTTTAGTGTGAAATTCCCGTGGTAGTGTACAGAGAAAAAAATGTGTGTTCGACCAACAACTTAGCGACTCAGTCGTAGCAAAAGTATTGAAATGGCCTCAAACATTTAAGCACTGAAGCTGACAGAATATCCTAGTTAGCCTAGTGTTGGTGACCTATTGCTTAATTTTAATAAAATGCAGCCACACAAACAGCTGACTCCAAATATATATTTATTAAATGTAAACATCAGTAAGTTAGACCCAGTAGCATGAGTTTTTTTCCTCATAGCTGCCAAAAAATATTGAGTTCATCTTGTAAAACTATTGATGCAGCTGCTTTGTCCTTGTGTAATTAACACCAACAACTGACAGAAAAGTGAATGATGAGGCTTTATCGACCAAACACCAAGCACTAAACCCTGTGGCTATATATCCTGTATGGCTACAGAGTTTCTTGATCCTTACACTAACACCGTGATGCCATTAATGCACTAAACTTGTGTTTTTCAGGCTCAAATCTATAACAAAAGAAAAGGTGTCAGGATAGCAGTGCAGCGGGTGTCGAACAGATACTATACTGATAAGAACGTCAACTGCCGAAACTGCAACAATTTTGGACATCTCTCCAAGAACTGTCCTGACCCTAAAGTGAGTCCTGATCACCACATAGTGGCTCATATAGCACTTTTATAAGTACATAAAGGTTCTAACCACGTTTTGTGTGTGTATGTGCAGAAGTTGCTGCCATGCTTTCTTTGTGGGACTCCAGGCCACCCAGCCCGTGACTGTCTCAAAAGGCACTGCAACAACTGTAGCCTGCCAGGGCATCTTTATGATTCCTGCAGTGAGAATTCATACTGGAACAGACATTGTCATCGCTGCAACATGAAGGGACACTACCCTGACGTGAGTATTACACCCACTTTTATTTTACTTGAGAGTCAGACTTGCACTAGATGATCCAGAATTGTGGATATGCAAACATTATACGCATTTCAGAGTGTTGAACATTATATTCCCAAATCATGGGAGCTATGAGAATCCTTCATTTCTCTGTGAAGGTTTCCCATGACGATGGTGAATGTTGTTTCTGTTGGGCAATAACTCCTGGCGTTGTTAGTTGTAAAGCTGATATGTAGTTGAGGTGTTGGCTCTGTGCAGGTCAGTCAGGCTCTTCTAAACTAAAGTAATGTATTGCCCAGCTGAGACTGGAAAGGCCTTTCCCAAAAATCACTTTGCTGTGACTTTAATATTTTCTTCCACTGAAAGTAAGAGACCACAGAGCTCAAACACATGTACACTTATAGTTTTAACCAGAGAGCCAGTTTGACACAAAGAAGCTCAAACTGCATAACAGGACCAAACTGAACACATGCATGTACACATGCTTAAAGCTGAGGGAGGCAACATGTTTTGGGGTAAAATGCATATATGAAGAATTACTGTACACACAACTTCACTTTGCTCTATGATAAAACATGGGAACTGCCACAGATTGATACTGCGGCTTGGGCTTTTAATAAAAATTACTGCTGAACATAGAAATCAAAACCGCCTTCATCACAATAAATGTGGTTTGTTTTTCACTTTTTCTTTCCACTATCATCGTTTTTTCCACCTCTCACTCCCTCCCTCTTTCGCTTTCAGTAATAATGAGTGACCAGGGGTCAGCAAACGCTGCTGTTCACATTAATTGATACACTTCAGTAATTACAGCTTAGTTATGTCTCTGCCATGCTGCATATTCCAGCTATGGGCGCGTGCGTGTGTGTGTGTGTGTGCGTGTGTTGGCACTGAAGGGTGAATCTAATGACCATCAATGACAATTATCCCGCCGCAGTGTTCATTACCTTGCCCATTTACACTAATGCCACAGAATGGAAAACCCTGCAAGAAGTCAGTCTGTGTCTCTCCACCTCACACCCCACTCTTTCTCTCCCTCTCTCTCTCTCTCTCGCTGTCTCTCTCGCTGTCTCTCTCTCCTTCTCGCGCCCTGTCTCTCCGTCAGTCAGTCATGTACTGTGCTCTGTGTAATGGATGAGTAACCAGGTGAACACCAGAGGGAGAGTGTAGGCCAGGACACACATAACCCAATTTTTTCTTTTTCTCTTGCTCTCTCTCTGTCTCTCTTTCTCTCAATCTCTAAACCCATTCCTTTCAGCTCGTCATCCAGATCTTCAAATTGATCTCATTCTACTCTTTTGCATATTGTTTTCCAACAGCAAACAAAGGTGCAAAGTTGTGTGGCATTGTAATTACCTTTTTCTTGGAACGTATCACTTTTTTTCTCCTCTTTTCCTTACACTCACAAATTATACTGTATGTATTAGTGTCTGTGTTTGAGAGAGAAAGAGAGTCAGGTCTCAGTCCCCTGGGCCTTTCTGTGTCTCTCATTAAAGACAGACGGTTGATGGAGCGCGAGTGTGTCGCTCGCCTCGCCTGTCGCCCTCGACAACAACACACTACCCTGGCGGTCTGGAGGGAGAGAGCAAACGGGGGGGGGTTGAAGAAAAGAAAAGAGCTAGATGAGAGGTGGAGGAAGATGCAGCTGTTGAAATTCATATTTGTTCTTGTATGTATTCAAATCAGAACAGATCACATTAAGCCAGAAAAAGTACCTACTGTTCTCACAGGCTGCTGTTTCAAGGTCGGGATTTGAACCCACACTTGAGGTCAAATTAGTGACTTTTTAGTGGGATTGTAATTTATATATTTTACAAAATATGTTGAGGAACTTTGGTGTGACTGAACAGTGCTGTTTGCACAGAACAGGCTTGAATTTGTCTCCCTCATTCTGTCTCACACACTCTCTTGACTCAGTAGGTATGTAAGTAGATAAATCTTGTTGCCTGCGGCATTTTCAATTTCCCAGTGGGAAGTGGTGGCGGTTTGGAAAGGATGTTGGAACGCTTAAGGAACAGCGTGGAGAAGCCCCGGAGATAATGCTTTAGCCACACTGGGACAAAACGACTGACTGCTTTACTTACCGACTGACTGCAGAGAGACACATGGATAGAAAATAGTTACTGAGAAATCAAGGTGATCAGACTCTAGAGAGAGATGCAAGAAGAGACTTATGGTCTTAGACGGGCAAGCAAATGACTCCGTGGCCTGCCAGGAGTTTCCATTCAGCCTCTGAATTGTCTTTCTTGTCTTTTCTCTCACCAGTTAGACTTTCATACCTCTCCCTTGTGTTTTAAAAATCTGATGTTGATGTTTTCAAAATGTTTTGTCCTGATTTTGTGTGTACTGTCAGAGTCCAAGTAAACTGGTATAAATGCAGTTTGGTCCACAGGTTTTTGGACAGTTTATCTGTATTTTTTCCTCTCTACACCAACACAGTGGATTTTAAAAAAATCAATATGTGACTGAAGTGTGAACTGCATTTATTCATAGTCCCAAATATTCAGTGGCTCAAAAATAATTGGACAATTGAGTGATAAACAAATTTAGGAGATAAAGAATATGGAGTTGATTCCAAATGTTGAGCTTTAGTAGCTGTTAACTGGATACCTGAGGTCCAAGGTGCTGTCAGTGCAAGTGAAGGACGCAATCATTACGCACATACTTTAGGAGTGGTCAGGTCTACAACCTGGTTCAGTCTTGAAAAGAAGTTATAGATTAGACACAAGAGACACCTTTATGAATGGAAATAACAGAGGGTTTTCAACAAGGTGCAAACCATCGATTCCACTCAAGAATAGGGAGGTCAAAAAACATCTAAAAGAGCCTGCACAGTGCTTTAAAAAACCCTCTTTGAACAGATGAAACCAAGATTAACGTGCACTAGAATGATGGAAATAGAGAAATATTGAGAAGAAGAGAAGCAGTTCATGGTCTGAAGCATACCACACCATCTGCCAAACATAGTGGAGGAAGCGTAATGGATGACGTGGACATGTATGGTTGCCAGTGGAACTGGGTCACTGTTTTTTTAGATGAAGCGACTGCAGATAGAAGTAGCAGCATGAACTCTGAGGTGTACAGGGCTGTGCTGTCTGCTCAGCTCCAGCGTAATGTTGCAAAACAGGTTGGACAGCAAATGGATAATGACCCAAAGGATAATGCAGACATTAACTAACAATAATATTCTTCAATGGCCAAGTCATTCACCTGATCTTAGTTCAGCTGAGCATGCTTTTTACTTACTTGATTCATTGAATTTAATTTCAGTTCAGGTTTATTTACATAGCACCAAAGCACAATAACAGTTGCCCCAGTACACGTTTACTGTAAGGTCACTGAAAAAAGAGAGCGTAGGGAGGCAGGACTGAAGACAGACCTGCAGATTTTAAAAGCACAGACTGCAAAAATAAGGACTCCATCTATGTATTAACTACTATAAAACTATTCTCTCATTTTTTTATTATGCCAGTTTGTCCAATTACTTTTGAGCTTTTCAAAATGGGGAAAAGTGACTGTAATTTCTAAACACTTTGTTGAATACTTCATTAAAAACCCTTGAATTAAAGCTGAAATTCTGCACTACAATCACATCTTGATTGTTTGATTTAAAGTTCATTGTGGTGGAGTATAAAAAAAGTGTTGTTTTTTTTTTACAAAGCTTTGTAAAAGGTATTTAATGACACAGTGTGTGTGTTTTTCTTTTTCAGGCTTGTCCAGAAATCTGGAGACAGTATCACCTGACAGTGAGTATCTTTTCACAGAAAAACTCTGTCAGCAAGTGTCATAGCAGAATTCTTCATACTCCTTCCATTTCTCCAGTTATTAGTTCTTTTTTTGTGAAAGGAGGCTAATATTGTATCAGGTTCAGTCCTGAAAAATGAGACAGGTCCCGCTTCTTTTTTAGAAACGATGCCAAAGTCGAACAGACTGTGTGCAGGGGAAAGGAGTAAAGTGTAGGTCAAGTATACCTTTTGGATCAAGGGTTCAGATGGTGTTCAGTAGTTTCCTCTGCTCGCACTCGAATCTTGAGCTCATAGATAAAAATTCTGAGATTTGTATTTTGCGTTTGTCTAATAGCTCTTTAAAATAAGGGAAGCTGCTTTTAACTTGTGGTATGAATTCATACAAATGACAGTAAAAGTGAAAACAGGAAATCATTAAACACCAAATGTGTTTTTGTTTTCTATAGAATGTTTCACCAAATATGTCTTAGTTTAGGTTTGAATTTTTTCTTCAGTGAGTACAAGTGGAAACTTTTGTAAATGTGCATATTTGATTCATTACTTTACTGAAAATATTAAATATGTAACTAATGGTACAAACAATTTTTGTATTATTATATTCATGATAAATTATTTAGCAAAACAAAGGAGGTAAAAGGAGGTGACCTGAGAACAGCAGAACGAGTGGTTTTAAGTGGAAAGTCCCAAAATTTATTAAGCTTGGGAAATTGTGAAAAGCAATTTGTGTGGGTTTAGTTTGCACCACGTTTATGTAGGATTTCTGCTCAGAGTCTGAGTTAAAGCCAAGAAAGATAAAAAAAGAAAAATGATGGTAGTGAGGAGTGATAAAGCCCAATCTAAATAGACATCTTACCTTCTGAAATTTGTCTTAAAAAATACATAAAGCAACATTGTAGTGAAACATATCAATTAATAGCTCATTAAAGTATTTTTCAGTGGAAAATACTAACAAAAATAAATGTACTTAATTGTAAAACTTTGCACTAGCACTAAGCCGGACTCTCACCACTGCTGAATTAGAGTAATTGATCTTCTTGTTACATTTATTTTTGAATCGTCAATCAATGAGGTGTTTCCATGAGTTTCATAGAGGCAAAGGTGTCATGTGATTAGTCAATAAGTCAGTCGTGACTGGTATTGACTTTGCCCTGTAGCAGGTAAGTGAAGCGTGGGGGTAAGAAATATAGTAAAATATTAAAGAAGTACTAAAAGTTATGGGAAACTTGTCCTCCTCCTTTTCTTTCATCAAGTGCTCATGTGACATTAGTGTGTGTGTGTGTGTGTGTGTGTGTGTGTCTGTGTGAGACAGAAACAATGTGTCAAAGAGTAGAAAACTGTTTGACAGTCACATGGGCCATATGTCAGTGGGGAGGCATTTGCTTATTTATATCTGTGTGTTTGTGTGTGTTTATCCAAAATCTCAAAAGATAACTAGTTTTCTTGGCTTCTTACTTCCGTGTGTGTGTGTCTGTATGTTTGTGTGTGTGTGTGTGTGCATCTGAGCGAGGGGGTGATATAGACCTCAGCCTAAGAGAAAAGAGCAGCTTGTTTGTCAATTAAAAGACGTGATAAAGCATGAAATGGGCTGCCAACACCACGTGGGACAAGGGAGTGAGAGAGGGGGAAGAAGAGTGTGTGTTTGCATATATCTTGGCATGCACTGTGTGTGTGTTAGGGGAGGTCTGTCACTCTCCTCTATGGAGATTAATTAGCAGGGGCTGTCTAATGAAAAGGCAGCATCGTTAGCGCTAGGGTAGCACGGCGGGAGAGATGGAAAGAGGAGGAGGAGGAAGTGGGAGGAGGGAGCGGGACAGAGAAGTTCCAGGGGAGACGCTGGCAGAGAAGATGGGAGTTGAGTTTAATTGTTGCTCCTGTGTTTGGCGGATGAGCCTCTATGATTTACAGCGGAGTTTCACTTTGAACCACAGACGAAACGAGAACATGCTGACGAAAGTCTCCGGTCGCCTTGCGGGATGATGAAACCATTTTGTTTTTTTGTTCCCCGCTGCACTTCCGCATGTGCGTTTGTGTGTGCAATGGTGTGCTTTAACGGGTGGAGGATTGTGACCCAGGTCTAATTGAAGTATTTAAGCCATTTAAGCACTGGGAGCAGAAGGTCGTTACAGATCCAAACTGGCATGGGGGTTAGGGGCCTGCGCAGACACAAACACAGTCTCACACATACAAACACACCCACACACATGCATACACAGAGCTCCTTCTGTTTAAGACAGCCTCATTTTATTCATGATGCTGCTTATGACCCTGAACTCCCCAATGTGAGAAGGTGTGTGTGCGTGCGTGTGTGTGTGTTTGTGTGTGTGTGTGTTCGCTTTGGGAGATGTGACTCTGTCACCTTCCGCTGGGCTCAGCCAGGTGTGAAAAGGCATTCTGTCAGACCTCCCTGCTACTGGGTCCATTTATCCTTCGCTGTGTGTGCGTGCTTGTGTGTGTGTTGGGTCCGTTTATCTTCCATGAGTGTATCTGTTGTCTGCCTGCACCTGGCCCTCAACTAACAAACTCCTCCAAACCACACAGTATAGACCACAAAGCCCTGGGGTATTTACCGAGAAAGCACGATACTGACACACATGGACACACACAAACACACACACTCCTCCTACAAATATATAGAGCAGCAAATGGGGTAAAAAGATATCCACAACATTTTCATTGTGTCTGTGTCATACAGATTTGAGCACCTTTTTTTTTTTTAACACAACTGTAGCACTTGTAGAAAATGTAACTGTTTCCTTTTTGAAGAACGGAGTTTACTTCTGCTGTTCAGTCTATCTTTCTTTTTCACTCTCCTACGCAAACACCACTTCACCCACCCACCCACAGACGCCCTGTTTTTTTTCTTCTCCCCCTTTCTTTTCCATTGAAGCTTACAGTGTGGGGTCACTCCTTTTCCTGCAGACCCATGTCACTACCCCCATGTATGTTATTATGTTCTTATGATTTCCACCTAATACTCTACATACTAAATATAACAAAAAAACTCCCAAAATACTGGGATTATCTGGCTGAGGTCGGCCGGTGCAAAGTTCTGCCATCGACATATGTTTTGTTTTCCAGAAGGCCCTGCCGCCAACATGACTTGTTTGAACTTTTCTTTCGGTCTGTTGGTCATATGATTTCTGTTACGTGGGCATGCCTACAACTACACCTGCACTCAAGTTGCTACACAAATGGCTTTTTTAAATTTATACAAATTGCCTTTGGCCACTTCTGCATTGAGGTCAGACTGTGGAAAGTGTGACTAATAATTATTTTCATTTATATTACTGATAAATCTCTCTGATTTTATAGATTAATAAATATTTTTGCCACTGGTGATATTTCAGATTTATAGTGTTTATATGATTGAAATAAAATAGAATGGCACACATTGGTGAATTATTACATATACACCACATAATCAGCTTTAAAGACCAGTTAAATATCTAATGGGCCAATTGAACAGTCTTTTTGACAAGAGGCTAAAAGAACCATATTTCTATTTCATAGCTAACTACATGCAAGACAAAAAAGAGGAGGATGAGAGGACAGAGAAGGACAGGGTGGAAAGACTGAAGTCATGTAGGGACCAGTAGGAAAGCACGATTAAGGGGGGGATGGATGGCTGGAGGGATGATTGGATGGGGAGCGAAGTTTAGTGACCTGCTATCTGTATTCTGGCTGCTTTAATTCATGTAAATATCATGCATAAATGTGTGCATGCATACACACAACAAACATACAACTCCCAGTCACTTTTTTTTCTTGGTGCCCAGACCCTGCTCTGTTGCATTAAGACCAGAGTGCCACCCTCTGGTAGAAAGTGAATGCTCCCTTGCCTTTAACCAATGAGTGTATGTGAAGTGGGAATTATCTTTCTTCTAACTTTTGAGACTCTGAACGAGGGTTAAAGCTCAAGCAAATGTCCTGAATGCTTGTATTTTTTTTACTTTAATAGAGATCAAGTGTCTTTACTAAAGAAAAAGAAGAAGTAGTTTCAATGTGTTTCACCTTTATAGCAGAAATGTATGTATGAACAAGGGAGAGGGAGGAAGGCAGAGGCAGTTGGAGAGGGTGGGGGAGAACTGCTGGAAGGCGGGTGGGGGTTAATGGTGAGTGCATTAAACGGTGAAGGAGACAAGAGAGTGAGCAGAGAGAGTGAATCAGTGCGCCCAGAAGCTGATTGGTGCAGGTATATCGGTGTGTGAGCATTGATTGGCCTCCCTTTAGATAGTAATGGTGACACCTGTACATCGGTGTTTATTGATCAGCAGCTCTGCCGAGTGTGTGCGTGCGTGTGTATGTGTGTGCTGAGCCAATCTTGCGATCGTGTCAGGGTGTGTGAATTGATCTTTTCCTGTGGGACAGGTGTGTAAATGTGTCGGGGTTGCCCGTGAAAAAGCGCTCCGTGACCTTCCTAGTCGACTCCAAAATGAAGCCGTTTTAACTCCCCCTCTCTTTCTCACCTGACTGCCTTTCTTTCCCCTTTCATTTAGCATGTTGTACCCTTTTATACATTTTTGTCTGTCCGTCTTTCTTCAGAAGGTATGCTCAGTTCACACATGTCTTTGTTAGCGCAAGGTTAGGACATTTTGCCCCTTAAATCCTCTTATTTCTATAGGAAAAAATGTCTCGTTAAGACAGTCGACTTTTCCAAGGTACAAAATATTTCAGGAATCCTCATTTTCTTTTCTTTGTCTGTTTTAAGTTGAGCAGAATGAATAGCTGAAGAAAAAGCTTTACTCCAAAGAGGGTCTCCCTCAGATTAATTGTGAAAAAAGACAGTTTAAAAAAAAAAAAACTTTAATAAATGTTACGTCACAGGTAACCCTGAAATCCCTCCGCTGTTGTGTAAAATAGACCTCAGTAGTGGTCGGATGTTTTGGCTGGTTTCTGTGGGGTTTATGACTTTGGTTTATATGACCGTTTAGAAATAAATATATTTACTGGATATTTAGAGGTAAATGGTAGATAATGTGTGTAATCTGATTTTTAATGGACAGAAAAGAAACATGGCTGCACTTTAGCTGTTATTCTGGTTTGAATTTATAAACATTTGTATTATTTCAGTGCAATATCATAAATGTTTTATTGCAGTAATATTAAATACAATGAAGACTGATCAAATCCTGGTGTTATTTTACAGTTAACACATTTAGATATTGTATTTGATTTTTTACGGAATTAAATTGCTGTCTGCGTTCACACAATTATTAAGTGGTATTGTTTGCTGACCTCTCTCTGTGATTGGCACACCATCTTCACCTTCATAAAAGTAAATGTTTTAGTGCTCTGAGTGTCCAAATGAGACAGATTAAGCAAAAGCATTAAGAGAAGATTGTCCTGATGCCCACACCAGCTGCGTTAAAGACAAATGAACAACTCTGATTGTATTCCTCCTATCGAAGTCCTACTTCTGCGCTGAGATCAGCCTTGGGCTTTTCTGTACACTGTGTGAAGATAGAGCGCCATTCAGTGGTCAAACAGGCAACTGCACTCCCATACGGATGCAGGGGAGGGATTTTAAGCCAGATCTTTTCAGGAGGTTTTTTTAACATCAAAAGTATTTTTACCCAGCATAACAGAACATGAATGGACTTGTGTGTTTAATTTCACAAGTAGTCTACACACATTAAACATCTCTGAACCCACCCGCCCCTCTTTCCCACCAAACAAGAAATGAAACCAACAAATACAACATGAAACACACAAACAAAAAATGATGTTGCCTTGGAGGATCAGAGGTAAACTGATTTTTTTTTTTTTTTTTTGGGGGGGGGGGGGGGGAAAGCCAACACTCAACCAACCAACAGAATAAATATTCAGGGGGACGTCACAGACAATGGCGGAAGCATAAATGTTACCACGAGGCAGTACATGGATATGGGAACAGAAAAGAAGGCAGAAGAGCTTAAAAATCAGACACTTAGGAAACAGTAAGACATTATATGAAAGTTACAGCATACTCAGCCAAAGGTGCTGCTGTTAAAAGTCTAATTAAACCAGTGTAGGCTGTAAGTTTGCATAGAGAAATGGTTTTATATGAATGAACACTTAACTGTCACTCAGACAAAACTTAATTAAAATCGCACTCTTTCCCGCAGTAATAATATACCAACATTAAGTCTTCTCACAGGTTTAAGTTTGATCTTTATTCCACTTTTTGTTCTGTCCTTTCTTCTGTTTGGCTGACCGCTCTTTTTTTTTTTCTTACAAGAATGTCCTCAATTCAAAGTGTGCTCTGTAAAAATCCTTTAAATCCACATCTATTCAGTGAGCTGTTTTTGCTGTCTCATCATTGTACAGTACAGACTGTCCAGTCTTCTCACCTCGCCGTGTCAAAAGGCCCTCAACTCTTTATTCTCCCTCAGACTGAAGCGCTAACAGCACCGGAGGAAGGGGAAGGTGTTTGTGAAAGGAAATGGCTTTTGTGTGTCTTCAGTAGTCAGACGGATAGCACAGTTCATAAAGCAGCACAGGGCACCTTATAACAATCTAACTTCAGATGATTTATTTTAATTTCAGTTTCTCACGTCATCAGCATATTGTCATTTATAATAATCAGTTGTTTCGATTGTTTCAGTCATTATTAAGGAATCATGTTAGAATTTATTGGTACGGGCTTTTTAAGAGTCCCAGTTTCTGTTTTATGTCATGTTAAACTGATTATATTTGAATCGCATGTTGGTGATCAAAGAAACAAGTATTTTAAAAACAAGATCCTATACGCGGATTTTTCTAAAATCATCAGATTTCTGGAAGGAAAAAGACAAATTAATTATTAAGCAACATTTAGTTGTATGACAAATCATCACCTTGTACCAAACTTGCAAGAACAAAGAGTGTTTAAACCTCAATGGCATTATGATGTTTGTTATTACACTGTTATTACATTGTCACTTAAATTTTTACATAATTGATTGAAATTTTTATATATATATATATATATATATATATATATATATATATATATATATATATTTAGATTAACAACGCTGAAAGCAACAACCCTTTCAGGAACCAAATCCATATGTACCAGCCACTACGAAGACTAATATCATTTTTATAAATATTTAAATTGAAATAACTTTATCAAATATGTGAAGAACTGTATTTGGTTGTTTGAAGCCAAATTTTGATCAAATTTATTTAGTAAAACTGCATTTTTTTTAGTTCATTCCCTCATGGCGACATTATGCAGACAAACTAGTTCTGCTTGTTTGGGGTTTTTAGGTGCTTCCCTTCCCAAAATACTTTGTTCAAACTACAAACAAAGGCTTAGAGGTCCTCATCAAAGCTTGCACACACTTTGCTATCCTCAGTAAGAAGACCAGGGACTCTGTATTTTGGAGTTTATTAGTATTTGGTAAAAGTGTCTTTAGATAATCTACTGGATGCACATGCAGGACCATAGGAATGTAAACAAATGCACATGTTCACGCACACACTCACACACAGGTGCAGTGTTATCAGAGGTCTTGCAGGCTTGCAGGTCATTGTGAATTTCCGCTTAGCTGGATGGTGTGTGTGTGTGTGTGTGTGTGTGTGTGTGTGTGTGTGTGTGTGTGTGTGTGTGTGTGTGTGTGTGTGTGTGTAGCTGGCTGAGAATGTAAAATTAGGATTTGAAATACTGACCAGAGCATAAAAGACGCGGTCCATCTGTATGTAGTATATCTAAATCCGTGTCTCTCATGTCCATACGTGTTGTCTATGGGTCCTATATTTAATGAAAACACAGCCTCACGCTGGCCACAGCAGAAAAGAAGCCTCTCCACTCAGCAGTGAGCACTAAGAAAAGAAATCGTACAACTTGGTTTTGAATAGATTAGCTTGTATCCCCTGTTCCGCCTTCCACGGTGTGACCAGATTACCGCCACTTGCTGCCCCTAAAGGGGGGTTTTCTCCAGAGGTGGCAACCCACCGCCTCCCAGCTCTGCATCACATTATCGTTACATTCCAGGAGCATTTTTTTTTCCTCTCTAAAGAAAAAAAAAATCCAGACTCGTACTGATTGTCTACAAACTGATTGACCAACTGACAGGAAGAGATAGGAAGAGCCTCTGGGAATTGCACTGTGTGAGTGTGAGTCCTCACCGGGTGCGGGGTTAGGGTTTCGGTCTTTGTGAACTGGGAGACACAAAGAGGGCAGGAATCACATCTGGTTATTTGGAGGATCCACTTCCTCTTCCTCATTCATGGCCTACCTAACTGCAAACATGCCCACCTCCACCTTCAGCAGTCTCCTTAAGCAGATGGATTTTTGTCATTCCTGTTGATGAGTGACAGTAAACACGGTTTATATGCTTTTTTTTTTTTAATTATTCCATAACAAAAGGAGGATTAATGGTTAGGTCTGCAGTTCATTCAATGCATCCTGTCTGGGAAGATGTACACCTTACAGCCATTTCATCTCTCTGATTCACAACAGTCTAATTAATCCTCCCTGTTAACCTAATATGTACATAGTGGTATGTTGCGCGCGCACACACACACACACACACACACACACACACCACAAGGCTCTGTTTGTTTTGGTATGAGCCCAGTAGTCTTGTGTTGTGAGGCTGCTCTCTATGATAAAGCATGCAGAGTTGGTCCCCTGTGGGTCCAGTAACATATGCAAACGTCTCCCTATTGCTGCAATAACATATGCAAAACAGCGCTGCTGGCCCCGGCCCCTATGCTCCCACCACCCGTTACTGTTCAGATCCCGCCCCCCTCTCCTCTTACACACACACAAGCCTGTTTGCTTCTCGGATTTTGTTTGATAACTGTGTGTGTGTCTCAGTGTGTGTGTGTGTGTGTGTGTGTGTGTGTTCCTTCAGATTTTAGTCTGTAACAGTCTGAGCTTTGTGTTGGCCGAAGGATTATCACAGCTTTGCCACCAGCAGCTAAGGCAAGGAGCAGAGGCGAGCAGGGCTTAGAGAGACACGGTGTATGTGTTGGGACAACTGTGGGAAAACACATTTGTGTGTGTGACAGGGAGAGAGTGCTCATGTATCTGTGCGTGCATGCATGAGAGGCCACGGATGGTTGGTTGTCTATGTCCACACAGTGGAGCCCTCAGGACCTTCTCAAATACCCTCGTACAAACTAACACACACACAAAAACTAAACCAACGCGTCATTCCTCTTCCCAGTTTCAGTCCTTTTTTTATTTTTTAGGTCAGGCTGGCTTTATGCTTTATGTGTGTGATCAAAAGCTCTTTAGGTATCAAGGGAGTCTCTCCTGTTGTGTCTGATGCTGAAAGTCTCTTCTAATGCTTGTAAGCAAGTTTATGAAGAGACATGGACATTCTCAGGGTCTTTTGGGAAATGTTTAGGTAAAGCAGATATTTTTTGCTCATGTGCAGGGTTTGTTTGTGGTTCAATCCCTGTCTGCTCCAGTCTTCATGCCATTGTGTCCTTGGGCAAGACACTGAACCCCGAGTTGCTGTCTGTAAAATGACACTCGAGTGTAAATGTGTGTGATTGTTAGATAGAAAGCACTTAGCTGCAAAAAAAGCTTGTGCAAATGTGGTATGTTGTATAAAGCACTTTGAGTGCTTGGATGGAGTAGAAAATGCACTATATAAGAACCAGTGTATTTTCTATTTAAAAACAAAAAGATGATTTCCTGCAGTATGTGCCTATTTACCTAGAGCACTGGGTCACTCTAACTTTTTTGACTGCTAAAAAATATAAAAGGAAGAAAAAAAATCACTCTGTAGGTGAACGAAAATGCATAAATACTGAAACAATCAGACTTTGCATCGGCAAAGATACCATTTTCTAATTAAATCTTTTCAAATTAGCTACATAGTTTCTTTTCTTTTTTTGAGGTTGCATGAAATACCTTACTGTGAGTAATGATCACTGTGCATCACAGCCAACGGTCCCAATCTTTAATTCAGGTGTTTTCAGTCCCATTACCACAGGTGTATAAAATCAAGCACCTAGCTGTGCAATCAGCCTTTATAAACACTTTTTTAAGAATGAGTCTTTCTAAAGAGCTCACTGACTTTGCGTTTTGTCCTGTGATTGGATGCCACCACTGCAGCAGGTTAGTCTGTTACATTCATTCCCTCCTACATGTTTCCCAATTAGCTATAAGTCATATTTTTGAAAGTGTTTAGGAATCTCTGAAATGATCTGGCCGAACATGTAAAGTTACAGAGCAGTATCAGCAAGTGCCGAGGCGAATAGTGTGTAAAAGTCTAAATGTCCTCTGGTGTTAACATCAGCACAAAAACTGTGTTCCGACAGCTTCATGTGTTACCACGACTGAGCAACTCCTGTAGGTGACATGTGCAGGTGGTACATGTGCTTTTGTCCATGTAGTGTAGCATCCACTGATGACCACCACAGCCAGCTGTGTTATTCAGGTTTTGATGGAGGTATAATTCTTTTGTTTTTTGTTTTTTATTGAAATACTTATCTTAACCCACCAACTGACAAACATTAGCAGTGCTAGCATATAATGGCTTCCCCTTATCTAAACAATTATTTTAGCTCTTTATTCAGTCCTGTTCATTATTGGTGATTATTCCACTCAATGTTGGTACATGGCATTAATACGAAGCGAGTAGACTCTCCATAGACATAATCTGTGTAACTCAAGTTAATGCCCTTCACTCGCTATGAGTGATCCAGAACTGAACACATACCGACCAACAAGGAAAACATGTTGTTTTGCATAGCCATTGATGTTGACTCCAGTTTCCCACTCGGTTTAGACTTCAGTGGAAATGTTCCTGCTGCAAATTTATACTAAAATTATGTGTCATATTAGCTGTCGCTGCACAGCCATAGCTGTCACTCCTCACTAAACCATTTAAAAAAGATTTAGAAAGGCACCAAGCTGCGGTGATCCCTTAGGGCCTCACTCTGTTTAGATGCCCGTGATAGGCAGTGTGAGATCAGAACAAGGAGAGGAAATGAGTGAGGGATAAACGTTCATCCCGTTAATTAATATCGGATGAGGCAGAGAACTCCTCGCATGCACACGCACATTCACACCAGGTATTCACACAACTATCACAGGTTGGTGTGAGAATAAGAGGGGGATTTCGTTTCTCTCTCTCTTTTTTTCTCCGATGTCTCTCGTGCTTTCATTCATTCTGTGATCAGAGTATGTGGAGATAACGCAAGCCCAAGGTCAGGGAGAGGGAGAGACAGAGGGAGACCTACAGCCAATTTACATGAAAGATGAATGGAAAGAGGGGCAGGAAGGGTGGAGGTCGGGTGGGGGGCTCGAGACAGGGGCTGTGATCTCCTTGGGGTGCACATGTGTATGTGTGTGTGTGTGTGAGAGAGAGTTTGTGCTTGCGAGAGGTCTGTGATCTCCTGGCCTTTGTGATGGAGATGGGCCCGGCAGGCCTGACCCGATAATGACGCGACGCTCTAATAGCATTCATCCTTTCTGCCGCAAAACTACTCAAGCGGAAAAGAGAGGGAGAGAGAGGGGAAAAGTGTGAGGTGTAGATGTGGGTTTGCAGGGGTGTGTACGGAGGAGAGGGTGAAGCGGGAGGGGATGGGGAGGTTACCTAAGCTATGTTTAAGAAATGACGTGGGGCGCAAATCATTTGTAATCTCGGAATCAGGGATGAGAGAGAGGGAGGGGGCAATTTCTGCGCAGTTTTGTGGTTGTGTGTTTTGGAGAATAGCATTAGGGGTGTGTGTGTGTGTGTGTGTGTGTGTGTGTGTGTGTGTGTGTGTGTGTGTGTGTGTAAGTGTAACATTAGCAGTAAATGCACTCTGCCTGTGTCTCCTCTCTCTCTCTTTATCAGTGTATATTAGCTGTGGGCGCTGGAGCATGGAAGGCTTTCAGAACACTGGCCCATAGGGGACGGGACCCCATGTCCAACAAACACTCACACACACACACAGTCTGACGCACACAAACACAAACACACACAGTTACTTATCATACAGGGTCATTACAGGCCTCTAACTATACCTCGGAAATCAGTGGTTTATATCAGCGCCCCATATTCTCTGTACAATACACTGCAGTCCGCTTCATTGAGAGCATGGGAATGATGGCAGAGGAGAGGGAGAATGAGACAGAAATGGGAGGTTAAGCCACCGTTTTATTGTGTCCATCGTGTTTATCGGGGGGGATCCGATTGTGGTTTTTATTTAAAAATATATTTTTGATTTTTTTTTTTTTTAACAGACTAAGCATGGCCCTCCTGTGAAGCAGCAACCAAAGCGCAGCAGACACTCTCATGCCTACTGCTACAACTGCTCACAGAAGGGACACTTTGGCCATGTAAGTAACCCTCACTGTCTTTCTTTAGTCTACGCTGAATTGTCTGTTATATTACATGTGTAGGTATTTGCCATTTTGTATACACCAAAAGAATAAAGGCCAAAGTGGAAGCAGATTCTTTAAAACAAAAAGAAACAATATTTTCTTTAAGGGATATATTTAATTGTAAGTACTTTTATTATTTGATTAAATAATTCTTTACTACTACTGTTAGGTCCAGTACTGCCTGACTGAGAAAAGTCACAAAATGATCTCATAATTTCAGTTTACGCAGCAGTTTGAGTCAGCAAGTTGAAATTTTGAACTAATAGCTTAAAACTTCAGCTTGGCTCTTGACTGGCAATTTTTATTTTTTTTGTGTGTGTTTTTTCCATTGTAGAAACAAGCTTCCATGACCCATTTGAACCAGGAACAACCCTGAAATTCTTCCAGCTTCTATGTTAAATAAAAATAAATAAATTCTAAGAGTTCTCACTATTTGTATTCTAAAATTTCATAAACGCTAAGCTAAAATATCAAATCATCAATAGCTTGCTGCAAAGTCGTCACGTGAAGTTAAAGATATAAATTTTTTGCAGCTTAGTTATGTTGAGAGGTTAATTTATACTTAACTCATTCACTGCCATTGACGTCTATAGTCAACGTAAATTGAACTGAAGCCCACCAGCAGTAAAAGTAGACCTGCAAGGAGGTGCAGGGTTTGCGCACGTAAGGGATTGCGCAGTGAGACAAAAATGTGGTGCAAGTGGTGGTGCAAGTCTTGTTGTGTTTCACTGCCAGCCATTTTCAAACGGCTGGCAGTGAAACACACCAAGAGTTAAAAGGCTATGCCAGCTTTATTACGAGGCTCAAATAGCAGCTTCATACAGATGTTTCTGGTCAAAATGGACTTTTTTGACAGCGGATAAGGAAACAAACACACAGACAGAGATTATTGTAGTAAGATATAACCTCCTACAGGTTTTTGTAATCAACAGCGTATTTCACATCCAACGTCTTCGGGTTTACTCATCAGGTTCCGCATGCGCAGAGTTGTTTTTTCTACAGATTCTAAAAGTAACATAATCAGCGGGATTTCTGTAGGATTGGATTTGACCTCATGTGCTGCGTTTTTATTATGTCATTTTAAATATATTGCAGGCCTTTTAATTCTGTGTCTTGTGTGTTTTCCACAGGCATGTATAAGACAGAGGATGTTCAGTGGAGTGCATCCCACAACCTCATTGATTAACCACTATGACACTGTGGAAGAGATAAGCCGCAGACAACACAGGATAAAGATCAGGGCTAAAGGTAAATCACATAAAGAAATAGGCCAGTAAATATCTATCCTTTTTATGGCTGCAGCTATTATTCATTTTTAGGCCAACGCCTCTTAGTAGCGTGTCTTGGTCTAGGCGCAGTACTAAGCTTTCCTCCATGGGCTAAAATCCTTGGGCTATATGCTTAAAAGCCTGGTCTGTGCCAGGACACCAACTAATTTAAATAAACTCTACCAATTCTGCCAAGAAGAGCGGGCAAGTGTGCAGCCGGAATTATACCAGAAGCTTGCTGATGGCCACCAAAAGCATCTGAATGAAATTCAAAATTGTGCACTTGCTTCTTGTTTTTGTTTTTTAAGTCATTAAATGGTAAATGCCCTGTATTTGTATAGCGCTTTACTAGTCCTTAAGGACTCCAAAGCACTTCACACTACATTCAGTCATCCACCCATTCACACACGCATTCACACACTGGTGATGGCAGCTACATTGTAGCCACAGCCACCCTGGGGCGCACTGACAGAGGCGAGGCTGCCGGACACTGGCGCCACTGGACCCTCTGACCACCACCAGTAGGCAACGGGTGAAGTGTCTTGCCCAAGGACACAACGACCGAGACTGTCCGAGCCAGGGCTCGAACCGGCAACCTTCCGATTACAAGACAAACTGCCAACATTTGAGCCACGATCGCCCCACAGCATTAGTGACCTATGCTGTGCAATCATTCCCCCCTGAAAAAAGAACTGTTCAAAGCAATAATTAAAAGCTGTTCAGCGTGTGAACCGTAGTGTTGCACAGTTGCATATGAGAAAACCGTGTTTGGAAAAAAACTAAACACAACATATCAGCAGAAACACCTCACACCATCTGTTAAGCACGTTGGTGGAGGCGTGAAAAATTGTGCTTGTTTTGCATCCACTGCAGTCTACTGTGAACTCCTCTGTATACCAAAGTATTGTAGAGGCTTGGCTGAAAACAGAACAGTGATTAAAGCACAGCAGGAAAATGAAGAGAATCAAGGTGATGCAGTGACTGAGTCAAAGTCCAAACCTCAGCCTGTGCCCGTGCTCAGCAATGATTTGGCGAAGAGAACTGTGCACAAACAAGTGCCTGCAGACTGAAGCAACATTGTAAAGAAGAGGGGGGGGGGGGGGGGGGGGGAAATTCCTCCACAATCATGTCAGATACTGACAAAGTCGTGCAAAAAAATTACTTTTGTCAACTTTTTGCTCCTAAAAATTGTTTCATAACCTATTCGGTCCTTGGGAGTACTTAGCTCTTCAGACTCTGCTTCAGCATTTTGGCGTCGCTTTGTTAAACAGATATTAGTCATGTGAGGTTGTAGTTAAATGCTGTTAAGGACCAAATTAATATTTTATGTCTTGGCACATAAGAGTTTTTATCCATCTGACTTTGTTTTTTCAATCATAAGAGAAAAAGATGAAAATCATCTAATCAAATCAGATCCAATTAATTATTTTTGTTTTTCTTTCCCCAGAACTGAAGAAAAATGGCGGTTTTCAATCTTTTTCTGAGGCCCTTCTCACACCAGGACCCCCAAAGAAGAAACAGAAGATCAGCTTTCATAAAACCAACCACCAGTCCTACCATACCCCTCGGCATACTCCTAACAACCACAATCCCAGGCCCAGCCATTTATTTTTTAATAATAATGACTTAAGTGCTGCAACACCCAAAACAAAAAAGTTTAATAAGTACAAACAACAGGAAAGCATAGGCAATGTTAAACCATGGAAACCTAAGAGACCTGTGCCCACCTCGAGAAACCCGCTGCCAGCCGCTAAACCAATTTTCGATGAAGCAGAAGACTTTCCCAGAGGGGGAGGGATGGGAGAGAAGAGGAAGAAGAGGAGAAAGAAGAAGAAAGTGAACCATGTCCCTTCAGCACAGCCAGGGGGACACACAGAGAAAAGATCTAATCCTCTCTTTGGCTCTGTTGGAGGAAAGGTGCATGGGCCTAAAGCAAAGCAAGAGAAGAGAAAAAAGAGGAAAAATCAAGCCCCCGCGACTGCTGACAAAAAAACTGGTGCGCAGATGTACCCTGCAGACGATAATCTGTTCTTCATTAAACAAAGAAAGGGCAGAAGATAGCATCTGTTTGTGTGAGGTTTCAATGTCAGAGTCTGTCAGGGCTCTGATCTCTAAAAGCAAAAGTTAAGACCGTGACTTTTAGGGGCGTGTCGCACGTTTCGTTAACTCAGGTCTCGACATAAATACCTGAAATTATTGTGGCTTTAAGGGCCTTCATGGGACCTTTTCACAAAATATTTTAACAACAGTCAAGAGTTAGGTGATGTGTATGATTTTTGGAAATATTAAAAGATGCTTCATTTAGTTGCTTCACCTCCAGGGTCCTGATTTTGTTCACAGTGGCTCGAAGTCACATTGTGATGCTTGAACAGAGCAGCATCTTTAATCTTGTTAATAACAGCTTAAAACGAGTCAGAACGCTGAAGCTGTTTATTTACTTTCCCCATGTGGTCAGTGTGAGAATACAGCTGTCCCCAGATTTAAACAGGAAGTGGCCCTTATGTTTGGAAATTGACTATGTATAAACAGCAGTTCACAATTTAGTTAGTCCAGTAAGTCACAGTTCTGTGGATTTTTAATGAAAAAGGATCATGGCCTGAAAGGAATCTGGATAATATTTGCGTAAAACCAAAAAGGTTTACTAAAACAGTTTCAGGAGTAATGGTGACTTAAAATTTATTTCTTCCCATTGGTTCCATCGTGTTGCAAAAGTCTCATTTTAAAAAAAGAAAATTAAAAATATTTGCAAGTTCAATAAGCTGATTTCCCTGTGCTTCTGCTTTGAAAGTAGTTTTTTAATGTTGCTGCTGCTCTTGGAACCAGAAGCCAGTGTATATTTAAACACGTGTTTGTGACTAATTTCATTTTCAATTTTAACTGAAGGGTAAACTGCTGCTCTTTTCTGTAACCAACCCATGCGCTTGTAATTTTTCTGTATTTATGAGCACTAATGCATCTGTTACGTACAGACTAATAGAGCAGTGATGAAAAATCAGCAGACGCCTATTTAACCGTGATCCTCTGTCATTTGATGTTGGAGAACTCTGTCAAACCTGAAAAAGATCGCTTCAGTCAGAACACAAGTATTTCTTGTATTTATTGAAGGTGATCACTTTCAGGAATGTTTTCTTGTAAGCGGACAAGTGGACTCAAACCACTGGTCCCAGATAACATGCATCACTAACATGTGGCCCCAACAGTGTTGATCATTTAAAATCAGTTGTATGCGTTCTTATTTGTTATTGTCGTAGCTAAATGAAACCCTGAAATAGGAAATCGTGTGAAGTGATCCCTTTGTAATATGACCACTGGTTATCCAAAGTGTCTGAGGAAAAATAAAACTTGAATCTCTTCTGTGATTGAGGAAGAAAGCTTGGATTGCTTCTGCGCTCGCAGTTCTTTTTTCTTATCTTCAGTGTCATTGTTATTCAATACAATTCATAGCACTTGGCTCGGGTTGATAAATGTCATAGTGGAGGTTGATGGATGAATTTTAATTTTCCCTATGCTGGGGAAAAATAATTTGTGATCTATAACAATGAGTCACAAACTATTTGTTAAAAACCCTAAGTGGCCTACTGTTGACATTTTGATTGAGGTCCAGTCTTTCCACAGACTGAGCAACAGTTTTTCTTTACTATTTATCTGCTGTGTAGCCTTGTGCTTTCATGATTTCATGTTTTCAGACGATCAGCTTGTCAATTTTATCTTTATTTTTGTGATTTATTAAAGGCACGAGGTAAAAGTACACTGAAGACTGTCAACTGCTGCAGAAGATAGCTATATGAAAGTGCCATTTTTGTACGTGAGAAGAGCAATGAACTTGGTGATAGATGCTTCCAGTATGCATTATGGAGCCTAGTGCTCTGTGAAGGGCGGTAAAGACCGGTGGATGCTGTCACTTCTCCTTAATTTGGCTTCAGTCAGTGAACCCAGACAAACTACAGAGACAGCTGATGGAGGGATTTGAATGTACTTGCCTGTGTTATCAGACATGAGAACTGAAAGATTAAAACTACACTCACACTGGGTCAGAGTGATCCAGACTTATTGTTCGAAACAAGTTAAACTCTTACACAGCTTTGATCTTTAATTGGCTCTTAAAAACATGCTTCCATTCCTCAGATGAATGAATCACAGTATAAAAACATTCACTGATAATCATCTTCATATTTCAATCTTTCAATTTATTTACTTTAAAGAGGATATACTTTATATCCTCTGCTGGTCTTTACTGACAGAACAGAAATGCTGATGAAGCTTTAAAAGGACACAGGGCTGCAAATGGAATTTTTTTTTTAAATTTATTATTTCTGATCAAATAGTCTCATATGCCACAGGGCTCTTGTCCCACTCTTGGTGTCAAATAGGGGGAGGTCCAACAAAGGTCTGACACAGACTCTGATGGATACATCTGGCCCTTTTTATCTACTGTTCACTGAAGCCTCATCACAAATGTTCTACGTGGAAGGGTGGGTAGTAAGAAGCCATTCTTACGGAAATGTGGAGAAAGGATAAGGTATTCCAGATTATACAAACGTTTCACTGAAAATCAGTGGCAGCAGGTCACATGGGGTAGTAAGACAGAAATGTATTGTTTTAGTTCAAATCATTTCAGTATGTATGTAGGCAATCAGGAGAGAGTTGAAACAGTGAATGTCTACAGACATCTGTAAAACACCTTGGAGGCTCTGTCTTGATTTGGGGCTACATTTCAGCCAGTGGTGTTGGGGAACTTGTCAAAATGAATGGAATTATGAACACAGAGAGGTCCCTTCAGTTTTTCATCCACCATGCAAGATCATATGGAAAGCATCTGATTGGCAGCAGCTTCATTTTTCTGCATGACAATCACTGAATGTAGTAAAGGATTATCTACTTCCCATTTAAATTGTAAAAATGTAAATAAATGAGAGTGGGTTAAGACTTTTGCACATTACTTTAAATACTGGTACCGTGATTCCAGTGACTGCTGTAGTTGTGTAATTATGGTTTTTTTCCTCTAGGAAAACAAAGATTACGCTTTCTGTAACAGTTTTGAAACAATCTTTCAATTAATTTTCTCTGGTTAAAATCGATGACTGTATAACTGTTTTCTAGAGTCATTGGTTAAAATAGTCCATGAAGGCCTCGCGCTTGTTATTAACCACAGTTACGACAGCTTCTGAATGCAACACGCAGGAAGCTCGTGACGCAGAACGTCGCTCCGCCCGCAGCAGCAGGCAGTGGTGCTAACATCTTCAGTTTTTAGCCAGAAAAAGTTACTGAAGGAGCGCGTTGATCTCCCATGAGCATAGACACTGAGCTGGACAGACTGTTGACTCTGGCCAAGAAGAGAAATGGAGAACGGTACGTCCTCAACCGGTGACGCCCAGCTGGACCAGTCTATACGGCAGTGGCTGCAGTACGACAAGGTGAGCTGACAGCTAGCGTGCTAGCTCAGAGTGCTTCAGCTTTGCTGTAGTCATCAAACACATTCAGGGTTATCTTTGTACGAGCGATTTTATTTATTCTCGGGCGATACATGAAGATTCCAGTTAGTAACTTTGTGAGTTTAGTGGTGTCCTTGACTGGTCCTTTCATTTAAGCATGCATCAATGAACTTTTTGTGATAGTGCTCAATTTAGATTTTAATTTAAAGTTGTAAAAATCTGCTACTTGTTTACTATAATAAGTTGATATAAGTTTATATTGACTTGGGTTTTAATTTATCTGTATTTTCTGTTAAAGAAGTGCCCATTTCCCACGAATTACCTCAAATCAAGTATCTGCCATTGAATTACTAAATACATGATTATTATGCCTAAACCAAGAAGCGCAAAGAAGAACTGGATTCTTCTTTCTCTGTGAGAATTAGATGATAGCCTGTTAATAGTCTGGATAAGCATAACAGAAAGTAGATCTGATCTGTCATTTGAAAGCAGAATCTCATGTGTCTTAGATCTCGGCTTATAAAACACTGTAAAGGAGGATGTCCAGTTTCTTTAGCATTGTTTTGTCTCAAATCACCACGGACTTTCTGCTTGACCATCACCAATTTGCTAGAAGATTTTATGGTCTAATATTTGGACATGTATAATGATCAGTGTGAAATTTCAGCTTCATATGTCGTTTACTTTTCAAGATGTATAGTTCTGAAAATTATCTCTTGATTCATTTCCACCATATCTTTTTTTTCACATTGCGAAATCTGAGGCCATGTTTGAGCATGAATCAGAAACTATTAAAGATAAAAGCCTGAAATTTTTCAAATTCTCACCTTAAAATGAACCAGGATGAGATGGATCAAAAAATGTCTGATTATGACTGGTTAAAGAATAAATAAACAAAGAAAGTAACCCGAATTATAAAGTCCAACATTTGAACATATAGTAATAATTGGAAAAGACAACTTTCTGAATGGGACATAGATGTATTTTACAAAAAATGCCAAATAAAACTTTGTCAACATGAAAAAATGCTGTTTTCATTCAACTTTAATCTGGATGGAGCAAATATGACAAATTTTTCTACAAAAGCAAAAATATAAGTAGGTCCTCTAATCCAAATAACGCAAAATTCTGGAGTTTAATGTACATTAAATTCTAATAATTTCACATCAATCATTACATGCACCCAAATTTTAAACCATAAACTTTTCAGGGACGTCAGATGTGGACGAACAGAACATATTGTAGAAATTTGATGCTTTGAGATGAGAAAGACCCTTAAGCATTTTAGCTAGAAACCGTCATAATTCAAACTCTTTTTTTTTTTTTTTCTTAAATAATCTTTGTCAGCTATTTTACATCCAACCAACAAATCAAGTCAAAGAAGCCCTTGTTCACACAAAAATAGAAGAAGTCGTTCTCCGGGTTGCGTAACTCGTGACCACTCCACGAACACTGACCTGCCCTCCCCTACTAAATTAGTTTGAAGCTATTTTACTTCCAAGAACACGAGAGCTAAATTAAAGTCATCATAGAGCCCTTTTGACATTTCACCCTACAGAATTAATACTGATCTGCAAGGTTTTAACAATTACAGGTAGTTTTTCTCTACTTCTCCTCCTGTCTTACGTGTAAAATTAAACCAGTTGTGGATTTCATGGTAAACTGAACTGTGCCTACTTTATGAAGCCAGTCATCTGCTTGTGAGTGACCAGTGGTGTTCCCCAGGGCTCTGCTCTTAGACTTCTCTTATCTTAGACAGAGAAGTTTCCACTTGGGTTACGTATCCACAAACATTCATCACTGCAGGTTTGCTTTCTTTAAAACCAGAAGTCAACTTGTGCTTGTACTCAAGTGTCTGTTGTTACTGAGTCTTTTTCATTTTAATGATTATAAATCCATAACCCTCTGTTTGGTCCCCAAACGTTTGTCCAAATTTTGCAGGAGACTCTTCCTCCTGTCTGCAAGCATCAGTTGTTCCTAATATTATATTTATTTTTAATATTTACGTCATTATTTTTATAAATACTACAAAATAACAGAATTATTTAGTGGAAAATAATTTGAAATTATAAATCAGTAAAACAGAATATGACTCAGATTTTATAATAACCCAGTCAGCTGCTGGTCATACATTCTGGTATGTTGGTCATTACTGAAACAGAACCAGTCACATGGTCTTAACATGCTTACAACACAAATGTATAACCAAACTAACCCGGCTACTACCCGACTATCAGACCTACACAAACACAGTCATTCTTGGCCTTAAAGACATATGGGATGTCACAAATTAGGTCACACTGGAAAAAGACCCCAGATTCATTAGTCTTGAGATAATTGTGTTACAGCGGCTTCCTCAGGGGTCCACGTGGTCAGAAGTGCCGTCCTGTCTGGACGTTCTCATAGTAATTCCTAAGTAGACTGATTCTTACCCTCTAAACTTTCCTGTTGTCTATAGAAGCTTTTGTGTTGGGTTTTTTAATGCTAACTTTATCATCAAGTGACAACACTGTAGACAAGATTTTAAATCTTTAATTGTGTTCGTTTATTTATTTATTAATTTGTGGATAATAAAACATTTCCCTTCCCCAGAACCCCAAAACGAAATCCATGGTGCAGGATATGGTGAAAGAGGGAAACATGGAAGCTTTGAAGAAGTGTTTCTCCTCCAGGATGGAGTTTGGCACAGCAGGTCTGAGAGCAGCCATGGGGCCTGGCATATCCTGTATGAACGACCTCACTATTATTCAGACCACACAGGTGGGTCAATACTGCAGCTCAATACGTTTCAAGTCGCATGCAAAGTTGAATGTTTCCGTTTTTGATTTTTAGTCTTTGTTTTGTGAAGAAGTTGAGGAATGCGAAGTATTTTATTGTCACCCAAAACCCCCCAAAATCTGGTTCACACTTAATTTTATAGCTGAATTTAAGATCGTATAGATTGCTTTATAGCACTTCATAGTTTATTCCTGAGTTGCTGCCTGTGTGTGAGTCAGACCTTCCCCTTAGTTCTTTTCTGGCTCTAGAATAATGGAGATTGCTGTTTTTGCACTGAAGATCTGACACTGCAGGATCGTGAAACTATATATACAAGCAGTCCTTCAAATCACTGATTTGTATAAAAGCTAGCTCAGTTTTATGATGATTGCTTTTATTCATATTGTTCTGAATATATATCCAACTTCATGTTCTGTAATTATTATTTTGTGATTTTTATCTGATTCATTACATGATTGAAATTGTTATAATCCGGGTTAAAACCCATCCATAGTTTGTGCCTTTTTTGTGAGAGGTGCTGTGTGTATATATATTTATTTAAAGTTATAATCAACCATTCTCAAGACCTTTCTCTTGTATCTTCTAATCGTTTCCTCCCTGACAGGGTTTCTGTTGCTACCTGGAGCAGAGTATTGGGAACCTCAAAGAGCGAGGGGTGGTGATTGGGTACGACGCTCGCGCCCACCCTCCCAGCGGGGGCAGCAGCAAGCGTTTCGCCAGCTTGGCTGCGGCTGTATTCATCAGCCGAGGAGTCCCTGTCCACCTCTTCTCTGACATCACCCCCACGCCCTTTGTGGTAATCACTTGGTTTCCTGTGTTTTCATCACTTGGGTGTTTTTTTTGGATGTTGCAACACGTATTCAACACAGTCAAAAAAATTAAAGCAAATTCCAATTTAAAAAAAAAAATCCGCTCACTTTCCTTCAGTGTACAGTGCAACATGTTGCATAACACATGTAGCAGTCATCAGATTATGTTCACTTTGAAGAAAGAGGATCTGTGATTAGCAATTTAGGCTTTAGACATCAATACCACTTAAGTCTTGTTTGTATTTCCAGGTGATTATTCAATATATCTATTTATCCACTTATTTTATTCAGTTTTTGCTCAATTTTCCTGTTGCATTACTTATTTTCCTTGTGTAATAGTGAGAGCAGCACGCAATATTTATCTTGTTTTTATATTGCACTTTCCAAAGCCAAGCCGTAAAGTGCTAGTCCAACACGTGAAAAAAATAAAATACATAGAACAACAGGTTTCAACAAGTGATTTTAAAAAGCCAGCAGATAAAAATAACTTTTAAGAGAAGATTTTAAAGACTGCCTACCTCAGATGTTCAGTCAGGGAATTCTGTATGGCTTAAGAAACAAGCATAAAATGTTTCAATCACTTCTAAAGCTATGAAGTCGTCAGTGAAGAGCTGCAAAGGCTGCTGTAATGCTCCCTCTGCTTCAGCTACGTGTTAGAAGCCTAGCAGCTGCATTTTCATTTAATAGTAGCCTGTTTATGTTACGCTAGTGTAAGTAGTCAACTCTGGAAGAAATAAAAGCAGGACCTTGTTAAGTCATGCTGAGATAGGAGTGAATGGATTTTAGGTGTCTGTCTAAGCTGGATGAAACAGGACTCCATGAAATTTTAGACACTGTGCATCAAAAGATGTCAGATTCAAAGATTAGCCCTGGGTATGAGCCTACTTAGACCAGAGGAAAGATCCACAATCATTCAGCCTTAGTGAAAATGTAGACTATATCTCTGCAGGATTTGCCCAAAGGCCAGCATGCAAACACACAGCAGTGGTTTAGGCCCGTTCTCAGTAGGCATTCATCGATAAGTCAACCAAATATTAGTATTAGCCAATATCTGCCTTTTTCTACTGGCAATCGTGGCTCAAGAGTTGGGAGTTCGCCTTTTAATCTGAAGGTTGCCGGTTCGAGCCCCGGTTTGGACAGTCTCGGTTGTTGTGTCCTTGGGCAAGACACTTCACCCGTTGCCTACTGGTTGCCTACTGGTGGTGGTCAGTGGCGCCAGTTTCCGGCAGCCTCGCCCCAGAATTTCATAAAAGCGTATTCCTCGTTCTCACTTTTTCATCCTGATTTTATCTTTCACTGCAGTTTTGTGGGAAAGAAAATCTTTGTGTAGCACAGTTTTGTTGTGAGTCTTCAGACAAAAGGAAAACGAGGGAAAACGTCTGCTGCTCAAATTCACCTGATGTTCTCCCAAAGTAATTAAAAAAAAAAAAAAATTATATTGACATTTTCCTTAAGTGCACCTTGATCACGAGTAATTGCCTCCATGATGGCGTTATAGCAGAAAACATTTTAACCATTTGGCTCTCAGTAGAAATGAATCCAATCCCTCATAGTAACCAACTATAACATTGTTTTATTAGTAACATTTTCAAATAGGCTTTCTTTGTATTTCTTAACTTTTTTTTGCTTCTGCATGGTGTTCTTAAAATATTTATCATATATGAGGTACTATTGTCTTTCTCTCATTCTCATTGTAGCCTTTCACAGTTTCCCACCTGGGTCTGTGTGCTGGTATCATGGTGACAGCCTCTCACAACCCCAAACAAGACAATGGCTACAAGGTAAGACCTCATCATTGCCTTGTCTTTCTTCCTTAAATGCATCAATAGCTTACTGATAGTTTTATTTATAATCTCTGCTAATTTAAAAATTACAAAGTTCCAATTTCTTTCCCATAAATTTCTGAAACATTTAGTTTTTTCTGGTTTTGTCCTAGGTGTACTGGGAGAACGGTGCCCAGATTGTGACTCCTCATGACAAAGGTATATCTAAAGCCATTGTGGAAAACCTGGAGCCTTGGCCTGAGTCGTGGAACACGGAGGAGGCTCTGAAGAGCACTTTGCTCAAAGACCCCTATCAGGATATTAACACAGAATACTTCAAAGCCATCCAGAAACACTGCCATCACAGGTGCTGCATAGATACACAACTTGCTGAGCAGCATGTACCATTTAAAACATGCTAGCGATTCTACTGTGTAATGTTTTAAATGCATAAGCTGCCATGTAGGCCGTACAAGTACATGATGCTTCGAGGTAAAAACTGTGGATATTCATAAATCATGTTTTGACTTTTTTTGCAGGGAAATAAACAAGAAGTCAGAGGTGAAAATTGTGCATACATCTGTGCACGGTGTTGGTCACACGTTCGTCCAGTCAGCATTCAAGGCTTTCGATCTTCGTCCTCCGTACGCAGTGGAGGAACAGAAGGATCCAGACCCCGAATTTCCCACCGTTAAATATCCTAATCCTGAAGAGGGAGAGGGAGTCCTGGTGCGTAGTCAACATTTGTCACACCCAATCATATGTACAGTTGCGTCCGTAGGTTTTTGGACAGTGACACAGTTTTAATGTTCACGATCATGGTGGATTTTAAATCAGATCATCAAGATGTGATTGAAGTACAGACGGGGAGTCTCAGTTCAAGGGTTTTTACAAAAGTATCGCATTACTGTTTAGGAATGACAGAATAGCCCTGTACACTTAAGAGTTCATCCTGCGCCTGTTTCACTTTGTTTGACGATGACACACCTTCCTCTTTGAGAGTATTCTTGACATTTTGTGAAGTTGTTTTTCTTAACTAAGGAAATAATTTTGTAATCATGCACTTATTCTTCTTGTATTGAGATTTCCAGTGTACAGAAACCAAAATGAAAGTACAACAAATGTTTCACTGGCCTAAAACATATACAGCTGACTGTAGTAGATGACTGGTTTTGGTTGATTGTGTAACAAGTGATTGGTTGTTCTTGCAGACATTGTCATTTGCACTGGCAGAGAAGGAGGGGGCCTCTGTGGTGCTGGCGAATGACCCTGATGCAGATCGACTGGCCATTGCTGAGAAGCAGGAGAGGTGTGTTTGTGTGCATATACAGCTTTAATAGTGTTTGCGGCAGAGTTTGACACAAACTCATTGGGCAGGTTTATTAGGGTTGAATGAATAAAAATTATGGTGACCCACACATTTTAGAGCTACTCAGGACCTCCAGCTGCTCAGTTCCGGGTCTTCTTTGTCATTGTTTTACATGATGATTTCATCTTTTCAGTTGGTGAATGATCAGACCACTCTGCTCCCAGACTCTTGTAATAAATGCAGTGTGTAGTTCGGCATCATCTTGCTGAAATATGCAAGGCCTTCCCTGGAAAAGATGTCTAGATAAGAGCATGTGCTACTCTAAAACCTGTATATACCTTTTAGCATTGATCATGCCTTTCCAGATATGCAAGGCACCAATTCAGAGATGCAGCCTTTTGAACTGACTGCTGATAACATGCCGGATGGTCCCTTTCCTCTTTAGGCTAGAGAACAAAATGTCCATTTTTTTTTTCCAGAAATAATTTAAAACTTCTATTAATCTGACCGTGGATCAGCCTTTCTGGATCTTCTTCATATGTAGCTTCTCCTGATTAAGCTTTAACCTGAATTTGTAGACGGCGAGGTGAACAGAAGGGGGTTTCTGAGCCCACGCAGTAATTTCCATGACAGATTCATGCATGTTTTTAATGCAGTTCTGCCTGAGACCCACTGAAGATCACAGGCATCCAATACTGACTTTTGGCCTTTTTCACGCGCACATAGAGATTTTTCCAGATTCTCATAATCTTTTGATGACATTATGTGTTGCAGATGAGAAGATGTTAAAAGTCTTCACAATTGTTTCATTGAGGAAGATTTTCGCAGTTTGTAAATGCAGCTTTTTGCAATTTGGTGAATCTCTGTCCATCTTTACTTGTACGAAACTCTGCCCTCTCTAAGATCTTCTTTTTATACCAACTTATGTGACTGACCTGCTGCAATGTAACAGTTTAAACATTGCATATTACAGAATGCTTTGATGATCACAGATCGATGACCCTCTGCATAAGGTATGTTAGCTTGCCTTCACTTCCATAACCTCTGTCTGTGTCTGTGTTAGTGGACGGTGGCGTGTGTTCAGTGGTAATGAGCTGGGAGCATTGCTTGGCTGGTGGCTATTTCGCTGCTGGAGGGAGCAAAACTCCGACGCTGCTGCTGTGAAAAACCTCTACATGCTGTCGAGCACAGTCTCATCCAAAATACTGCGCGCCATTGCCCTGAAGGAGGGATTCCACTTTGAGGTAACAAAGTTGTTTTTAAAATAAGATCAGTTAAATTTCCCCATGCATCAAAAGATTCTGTAAGATGGGCCTAACTGGAGAGGAGTGCTTGTATGGAATTCCTGCTAGTAATCGTATTTAGAAGAAACTGAGATAAATTTTTAAAAAAAGGGCTATGAGACTATTTAACAATACTGTTTTAGGTTTCACCACCGCACGTGTTTCAGATTGAATGTTTCAAACCATTCTCCGTGGTTACTGTTAACCAAATTTCTTACATAATGTTTGGACAGGAAACACTAACAGGGTTCAAGTGGATGGGTAACAGAGCCAGAGACCTTTTGGACCAGGACAAGACCGTGCTGTTTGCCTTTGAAGAGGCCATAGGTATTATCACACGCAGCACACACACGAATGACTGTTTTCAAACTGAGACCAGTCCTGATTCATGCTTTGTGGCTAATGCACACAATGATCTCCACAGTGTCACAAGCTGAGTTAATTTTAACTGCCTAAAAGTATTCAAGTAACATAAATTTGTGTGGGATCAGTTGATGACAACAACATTTTTCTGTTTGAGTTTTTGGGAGCTCACAAGATCTAAACTAAAGTTTAAACTCAACCTAAATCTAAACCTTTCAAAAACTTGCTTGAGGATTAAAAAATAGCCTTAAAGTGATGGCAGTAATGAAACTGAAATGTGTAGTCACCTGTTGGTGAACTAAACTAGATATATAAAGTGCACAGTGACATGGAAAAGTAAAGTTACTATGAACGGTTAAGTGAGAGGTGTGTGAGCTGATCGCTGAAAGACATGAAGTTAATTTTTAACTTCTTTTGGGCCTTTCAGCTTCAGAGACCTTTATCCACAAACGTCTTCTGCTGTGGCAGCTGTCAGCAGCCACGGCTTCTCTAAACAGCTACCTGTGTCTATGAAAGTAAAGAAAGCTGGTTCCTCATCTCATAGTTTAATCAAGAAGTGGCAGTTAACAGGAACAGAGGAGGTTAAGTTGAGATCTGTAAGACCAAAAAAGGGAGAATTGCTTGTAGGTTTGCTAAGAAGACCAAGGACAACCCCTGTTTAACTGCAAAAGACCTTCAGAATGAGTCACCAGCAGTGCACTGAGGACTAAACAAATATGACCTTTATGGAAGTGGATGAGCTTTTTGGCTGTAGTTGTTTCCACTTGCAAAGCTGAAAGTATTTGAGTGGGAGAGGGAACAATAGATCCAGTTTAATATCAGCGAATAATTCTGGAAGCAAAGGTCACACCATTTCATCTCTGACAAGGAAAGTATCACAAACTCACCTCAGACTTCACAGTGGACTAATTCAAGAGGTGCAAGATGATGCAGAGCTCTCACAGTCCCCTGAACTAAACACCACTGAAAACTGTGACCAAAGGTTGCATCATTACTGTGAATAGAAGTGCTTCACTTTCTTTGTGCCGTCCTGAAGTATACTTGCATGTATACTGTGCACTGATACTGAAATATTTCTGTGGAAAAAAAACAGTTGCGCTTTACAAGTGAATCTAATCACACAACGTAGCGCAATCTTGGTAATTTGGTTAATGAAAATATGAGTCATCAAAATTAAACATGTAAAAACATCAGATTCATGTGATGTGATCTCAGTCTTGATTATTAAAAGGTTTGAGCCGTGCTGACAGTCAAACACAAAGGCTGAGTTAAAAATAAAAGTTGTTTGGGGTCAATACGATTGTTAGTAAGTCCAACACACACATACAACATAACAGCATAGTTTCCAGCATTCCTATATAATAAGATTATGATACTATAATTGGAATCTCATTCCTTTGGACACACTGCTACTAAAAGAAGTGGCAGCTGACTACAGCAGCTGGAGGTTTATATAGTCTAAGTGAACTCTGTGTGTGTGTTGCAGGGTATATGTGTAGTCCCTCTGTATTGGACAAGGATGGAGTGAGCGCTGCAGCCATAGCAGGAGAGATGATTTCCTTCCTGGCGACTAAAAAAATCAGTCTTTCTCAGCAGCTCACTACAATCTATGAAGAGTAAGATGCACACACTTGCGTACATTTCACCTTAAACTTTGAATAACCTAAAACTGCAGGCTCTAGCTCTGTCTTTGATTATTTCTTATCATCAGGTATGGCTACCACATCAGCAAGAACTCTTACTTTATCTGCCATGACCAGGAAGTGATCCGCAGTCTGTTTGAGCGTCTGCGCAACTATGGTGGCACAAAAGACTCGTATCCCACCGAATGTGGTCGTTTTGCCATCGACGCTGTGCGAGACCTGACCACCGGATACGATAGCAACCAACCCGATAAAAAAGCTGTAAGGGCACAAACTTCACACCTGCAGTTCATACACTGAGAGCATAACAAACCTCTTAATTACACATTATAATTGTGTAAGAGTTTCCTTTTAAAACAGTTGTTAGTTTTAAACTGCAGAAGTTTTGTGTTTTTAATTTTGCTCGTCTTTCCAGTTTTATTTATTTTAGTGTGTCTCTCCCTCTGTCCATCTAACACTCCTTCCTCTCCTCTCTCAGGTTCTTCCCACGTCTAGCTCCAGTCAGATGATCACCTTTACCTTCTCTAATGGGGGTGTGGCCACCATGAGGACCAGCGGCACAGAACCAAAAATCAAATACTACACTGAACTCTGTGCTCCTCCTGGTAACAGGTAGGTTACTTTAGAGGCAAAGCTAATATAAGCAAACTATAGAACTGTTAAATTTTTCTACACCCTGCAAAATGGCTTTATACATCTTCTTTTATCTGATATCAGCCCAAATCCTGAAGGAATTTAATGATGGGCAAAAACGTTTTTTTGGGGTTTTTTTTTTTTTTTTGTAGGAATAAATAGTTGTTTTATTTTCTCTGAAGATAAAGAAACTCCACAGTTTGAAATGTCATAACTGAACAGTGCAACTCTAGTAATCCCTCATAAATGTCAACGGGTTTTTTGTTTTTGTTTTTTTGTCTCTAACAGTGATGTGCCGCACCTGAAGAAGGAACTGGATGACTTGGTTGATGCCATCATTGAAAACTTTTTCGAGCCAGATAAGAATAAGCTGCAGCCAAAGCCACAGTAGCGCAGATGGGTCTGTAACAACAAGCAGGACAAGCTGGGCTTAATATCTCTGACCAGCATGCCACGTGTTGTCTGAATTCTCCAGACGAGATTCTTTTTAATTCTGGCTTTACATCAATTCATAAACGTGTTAGTGACAAGTTAACCATGTGGCTCTTTTACAATTTGGAGAAATCATGTTGTTGTTGATGATAATTAGTCATTTTAAAATGATCTCAAGGGTCATGTGTTCCTATATTTTCAGTAGTCAAAATGTTTCACAGTTTCATGTTTTTGTTTTTTAAAATTCAGTTTACCTCAATGCCGGAGATCTTAAAGCGCACAAGTCCAACCATCTTACACCCACAGCCATTCCTGTTTTCACACTATTATGCGTTCTGTATTTCCTGTTTTGATGACATGCATTCCACAGTGTGCTTCAGCATCATTTGCTTTGCTGCTAATGTCAAGAATTAGAGGAGTGTGTAAATGAGAACATTAAAAGTTTATAGCGCCATCAAGTGGAGACACCGACTCCTCGTTTCTTCATACTGTATGTTGTTAGAAGTGTTAGAAGTCAGAGGTTTTTTGTTGTTGTTTTAACTTATTTTCAGTTTAAATTCATTTGATGGAGAATAAATAATGTGCGTGTTCCGGTATTCTTCATGCTGAAAAATACAACTTTACTAAATAAAGATTCTGACTGTACATGTGGAGGTAAACGTGAAGTAACAAAAAAAAAAAACACAAAAAACGAGGGGACACACTATCGATCTGTTTTGTGAGTTCCACGACGCGCACATTTGTCGCCCCTGCATCCTTCGCCAGCGCGCACACTCAGCATGCACTTGTCATGCCCCATCTGAGTACAGAGGCGAGGAGGACGGTAGGATTTGGTCTATCTATATTTAACTCGAGCTGAAGACGGCTCGAGCTGTGTAAAGGGCTCTCTCTCGTTCCTCTGTAGGCAGTTACTCTTACACCATAAGATTTCTCTCGGTGGTGGTTCTGCCGCTAGCCACGACAGACCGGCGTGACCGGGACAGGTAAGGAAGGAGGAGAAGATGAAAATGTTAAACTGATTAAAACCGGACGTTGTGCGCGTTGGGAATCTCGGGGTAAACAATATTTGTGCGCGATTTGCTCCCCGCACAACCCCCGTGCGTAAAAATAAACGGCTACGTGCGTAAAATGACCAAAACCCCGTTACGATCCGTTGTTTGCCGCCCGCTCCTTGTATAAAAAATAGCTTTCACTTCCGCGTGATGCTCTCGAGCAGCATACAGATCTTGAACGTAGCACCGCTGATGAAGTTAACGATTTATTTATATTAAGGCAGGTATGAAAACGTTTGCCTTTTGCTTTTTCGGGACTTTAACGTGATCGTTTTGGTTAAACGGACAATGTATCTTTACTTAATCTTGTACTCGTGTCCTAGTATTAAGGTTCTGACGCTGTTGTGTAATTTCTCACGGATTTTAAATGAAAAACGTAATGTGCAAACACAGGTGAGCGGTTATGTAGAGCTGTATGATTAGATGAAGTGAGGGGGTCCCTTTCCCCTCTGTGACAACTAACCGGTCAAATATGATATTTGAAGGATTACCATCATTTGTTTGTGTCCTTGAGAATGTACCACTGAGTCTCACACACAAATCAGGTGATTCATAGTGTCCTGGGGAAACTGGCCTCATTCTACACTAAAAGCAAAGTCGAGCAAACATCAAGCTACAAGATTAAGTTCTAATTTGCAAAGTAAATGTTTGTGTAGCACATTTGTGTTCATTTGAAATCTCATAAGATCAAGCTAGATTGCAAATGCCTGCGGCTGTCCTTTCAGCTGTTTACTGGCTCTGATCTCTAACTGATATTTTGTAGGTGAAGTGGAGGCAAGCAGCTGCCTCAGGTCACAGACATCATGGAGGGTCTCTACTTTGAAGTGAAGCCAAGAAGGAGTGAAGCTCTTGGACCAGGGAGCTCTGACAAACCCCGTTATAATCTAACTCCAAACCACCGCTCATGTCCTTCACTTTCACATCTGACCTCTGCCACGCAGTGTCTTCAGAAGCTTGGGAGGGAGAGGATTGCATCATGGGGGGCAAAGATGGAGGTGGAAGGAGAGGAGGACGAAGTACGATACAAACTGACCATGATTGGTTTTCGGAAAGTCCACCATTTGACCACCATGGCTATGCTACCCTGGGTGGTGGCTGAAATCAGCAGGTCCCAGCCCGGTGAGAGGGAGCAAGGTGGTGGGGTGCAAGCTGGGGGGTCTGGAGGTAGACAGCTGGGTCCTACTTCACGCAGTCAGACAGTTTTTCTGTGTGTGTCAGCATCAAGGGTACGATGTGTGTCCACGCTGGGAGAGAGCCTTGTATGGGACCCTCTGACACACACAGTTCTGTTTGAATGTCTTCCTCACCATGTGACCAAGCTAATTCACAACAGCCAGGAGCCCAGTAGCTTTGCCTGCCTGGTGAAAGGCACACAGACTTGTGCCTGCTATGTCTTCCAGTGCCAGTACAGAACTAAGGTATGTATAAGTGTGTGTGCATGTGTTCTTGGATTTAATTACTTCAATCAACAATCGGGTAGAGCGTTTGAGGCTGTAGAAATAAACTACACATGTATGCAAAGTTACAAAACAAAACGTGTTTCACAATAACACAGAACAGCTTCAGAGCTATGGTAAATAAATGCACATGAGCCAAATTAGAAGTCCAAAAACGTCAAAGGGAGTTCTCTCACGACAAGCAACGGCATATGTCAACCACAAACATATCAACACAAGCTCAGCTAGTCAAAGTATATGGAAACACAGCATGTCAGATAATCTGGAGCACCAAGGTACAGATGAGAATGACACGAGGGGATCACCAGCCGTGTGACGACCTCTTCCTTATGTTTGCACAAATGACAAAAAGCTGCCTGAGCATTCAGTGTGACCGCATCAGTATTTATTATGACAGCCCACAGAGAGAAACTGGATCTGGCTTTGGCTCGCTTGCGGCCCACATGCTCCGTGCTTTTATTCCATTCAGCAACACGAGCAAACACAGACGTGCATTTGATCCACTAACAGTGACACACTGAGGACCAACACACCCCTGACCTCTAGTCCTTTTACCTTTCCTCCACATGACATGCATGGCCAAAAGCCTGTGTGTTCAAAGTGAAGTTGCAGCTGGTGTTAGATCAGGCCCGAGACATTCGATAGCATGCCATGCCCAACATGCCAGAGACTTAAAAGAGTTGGCCAGATTAGGAAGATGGAGACAATGAAGGGTACTCGATGTGAAACGTGATGAGTCAGAGAAGTCAAAATACAAAATGGCACATGTGCACCGCAAGAGAAATACCAGCACGCTTCAGTTATGCCTACAGCCATCATTTACTGTGTGGGGTAATGTAAATATCACTGAGTGTACATCTGTCTTAAATGCACACATGTGTTCTTCAGCATTTGCACAGCGGCTGCAGACATGCCTGGATACGCCTGTCTGTTTTGTTGATCAAGAGAAAATGAGCATACTTTACATGAAACGTGCAGGATGTGAAACAACGTTACCATAGAGATCACTTCCTGTCGCACAGATCCTGTTATGATGTTATGTTTGCAGCAGAGTGAGCGCTTGTTGTTTTCATTACCTTTTCGAACATGTGACCATGATGATGTCAGGCTGACCACCTGTTGCTCAGGCTTCTCTCGCAGTTACATACATTCTAATTATAAGTGGCATCTCTACACAGTGCTGCGGGGCTTTAAATAGTGAGATAATACAGTCTTTTCTTTAGTGTTTTAAATGTTGTCAAATAAGTTTTTATTAAGCAGAATAAAAGTGCATACTTTACAGCAAGATGGGAATCTAGAATGAACCCTCACCACCAAAAGCACAAAAATCATCAGATTTTGAGTCAAATTAATTTTACATAACCTTACATCACAGACTTCACCCTGCCTCTCGCACTATGACAGCTGGGATAGTTGGCAGGAATGAGACAAGATAAGTTTCTAAAGCTTGTGGAGGATCCGGATCATCTGGAACAAGGCACAGACAGCCAGGGGAAGAGAGAGGCATCAGGACAGATGAATGTCAGCACACTGAAAATAGGGCAGAGGAGAGGAAATGGGGAGAATACGGGAGAGGGAGCTTTGAGGACAGCAATTAATCTAATCTCATCTAAATAAGGTGCAATACATTTAATGGGAATGAGACCTGGATTCATAAGCCTCAGCACAAATCCTGATATTCTGATTCCAGAGGAATTGACCGGCTTTGGATAAGGGCATCCAGCCTCGTGTTTTCTTTTCAACTGTGAGGATAGACAGGAGCTGAATATGCTGTGGAAATTACAATGTAATTGTGTTAAAAGATTTGAGAAAATCAGACAGGTATGAGAGGGGCATGCCCAGTCACAAACTGTGTTTCATCCAAAGCATCTCACAGTCTGATGGTGGAAGACGGAGCTGGAAAAAAGTATCTCTGCAACAGGCATGGATCGACTGAGAAAATGACACAGTTGTCAAGAGTCTCTGTTCAACCTGCTGTCTGAGCTGTGTCAGCCACACACACAAACACACACAATATCGCTCTTTGCTTCTGGAGTTCTTGTCACTTGTCACACCGCAGTAACAGCAGTTTCACACAATTTGACACATTTCTCAAATGGGGCATTTCAGTTTGGACTGTTGTGATATGAAATGTGCACCTGAACATACCAGATCAGGGTTGGTTCATGGCTTTCTGGCTTTCTTTATGAGAACCGTGCCAAGTAAAACTTTTGAATCAGAAAAAATATCTGTATTTTTTTCTTTAAGCACATATTCAGAGTCAGAGAAAATAGAAGTTCCTGTTCACTGCAGGGGACAAAGAATGTACCACCATGAAGGATTTGTTCTTGTTGCTGCATTAGTGGTTCCTCTTGACTGGTTACACGGTTATAATTTAACTGCCTCCGGACAGGAAATGCAGCTCTCTGCTCCATGTTGTGCCATGTCATACTGTTATCGCAAAAGAAGCTATTATATTGGATCTCCATATCTGCAACTGAAAAACTGTAGAGTTGCTTAACAGTGCAGTTGAATATACACATCTACTTTTTTTTAGACCACTAATGTTATAGACATTTAAGGTAAGTGTGTTTTTAGATGGTTGTCATTACTATTTCAGGAGTAACACTCTGTTACAGGTGCCACTGTGCTTTGCAGTTTCCCTTGTGTGTTTTGTAAATGTTTGCAGGGACATGGGATCTTTTTGTGGTTAAAAATGAGACATTATGGGAAAAAGAACCACCAGCACTAAATTTAAGTACCTCAGCAAGAAACATAAACTTCCTATTCTCTATCAAGGGAGAGAAATGATCTCAGGAGGTCGGTGGGGCCTCCCCTTTCTGCTGAACTAGTAAATAAGAAAGTAACCACTGGGTGTCACCACAGAGGTGTCTAAAAATCAGTGTTTCGGTGTGAAAATCTGTTTGCATGACTTTGTATTTGTTGCTGTGCTTTTGTGTGATTTCAGCTTTAAATTTACGTTTTACAAGCCAGCTTCTCTTCACTGTAACTGGTGTCCCTGTGCAATCTGTGATTCGTCTGGCGAGTCGAGAGCAGAGACGAAGGTTTGTTTTGTTTGTCAGGTTTAATTTGTTTCTTGTATCTTGGTTGAGAGATGAAGCACAGGGAGATATTATTACATTTTGTTGCAGCTCCAGATCACTTGCATCAAAATGACTAAATAAGACCTTGGAGGAGAATGTGCTCTCTGAGTGCCTTTGTGTTCATTAGCAAAGTTACTAAACCTATTTTTCCTTTAATGTATGGTAGTTACTAAAGAATAGATACTACAGTGCTAGACTGTTTTTATTGGCGTCTACTAATTGAGGAGTTACCACCATTGCACTTACAATATTTTATTTCTTGCTTCGTTGGTAATAAAAAGGTAGCATTCATGAACACCAAGGGTTTGTTTTAATCACTAATAGGCTACCATTTGTAATGCTGAACAGTAATTTGTGAGAGACTTTGTTGAATAAAATGCATTGCTTTCTTTGGATATAAATTGATGACTAAGCTATGCATAATAAATAGACGAATACGATTTTCATTACACAACTTCCCATTTTATCTTATTTTTATGGGACTGTTATTTTTGCAATTTCAGAAGAATAATTTTAATCCACATTCAGCGATTCAAGTTTATTAGATATCAACAGTGAATGGTAAAAAATGCTATTGCACTTTAATTAATCAGTGCTTAAAATAACTACTTTTTATTTAACCCTATAACTGTATCATTGTACAAGCCGTCCACTTTTCTAGGCATGTGCTGTGAAAAGTAACTAGTTTAAAATGCATTCCTGGGTGGAAATGTTGTTTATATCAGCGGTCCCCAACCTTTTTTGCGCCACGGACCGGTTTATGCCCAACAATATTTTCACGGGCCGGCCTTTAAGGTATCGCGGATAAATACAACAAAATAAAACTAGTACCGGTACCGAAAAAAAATAAGATTTATTCGTAACACACGTGAAAAGACTCAGGAAAACCGAGTTAACGATAAAAACGATAACAAAATAACGATGAAAACCGATAAAAACCCTGAAAACCATACATTTCACACCTGAGCCTCAACTCTCGCGGCCAGGCCCGGGGGTTGGGGACCGCTGGTTTATATAACGTCATGTCGACGAAAATAACAGATCTGCATTCTTGTAACGGTAATGGGAAATCCACCCTAATTTCTGCCGCCGAAACTTTGACTGCTCCGGGACAGGAACTGTGTCCATTTTCTCAATACGCGGAGGAGGATTTGGCTACGACAAATCAGACGCAGTCTGTGGTGAAGGGAAACGGAAGTTACCTATTTGCTTTCAAAATAAAACAGAAATTTCGTTAAAGAGTAAGGGATTTACACGTTGAACGCTGGAACTGTTTTATTGCGAATGTGTGTACCGGAAGCTGAATGATCTTACGCTTGCGAACCTAACGGCGAACGAACAGCAGGATCCACCTCGGCTTCAGGGAGAAAAATCAACTTTCCAATGAAATGATATTGAAGCGCTTCGCGCTGGCAGGGACGAGTTACGGAGAAGTAACAATTCAGATTTAGTTTTTGTCAAGTTTATGGCGGATGGGATGAAAGCGCGATTCCAGCGATTCAGCCTGTTCAACAACAAACAAGAGTCGAGAGATGTGAGTGGAGTTTGAAGGCGTTGTTTTACTTTGTGTGTCATGCTAAAGTGGACAGTTAGCTAACGTTGAGTAAGCTTTTACATTAGCTACATTTTCGCAACCTGTTGTTAGCTTTCGTCTGTGGTGGCCTTAGCCTTTTAAAACGACTCCAGCAGAATAGTTGTTACATGTCTAGTAATGTTTTGTGTAGCAGTTAATGTATTTAACACCAAATAATTTCGCTCGTCTTTATTCCAAATGTGCTTTGCGTTGTAGTGACTACTGTACTTCATCCTGTCAACTGGATGCTACCGTTCAGTTCATTGTGACCCTACCATTGGTTCGGGTGTAAAATGGTAGCTTTGGGTGGTCATTCAGGCTCATACAGTTCACAGAAGTTTGATTGAAGCTGGAAAGTGTAATGAGTATTTACAATAGATAAATATGTCTACTTTTGAAACTTCCTCTAAAGTTGTCAGATCAAAATTTCACCTCTACTATGGTGCTTTCATGCGTGTGAGGCCATCTATAGATGTGTTTGTGAGTGAAAATAAGTTGAATTTGAATGTCACATGCACTGTCAGTAATGTATTTACTTTATTCCCTGCAGAGTGCCAAGAATTAAGGCATGAACACCTCACCTTTTACTCTTCAGAAATGTGATGGGGCTTTTGACACTTTTTTCCTTCTAATTTACATAATGGGCCTAATAAATAATTTGTAAGTGAATCGTCATTCTCCTTACAAGTTTAGAGAAAGATCACTGTGGGGGAACGTTGCTCTTCCCGTCCTCACTCACAGTATTGTTTAGCATAAACCATAACTGTGCTTAAGCACTCCAGTAATAAAACAGGGTTTTTCCTTTCCTAGATGATGTCAGAGCTCCTGCTTCTGTAAATTGTAGGTTACTAATTGTCAGACCCTTTAAAGAGCCGAATACGTGAAAATCCAGTCTGCTTAGCTGCTGCCAACTCAAGCCAAATGTAGGTGTATGTGAGCGTGTGAGTGACTCATGGCGATATCACCTCCAGATCCATTGTGCTCCTGCCAGTGCTGTAGTCCTGGAACAGGAGGCACGTCTTGTATGGCATATTAGTCATAAAGTCTGTCATGAGCTATTACGTCAGCAGTCTGTCTCTTTTGAAACTGCTTTGATTGCATGCAAGCTCAAAAGCTCATACTGAAGTGAAGCTCAACCTTTGTGCTGTAAAATATCAGGGACATTTTACAGAACCTTTGTCACAGCAGCCTTTTTTTGCATGTTATGGTAGGTTGTGGGATTCGTTGGTCTCAGGATCTTGTGTCTGCTTTTTGCTGATGATGTGGTTCTGTTTGCTTCATTGAGCCATGACGTTCCTTTTGTACTGTGGAATTTGCAGGCAAGTGTTAAGAAGCTGAGATGAGAAGTAGCACCCCCAAGTCTGGGGTGAGGAGTATAAATGCGTTGTTCGCAAGTGGTGCTGACACTGTCACTTCACTAGTTGATTGATATTCCCATGCCTTCGGGAGTGACTGAAAGAGTAAGATCATGCATACAAGCGGTGGAAATGAGCTTCCTCCGAAGAGTGTTTCGGCTCAACCTTAGAGGTAGGGCGAGGAACTATCATTCGGGAAAGGCATCGAAAATGTCCAGTTGAGGTAACGCATCTGATCAGGATTTTTCCTGGGTGCCTCCAAGGTGAGGTGTTTCCAGCATATCCTATGGGGAGGAGGTCTCAAGGCACAATGGAAAGATTAATCTCTCAGCTGGGTTGAGAACAGGGGAGAGGGAGCTCAGACTGCTGTCCCTGTTACTGATCACATGAATTAAAGCTCTGAACCAAAGCAGAAAGTAACAGCTGTGTTTTACCTAGAACTTCATGTCAAAATAGCTGGTGGGAAAAAGGTTGATTTTGATATCAGTAGAAGCGGGAATCTTTTACCATGATAGTAACTCATTATTTGTTGAGTTTTGACTAAAATTATTCTTCAGTTGGAACTGCTAACAAGTATTATCAGGTTACTTTGAACCCAATTCTTTACAGAGCTTAAATTTAACCTTCTCTGGTAAAACAGCTGATTTCTGACTCAGCTTGGAAAGTACCGCACGCAGCCTTTTATTTTTTGACCAAATAAAAAAAAACCCAAAAAAAAACAAAACCCCAGAAGTGATTGAAGTTAATGATTATCTAAACTGTCCAAGAGAGCCTTTAGAGTCCCCTTTTCCTTTTTGGCCACCTGCCTTTTCCTCCCTCATTTTATGCGACTTGGCTGCTCTTTTCATGTGACACACTCCATGCTCTGTAGCAAAAACAAGCTAGTAAACTGGAGGCACCTTCGAGTCGTTATATAAATAACATGTCCTTGTGAACTGTCAGACTGCTTTTTGCCTGTTTGTCTGGGAGTCTGTATCTAACCATGTCCATTCAGTGGCTGTTTGCCTCTTCAGTCACTGTGTCAGCTCTAACATTTCCACGCTACAGACATTCAGTCTTCTAAGATGAAAACATTGAAGGTGTCGGGGATCTTTACTGACTTAATTTATTCTCAGTCAAGAGTTCACTCTGCACTGCGTTTAAACAAGTCCTTACATTGTGGGCTTGTTGTTACTATTGAATGAGCTCATTGTCAGGGGTTGTTTTTTGTGCTGAAGTAGTTTTTCAGTCTGTTGAAGTGATGTCAATATGTTGGAAGCTTGTGGTTAACCATTTTCAACCATATAAAATTGCCCTCTTTCTCCTCATTGCGCTTCGCTTTCCGTCAGCAATGCTTCTCGTTTCTTGGTTATACATTGAACTTTGAACTTGGCAGAGCTCCACGAGGCACAAGACTCAAGCACATGATCATGGGAAGCAGAGAAGTGGGACTTTCAGCTGCCTCGTCATCTTTGTTGTTCATTTTCATGTGTCTTGCTGGTGCATTAGTGGGTTTTAAGGGGCATTTCTCCTTAAATTGTAATGTTTTTTCCCAGCTTTTCTAGTTTGAATCATTCAAGTTAAACGTCTGTTTAGGCTCAGTCTGTGTTTAAAGTGAAATTATCAACAAAATGTTTTTTGGTTGGGTTTTTTCCCCCCTCCTCTCACCCCCAGTTATGGCAGATGGCTGCCCCTTCCTGAGTCTGATTCTGCTGGAGGTTTCTTCCTGTTAAATGGGAGTTTTTTTCTTTCCACTGTTGCCAGAGGTCATCTGATTTTGTGGGTTTCCTTGGTTTTCGCTGTTTTATTGTAGGATCTTTACCATACAGTATAAAGAGTCTTCAGGCAACTGTTGTTGCAATTTGGTGCTATATAAATAAACCTGAATTGAAATCAAATTGAAATTATTTTTGTTTTAGAATACATATTGTTGGGTTAAAATAGATACTTTCCTTTGGAGTATAATTAATTAATGAAGTTATATACATTCATCATGGTTTTAAATTGCACTGCTGTGTTTTAGTTATTGGATTTTGGTGGTAAACCAATGATGTGAGTCTCACTGCACTGGAGTTCCTCAAAGTTATAAATAGCCCAGGGGTCAGATAGTTCTGAAAGTCTAGCTATAAAAAATATTTAAAAAAGAACTTTTAACTGAAAAATATTTCCATATTTATAGATTCTTTTAAAACAATAATCTCATTTACAGTCTTTTTAAAGAGTTTCTTATAGGGGCCTCTTTGTGGAAAAAAAAATACATTTTTACAATATTCTTCAGGCGCTTACCCACAATTTTGTCCTGGTTCATGTTATATTCTGATGTTTGAGGTTTATTTTCTCTTTCTGAAAAACACCAACAGGTTTGTTTTGTTTACTGTGCCGACCTGCAGCTTCTCTTTTGCTGTCTTTCTTGTGTAACTTCCTCCTTTTTTGAGGCCATTACTACAGTACTTCTTTTTAATTGTGGTATGGTGTGGGACATCAAACTTTTTCAGTTTTGTTCCTCTGTGAGAGGCCGAGTCTGTGGGTCACTGCCTGAGGCCGTCCAACTGCCTTCCTGTCTGAGATCGGCTTCATGTAAACGTTCCACTGTGAGAGATAATGTGTGCTGTGTGCCTTTAGCAAGGGCTGCACCCTCACAAGCAAAACTTCTGTCAGCTTTGCTTCAAACCTCCAAAACAGATGTGTTAGCATGCTACGAGAAGTATGGAAGAGGAAGGAAGCAGTAGAGGAGTACTCACCAAAAGGTTATATGAGAATAGATTAAAAAGCATGATGACATACAAATGAATTTGACTTTTCATTCACCAAATTTAAATTGAGCTATATTTCTAGAAAGCTGTTTACTGGATTTCTGCATTAAACTTCTAAAAACTATAAATATAGCTTTAGCTGTTTGTCATTCGCCAAATTACGCAAGAATCTCTGCTTCCTAGTTATGTGAAGTGCATTTTACAAGGCAGTGACTACCTGATGTAGAAGAGAGCGATAACATCGCCATGCCGTGCAGTTAAACAGGTTATCAATTACCAAGTGCAGAAAAAATGAAACTCAAGTTGTGTGTAGAAATACAGTAAGATAAAGTCTTAACAAGGACAGTAAAGAAGTGGCTATTCAGTATCTTTTATCACAGAGAGACACAAAAGAAGTCGGAGGAGGAGAGCCATTGGCAAGGACTAAATGTATCTGTTGGTTGAAGTGTTTCAGAGTCGAGCAGTGAAAGCAGGAGGACGAGGAAGGGGGGTGGGGTGCAAAGCAAAGAGTCTGTTGTTAGTGGACAGATAGCAGACTTCACTCTTCACAGAATGATTAAAAGCAAGTAGGCAGTAGAAAGCAGAGAGTGAGAAACATGGTGTCTAGATTCCTGTGTGAGTGAGTGACAGTCAAAGGAGGAAAGGAAGCGTTGTTTCAAGAGAGAGGACCACAAGATACTCAAAATGATATATAACAAGTATCTTTGAGTCTGAATAAGTAAAGGGACAAATACATTTTAAAAAGAAAGCATTTATTAATTGTGATGGATTGCTGCTGCAGTAACTAGGTTTGCAGTTGGTCGTAGTGTCATTTTGGGGTATTTTTTTCATTTCCCCTGCTGATTAAGTTATTTATTTGAGTGATTCAAGCAAAAATGTAGTTGAAAGAAATATAGTACTGTGCGTAGGTCTTGATTTGGCTCTCATCTCTATATTTTACTTCCAAAGATTCAGACTTTATTGCAGTTTTTATAGTGGCCTTGACAAGTAGCTCTCCAGACTTTATGAAGGTATGTCAGTTTTTATTTGGACATTGGCTGCTTTTTCACTCATTTTCAGTCCGAATTATGTGCTGATGTCAGCGTGGTGTACAGTCTCTCTTTAAAAAAATTGAGGAAAATGGATAAGGGCAGGACAAAAGAAGAAGTGGCAACGCTTACAAAACTATATACAGCACATGAAGAGTATCTGAAAGTCATGTCATTGAGATATAGGAGAGCAGCAGAAACCTGGCACAGGACCTGAGAGATGCATCAGTCTCATCAGAAATGGTCTCAGAGGAATGGAGGCTGTCAAGAAGGCATCCTTAAGGAAGAGGCACAGGGAGAAAAGCCTGAGGTATGCCAGATGACTCAAAAGCTGGACTGAAAATCAGTGGGAACAACTTTTCTGGCGTTATGAATATAAATTTGAACATTTGGTTTGAATTGTTGCCAGTGTGTACTGAGGTGGTCAGAAGAGATTTACAACAGTGAGTATCTGTTGCTATCTGTAAAACACCATGTAGGCTCTGTAATGGTTTGGGGTTGCATTTCAGCCAGCAGTATTGAGAATCTTTTAAAAATTAATCTTGAAATTAGTTATAGGATAAATTTGTTGCTCGTGTGCTTTTTTTTTTTTTTTTAGCGGGGATTCAACTGGACCCAGTACTTAACTTGTATCTGTATGCCATATATTCAAGAAGAAGAAATGTAGTTGATGGTATTTAGCTGCATTTAGATGCAACTGAGAGCAAAAAAAAAGCTGGAAACCTGGGAGTAAGAAGTAGCCAAGGATTGCAAGTCTGAACTAGGGCTGCCACGATTAGTCGACTATCAAAATCGTCGACGACTGATTTAATACTCGACGCGTCGTTTGAAGCTTTGTAAGATCACAAAAGACGCAGGAATAAGTAGTAGGATTTATGAGTGTAATAACGGACTGAAACAGAAGATGGCAGCACTGCATGTACAAGGATGCCAGCCGGTGTTAAACCCCGAAGAAGAAGTAGCTCTGTCCCAGAATTCATAGCGCAGCCCAGCTCAGTTTCCAACAATGGCGGCAGCTAGTTAGTTTTAATATTACTCTTATTATTCTTTCTGGGTCACAAAATAAACGTTTAACATATTTCAGGCAAGAATGTAACTGTGTAAACCTCAAATATTTGCTCAGTTCATCAAGATACCACATATTTTTAAAAGTGCTCCGACGTTTTCGGAGACGTCTGTTACCCACCAGGTCGATAGCTAGCCGGGGGCAAGGCTCACTAGAGCCCGTGAGAACACCGGACTCCCGGCAAATCGTTTTCAAACCCACCACCATCTTTCGCTACTCAGGTTAAACATATATAAGTCACTTAGATAACTTAAAAATGTTATTGTTTGTTTTTTTTCAGTATTTTATTTGTTCCTGAGTAAATCGGTTTGGCTGAGATTAAAGTTCTAGTTTTTACACAGCTGAATAAACGTCAAGCAGACAGCTGATTATCAGAAGTGTGAGATGCTCGAGAATATACTCCGGTGTCCCGTTATATTTTAGATAGCAAGAAGTTTATTAAACTTCACCGAAACAATCTGCAAATTTCATTAAAATTTAATAAACTAGCATCTTGTCCTTATTTTTAGTTAGCACATACCTTAAACACTTAAAGCTGTAAGCTAATGATAGTTATATAAGAGCAGATGGATGCTGGTGCAATAAGCTGTACGTTTTACGTCCAATGGATGCACGATCTGATTAGTCGACTAATCGCAAAATTAATCGGTGACTAGTCTTACTTACTTAGCACTTAGTTCCTCCTACGCCGGGCGGCGCATCAGGCAGTGATCTCCATCGATGTCGGTCAGCAGCAACTGCTTCAGCTTCGCTGCTGACTAGTCTACTATCAAAATAATCGTTTGTGGCAGCCCTAGTCTGAATTCCTACCTTTGCTTGTGTTTGGTGGCAGGTTGGGGTGGGTACTGAGATAGTTTTGGATCTCGTCAGTAATTACATTTCATAATCATTCCCTACAAAAAAGTTGTTGTGCACTTGTCTTTTTAATTTAAACTCTCACCACTAAGACCAAAATGTTTTGTGTACTTGTGTGCTGCAGACACAAATCCGAAAGCTTAAACTGTTGGTGTGTCACCCAGGAATGTATTTGGTAATCCTGTAAGCGCTGCAGTGTTGTGCACAACCTTTAAAAGTGAAGTCCCAAAACTGAACAGTACTTATGAACATACATGGTTATGTTCGAACCCTTCATAATGTTTTTATATCCTTGAAAAAAAGAAAAAGGAAAAGGCAACAAGTCAGAATACTTATTACACATTTGGCTGACACACCTATCCAGAGCAGCTTCCAGGTGAGGACAGAGAGTTATGTGTTTGTTTTGCTAAAAGCGCGCACCTCATGCTGAGGCAAGACACGGCAAGACCTTGCTGGAAGTTTGTCTGTCAGACTGTAGCTGCTCAGGCATCTGTCATTAATGACATCACCAATGTGGCTCAACCGCTGCTTCTGCTTAGCTCATCTGCTTCCTCCTTTTTGTTCCTTGGTGTGGTACAATGATAGTGTGGTCCACAATAGGAGAAGGACATATACTGTAGACAGCAAAAGGTTGTTTTCTGATTTGTATGGCGTTATCTTCTGTCCAGTGCTTGTTTGTAAATAGATTAAAACAAGGAAGTGGGACCAATTATCCAGAGAAAAGCCTCAGGCTGTTTGAATTGATCTCTCTGGTCATGCATAGCTTTTATAACTAGAGCCAAGCAATAAAGTAAGACATTAATCAAAGTGTGTGCAAGAAAATAAAATAAGCCTTGCAAGAATCACAAAATACATTAAGCTACCTGAGTGGCTTAATGAGTTGTTTTGCCTGGATAACAGAACGTTCTCGATGTGCGAGTAATCAGGAAAAGGCTTTAAATTAACAGCACAGAGTGTCCCTGTATAGGAAAATGGTCAAAGAGTGAGCTTTATGTAACAAAGCCAGTACTGAGGATACACCGATTGTGCGACTAGATCACACAGCATCCCAGCTTTGTTAGGCTTTCTTATATTTCTCTCTGTGTCACTTTTCCATCTTTATAATTGGCACACGCAACATGTCAGACTCTTCTAATGGTAATGGACCTTGTGTTAATGTGGAGAGTGTAGCTACAGAAAAGGGCTTTTGTGTGGGGAAAGAACCCAGTTACAGTTCATTTGTTCTCAACTGTCCCCTCTCAACCCTCAGAGCTCTAACCGGTCCAAACGGACACAGCTAGTGAGCTTAACTGAACTTGAGAGACAGATATTTCCCTTAAGAGGTAATCCAAGTCCAACACAGCTAAGAGGAGCCAGGGAAAGAGTGAGTATTAAACTGCAATTGCGAGGTTGCCAGAAATATGTCTTAGATGGACACTTCTGAGCTCTTTATTCTTGATACTTATTTAAATATGCAACTTTTTTCTGAAATGTTCAGCACAACAAGGCCAAACAACAGATAACCTAAAACATTTTGCCTTAAATTGAAACATAATGTCTAAGTTACCTAGGAGTGCTCTTCATTGCTCTGTTGTGTGAGCTTGTGAGTGTATAATATGTTTTGTAGCATTGCAGTTTTTTCTCCTTTTTTTTTCTTTTCCACCTTTTCTGTCTCTGTTATCCTGTTTAGTTATATGGAGGAATAGGAAAAGACTTTTTCCAGTAAAAATTTGGATTGAAATTGTACCTACCATAAGATCTCAATACAGTGGTACAGTTTATAGGGCAAGAGAGGAAACTCGAGAAGATTCAGAAAGAAAAGAAATAGGTGCATCTAAAGGGGACAGGAGTACAGAGCCTGCTTTGAGGTCCCAATTTGGCATTTTTTTCACCACCAGAAGACAACACAAGAGCTGCTTTATTCAGGGGTCTCAAAATACTCTTCACACCATTTGGCAGGTTAGCTCATAGTGAGGTGTGGCATCTACATCGATGGATGGAAAAGTTGTTCTTTGAAGTACGCCTTTTGTGTTTGTTTTAGTTTATCTGCTGTTGCTACTGTAGGCAGCCACCTGTTTGTGGACATGCAACCTGAATGCATGAACAGTGTGACGACTCAGTGAAATCACCACTTTAGAAATAATAAGGGAAGTTTAAACTAAAACATTAAGTGTCACGTCGATGCAGTGGTTGGCACTGTCAGCTAATAGGCTGGCTGGCCTACTTTGACTGCCTTCTACACTCCAAAGACATGAATGTTCAGTAAATTGGTTATTCTAAATTGGCCATAAATATGGATGATTTTCTATCTCTCTGTGTTAGCCCTGCGATAGGTCACCCCTGGTAATCTGTCCACATTGTATCCCACCTGTTGTCCCGTAGGCAGGCTTCAGCTATATACAGCTGAGGTAGGATCCAGTCACTCTGTGACCCTGAATGAATTTATATGGATGAAGGATTCAAAAAATATTATTAGAAGACGAAATTTGATGGTAGTGCTTGAACTCACGCAAGAGTAAAGGTCTCAGTAATGAGTTATTCCCTGTGAAATGTTTACTTTTGCACCTCATGGGGTTTTATTAGTAGTGTTATAAATATTCTTTCAAAAGAAAAAGACAAGTAAGTATGTCAGCAAGCATTGCCGTCGAATAGTAGTAGCAATATCAAATGTCTGAGCCCAGCAGGATTCGTATCAGTGTAAGATCGGTGTAAAATACATTTTACTCAAACGTTCAAACATGTATGTGATGACTTTGGAGTCCACAAACAAAGGACCACACCAGGTCAAAGCATGTGAACAAATGAAATTTATTTTACACAAGTAGCATTCCTACTTTGAAGATCTGAAACTTAAACATAGTGCTGAATTGCATTGTTTGCACATAGTCAACAGGCTATAATTTCCTAAAGACAGTTTTGTTGTTAGATGAAATGTGTAGGTTATTGTACTGCACTTTTATGGATACATTAAAAAAAGTAAAAGTATTTTTACAGTGTACAGGTTCAAATTTGTAATGTTGTTTTGGAAATACTTCTGTTTGAATGTCAATCATTCGTGTTGCTGTGAACATATACAGTATAGCTGGCAATGTTGATGATTTTAAATAAATTCCCCACTTGGCTGGTTGGGATTGAAGAGAGATTAAATGCATGATTAAATGTTTTTGAGCATTTTGTGCATTTTGAGTTAAGCTTTTTTTCAAAGTTGTTTGTCTTTGCTTAGGCTCAAATGGATGTAATGTGACACTAAGAGCTCGGTTTTCTTCCGCAGTCTCTGTTTATGCAATTAGTCTAAAAATAGGTTTTCTAGCTAAATGCCTTACAATTACATAATGAGTCCTTACAGTACTTCTAATGATGTTCTCGTTATCTTTCCAGGTTCCTGAGATCATCAGTACATTGAGGCAGGCTGGCAAAAGCTCGGCACGCAACAATGACATCACCACCGTTTCCAACAAGGCTTCCACGGGTTCTGGAGGCAGCGATTCCTCTGAAACGTGGATTTGCGCTCTCTCTTCTACAACCACCTCCATGGCACCTGCCGCTGCTGTGTCTCCGACAGCGTTTGCCAAAAAGTTTGAGGTATTATACTGCGGCCGCGTTAGTGTTGCTCACAAGAAAGCCCCTCCTGCCCTGATTGACGAGTGCATCGAGAAGTTCAGCCAGCTGCGTGGCTCAGGGACAGCTGATAAAGGGGCAAATGATGGGGGATTGGTGGGTGGGCTGAAGAGGGCATTAACCTTCCAATCCAATGGACTGGGGAGTGGCGCTGTTAGTAACGGTGCAGCAGAGAGCCCAACCACTGGGAAACGCCCAATTCTGTTCAAGCGAGACCCCAGCTTTCCCTGCCTACAGGCCCTGGATGAGAATGGCCTCTCACCAGAGATTTCTAACAGCAACACTACCGATCCTCAGACGCGGTCCGCTGATGTGCAGCCCACCAGCCTGAAGGAGAATAGGACCATGTTGTTTATGGTGGGTGAAAAGGCGCGCGCGCACACACACACACACACACACACACACACACACACACACACACACACACACACATAAAATTGAAGGCGTGTTCTGAGTTCTCTTTTGGATGCTCCAAACATCTGTATTTGTTCTCTATTAAGGACTTGTAAGCATAATTTTTATTATTATAATGTTACTTATATAAATATTGCATGACAGTGTAATTAGAGGTCAACACGGTGGCGTAGTGGTTGTAAGTAAATGAAGGGCATTATCCTCCATTCTTTTTTTCACTGAGATGCTGTTGTTGATGACACACTCAAACAAGGTGCCACCATGTGACCACATCAGTAATTTCCAGTATTTGTTCCTGTAACTAGCGAGTGTATCTAGCAATACATGCTTGACTCATTTTGTTGAATTTGGGTCACACATCGCCAGCTGCTAGTATCTCCCCTTCAGCCTGGTTATACTTGATCGTGTGCTTTTTGCTTCAAGTGGTGGAACAAGTTTGTTTCCACCTGTAGCAGGAACAGATTTCTTGCATATTTTGCAAAGTATTGCTCTTTGTTCAAGATTGTTGAAGAAGTTCCCCTTGTTAGGTGCTAAACTGCCATTGAAGGCTTGCACACAAACCATTATATGACACTTTTATGTCAAGTAAAAATTTATAACGGTATTACCATGAATGATATGGCACAGTCCTAATAGTTGGCATGTTTTCCATGTGCTTGATGGGGCTTGCTTGGGTGCTTTTTGCCTTCCTTCCACAGTTCGAATGCATGCTTGTTGGGTTAACTAGTGATTCTCAATTCACTGTAGGTCTGAATGTGAGCATGAATGGTTGTCTGTCCCTCTGTGTCGGAGCTTTGATAGACTGGCGACATATTCTGGGCGCTACCCTCTTATCACTGTATGCTGACTGAAATGGTCTCCAGATGCATAGTGTTGATTGTGAGAACAATTAAGACATTTCTGGCTTTCTGAACAGATTTAAATACCAGACTACAGATTCAACGTTGAGTTAAAAAAAAACAAAAAAAAACATGGTCCCATTATCTTTGTTGAATTTATCACCCATAATGCATACCATTTCAAATTAATGTACCAAAATTTATTGAATCCACAGGAAGTTTGATTGTAAAAATTTTTCCAAAGAACATTCATACTCATAAGAATACAAAGTATGTTAGTAGTGCAATAAATTGCTGTTCAAGATTAAAAAATAAAGCCCCTTATCCAGTTGCTCAAGGCCAAAAAGGCAGAGAAGAAAACAAATATAAAGACAAAAATATAATGACTCCGCAATAACAAATGCTGACTGCTGCTCAAAATGAGTCTCCCTAATTGACATTTTCATGACCTCAGTGGTCTCTTGCCAACAGGAATTTCCCTGTTTGTTTTACAGACAGGAAATAGTCACAGGTCAGTGTCCTGCTCTGCTCAGCAGATACAGACACATTATTAACACTAACTATACATCCTGTTACTGCCAGAGTAGCCTCATCCCAGTGCGATCATCGCCTCTCTTTTGCTTTAGTTATAGAGACACAGATCAAATATCTTCATTCCTCTCAAAAGGCTCTAATTATGTTATTAATATTTGATACAGAAAGGCATATTGAAAGAGACGCTGCAGGGAGGGGAATAGCTGTGTTCAGAGAATTTCAAAACTGATAATGGTCGGGGTCGTGGTAGATGTAAATAAAGGCCGTTGTCTACATATACAGGGAGTGCAGAATTATTAGGCAAATGAGTATTTTGTCCACATCATCCTCTTCATGCATGTTGTCTTACTCCAAGCTGTATAGGCTCGAAAGCCTACTACCAATTAAGCATATTAGGTGATGTGCATCTGTGTAATGAGAAGGGGTGTGGTCTAATGACATCAACACCCTAAATCAGGTGTGCATAATTATTAGGCAACGTCCTTTCCTTTGGCAAAATGGGTCAAAAGAAGGACTTGACAGGCACAGAAAAGTCAAAAATAGTGAGATATCTTGCAGAGGGATGCAGCAGTCTCAAAATTGCAAAGCTTCTGAAGCGTGATCATCAAACAATCAAGCGTTTCATTCAAAATAGTCAACAGGGTCGCAAGAAGCGTGTGGAAAAACCAAGGCGCAAAATAACTGCCCATGAACTGAGAAAAGTCAAGCGTGCAGCTGCCAAGATGCCACTTGCCACCAGTTTGGCCATATTTCAGAGCTGCAACATCACTGGAGTGCCCAAAAGCACAAGGTGTGCAATACTCAGAGACATGGCCAAGGTAAGAAAGGCTGAAAGACGACCACCACTGAACAAGACACACAAGCTGAAACGTCAAGACTGAGCCAAGAAATATCTCAAGACTGGTTTTTCTAAGGTTTTATGGACTGATGAAATGAGAGTGAGTCTTGATGGGCCAGATGGATGGGCCCGTGGCTGGATTGGTAAAGGGCAGAGAGCTCCAGTCCGACTCAGACGCCAGCAAGGTGGAGGTGGAGTACTGGTTTGGGCTGGTATCATCAAAGATGAGCTTGTGGGGCCTTTTCGGGTTGAGGATGGAGTCAAGCTCAACTCCCAGTCCTACTGCCAGTTTCTGGAAGACACCTTCTTCAAGCAGTGGTACAGGAAGAAGTCTGCATCCTTCAAGAAAAACATGATTTTCATGCAGGACAATGCTCCATCACACGCGTCCAAGTACTCCACAGCGTGGCTGGCAAGAAAGGGTATAAAAGAAGAAAAACTAATGACATGGCCACCTTGTTCACCTGATCTGAACCCCATTGAGAACCTGTGGTCCATCATCAAATGAGAGATTTACAAGGAGGGAAAACAGTGCACCTCTCTGAACAGTGTCTGGGAGGCTGTGGTTGCTGCTGCACGCAATGTTGATGGTGAACAGATCAAAACACTGACAGAATCCATGGATGGCAGGCTTTTGAGTGTCCTTGCAAAGAAAGGTGGCTATATTGGTCGCTGATTTGTTTTTGTTTTGTTTTTGAATGTCAGAAATGTATATTTGTGAATGTGGAGATGTTATATTGGTGTCACTGGTAAAAATAAATAATTGAAATGGGTATATATTTGTTTTTTGTTAAGTTGCCTAATAATTATGCACAGTAATAGTCACCTGCACACACAGATATCCCCCTAAAATAGCTAAAACTAAAAACTACTTCCAAAAACATTCAGCTTTGATATTAATGAGTTTTTTGGGTTCATTGAGAACATGGTTGTTGTTCAATAATAAAATTATTCCTCAAAAATACAACTTGCCTAATAATTCTGCACTCCCTGTAGGCTCGGGAAAAAATAAGAAAAGGACTGTTACATAGGCAGACTGAAGTTTCCCAATAAAAACCTTTTTAAAAAATTAAATGAAATGTCCGCTTTCACACTTTATGGCTGTTTCTGTGTTGTTTTATCAAACTTCGTGCATGATTAGCAACGCTGTCCGATGGCGGGTTCAGTCTACATGGTATAAGCCTAATTATGGCCTGATTTGGATGACAGTTTGGGAATGAAAAAGGTCTTTGTGAACGGCAGTCATTCGTTTTATCTCATCTTTGTGTCATACTGGATGAAAAGAAGAAGAAAAAACGACTTTGGTTTCCTTTTCATTCATTTTCTTACTCCTTCCTAATGAAGTCACATACACTGCAAAGGATGGCAGTCATAATTTGTATTGTGTAGTTTGCTGTGTCGCTCTTATTCACAAAAAGAGACATAATTCTGTAACTCACTAATCAGATATAGAATTAAATATAACACATATTAACATATGTGTTATATTTAATTCTATATGCATTCATATTTATTTCTTTTTCTGTGTTATCTTATTGTACTTCATGTTGTAAGTTTATATATATTTATTGTCAGGGCTGTATTGTTGTATAGTATGATGGTGTGTTATTTTTCTTATTTTTTGTTTTTGTCTGACCTACCACGGACTACAGATGAATAGTAGGCTTTTGGCTAAGTCTGACATTTCTATTGATATGTTCATAATTATTCACTACCCCTTTTAAATAATTTGCAACAGACAAAAAATGTTGTATAGTATTTAATCCAGTAAGCAGAGTGATTTGCGACCTCTAATAAAAGCCTGTGAAAACACAGGCATTCTGTTTCCTTCTGCATTTAACTAAATGTTGGCCCTGGACACTATTTAAGGAAACACTGTATATAACTTCTGTTAAGTAGTTCTGTCAGTAAGATTTATAACTGTAGTCACTGCCACACCACAGTTGTCACACACTACAGAAAGAAAGCTAGTAAGGTCATAAACACACATGCATTAACTGTATTTTCTTTGTGTTTCTTTGTGTTTTAGGTGGGCAGGTCTCAGATCTTCTTGGTTAGTCCAGACACTAAGAAAGTTGCAATAGAGAAGAGCTTCAAAGAAATTTCTTTCTGCTCACAGGTATGATCGCTACAGTCCTACTACTATTCAAGCGTGACTATGATTATGATTTTTTTTTTTTAAACCCACTATTTGTCTGTTTCCAGGGTATTCGTCATGTGGATCACTTCGGCTTCATTTGCAGGGAGACCGTGGAAGGGGGAAACTGCCACTTCGTGTGTTATGTCTTCCAGTGTACAGATGAATCACTGGTGAGACATGAAGTTGATAAGGATTCTTGCTTGTGTCCAGACACAGTTCATTCAATATTCCCATGTAACAGACTCCAAATAACTGAGTCACAGTTAAGATTTTGGACACTAGCGCAGTGTCATTTTGTGTTATTATCGCCAGCTGTTGAGTTTTTACAACAGAAGTGGTGCAGCTACATTTTTTTTTTTCAATTTTGAATGTGTGCTGAAAAGGAGAATTTTACCCATTGATTTTTTTTAATATCAGTCCCTCCCACTCAGTGTTTGGATTTGATCAGCCTACTTCATTTAAGAGTCAATAAGTTTGCTTTGGATTTAAAATGAAATGCCAGAAGGCAGGAGGGTGAAATTTCTCACAAGTGTTTTCTTTTTTTCTGTCACTTCAGATTAAATATATCTGTAAATCATAGGACCTATGACTCAGTGCATCTGGGCTCCACTGACTCATAGTGTGCCAAGTACTCAATTTTGGTTTGGAAAAAAAAAGCTACTGTATGATAGCTAGCTCTGCGCTGTGAGTATACTGTATTTCTTGAAAGAATCAGACACTTGTTCTGTTAAACACCAGCTGCCAGAGTTCATTTTAACAGGTTGTAAAATGAACATTACATAATGTCTGTTCCCATATGGAGCTGGAGTTTTGATTCCAGATGTGCAGTGGCTCTGCTTTCCTGTTTGCAGAGCTAGATTTCCCTTTAGTGTTGTTAAAGACCTTGTACACTCAAAGGGAGATGTTCTAGTGTTAGGGATAGAAAAGGAGCAAATCAGATGCTCTCCGGGGATTTGGCTATTAAAATTAAACAAACTGAACAAAACTGGTTTCACAAACCAAGAATTTAGGAGTTAACACTTATTATGAAGCATTTATTGCTCTGACAATAACAGTGTTGGGGAAAAGACATGCATCCTAATATTTATTTGATATTTGCCTAAAAACACTGAAGCTTGTAGAGGGCAATAAATAATTTTATTTCACTCTTCTAAGGTGGACGAGATCATGCTGACTTTGAAGCAAGCGTTCTCTGTGGCCGCCCTGCAGCAAAATGCAAAGACTCAGAGCCAGCAGTGTGACAGCTGCCCGATGCAGCAGCTCCACAGGCTTTGTGAGAGCATAGAAGGTAAGAAGGTGTCCTTAAAGCTATAAGTGGTGTCTCTATGTTGTAGATGTGTACAACTCTTTATATTTAGGCTTTTAGGACTGTCTAAGCTGCTGTATAACAAATCTCTAGTGAGACTAGGCTTGCTTGTAGTGTGTTTATATTCTGTATTTTCTTTATTTTCAGGTCTACACCCATCTAAAACTAAACTGGAGCTTCAAAAACATTTGGCCACTTTGGACAATGATGATCAAGCTTCAGTCTTTGAAAACACTATGGTAATGAGCCTGTTGTGCCTGTTGACCTGAAGGGCGCGGTGTAAATGTTTAAATTTCCCTTCAGGTGGTTGTAACATGAAAACTTCCTAGTAAGCAAGGTCATCGAAGTTTATCGTGGATAAATGAATGTGGATTCACAAGTTTTTTGAGGGGGATTCACAGAGATACATTTTTCTTTCTTCACAGATAATTTAAATTTTTCTGCCACCTCATTTCTCAGTTTTGCCTTTACAGTGTTTTTTTCTCTCTTCACCTTGCTTAGCTTTTTGCTTTGTTTTCAGTAATGGGCTTGAGTACTTTTAATGGGGTCTGCTGATGGTATTTATTGGAAGGGCAGGCACGTTAAAAGGAAACTGCCAGAGTAATAATGCAGATACATTGTGCTGTGTGACTTAGCTAACATCTGCTGGTGGTGTAGTAAAACTGCAACCCAACAGAGCTAAGCATGTCTTTATTAGCTCACTGTGCTGTAGGTGTTAATGTACCTCGATTTCACCATTTTTTGGGAACCAGGTGTAAAAATTATTTTCCAAATGTAAACTTCTGCAGATGAGTTCTCTGCAACTTACCAGCTTAAACAGACTTGTGATCAATTTTAGATTTTTCTTTTTTTCCAGTTGAAACTTTCCATTTCTCATAATAATTTTATATATATATATAAGTAGAATAGAATAGAATAATCCTTTAATTGTCCCACAAGGGGAAATGTGGTTGTATCAGCAGCAAAAAAACACACATATACAAAAAGAACAGGACACAGAACAGAAAACAAAAAACATAATTTTTACATATTTCCATCATTTATATATAATAAGTATATATAATATATACAAAAACTCATCAAATATATTGATTAATTTGTCTGTTTGTCCAGAGGGCTCGTCCTAAGAGTGATCAGGAAGAGAATGAGTTGATAATGGCTTCTTTGAGAAATCTGTATGAAGCGAGACAGAAGACCCATCAGCACACAGTGCAGAAGGAGAGCAAACAGGTACCTACTGGACACCCCTATGAAATACATATGCACTTCTGTAGCAGAACACACTCTTAAGTCCTACATTTCCTCTCTATTGTCATTATTGCTATGAAAGACTGGTCCTCTAAGGAAAGACAAAATTCCCTTTTTCTGACACACACAAATTGCCGTCATTGCATGCCTCTGAGGACCTCCCTTCCTCTCGCTCACTGTTGCTTTCTGTGTCTTTTCCTGTCTCTATGTGTATGTAGATGTGTGAGGATGTCGCTCCAGCTGTGGAGGCACAGCAGCAGAGTAGCAGCCGGCAGCGACTCGAGGAGTTCAAGAGCCGAGCCAAGCGCTCTCTCACTGAGTCCCTGGAGGGGATCTGGAAGGTAACAGTGCTGTTTCTGTTTTGGTTTGTGTGCAGAAGTATGTTCTGGTATGTGACTATATGCAAATTACATACCTGACCTTTTGGTTTGGTAAGAAGCAAATACAGTTGTTATAATAAATGTCTTTCTCCATGTGTGTGCTTCCCATGTTAATATGTAGGTGTTTAAAAAGTGCAAAACAGTGGGTACCTAACAATTCCCACTCCCACACTCCCAAAGAGTGCTACACCGTTGTAGTCATTTAGCTTAGCTTTTCCACATGCAAGAAGTGCTGTTATTTTATATAAATTGAAATAAATCGTGGCTGTACATTGATATTAATTCATAGGTAGGTGTTTGATTTTCAGTTTCAGGCTTTGGATATTTTTTTAAATTAAATGAGGACCTATAAACTATCAGACTAATTGCTTGCCATCCCTCTCACTTAGATAAAAAGCTCAATAGAACACATGAAGATAAGATAAAAAAAGCTTAGGACTTGGAGTGAAAACAAGCACAGCAAATATCTACTGACAGAGTGGCTCAGTTTACACATAAAGTGTAGTGAACAGTTCGGGGCTGAAATAAAGCTGAAAGTATAGATTATGCAAACCTGTATTAATATATTTTCATTATTTTATTCATTGTTTTTGCAGTGTAACAGGAAAAAAAGCAGCCCGTTAGGATGAGAGAGTTCATATTTATAATATTTATTTTTAGCAGTTTTTAGTCTTTACATATAGAGTAAAGCACTGAGAAATTGGTTGGGAAGGTTGTGTGTCTTGGTTTGTGATCTTTGCTCACAGGTAAAAACCATGTGTTTAACACACGTGTGTTTGTTAATGGCAGGGAAGCAGCAAGGCCAGAGCTCAAAGGGAGAACAGCGAGGGAAGTGAGAGCAGCTCATCTATTTGTACTGTCAACAGCAGCCAGGATCAGCCCTGTTTAGATGATCCTTTGCCTGCTCATCAGCGATCAACCAGCCCTCTCAGGTAAACGCTCCTATATGCAAAGGCTACCTCATATCTCGGGTTACTCAGTGCTTTAAAGGTGAGAACTTGTTCAAGTCAATATGGGGTGCTGTGTGTACATTAATGAGGAAAAAATGAACTTAAATGATTTTAGCAAAAGGCTGCAATAAAACAAAGAGTGTAAAATGTAAGGCGGTCTGAATACTTTCTGTACCCACTGTATACTCTCTGCTCAGCGGTACATTGGATTAAGTTTAAAATCACATTAAGCTTTCTCTCACTATGTGGTGCATATCATAAACTTAGACTTGTGTAGAAATTGTTGCATTCATGAATTTTTATTCCTTTCCTTTTTATTATCTTCAGGTGTCACAACTCAACAGGAGACCTGAAGCACACTGACACTTCTCTGCCGCTGTCACACTCTTCCTCCTCTTTATCCGGGGATGCTCAGCCACAGGGCTTCCGCCGCCGGGCCAGCACTTTCAGCCACCCTGCCACCCCCTCCTCAGCCGAATACTCACCGGAGCACATACTAATTCACCCACCACAGGACCACACTGCAGCTACCAAGCACAAGCTTGTGCGACACTACTCCGTCAGCACGGACACTCCCCACCAGAGCAAGTGAGTAGAGCATGTGAGTGTTTCTGTGTGTGTGTTTACAGATAGACTAGTAGAAATTTTATTTGGATAGTATTTGTTAAATTTTACTTTGTGCTTTCATACAGTTGACTGTAATAATAAGGCAACTTAATGAATATTATAAGATATCAAAACGTAATGAACATATAAAAGAGAAATAGTGCCACTTATTAATAACAGACAAATACAGTATGATTATTTGTGTCTTCAAGATGCGTACAATGTCATGTGTGTAAAGGAACTCGCTGCTATGAGAAATTTAGAAAAGGATTGGTTTTAGTATTTTATTTAATTTAGATATTTTTTATAGCTTAAAAAGTTGATGGTTATAGTGATGGTATTTTTACCTTGTGGTCTAACACCCTGTATCGGTTTACCTCAGTTCCCAGAATAAGGGTTGCAAAGCCAGTTTGGAGAGTACGCATCGCTTTGTCACTTTGAGAAAAAGATAATGAAACTATGGTATTTGCAAGTAGTAATGAAGCTGTGTGTGTGTGTGTGTGTGTGTTGTCGTTTAATACTGTGGTTCATCAAGTCTATGACAATGAGGAGCAAGCAGTATCATCTTTTCCCAAACGTGTTAAGAGGATTTTTGTCATGTTTGAGTTTTCAGTGACACCAGCATATTTGTGTCAAAAGAAAGTGAAACTTGTACGTGGATTACTGCATCATTCCTCTCCCTGGATGTTGGCTTTACTTGCGCTCTATCTCAGCCTTCTGCAAACCTTTTTCTCTGTTTTCTTTTTTTTTTTTTTAAATCTACATGTTTCTAACATTTTTCAGAGTTTGGTAAAAACATGTTCTAAGTGATTGATATCAAATACAAAATGGGTTGATCAAACTCATTTTACTCATATAGACCATATAGAGATAAAAACACAATATTCTGTAGTTTCATGCTTGACAAAAATCTTGTTTATATGATGCATATGCACTTATAGTCACATGTTTTTCTCCTAACTCTATACCGGTTACTCTGAAACTCTCCTTCTGTTTAAATACATTTGTCATTGCCCATTATATTCTTTACTTCCTCTCATTCTCTCTGCACTCGCACTGACTCTCAGACACGTCCCATGCAACTCTGCTCTTCCTCCTGCCCTTCCTTGTCCTTCGTCCCACTCTTCTCTCCTCCTTCATCCTCCTTCCTCACCTTCTTCTGGAGCCCGGCTCAGTAAAAGAAGGTGAGAATCTGTTTTTTAGTTTAACTAATGTTTTTCTTTGTGTTTTTAAATGCTCTCGTACTAACTTTTCATACCTTCCTGTAGTCTTGTGTTCTGTATTTTTCTGTAGTTCGCCATTCAGACAGAGACATGCTAAATCCATCCCTCATTTATAATCGCTGGGCTGTGTTCAGCTTTTTCCACCTCAGCAGAAAATGTCATCATGCTTTTGGTGATATCGATGGAATTACGTCTGCATGTCTCTGTTAGGATGCGATTCCACGATTGTTCTTTCATTTGTTTTTGCCTTCTGTTTATCGCCACCTGCATCTCAGTCCTCTGGGTGGTCTCCGTGCTCGTCTCCACTCCTCCTCATCTGTCCCTAATTTTCTGAAATTTCCATTTCTGGCCACTGTCCGAGAGAATGATTGCCCTGACCCAAAGAACAGGTACACACACACTCGTACCAAAAGTCAGTGTAAATGTCTGTTAGTAATAGCAAAGTCATAATCTGTACTTCTGGTTTCATACAGTCTTTGAAGTGGTTTTGATATGTGTACATGCACATGCATGCATACATGTATGTGTAAAAAGTAAGTTCTATCTATCTATTGACTGTTTATCAGGGCACATCTGTAACTACATCTCTGTATTTGGGTGTTTGTGCTGTCAGTGATGTAGTGGCGCTTTCCACACCAAGTGCAGCTGGTGGGGTCGGGGAAAGCCCTCAGCGCAGCCGCCGCCACTCGTGGAGGCAGCAGATCTTCTTGCGGGTCGCTACTCCTCAGAAAGGCACAGACTCCATCGGTAAGGGACACCCACACACACTTAAAACTTTTGAAATCATGGTTAAAGACATAATTCACTTCATGCTGGACCCCTCATTGTTCTTGAGACTGTAGATAACCCCAACATGCTGTGTTGTCATCATGCTCTAAAAAGCAATTCTTGTGTGAAATTAGTTGTATTCCTGTTTATCTTTGGTATATTAGTCTGTCTAATGGCTAATGTAAATTTTAACTTTGGATCCACTTCTAAGCTGAGAACAGAAAAGCTGACAGCGGCTTGCAAAGCTGAAAGTGAAAACACACTCCATAAAGAGTGTGTGTACATGCTTTTCTTTGCTAAAGCCCAGGTTTCTTAAGCATGACAAATTAGCATGAGGCTAACAAATGCGCTGATGGAGTAGAAAATTATGTGGGTGATCAACTAACAGTATGCTGATTTATATAAACATGACACAGCCACTTCATGTAATGACCAATGCATTCTAGCAATTGCAAATTACCAGGCTGAAAATGAGCAGAACTGATGAGGGAGTGAGTAATGTCTTTACAAAAAGTACTTTTTTTTTCCTGCTGTAAATGAAATTGCTGGAGAGGGGTACAAGTGTGTGTTACTAGAGCAAGACTTTTAGCACACTAAAAGTCAAACATTGTGTGTGTGCACACTGCTGAGTAAAGATAAAGGACAAAGTTTTGTGTAGAAATGACAAAACATATGACAAAAAAAAACAGGGTCAAAGCTTAGGCTTAACATTCTCTGTTCCCAGTTTGCACTCGCATTCTTAACCTCTCCACCTGCCATTTCAGATACACAAACATTCATAGGAGAAACTGTCACAGGAACATGAACATTTGTAGATAAATTGTTTCCTATTAAACCTGACTCAATTGAAGTACCTTGCTTACTGCATACCTTAGTAAATCACGTTATTCAGTTTAATAGTTTTTGCGAGTCTAAACAGGAAGCTCATATGCAAAACTGAGACTGCGCTGCTTCAGTAAGCTGTTACTACACTGTTATTAAATCTGCTCCTGCGGTGCAGACACAAAGCATTTCCACTGTGTGTCACTCTTTCATTTAGTTTTATGCTAAGAACTCTCAGAAGAGTTGAAGGCAGAGATTCATAACTTAAACGTAACTCCCTATCTGTTTATCATAACAGTTTTAATTTCTCATCTCCTCCATTTTGGGGAAGCAGTATACTTTTTATTACTTCTTTATTATTATTATTTTTTTTTTTAACCTACGGAAGTCATGCATTAAACATATATTTATATTATATTTAGTTAATCACAGCTATATTTGTTGTTATGTAGGGCTGTAATGAATTGATTATACTAACAGTTGTTGGCAAAGCCCCAGACCTTTGATATCATCAGTAAATTGATCAGTAAACTGAGCAAATAGTACCCAGAAACCTCTTTCTTGATGTTGAAGTGATACTTTCTAAAATGTAAGGTGAAACTAAGAATTTGTGATATATTCATGTACTTTTTATTTGTTTTGGTTTTGGTTTTTTTACAAATCCAGTATTGGCACTAGATCAGTGGTCCCCAACCTTTTTTGCGCCACAGACTGGTTTTTGTCTGACAATATTTTCAAGGACCGGCCTTTAAGGTGTCGTGAACAAATACAACAAAATAAAACCGATACCAAAAAAAGACGATTCATTCATAACACAAGGGAACAGACCCAGGAAACCGAGTCAACGATAAAAACGATAAAAAAATAATTAAAAAAAACAAACCGCTAAAACCGATTAAAAACTCTGAAAACCATAAATTTCATACCCAAGCCTCAACGGTACTAAATGACTCACGGACAGGTACCAGTCTGTGGCCCGGGGATTGGGGACAGCTGCACTAGATGATTATTCTGGTGGAGTGTTAATTTTGTGTTACTGCAGTATAAATTTCTTCACTAATGCTGCTGGTTGATTATTTGAATGCTTGAAAATGAAGATTTGCCTAAAAGCTTGAAAACCTTGAGCAAACAGTTGTAATTGTTGCCTGGGAAATGACAGCTCTTGTCAAATACCGTCAAGGTATGATGGTTACAAGTAGAAAACTGTATAACTTTGGGTAGTGAACAGTTACTTTGACTTCAGATAACTGAAGCATGATCCATGTGAGCTGATATAAAACCGTTTTCTCACACAGTGCATTTTATTTACAAAAAGAAGTGTTTTCTGTACTTTGTTATGTCAGTGTTCATTTTGTGTTATTGGAAGACTTGGACTAACAGGGTGTACACTGTTTCTTTCAGTAACATGCATGCATGCATTATTATGATTTTATTTTGTTTTTATGTCCACTGACTCCTTGATTCATCAGCTAATTGCTAAATTGCTGCTTTTCAAAAACTCATTGAGAATAACTAGTTTCACTAGTTTCCACTAGCGGTGTCCTACACTCCCATGTTGTTTGGACATGTATGTGCAGCACATAATGTGTTGTTAACTAGAATGCCTGTTGGTTGTTTTGTCTAGATAAATTATTAAAATGTTAACTAAGAGGCCCTCAAGATCTAACCACTGGGGGGTGCCAAAGATCACATTTCCCAATGTTACGCTTTGTGGCTTTAACGGCACATTACAGCTACAAAGATTTCCATACAGTTAAATAATACCTCCCTGGTGCACCTTCAGCAATATTTAAATCCTCACAAAGGTGGTATTCTTCTCAAGAGTAAGTAACATTATGTAGTTTTCCTATTATTATGTTGACTCGTGCACACGCCCAACTGGAGTCTGTTGGGTGGATATTGTATTTCATAAAATCAGATTGGTATGTTGGACTAATGTGGTTGTTTTCTTCACTTTAACACTGAATGTGCAGAGACTGGTGAAGTCTGTCTTTCTGCATGAATTTGCCCTGTAATTGAAGCATGTTAAATGTTTCAGTTAATGAAATGTGCAGCCAAAGTTTACTTTGACGCTCAACTGCAAGCAAGTGAAGGGAAAAACAGGGCTTTTTTTTTTTTTTTAACAAGTCAATGTGATGGGCTTTGTGCTGGCTGAATGCAGTGCTAAACTTGTTGGGTGTGTATTTATGTGTGTGCGTAGATGCATGAGGTCATGGGCGTGGTGTGTGTGTGTGTTTTGCTGGAAGTGGCAGTGTGTCTCAAGGTCATGTTGACAGTCCATACATAGACAGCGCCAGAGGAAAGCGCCAGCCTTGTTGACCCACTTTGCATGGTGTGTGTGTGTGTGTGTGTGTGTGTGTGTGTGTGTGTGTGTGTGTGTGTGTGTGTGTGTGTGTGTGTGTGTGCACACTGCAACCTGGTTCTGACCAGGTTGTTTGCACAGGGAGTGGATTGTGCCAGTGTGTGTGTGTGTGTGTGTGTGTGTGTTTGTGTTTTTATGTTATTATGAGGAATATGCAGTACCATAGTGTTAGTTGGGGTAAGTAGGCGGGGAATTAATGTCATCAAGTATTGCAGTTTGAAAGTTTGACATTTTTTCACCTAAAGACAAATTGTCACCAGTCTTCTGCTGAAACTGCAGCAGTTGTCTCTCTCTAGTAAGAAACATGAATCTGTTAAGAGAGTTGTGCGCGCGCGTGTGAGTGTCTTAGTGTCTTTCTGTGTGTGTCAGCCATGAGTTTGCTTTGTCTTCACCTCTTTTATAACTGAAGAGCCATAAATTTGTGTGGTGACTCGGCTGGTTTCAGCATGTCTTAGAAACAGATGATCACTCCACAAATATAAGACTCGTTTTACACAAAGCCCGCCATTGTGGTGTGCGTGAGTGTTTTTTGTAGTATTGAAAGGATGACCTTTACATATTTATTTATTTTTTTTCCTCAGAAGAGTCTTTGACAAGATAAGCATCAGATTTACATACCTAAGTTAGGCTAAGGTATGTGTGTATGTGTGTATTTTAGTGATCAGGATCAATCGTGATATTCCCGCGAACTGAAAGAGAAGTGCGATCTGGATAGTTGGTATGTCGTTCCTCTAAACAACACAGGGTATTTTGAGGTTTGGGATCCACCCTGTACTTTGAGGTGGAGTCACACAAACGCTTTTTTTTTTTTTTTTTTTACTGTCTGTGTGTTGCACCCAACTGTGTCAAATATATCTATGTTTAGCATTTTCTTGTTGTTTTGCATGAGTGTCCGTGAGGTTCACCGAAAGAGAGAGAAAGAAGAGAGAGGGGTCTGGAAGGCTACTTGAATTTTTTTAGAGACGATGATTTTGTTCCTTTTTATACCAACACGTTTGAAAGTAAGAAGAAGTTGACACTCGCCTCTGTCAGGTATGAACAAAAGTTTTGTTCATACCTGTAAACAAAGTGAAGTGTTGAACAAATGTAAATGAAGTGTAAATGAAATGTAAATTTCTTGCTTATTGTCATTGCTAATGGTGAAAGAATCACAACACATCTAACACACAAACCCAGAACTGTGGGTCTGAATCTAATCGGAAGGCCTGCAGTTCTTAAACGGCGTGTTATCTGCTAATCCAGATGAAGGAATGTGACTGTGCTGCTCATAAATGTTTTTATTAATAAGCTTCTAACTCCAGAAGATATTTGTGATTGTTTCATTTTAAATTGAAATGACTTGGAGTGTTTATTGCTTTTTTTTTTGCTCAACAAAACTGTTTTTAAAGATACATTTCTCAATCTAAATTAAGATCTTTTTTTACATTTGCTACAGTAAACATCTTGTGCAACATAATCTAATGTAAACTAATATGATAATCTTTTAAATGTCTTTAAGATGGGTCTGATGCCTGTCAGGTTGTGGCCCAGATCGTGGGTGGCGGATCTGGGGACTCGGCGATGAGACCGGTGCCTGAGGAGAAGACGAAGAGAACCAAAGAGGAGCTGAGGGATCTCTGGAAGAAGGCCATCCTGCAGCAGATTCTCCTGCAGAGGATGGAGAGAGAGAACCAGAAGCTACAAGGTGAGCTGGATGAATAAAGGGATTTTTTTTTTTTTTTAAAACAGATACACGCAATGAGCCCACACTGACTTTTGAGATTTATTCATATTTACAAGTAACAACTCTTAAAAAATAGCCCTAAACAGAGAAGTTAAAATAAACTTCCCTACAGTGAGACATATAATCAAACTTTGCTATCGCATTTCACAGTGTTGTGGTGTTCAGCCCGTAATCTACACAGCAGCTACTCAAGCATCCTGTTGAGGTGGAGAAAAAACTTCAATGTTTGCCTGAATTTGAGATGTACACATCAAAACGAAATGCACACAAAATAGAAAAACTGGATGAGCCAAATGGTGCTTTATTGCTGTGAAAAAGTGTTTTATTAGCCCTTAACTCTAAAATTTTTGAGGTGTGTTAAATATTACTGCAGTTCTGTCTGAATTCGCTCTGTCTACATGATAACATGCAGGTACTGTTTGTTTCACGTGGCTCATCGGTAGTCATTGACTACACGATGAGTTGGTTTCTCTGGAAGCTAAAAAGTAGGACGAGTCTTTGTTTAAGACACTGGCAACACGCCTTTCCAAATGCATGCTCTTAAAGCTTTGCAAATTGAGTATACACCTACTTTTCTTTATTTAAAATCACAAACCACAAATGATCAAGTTATATAACACGTTATTGCATGAGTGTGCGCGCGCGCGCCCAAAAGTGCTTCCTGGTAGGCACATCTATGGGTGTGCCAAGTGCACCACCTTTTTCCTGACCCAGTTGGCTCATATCTACACCCATCTAGCCATGTGTCATACCTCTGCCTCTATTTATGAACCATAAATTGACAAGCACATGGTGCTAGATTAACGAATGAAGGTCAATATTGATGTAAGAAAAAGAAAATACAGTTGGGACCACAGCCTCACAATTCTGCCTCACGCAGACACTCTGATCGCACTACACAAACACACACCAATCCAAACATTGCCAGCGTGTGGCGGCTTTCTTGGCGCTCTGTAGATTTATTGTGTTTTAGTCTCCCACAGCGTGCACTCCACCTTTCTGTCCGTTATTTGTCAGGGTGGAGCCCGACTCCGTATCCTCCATTCTATGAGTTTATCTCTCTCGCTGCCGCCTGGTTTGTGGGTCAACTATGAAAACACGCGCGTGCACGTCCATCCATGTGTGCGTATCTTTGTCAGCTCCAGGGTGGGCTATCCTATCCTGTTGTGTTTTATCAAGGGTGGAGTTTTCCGGCAGCAGTGAAAGAGAAAGAAAAGAAAGTAGGAGACAAGGAGAAGGCTAGACAGAGGAAAGAGAAGGAGCGCTAGCTGGGCTCCTGCCAGTGTGCCACTCCTGAGTGACGAGACACTGCTTGCTCTGAACAGATGATAAGACAGACGGCATGGCCACAGCCTCAGCATCTATTCTTACTATGGGTGTGTCAGCTATCTGCTCCGTCCAAGTTTTTTCCCATTAATCTAGATTATGCCTTCCAGGTCATTCCTCTACATTTCTGATTTATGTCCCATAAAAGGTATTCATACAGCTTTTTTTCAGTTTTTTTCCTTAGACCGTTTATTTTGTGAGTTCAAAGCAGCCCTAAAATTACATTTCTTGGTTTGTTTAATAACATTGTGCTGCTAGTCTTTTTCTTTCTATTTTTTTTTTTTTTTTTTTTTTAATATTCATTCAGCCTTTTTTCCTCTTACACCTTATTTTCCTAGAGTCCTTTGCAGTGCCGGCTGTGATGGGTGGCCTCCTGTCTCTGTCTCTGTCCTCCTGTAATGATGATATCACTCTCCCGAGCGCAGCCAAGCTGCAGCTGGTCACTGGGTGGACACCACATTTGAACGGAAAGGGTGGGGGCGTCCACAGGGGAAGAGGGAGGGGGTGGTGGTGGGACTATACAGACATGGGATTGACTGAGAAGAAAAAAGAGAGAAGACATGGGTTTTGGGCTAAGAGATTTGGGGAGGGAGAGAGGAAGGGTGTTGTCATAGAGAGAGGAACAGATGAGGGGTGCTGGGTGTGCCCTCACCTTCTTTGATCACTGGTGTCAACATGTTGCAACGGAATTCAGTTTGTGTTTTTCTGTTTGGTTTGTAAACTGTACTAACCTGAAAGTCCAGTGGGAGGTTTTCCTTTACATCGAACCAAAAAAGACAAACAAAAAAGTTTCATAAATAAAGGGGATGTTGCAATTATGTACGTCTCCAGTTATTGCTAATTAGAACGTGTGTGTCTCCATGTGAAAATTAAGGCATCCTCGGGGTATTTTTTTGACTGTGGGTCGTAAACAAGAGCTGTGTCTTTCATAGCTTAGAGCAACACTTTCTGTACTAACTGAAGGGATCTATTGAGAATTCCAGCTACAGGATGTTGCAGAGGGTCGGACAGACAGCTGTGGTCTTATGTTCCTTTGAAGGGGTTGCAAAGAAAACACCCATAGAAGCAGATCTAGTGACAGTAAAGTTTCTATAATCAGCATGGTTAAGCACAGTAGAGTAAATTGCACTCTGGATGCCATGTAAAGGGGACACTTTCCTTAAAGAACCTGAAGAGTCATCAAGCAAGTTGTCACCGCTGTTTAGTGATTTTCTTTTCTTTTCACTCACTATCACCTGTATCTTCTGACCTTTGCTGAGAAGTGTATTAATGCAGTGCAGCTGCATGTTTCTGCTCATCACTTTGCCACAACAAAGAGCGAACGAAAGTCAGGATTAGTAATTTATCAAAGTGCACGGGTGCTATGTGAGGCTCATTTTAATACGCAAAACCAAACTGAAATCGATAGCGCATAATTCCGAGAGTTTTGAGCAGCGCACATAATGATGAGATGATGGGCTCAAATAGTTCTCAGAAACCGAGTCCTAACACCTCAGCTCCACCAGCAAACGCACAGTGTTGTTGCTTTTTCTCACATGTGTTGTTTGTGTGTTTGTGTTTGTAGCATCAGAGAACGATCTGCAGAACAAGCGCCTGAAGTTGGACTATGAAGAAATCACTCCGTGTCTGAAGGAGGTCACGCTGGTGTGGGAGAAAATGCTAGGAACTCCCGGGAGGGCAAAGGTCAAATTTGACACCGAGACCATACATACTGCAGTTGCACAAGGTACATACTTGGCTCCACAAACACATGCTCTATATCAGTTCCTCCTGTAAATGTTTATTCTTCTTAAAATCAGCAGAGATTTTCAAATATTGACCAAACCTTAACGCACAAAGCTCCAAAAACTGTAACTTATCTTCATAACTGTTTTTTAAAATGTGGCAAAAGCAAGGTGACTGAATTCCACGAGGCATTCTACTCACTGTTTTTGGGCACAGTGAACTCGGTGTCTATTCCCTTTGACATTTTTATCTCTGGTGCGTGTCTCTAATCATCAGGCCTTTTTGTTCTGTCCATTTTCTAGTATCAGCATGTTCTGCAGCGTGGACAGGAAGGTTATCTACTGTGCACACGGCCTCGAACAACGAGTCCAGCACACGTATTTACACACAGAAAGGTCACCATATAACAAATAGCAGTCTGAGAACCTGGTGAATTAGGGATACAAGCTGGATAATCCATCTGAGAGGAAGCTGAGAGTAAATTTTACATGCAAGAAGCGGGCAAGCGGTGATTGAACGATGCTCGGGATATTAGTAGATTAAAATTATGATGGAGACAACTTCTGTTACTAAGTTCTACAGGCATGTACAAATAGTTAATAACTCAAGAAGGGTAGAAATCCCTTTGGACATGGCGGACGCGTTTCACTCAACATGGTAGCGTTCTGTCCCACGTTTGTCCTCATCACCCTCTCCTTCCTTTATCGTTGTCTGGCAGGTGTCCCAAGGCAACACAGAGGAGAGATCTGGAAGTTTCTCGCCGAACAGTACCGGTTAACACAGACAGTCCCTTCCCGGCCCCCTTCTAATCACACTCCATACAAAGAGCTGCTGAAACAACTCACCTCACAGCAACATGCCATCCTCATCGACCTGGGTAATGCATCCACGGTTAACATGCAGGGTTAAACTGCGTGTGGGTTATCTAAATGTGCCTGGTACATTCGCTTTCCCATGTCGTCAATGTCACAAAAGTGATTTTTAACAATGTGTATATTTTACGAATCGCAGTCTAATTCAAAACAGTAAATAAATAAACACATTTTATGTCATCAGTTAAGTCTAATAACTTTAGTCTAATTGCAGTCGTTGTATGCATAAAATGCCTACACACTTTCTTTTACAGCCAAATGTAAGTTGGTTGTTTCTTTAAATAATATATTTTCTCTAAATGCTATGTATGCCACAAACACTGCCAACGCATTATTAATCCCATTTGAACCCCTGATTACCACTGGTGATCGTTGGCCTGCAGGCTGCCTGTTGAAGAACCTGTAATTTAAAAACAAAAAAACTCGTGAGCTAAACTTGATTCATTGCCTTTTTTTCTGTTCTTATTTATGCTGTTTTGCAACGTTTGGATGACTCCCTGACAGTCACACTTAGACCACTTGCAGATTCACACTGGCAGTTTCCTCATGACCTTGGACTGATCCTTTAACATTGAAGCCCAATCAGGAGCATCGTTTGTGTTTTTGTGTTTAGACAGTCAGTGTCGAGTTCTACTGGAATGACCCAGAGGCGTCTCAGGTTGAACGTGCAGCAAAACTGTCAAAAGTGTGTATCACAGATTTTCCCCTTCAGGTGTTCAGAATGAGACTTTCGAAGAGTGAGCCAAACATAACAGGAGCAAGCTGAACGGCTATAAGGAGAATGCCTTTAATGGTTTAAGAGCCATATTTACTTAGAAAGTAAAGTGTTTGATTCTTTGTCGTCATACCCTGTACATCTATAACCTTTAATATAGGTGCAACAGCTGATTGTGAGCACGGGAGCCTCTCTAATCCTTTTGTTTGGCGCTTCAGTCAGCATGCATACCAAGCATAATCACTACTTTGTAGCTACAGTGCATAAAGGAAAAGAAAACATAAGATTTTAGTAGAACTGTTGCTTTTAAATAATCAATTTGTCAGTCTCTTTGTGTGACGTGTGTGATGTTTATAAATTCACGTAGCCAAACACCTCATTGTTCCCACTGGTTTATGGTCATTCTTTGACAAGTACTGTGAAAAATGTAAATTTCCTTCTGCGTGATACCAAGAAGTCAAACGTACATAGCAAACGCCACATAAACTGCATATATTCTTTTGTATTTGTCAAACCTCATTTTAACACTTTCTCCCTTAAATGCTCCCAACACCTCCCACCCAAAAACCCACATACACTCACTACCTACACCCCACCCATATAACACCCACATATATATACATAGACACATCCACCCACAGATCTGTCCCTGTAGTGCTTCCCCTCCCTCAGTTTTTGCTTTTGACCCTGTGTTTTTCATGTTATTTACTCTACATCTAATAGGGCAGGGACAGCTGTAACGGCGTGCACATACAAACTGGTGGTTTGCATACATGGTCTAATATAAAGGTGTTATATGCAGTGTGATAAACACACTGTTTGTCACACTGAAGCTACAAAAATAAGAATGCAGGTAGAAGATTTATGGCAGCTCAAGGCTATTTCCTTCACATAAACAAGCAAAAGAGGAATTTATTTTTTTTTTGGTTAGAATGTAGGTGCGTAACACATTGCATTCCCACACCTTTTATGTAGCAGAATAGACACACTTTCCTCCAGGCAGGGGAGGGAGTCATGACATTATGTTCACCAGCTTAAATCCCCCACGCACATTCCTTTAATATACACTCACACGGTTTTCATTCGGTTCTCTAAAACCTCACATCACTAACTGTAAATCAAGTCCTCAGTCCCCTGACACACACCTGCCAATTACTAGTCTGTCCTTCCTTAGAGTGCTTTTTTGTTTTGTTTTTAAATGGAGCGCATTCCTTATTGTCATTTTTGAAACATACACGTCCAATCCACTAATACACGTTAAGCCTCTGAAGCACGGGGATCGGTTCTCTTTAAAAAGCTGCATTCATCTGTGCGCTTCTCAAGAACCTGTTTGTAAGCGTGTTTGCTCCAAAAGAGTACGTGCATGCAGCTGCACTGAGCTCCTTTTTAACGTCAACAGCAAAGTGAGAAGTTCTGCATCCACAGCGAAGATCAGCAGTGTATATGCTTTGTTCAAAAACATGGACACACCCAGATGCTGCTGAATAGAATAGAGCGAATTAAAATAAACCATGAGAAGAAAATGTTACACTTCTAAAGCTGTGTCAGTGTTGTTTTCGACTGCGTATCTGGTGCATTAGTTTGAAATAATATTTAATGCAAACTACGGACGTTGCTGAGAGATAATATGCCGCTCCGCTCTTCTCTTCCAGGTCGTACTTTTCCCACACATCCATATTTCCAAGCCCAGCTGGGGGCAGGACAGCTGTCTCTCTATAATATCCTGAAAGCCTACTCACTGCTTGACCCTGAGGTATCATTGAATTCTGTTTTTGCTTTATTTCTGCCTTTCTCCTCTTTCATTCTGCATGTTTCTTTTGATATTCAGTGGAAAAAAGGAAGAAAAAAAAGCCAGCTGTTACCTGTCTTTTAGACTTGAGAGAGTTTCCCTCCCCTGTGTTGTCGGCATCAAGTTTGTGGTTGTCGTTTTTGTAGGTGGGATACTGCCAGGGCCTGTCCTTCATCGCTGGAGTGCTGCTTTTACACATGGGGGAAGAAGACGCCTTCGACATGCTCAAATTTCTAATGTACGATGCTGGGCTCCGCAAACAGTACAGGCCTGACATGATTATCCTGCAGGTACAGTGTTCACCCACACAATATTCTCTTGTCAGTGTCCCCAAACAACTTAATCTACATTATGTTTCCCTTTCTTAAATACTTGAATCACATGAGCAAAGCCCTCCAGTTCCAGTGGTTATGTAGTTGAGTAATGTCACTAACTCACATTTTCTGGAATTTGATGCTTCTTATTCCCCTTTTTTTGTTTTTAGATGACACGTCTGCTTACGTTTTCGTTTTCAAACAAAAACAGTGAATTAATGGCCTCTAGAGCGTTGGTGAGGTTGAGACATGGTCTTAGTGCTTGGCATTGGAATTTAGTTGCATTAGTACTCGCCACACAGTTGGTAAATAGTGCTCGTGTTACAGATAACTACGTCATTGGTTTTGAATTCCAGTGTGGGATTGAATTTCATCTTTTGATAGAACTAGAACCAAAAGAGCTACATACTATGGTTAAATGCTAAACAACCTTGTTATCATGCTAAACATCATGTGTTTTGTTCCTGAATTCAAGCGCAGGTCACGTAACAATAAAAAGCTTGTGAGCTAATCCAGGGAGTCCAACACCAGTCCAACATGCGGCATACTCCACAATAATATTGCACAGGACTGTTGCTTTTTCTCAAGCTTCAAACTATGAATATGAACGAAGTGCTGTTACGATCTTGGTGCTCGTGATCCTTAATCAATAAATTCAAAAGGTCCTTGACGGCTTTCCACTTTGTGAACGTTATACACACCTTTTGTGAACAATCCCTCATTTTACTTTGCTGCTAGAATGAAAGTGTACAAAACCAGATAATAACTCATCAATCATTTTGTGGTTTTTGAGGTCAAAACGAGAAATTCTATATTGTCAAAGCAAATATGATGACGGGATGAGGCAGGTTGTCTGCTGTGGTGACCCCAAGAGGGGAGCAGCTGAAAGAATTCCTGGCGAGTCTGGTTCTTCCACACAAACTGTGCCAAATCTGCTGTTAATCAAAGTGATTACAAGCTTTTACGGCAGCACCATGTGGCTCTTTGTGACCAATTTCACTCAGCGGCAACCAGCAGCTACTCACCAGCTGGTTGAGGTAGACACATTTTTCCCTTGTGGTCTGTGGTGGCCACAGGATCACTATGTTCTAGGTCTGTGTGACTGATTTCATAGTATTTGCAAGGAACCTCATGTAACTGGTTGCATCCTCATTTTCATCCAGGAATAGTGGTTGCCAAGCAGTCAACAACTGGCCTTTATGGCTGAGGCCTAACCTGAAAGTTCTGTGAGGTGCTTAAAAGTTTTTCCCATCCTTGTGTACAAACACTCATGTGGCTAACCCCGATCATAAATAACGTGAAATTTAATTAAAGATGGTTTTAAAAATAAACTGTGTTGTTCTCTTTGAGTGTTAAGTGACGATAATACACAGTGAGGCAGCAGCATACACTTAAATGACATCTGCATAATCCAGCACTGGTAAAAAGGCCATTTTCCATAGTGTACCCTGACTAGTTTAAGAGTCACTGTTGTCAGCATTTCAGTTTAACATTAATCTAATCAAAACTTATTTCTTATACCACTTTAAATGAGGCACCTTCGGTAAACTTGGTGTGGATGTGATCTACCACGGATAACGTTGGAGTTGCTCTGTAGAAAGACAAATTGATATGACCTCACCGCAGCACTTTGAATGAGGGAGTTAGGAAAGTATTCACATTTAGTGCAATACTCTATACTTTGCTATGGTGAATGAACGGAGTGGCTCATTAATGATAAGTGAAAAATTGCTTTAAAAATAATTGTCATACCACACAGGAAGCCCTCGTTTTACCCTCCAAGGAGGTGACCTCATAATAAGGTGTCGTGTTATTGGTCCATTCTTAAACTTGTGTTTGCGTCGTAAACTTAAGGGGAAAAAAATCTTTCCATTTTTTACCAAGACGTTTGTCTTCCTGAATACTCTCTATTAAAATCCTACAAATGTTCATGTATAACAGATCCAGTTTTTAAAGCATGTGTGAAATAATAAAAGCCCCTCATACAAAGTCATGTTACACCTTTACAACGAAGTGCTGTTGCTCCTCTCAGATCCAGATGTACCAGCTGTCGCGGCTGCTTCATGACTATCACAGGGATCTTTACAGCCACTTGGAGCAGCAGGAGATCGGGCCCAGCTTATATGCCACCCCCTGGTTCCTCACGGTCTTCGCCTCACACTTTCCCCTCGGGTTTGTGGCCAGAGTTTTTGGTAAGCTTTGAAGGCTTTCTATTTCTGCACAGTGGATTTGGTGGGTCGCCGCCTTGTTTCTTCTTCCTGATAGAAGCACAGCAGTATTGACGCATGACAGGAAAAAGGATGACGGGGCGTTTACAGTGATGTTTAGTTATCTCTACTCCCTAGGTATCTCATCTAATTAGATCTTGAACCCAAAATGCTGAAAGGAAATTGTCAGAGCTAAATGAAATTTTAGTAACTGATTGAAGATAAGTAGTACTATAATCCTGAAAGTTTGGTGAAGGAGTTGGGGAGGGACTTCAGGCAAAGTAAAGGATTCAGTTGAGTCATGTGCACACTGAGACTCAGTTACAGTTACTGTTTATCTGTTAAGTGACCTTTTCCTCATTTGTGTAAATGCCATCACGCCCACAGAGGGTATATGTTTTCTGGAGTTGCCTTTCTCTCTACCTCATTCCTTCCGCACTTTTGTTTTCACGCCTAATTTCTTACATAGTACTCAGTCATTGAACCAGACTCACTGGCTCCTTGTGCTCATCTGAGCATAACACTTCATTTGTGTGTGTGTTGACGTGCACGAGCGTGCGTGTGTTGCGCTTAGCGGCCATCACATTTGCACTGTCAGGTCTTTGATATCATCTGTGGGGCCCACACCTCTGCTGCCATTCCTTAATCTTCTGTATGATCTCATGCAATCCTGCCTAACCCTTACCACACCCTGATGTATTCACAGTATACACACACAAATGCTCTCTGGCTCTGCAGATTCACAATGGCCTACATTTATGTTTGCTTAAACGTTTTCTGCTGACGTCAAATCATTGTTCCCATTAATGAGCCTTTAAGTTGCCATTAAACAGGGTAAGCTCTGCTGTCAGCACATGTCAGTATTGATTTTTACAATATGTAATTTAAGAGTGCCGTCACGCTAGAGCCTTTTTTAGCCTCCTTTCCCTGTGTTTTCTGGGTTTTTTCCCCGCTTGCCTCTGTAACTTATCCTTCCTTTTTGTCCTCTGTCAGATATGGTGTTTCTGCAGGGGTCAGAGGTCATCTTCAAGGTGGCCTTAAGCCTGCTGGGGAGCCACAAGCCTCTGATCCTGCAGCACGACAGCTTGGAGTCTATTGTGGATTTCATCAAGACCATGCTACCCAACCTGGGCCTTGTACAGATGGAGAAAACCATCAACCAGGTTAGACAAGGAGACAAAGTTGTTTAGTAATGTGTAACTACTCATTTTAACTAGGGCTGCTCGATTATGGCAAAAATGATAATCGCGATTATTTTCACTGAAATTGAGATCTCGATTATTTGACGATATTTATTTAACAATAACAATGTATTGAATAATGACTTTAAAAAATAATATAAAATAGTGTGCAAATACTGATAACAGTGCAAATGTTTGCAATATAAAAAATAAATGAAAAATGTAAACATCTATGTTTAGTGAACTTTGCAGTGTTGCTCTGTGGTGCAGCTACGACACTGTAGCAAAGTTTACACACTGTGTCTACTTGATCCACGTCTGACTCCGCGAACCCATAATGTTTCCACACCACTGAAGTTTTCTTTACCTCTCTTTTCAACCAACGGCAGTCACTCTCCTCTCCAAATAACTTCTGCTTAGCTTTCCGAGCTTCCCTCGGGTCCTCTTAATTGTTGTGACACATGTTCGAAATGCAGAGAGGTGCGCTCGATTTGCCACACGGAGCAGCGCGAGAGTAAAGCACGAGGGAGGGGCTAATAATCGGCTCAGTCATTTTTAATGATCGTTGAAAGCCCAGATCGTAATCGTGATTAAAATTCGATTAATTGAGCAGCCCTAATTTTAACACTGGAGTACAGAAATCTATTTTTTTTTTTTTTTTTTTTTATCAGTGTGATCTTATGTATTGAGTTTTGGGAGCTATAGAAAGGTTGTGAGCCATCGTCCTATTGACAGGGTTTTAATAGTTTTGCGATTTTATTAGTTTTTATTTTTATTTAGTTTTGACTTCAGATTTTCAATTTTATATCAGTTTTAATTAGTTTTTACCAATTGTTTGCTAGTTTAGTTTTTATTTTATTTGAAAATCCTTAGTTTCAGTTTAGTTTTGATTAGTTTCAGTTATAGTTTTAGTTGTGTTTGCAATAATTAAGTGTAACAAAATCCCAGTTTCATCATATCAGTCATGCTCTTCTGCTTATCCTTGGGTATGTTGCTATTCCAGCTACCATACCCTGCACCCTGGACAGGTCGCCTGCCTGTCGCAGGGCTAACATGCAGAGACAGACAACTCACATTCCCAGCTATGGGTTCTTTAAATAAATAAATAAATAAAGGCAGATGAACAACCATTGATACCAGGCAACTATAAAATGTATATCTTGGCCCCAATAAGACTATTAACTCTTGCAGCACCAGGTGTTCATAATTTTGGTTCATATGAATTGATAAACTTTTTGAAGGCAATTGACTCACACAGTTATGTAGATATCTCCGTCCTGTTGTCTCGGGATGCATCACGCTGCCTTGCCTGGGGTTAGCTTCTGTTTCTGGGGATGAGGGTTGAGTGTGCTCCCTTACCTTCTCAAGGTAAGCTAGGTTAGCCTTCTTGTGTGAGCTTTTCAAGTGCACTTTAAGGTTTGTGGGATTTTTTTCCCTTTAGAAATGCCCCTCATAATTTGTCTCTTTCCACTACAAGACACTTGCTTCATCCAAAACACAGTCATGTTCAAAGTAATCCCAAATTTGACTCTGGCGCTTTCTCCCGACTTTTCCTGACATGATTCTGCGCGTGGACGGAGCAGCAACACAGACGACTCGACTAACGTACTGCCACCTGCTGGCATAATGAGACAGCAAGAGAAAAATCTGGAAACTAAACTTATTTTCACCCTTGACTATTGTATGACACGCACACATCAATGAAAACTAAACACATTTTTGCTATAAATTCAGGTAATTTTAGTTAGTTTTGTGAACACTCATTACAGTTTTAGTTAGTTTTCCTTTTTTTGTTTTTATTTTTGTTTCCGTTAACGAAAATGTTTTTTCACTTCTAGTTTTCGTTATTTCGTTAGTTTTCATTAACGATAATAACCTTGCCTATTGAGATAATTGAGTCATTGCTGAACAATTGGTCTGGCGTGATTTTTAATTTTCATGTTTGAAACAAAACTAACAACTAGTTGGATGTAGGACAGTGAGAAAGACTTTCTCTATGAATTCCTAAAGAAATATCTGTTCACAATGTACGTGTGTACTTTCATTTTAAAGAGCGAGTGATGCATAACTATTCTAGATAAATGTTAGTCAGCGGTAAAAAGTAACTTCTTTTTTTTCCCCCAGTGTTTTCTATCAGACTCTTGATATTTGGTCTTTTCTATGGTTGAAAATAGGGCTGGGCTATATCATACCGTTCACGGTAATACTGGCGCATGCGCAGTGCCTTTGTTTACATACGCACATGGCGGCGACGCAGAATGAGAAGAGCGAAAGTTGATCGTTAAATGAAACGGATGAACCAGAATTGGTTTGTAAAATTGCTGCAACTTCAGTGGTGTGGAACTGGTTTAGCTTTCGTCCATCAGATACACAACAAAGCACTATTTTTGGTAGTGCATGCTAGCGGGCCGTCGTTATTACCGTGTTTTTTGGAAAATCAATCCTTAGATTTTTCTGAAAATCGACAGTGCCCCTTATAATCCCGTGTGCCTTATGTATGAATTCTGGTTGTGTTTACTGACCTGGAAACAATTTTATGTCGTACATGGCGCTCGAAAATCGGTCAAATGTTTCAGTACGACTTTGCTAAGCTACGAACCCGCACCTCTTGATGGATTGTCGGAGCATTACGGCTATCGTAGGAAGGAGCCTCGCGGAGTGATACGTACTGCGCTTCAACATAATATTACCCTATTATGTGTATAACCTCTTTTTAAGTTTTGTGGATACATGGTTATGCTGAGGATATGTTGGCCAATTTCCACTGGAAATGCCTTTAGGTTAAACTGTCAGCAAGGATTTTGCATTTGCACTGTTAAATTTTTATATAACTTTAATGCACATAAAAAAACAGCTGCTTGTTTAAGTGAAAATACATTCATGGTTGTTTTTTTGTTTTTTGTTTTTTTGCACTAATAAAGTTGAGGAGTTGTAAAGTATTTTGTCTAGTGTCAATTATATCGTTAGTTATATTGTTATCACAAATTTTCAAATGTATATCGTGATAAATATTTTTGGTCATATCGCCATGCTCTAGTTGAAAATGCAGAAACGCTGATTCTACAACAGCCGGTGTGACAAAAATACTGATCTTTTGCACAATTTGATGCCTTTATAACACAAACATTCTATTTAAAATGATCTGAACTTCGTATGTGAAAACAGAGGAACGCCTGTTACTTCCTGTGGGACCTAATGCTACAGATTTTTGCAGCTTTCAGTTTTCTTTCTAAGATCTATATTTGACATATGGCAAAAATCAGCTCGTCTTCAATCCAAAGTTTTAACAGATAAAACTTTGGATTGAGGAGGTGGAGAAGATTTATGTAATAAAAAAACGTTTTCATTTATCTCCATAATTCTCCTCGTAACATCTTTGATCCGTTGCTCATACCGAGGCTGCTGGCTTGTGGCTGGCTCTGAGCTCTGGATAGCTTTAGCTTTAGCCAGTTTGCCTTTGTTTGTCTTTGAAATGTCCTCCATGTTCAGCTGTGAGGTTTGTTATAAAAAATTTCCTGGTGGTCCTCCTGCAGTTTATTTTGGCGACTTTGTGCCTTTACTCACGCTCATACCAGACATCGTTCACACGATAACCAGCACCGAGCTCATCAGATTAGCTGTTGTAAAACTGGACGTTCTTTTCTTGTCTGTTGTTGCTCTAAATGAGCTCACGAAACTATTAAAACATTTTTACTAAGTTCACGGAACAGATGTTTCATTTTGAGATCTGGTTTTACAACTCGCAGCAGTTAAAGGAGACAGTTTAATGGCTTCACAATGAGACAAAGGAGAATGATATCCTGCTTGAGTGACAGAGGCTATCAGGGCCAGCCACACCCTGCCTTTACAACAGTGATGAGAGCAGCTGATGGGTGGAGTGTGTGTGTGTGAAGTTATGTAAATTTTACCTCATGCGTCACCATTTGGAAAAATACCACGTCAGTAAGATGGGCCTCTCACGCTGATCGACTCGAGTGGGTAAAATCTCATAGTCTTGGTCAGGTTTCACTTTTTAGTGTAATTTATGGTTGCCATGAGAAAATGTTAACCATTAAGGTGCGCGGTAATGTGGCTGTCAGCTATCACTAGGGATGGGTATCGTTTAGGTTTTATCCGATACCGGTGCCAAACCGGTACTTTTGAAATGGTGCCGGTGCTCAAACGGTGCTCAAACCGGTGCTTAAAGAATGGAGAACACAAAATTGGTCCAAAAACCTCTCATGTTCAGCAGTTTTTTTTGTAAAAAGATAACAATGTTAGCCTTTTCTGCAGCTAGAGGGCATATATGGTATCACTCTTGGCTGGAAGCAGTGCTTAATCAATGGAAAAAACACAAACTTTGTCCAAAAACCTCTCATGTTTAGCTGTTTTCCATTTTTTCTTTGGTCATTTTAGCCTTTTTGGCCAGGGTGAAGGGAGTATCTGCCATCAAACAAGAAGACAGCCGCATGTAGCTATGATGATGTTTGCTAGTTCACCTTACATGCATTAATGTAATAACGTGGTTAGCCTACTCAACGTAAATTACACACGAACAACATTAAGCTACTCACGCAGAGAAGAACGGCTGCTGCTGCTGCCATCATCATCCTCATCATTTCTGCTACACTGGCAGGGCTAGGGGCCAGGACTCTATTCTTCGGGTTTTTGGGGGATGTTGCTAACTCCGGGTCCGATAACAGGCAACCCACGCACAGTAGATGCGCTCGGTGTGAGCTCTTGCAGCAAGCTATCAAATACGGCGCATTTCTCGGCTTTTAAAAAAAACGCTACGCGTCGCTAGGTGTTTCATCGGATTTGAGGTGTTACCTCCTTTGACAGTATCACAGTATCAGCTTAAAGCACTTGTTGCTGCTGAGTTTGCATCTTTTGCTGTGAAGTACAGCCAGACTTTTGACCGCTTCGCCTTGGACATTTTTAATCTGTAGCTCTGCTCTAAAAGAACGTACGTACCTGGGCCCGCCTACTATCCTCGGAAACGTAAAATGATTGGCTAGAATCTAAAGTGTATCACAGCTTAGGAAAAAAAAAGCACCGAAATAAAGCACCGAAATGTGCGCTGCTTTTCGGTCTGGTTACTACCGTTTATGTCAGAACCGGTACCGGTACCCATCCCTAGCTATCACAGATGACACAGAGCTAATAACTCATGGTAAGCTATATTTTAGAAGGTACGCGCTTATCTTATAATTTCTATGAGATGGCAAACTGCTTACTTGCCGGTACTTTCCCTCCAGTGCCACTTTTTCATATCGGATTATGTATATGTTACATGTGTTATGACTCACAGTTTCATCTGAGAAAAAAAAAAAGAAAAGTGGGAGTGAACATACTGGATGTGTGGAGACTCCAGGTCAGTTCATTGTTTTGTAATGCCGAAATGTGAAAAATTCTTTGGTCTGGACAACAGCAGCCTGCTCAGTGTGTGTAATGTGTTGACATTGTAGAGTAAACATCCCCAGTTTCACACGAGGCTTTGTTCCTAGTTTTGACCACCATTGCTGTGAGTAATGATAACGTAATTTTGCTGAGAAACACAAAGTGCCCTCAGTGAAATAAAGGGAATACACGTGAGCAAAAGACTATTTTTTTAATTTAAATATATAGATATATATGAGAAATCTCAGTTAATGAGCAGCTCTAAACCGAATGTGTTTGAAGTCTTGTTGAATTGTGTGATTGTGCGGCTGCTTTTGTTTACTGCCTCCAAATGTTGTCTTTGGTGAGAACAATTAGGAATAACGACCGAGCTGCAATAATGAGAGCCGAGTTATAAACAGCAGTGCTAAACTTGTGGAGTACTTTGAGTTTCCATTATTACTCAGTTAAATAGTTACAAAGCCAAAGCAAGAGTTTTAGATCAATCAAATCAGTAAAAATAACAATTAAACCCACTTTTAACCTGGTCATATTCCTTTTATATCCTCCTCACATACATTCTTTTATAATGGTATGACACGATGGAAACACGATTCTCCTGTTTGCAAGCAGTTTAAATGTTCACCCAGCTGAGAGTTATTAAATGCCTCTGCTTCAGGTTTGTGAGATGGATGTGTCCAAGCAGCTCCAAGCCTATGAGGTGGAGTACCACGTGTTGCAGGATGAGCTGCTGGACACGCCCCCGACCCTCAACCAGCACCAGCGAGCTGCGCAGCTGGAGAGGACCAATCAGAGCCTGCGACAGCAGAACCTCGACCTGCTCGAGGAGCTCCAGGTACACACACACACGCACGCTTGCACAAAAGAAGAAAAGCTGCCTTTGCCCGTTCTTTGTTCCATTAGGTCACCGCTCCCTCGCTGTTCTCACCCAGGTGTCCCACGCTCGAGTGTGCAACCTGGAGAGTCGAGTGGAGGCTTTGGCCCAGGCAGAGGGGCAGCTGAAGGAGCAGGTTTCTGCATTGGAGGAGGAGAAGAAGCAGCTGCTGAACACCATCACACACCTCCAGGGCCTCCTCTCCAACCTCGGGATAAACGCCAACCCCGACGGACAGGCGCTGCCTTCACTGTCCGTCTGACAGACAGTCACAGCAGCATCAAAGCTGGAGGGCAGAGAGCAGCACGATAGCAGGACTGTGGACTCGCTGCTTCACCTGCTGGCGAGGGTTGATTAATGAGTCTCTGCCTCGATCCTGCCGCCTCTGGAATGTTTTAATAATAATGATGATGATGATGATGATGATAAGAGGACAGATGAAATAGTGGCAGAAATGGGATTGAGGTTGAAGGATAGTACTCTCTTCCTGTGCTCTAATAAATAAACATAAATAATCCCCAAAGATGGCGCTGACTGTACCGCCGGGCCTCGGCTGTTAAAATACTTTTGCACCTGTGTGTGTGTGTGTTTGTGTGTGTGTGTTTGTGTGTGTGTGTGTGTGTGATAAATGGAGTTTGTTTGTGTTTTTGGATGCAGCAAAAAATGTACAGCAAGCTTGTAGAACAAAGACTCCACTCTGCAGTATTCAGAGCACTGTTACAAATATCACATTAATTAAGAAACACAAGTTCCTCCCAAAGAAAATGAGATTGTAAGAAGGAGGTGAGATGAAGGGATGGGTGAAGAAATAAACGGCAGCAAAATGTTTTTGGGGGGGGGGTTGTAATGCAAAGGTTAAATATAACATCGGCTAAATGATGATGATGGTGCTCATATTCTGAGATCAGGGGTGAACTATTTTTGATTCTTCCTAGGCTTTCCTGGCCCTGCGCAATTTGAACTTGAACTTCATTTAAGTTACAGCAGCTTCCAGGAAAAGCAACACAATAAATCCAGTTCATTTCACATCCTGTTGTTTCACCTTTAAACACATGTCAATTCATCTGCATTGATGGGAAAAATCTGATATCTTAGCCGTGCCGCTCCAGCGAGGGGAAGTCCACACATTTACTGAGGAGCTACTCAAAATTACGGCAAAAGACGCTAACTTTAAAGAGGAAAACTTCTGCTGTTGAGACAATCTGTCACCCGTAAATCATTTACTGTATGCAACACACTGAATTCTTCAGCCCGAGCTGCAGCTTGGTGTGCCTGTACGTGAGTGTTTGAATGTCACTGCGTGTCAATGTTCTCACTGATTGCAACAAACCTGTCGGTTTACACTGTAAAGATATTTTTCTTTTACCCCTGACTCTCTTTGCACATGTTCTGTTTTACTATGATTATTGCTACTCTGTACTTTAAAATACATTTCATATTCTTCCAGCACGTCTGAAGCCAGCTTTCTTTGTGCGTGTGTGTGTGAGTGAGTGTGTTGCACTCCAGACCAACATGTGTCGGATGTATAGATTCTTCCACCTCCTGTCTAAACATGTCAGTCATTTTTGAATACCAATATAAGGTTTCCAGTACATAGACGTGCGCTGTACACCGTACTTAAAACACAGACGTATTTGTTAACAGGAACTCCTCCTGAGGTTGGAGAAGCGGCGTGTTCGGGCAAGTTGTGACCCTGTTAGTTTGCATATAGTGTGAGAGTGGGTACATGAAACAGGAAAGCCAAAAAAAACACCAACAGCAAGACCCCAGACAAGACAGAAAACGGAATTTCTGCAAAATATTTTGTGGTGCGTGTACATGCATGCTTAGTTTTTGTTTTGTTTTTTGCCCTCTGTGATTGGGTTGTTCTGTTAGTCAAGCAGAATGCAAGAGGACTATACGATTTCACCGAGAGATCTTTTTCTCCTTCCATTCCTAAACCTGTTCACGGGCCTCTCCAAGCATGTCTTAATCAGCCACCCAGTCGGGTTGGAGCCATTCTTGGATGGGTTTTTTTTTTTTTTTTTTTTTGCTTGTTTGATTTTGTGTTTTTAATCACAGAAATGTCACTCATGGAGTTTGCTACAGGTTATTTGTGTGCAAGAGTAAAATGTGCTTATTCAATTTAAAGAAAAGAAGCACATAAATGGTGCGTTTCTATATACCACGCTTAAGTTGGGATGTTAATGAATTAAAAATTAGCTACAGTTTGATACGCTATGCAATGATCATATTACAGTTAGTAGGTCTATAAGACACTTTTTTTTATAGTTTGGTGAACTGTGTACACCACCAAAGTGAATACTGAATGAAACAGGCCGCGTGTGATTGAAATGCAGACTTCCAGCTCTAATTCAAGGTGTTTTACAAAAGTTTTGCTATAGAAGTCTGACAGAATATCTCAAAGGAGGAAAAACAGTCTTTGATGACGTCCCTGAGTTATAGATTTCAGGCAGTCACTGACATCAATGGATTTCCAAGTGTTAAAAGCAATCCTGGAATATCCTGAAGTGTATTAATTACTTTTGAGCATGGCCAAAAAACCACCCAAAATTAAATTATAATTAATTAATGTTGGCAATAGATGACATGGCTGCAAACAAAGGACTGAAAAATGGAAGAAAGCCACAGGTGAGTGTGCTGTTTTTTTTCTGCCTCAAATATTAATAAAATAATGTTTTATTTTAATAAGTAATATAAAAAATACAGTTAAACGTGTACCTTCAGCTGCCCCTATCCCTAGCATCCTCGTCCAGTATATCCACTATCCCTCCTCTGCACCTGTACAAAGCATCCCAGCTTTGCCGCTCTAACTTTTGTCACCCTAATAATAATAATTTAAAAAGTGGTTGAAGCTCATTCAGAAATGTCTTTCCCAGTCAAACTTCAACACCTGATTATTCTTTTTCCCAAAATATGTTGGACTTTTTTCTGGTTGTGGAGCCCTTTGGGCCCTATAAGTGGCATTCAGTTGGAGTGCAGGGCATCTGTTTGCATCAGCTACTCCCTCATAATCAAATACACCATGAATTTGAGAAAGCCAGGCCTTCCAGGTCCAGAAGTGGTGCTGCTCTGTAAATGACCTCTGACCGGCCATGTGAGAACAAAGACTTTGCCTGAGCCTCAGGGATCAACAGAAGAATTGCTAATACTGTCTGTTAACTGCTTCGCTGATCTGTGGGGTGAAGGCACAGCTCATGTCTTGATCCAAACCAAACACTGCAGCTGAGTGGAGATTTCCATGAAGCAGCAACAAAGAGAGTCATGTTCTCTACATAACATCCAGAAGCCAGACACACCTTCGTCTGTAAATGTCACTGATTAGCATGACTGCTCCTTACGTGGCCACACCTCACAGCCCACCAGAACCGCCTGATAAATGAGGTTTCTTATGTTGCAATTATGGGGTTTTGTAACAGTGGTGTGTGCACATGTGTGTGTGTGTGTGTCGCACCTGCTGTGTCAGAGCTCCTAATGTTACAGGCTGAAAAGGGAACAAGCTTCTTCTCTGTTGGGGAAAGATGATTTGTCACATGACTGTGGTTGAAACTCGGCTTACAGATTTTCTCTGGTTGAGTGAGCTGCGATGGAGCTGGATCACCCCGCGTCTGCTGCGCTGCCTACGCTGTGTGTAAACAGTCTACTGAATGTGTACAAAGTGTGTGTGTTTGTGTTAAATGTGTCCTGCTGCCCAGAGCTGTTCCATTGCAGAGTTTTATTTGACTTGGCATCTGTTTACTTGTCCACACTCCGCCTCAGCCCGGCCGTGCCCAGCCCTTCCCAGCAGGATCAGCTACACCACATGCCTGTATCCTCCTTAAAACCTGACGCGAACTCCCGCCATCCAAGAGCCTGATGGAGGAATTTTAAGCTATTATATTTCAGTAATAATGAAGAACCTGTGTGTTAGTTTCGAGATGATCTGTTTAGCTTTGTTTACCTTTGGGAAGCCACTGCTCTAACGTATGGCTTCTGCTTATGGTTGTAATAAAATATGAGTGAATACTCAGGGCCCACTTTGCTTTTTTTGTTTCTATCACTGTTGTATTTGTGCATCAGTGGTTTGAAATATATATATTTATTAGACTCCAATTTATACTTGGTATTAATCTCTGGCTCTCTTCCACAGCATGTCTTTTATCCTGTCTTCCTTCTCTCACCCCAACCTGAGCCTGGTTCTGCTGGAGGTTTCTTCCTGTTAAAAGGGAGTTTTTCCTTCACACTGTCGCCAAAGTGCTTGCACGTAGGGGGTCATATGATTGTTGGGTTTTTCTCTGTATGCATTATTGTGGGGTCGACCTTACAATATAAAGCACCATGAGGCGACTGTTGTTGTGATTTGGACCTATGTAGATAAAATTTAATTGAACAGAACTTCATTGTAGACTGTTCTGTTTTTATTCTTTCCTGCTGCTGCAACAAAAAAAATCCCTTGTGCCATCAGTAAAGGATGTGTGCAGGAGGAACTAAACCAACCCCTGAAATATGAAGAAATATATCAGGGTAGGACGTTATCTGCTCACCTTTATGCACCAGCAAATATAAATTTCACGCTTTCATGTGCTTTATAAAGTAATTTAGATGGTTTATAATCATCAGTGATGCTCTGTTTAAAGGACTGTAACAGCACATCAAGTGCCGTGATGAGGGTCAGTACAAAAGGTCAGGCAGTGTCAGTAACAGCCCATAAAGCACTGCAGCAGCACTAAATATTGATAAGCAGCTACTTTCCCTTTAGCGCCCAGGTAATTCAGAGCGATGGAGGCTGTAAAGTCAGGTCCTGATTAAACAAGACCTTTGAAGCTTCTCGCTTTACTTTCACCCTCAAGCCTATTTAAAAAAATAATAATAATCTGAATGTTTGTTTTAACTTGCTTAAGAATGATTTTCCTATTTTCTCCCCATTCATTATTCGTTTGATCTCACTTTGAATAGGATTGTGAGAGGAAACAGAAGAAGTTAATGACATTTGTTCCTTTTGGATGTTTTGGAAAAAACAGAAATATCCACAAAGTCCATTTAATGTTAATGTCTCAGACTATTAAAACACACGTCATTATCAGTATTAGTGCACTCACCGCTGGCTGAACGAGTCTGTGACAGGCAGGAGCCTCTCCTTGACCCCACCTCTGACACGTGCTCTGCTGCTGTAAGTGAAAAGAAAAAGTTGCTACCAGGCTTTAAATGTAATATTAATATTGATTATGTAACAATCAAAGCAAAACTGATTTGCTGTAATCTGTATCTGCTTGTGTTACTGATGTTCAAAAAGTGGCTGGACAACTATGCTGTTTAGCAAACATTGCTAGATAACAGTAATGTTTCTAATCAAAAATAATGTTGTGATTTATGTGGACTTGTTTTATTGGTTGTTTCATTAGTTTGTGAAATAAACACTGATTATTTTAAGGTTCATTTTTAATAATATTTATTGTGCTGAAAGTTTAACGATGGCATTTTGATAGCATACTCACATATAATATTTCATACACTGTCCACATATATGCATTTGTTAAAGATGACTGTTTTTCTTTATCGTCTGTAAAAGATTTCGATCAGTGTTTTTATTCTCCGGTGCATTAAATCCTCCTTGGAGATACAGATAAGGTGTTGCTTGTAATGCACTGGGTACCCTTAAAGTGTATTCAGTGTGCAGATTTAGGCTGTGAACTGGTGTATTTTAATCCAAAACGACGATCTTTTCCTAAACCTAACAAGGCAGCCTTAATCTAACCGAACAGGGAGTGAAAGTGAAACAGGACTCAGTTAAAGGTTCTTTAAACCAAGTTTTATAACAATCCTTTATGAAAGCCATCCAGATAGTGTTTATAGATGCACTGCAGAGAATTTATCAAGTTTCCTGAATGTAATTTACAGCTTTACAGTAACAATGGAGATCATTTTTCTACATGGTTATTAAAAATGTATTAACCATAAGGCTAAAGGTTCAAGTCCGATTCAAGGCCTTTATCTCCTTCACCCTGAGTACAATGTGGTCGTAAAGGGATAGACGTGGTCAGCAGCAATGCTCAGGTATGCTGTGGAAATAAAAATAAAACATAAAACAACAAATTAATTAATTAAACAAATTAATTAAACGCTCATCAGCGGAGTCTGTACAGCGTAAAGACAGTTTAAATGATGCTCAGGTGGTACTGAGGGCTCCAAAGTGTGCCAAGATTCCCCCCCCCCCCACACCGTTACACTCCACCAGGCTGAAACTTTGACACTCAGTAGGATGGATCCACGCTTTCATGTTGTTTGCACCACGTTCTGACCCTACCATCTGAATACTGCAACAGAAATAGACTCTTCAGGCCGGGAAACATTTTTCCAGTCTTCTATTGTCTAGTTTTGGGAATTGTAGCCTCAGTTTCCTGTTCTTCGCTGACAGGAGTGACACCGGGTCACCGGTCAAGTCACTTAAATTACATTTCTTCCCCATTCTGATGCTCACTTTGAACTAAATGCATTGAGCTGGTGAATATAACACAGTAAAATAACCTTAGTTATGGATTGTGTATTTATTTTTGGTAATTAGATTCAATGTTGCAAATGCTGGATAGTAGCTTTTGCTCTATTATTTTATGATTTTAAATGGCTGACTTCATTATATAATTAACCTCATTTTGTATTTTATCTGTAACATTTAAGTGTGTGTGTGTCAGGTAGACAACAGCGTAAAAGTTTGTATTCATTATGGAAGCTAGTTTTACCACCAGCGAGAGAGGAGAACTCTACCACACCAGAAGCGAGAGTAACACTCGCATTATATTTATTAATCTTTTGTAATATAAGTTTTATTTTTAATGAAGTCTCGCTATCGCTGCACTTTATTTCACGTCATCCATCCACCCTGCATTACAGGAACCTTACCAGAAATCATGTTTGACACAAATCTGTCACAGGGGTTTGTTTTGGCAGATGCCTCAGATGAGTTCATTCTTCTTTACAGCACATCTGGGTGTGTCAGAAAGTCTAAATGTAAATTAAAAAAGGCTTTGGTAACAGAGCAACAGTAAGTCGCTTCTAAGAAATTTCATTCTTGGCAAGGAAATTGCACATATATATTCCACCCAGTCTGTTTCAACATCGCCGTCTCTACGTGTGTGTGAGTGTTTCATCACGCCACCCAGACACTTCAGATCCAACTGTTAGCTAACATGTCAATGTTGTGCAATTCTGCATGCAGATGCCTCTTATTTTACTTTGTTTTGTTTCTTCCTCCCAGTCAATGGAAACATGTTGTGTGTGTGTGTGTGTGTGTGTGTGTGTCATATTTACAGTTTAGCTGCAATTTATATTTTCAGTCTACCAATTATTTGAGCACATGTCAAGTTAACACTTTTTTTTTTTGTGAGATCTCTTAGAGCCAATCAGATGATGGCATGCAAAGAACCAGCCAGTGAATGCAGTCTTGGATTGAATAATTCTCTTAGAAATCATTCATTTCCTTTTTTCTCCTGTTATTTAAAAGTCTGAATAAATTATTCAACTGTGCTCCAAAACCATCAACTAGAGTATATATAGTCAAAATAAGTAAAATTATCTTTAAAAATAATTAATATAAAGTGCCTCAAAATAAGCAGCAAAGCATTTTTCTTATTCATTGTTCTCATTCCACATATCGAGTTTATCAGAGTATAAAACAGTCAGGGCGTGTTTGTTTAATAAACTGTTATAAATCAAAGCAGCAAAAATGCCAATCGGTGCTTTGAGGATGCGGCAGGTTGCATTTTAAAAGAACAATGATTTATTACCGCTTATATCAGAGCTGTTTAGGACTTAAGTCATAAAAGTTTGACCTCTGTTTGGTCAAATCCTCTGTAGTTATTATAACACACTCTTTATGATTAGCAGTAGATGACAGCATAGGAAGTGTCAGCATATGATTAATTTCTTGGTGTGAGTCACTAACGGTACGCTTCAAGGCTTTCAGGTTCTCTGACTCTGACCTTTAACCCTGATTAAACCCTGAAAGGAACTCTGTTTTTACTTAGCTCTCTTAAAGTATTTACAGTGGTGAGGAAAAATATTGAACTCGTAAAAAAATATCAAAATTGATCAAAAGATCCAGGTAAAATTAAAAATTAAGTGCAAACTTACACTGAAGACAGCTGCTAATCTTCCCAGGACATGATACCCAGCAGGTTCAACCTCAGGTACAAAGGAGTTGTAAAAATAAACCCAAGAATTACATCTCAGGGTCTACAGGCCTCAGCTGGCATATGTAAAATGTTAAAGTCAATCACAGCACCATCAGAAAAACACTCAACAAGTTTGTCTTGTTTGGAAGAGTTTGCAGGAGAAAGACAATTTTCTCTAAAAAGAGCATGACAGCACAGCTCAAGTTTGTAAAGCTACATCTGAACAAACCACAAAACATCTGGAACGACGTTATTTGGACAGAGCAGACCAAAGTGGAGACGTTTGACCTTAAATGCACAGCGACAGAACAATGGTACGAAGCACCGGAGCAAATCCGCAACAGAACGGCTGAGAAAGAAAAAAAAAAATCAAATCTGACTAAAATGCTGTGGCGAGACTTTGAGAGAGCTGTGCGTTAACAAATGCCTTCAAACCTTAATAACCTTAATGAAATGTGATCATGTGAGGCTGATAAAGTCACCAAGAAAGTGACTACTTCGAAGTTATTGCTAGTAGACGTGGCTTTACAGTCACTGAGACCTGTGGAAACATTCATTTTCACTGTATCGTACTGTGTTTACAGTGATGAGGATCATTTCGTTCAGACCATTTTAGATGCTCCTTTGGAGTTCAATGTAAATTTTTATAAAAACATCACATGGTTGAAAAACAGTCCTTAGCTGCAAAGTTACACATATCTCTGAAAACTATTGGAGACACAGTCATGAATGCACCATTAATGGAAATACCCAGGTAGCTAGTTACAGTACTCGAGTAAATCTGAAGAGTGCAGTGCGTTGCTGAGTCTGTGTGAGCGACCTCTGAGTAAGACAGAGGCACGGATTATAAAAGAAACAGATTGTAGTTATCCTGCTGAGTCACAAACTGCTAACATGGAGCTGAACACAGCAAACACGACCTGCAACACCAGGGAGGATGATGTTACATGAATGTGTGTGTGTGTGTGTGTGTGTGTGTGTGTGTGTGTGTGTGTAAGGCCGCCTCTGTTTGTTGCAGGAGGTCAGGCGCCACAGTCCGGGTGTGTCCACCACTGTCCTGTCAGCACATCAAGTGTCCACAAACCCCTCCCTTTAAACCCCCCCCCCCCCCCCCCCCCCCCCCAGCTCTCTCTCGCTCTCTCCCTCCCTGTTTGTGCATCCCTCTCTCGCCCTCCCTCGCTCTCTCCTTCTTCCTCCCTTCCTCTGAGCCAGGGTGTAACCAAGACTTTACTTGTCAGTTGCACAGATCTGTGAAAGGGATGGGGTCTTTGTGTGTGTGTGTGTGTGTGTGTGTGTGTGTGTGTGTGTGTGTGTGTGTGTGTGTGTGTCAGAGAGAGAGACAGCAGGCAGGTTCTCGAACAATAAAGCTGTCTGTTGGTTATTTCTGAACCCTGGAGAGGAAGCACTACTCCCTGCAGGGTGGGGAAACGATTCATAGAGACCCCACCCAAAATACACACACACTTACGCACTCAAACACTGCACTGTGCACACAAACGTGCACACACTGATCCATGGACACGCAGCTCACAAGCTGCACATACTGGCAGTCTTCAAGCCCCAAGTTACCTCAAGAAGCTTTTTTGCTTTTAATGATTGAAACGTGGGGTTTTTTCTGCAGAAAAAGAAATCAGTTAATTAGCGCAGAAGAAATACTTGATTTTAACATGCATGTGACCTGATCTGCATAATGTCTTTAAATCTGTTTTGATGCAGAGAAAAATATATGCACTATTCTTTTAATTACTTCTTTATTTGTTTGGTTTGTTTTTGTTGAACAAGTTTTGAATGTGTAGGAATGTGGCTGAATCTTTACAATGACTGGCCACACACACACACACACACACACACACACACACACACACACACACACACACACACACACAGGGCTTTAATCATGCATCAATAATTTAGAAAAATGCCGTCTTGTAGAATCCTTAAATAATCATCAAGGTGGGTTTTCATAATGCTTAACTTGGAAGTGTGCTGCAAAGAATCCAGTAAACAAACACACTCTGCAGTAGTATTGGAGAGGTTTCTTCCTGGTAGCTCAAAATGAAAGCAGCTCCTGTCATCACCATCCATTCATCACAAAGGCTTTTTCTGAGCAACTCCTCCTGCTCTGACTTTTTTAATTAAAGGTATATATTTTTGTGACAGTTTAATTTAACATTGACACCTACCACACACACTCTCAGGTGTTGTCGAATATGCCCAAGGCACATTAACATGACTAAGACGCTTACTTTTTCACGCCAGCATTTGATAGTGCTCTTTTTTTTTAACTGAGCCATTAAAAATAATTAAAGAAACTGGACAAAGAAACATATACATACATATAACTAAATATATGTATGTATATATATATATATATATATATATATATATATATATATATATATATATATATATATATATATATATATATATATATATATATATAATCGGTGTAATATCTATCTATATAGATAGATATTACACCGAATTTCATGGTAAGCCATTCAACAGTCATAGTTCAGTGTAGTGTAGTGTGTAGTGGTACAGGTGGCAACCATTTCCATGAATGGGTAACTTTTACCTGCTTTTTGGCCACTAAAGAACTAATATTTCCCCTGCCAGTGGCGGACTCCCTCAGACGTCGGTGCGTTGGTGGTTCTCTGTGTCCGGGGATGGGCGTCCAGGTACACACCGGCTCACTCCTTGGCGGCCGCTTATCGGGGCCTGGAGCCTGGGGCTCGCTCGGGCCACTTCGGAGGTGGGGTGCCCCCGGCCTCTCGGCCTGGGGCTCGGTCACTCAGGCACGGCTGGCTGCCGGCGGAGCTCACGGGCGCGTCACTGCAACCCCCCCCCCCCCCCCCCCCCCCCCCTGGCTTCTGCTCCGCGGCTGCTGAGTGAGCCCTCATCTGGGACTCTCCTCAGCTCTTTCTGGGACAGTGGCGCGGCTGCCCCTCTGTTGGTCTTCCTTGGTCACTTGTGTTCTGGGGGCCTCTGGATGTCTGGAGTTTTGATCTCCTCCATACCTGCTTCATACCCTGGAGGTCGGGGCTGTGGCCCCCCCACACCCTCTAGCAGATCATTACATGAAGGAACCTTTTAAAAAAAACAAAAAAACAAGCGCGTCCATGCTCACAGGTGTACACACGGGTGATCACACCCACAAACTACACCCTTTTTGGCTCCTACCTCAAAGCACACTGTGTTCTGTTGATGTTATGTGCTGCACAATAATGTTTAATAATTAGTATTTACTGTCATATTCCCATATATCATTGTGATGTTGTTTATTCTATTACTCTTGTTCTCTTCTGCTTGTTTTCTTTTTTCTTTCTCAGCAGGTGATCCAGGTGATTGATAGATGCATTTTTTTCTTTTTTTTTTCTGCTCATTCTGTTGGTTTTTGTCTTTTGCCCTTCTCCCCCGTCCCTCTTCTCAGCTGTTTCTCTTTCCCTCTTTCTTTCTCCCCTTCTTTCCCCCAGTCAAGTCTGTCCCGTATTCAGTAAGTGAAAATAAAATAAACAATAAAAGGTGAATCAAATGGACCATTACGGCAAGGCTGGGATGGTCAATTTGGTAAAGTAAATCCGTTGGGCATCTTTCTTTGCCTTTAGACAACAATTCTGATGGCAAAAGAGCCAAACGGGACAGGCAAAAAGAAAAAAAAAAAAAGAACTAATATTTAGAGTGCTAATAAATCCTCCTTTGTACTCTAAATTGACTTGTTTGAATCTGGAATTACTGAAAGCCAATCGTTTATTTCACCCCACATGTGCATTTTTATTAAGATCACATAAGACATATCTGTGGCCATGATGCTATTTGTGCAATGCAGCTTACATACTGAACAACAAACCACTGCTTATATGCAAATCAGGAGCAAAAATGCAAGTCAAGGGTGGTGGCGGGGCGGGAGCCGGTAACAGGTGCGTTTATCTTGCTCGGTATCAGTTTTAAAGCCTCATTACCTCAAAGTGCTGAACTGACAACTGCACAGAAGGTGACAAATATGTTGATTTATGAGCAGCTATCGGAAGACTGGGAGTGGCGTCAGCACACACACCACCTGACTGAATTTCTGTCACTTAGCAATGAATATTTAAAGCAGGGTAAAAATAACTTTCCAAAATGCCACAGGTGCGCTGCTTTTAATCTTACTCATAACTACTCATCTGATCAAAGCAGGCAGTTTTCTTGAACAACTAGTTATTTCAGGAGGTCTATTCAGCATAGAAAAAATCTATAAATCTGTAATTGCATTTCTTTCTTTCTTTTTTCCTTCTCATGCTTTGTTTTGAAACAAAAGGATGAGACACGAAGACATAAAGCTACAAAATAAGATATTTGTATAAACATTAAAATGAGTGTGTGTGGTCTAAGGATGTGTGCAGATCTATCTTAAGCAAAAGAGGGAAAAATAAAAACTTTATGAGGTGAACATGTTTTTTTGTTTTGTTTTTTGAGATAAGGAGGTAATAGGGAGGAACTAAAAAGGTTTATCATTTATTATTTTTCGAGGTAAAAGTCTCACTGAGGTGAAAAATTTCTGACATGGACGAGAGGGCAGCGGTATCTGCATCTATCACAACCTGGACTTAAATGTAAATGTATGTGCAGTGCTGTGAATAATTATGTGCCCCCTTCTTGATTTCTCAGTTTTTTGTTTATATGTCAGACTTAAATGTTTCACATTATTAGACAAAGCAAATACAGAATGCATTTTTTTAAATGATGCTTAAGAGGGAAAAAACTATAAAAATTCTACCTGACCCTGTGTGAAATGTCATTTTCCCCGAAACCTAATAAATAGTTGTGTCACCTTTGGCGGTAAGAACTGTTAGTGATAACTGGCAAAGAGTCTTTCACAAATTTTTGCCCACTCTTCTCTTTTGTTTTTAATTTAGCCACACTGGAGGTTTTCCGAGCATTAACGGTCCGTCTAAGGTCACACCAAAGCATCTCCATTTGATTTAAGTCCAGACTTGTTTGCCACTCAGAGGTGGACTTGCTGGTGAGCTTCGACTCATTGTGCTGCTGTATCACCAGGGTGCTCTCGAACTTCAGTGCCAGAGCTGATGGACGGGGATTCACCTTCAGGATTTTCTGGTACGGAGCAGAATTCACGGTTGTATCAATTACTGCAAGTCGTCTAGGTTCTAAAGCAGTAAAGCAGCCACAGACCATCACACTAAGACCACCATGTTTGACTGGTGCTATGATGTTCTTTTTATGAAATGCTATGCTAGCTTTACATCAGGTGTAACGGGACTCAAACATTCCAAAAAGTTCATGTTTTCCCAAACGTCATGGGAATCATGAAGATGTTTTTTTTGGCAAATGTGAGACGAGCCTCTTCTGTGGATGGCGTTTTTGCCTAATCTCTTTGTTATGACTGAATCATGAACATGAACTCTTTTGTGACTGTCAAGGCTGATTAAGCCAAGTGTTGCAAGTGGACTCAAATGCAAAGCTAATAAAGATGACAGATTAAGTTTTACAATCTTTATTTAAAGACGAGGAGAGGTTAAGCAACACGAGGAGCACAAGATGATCACAGGTGAGCTTTCCAGTTCTCCAGGGAGTTGACTGATGGGAATAAATCTGTAAATTCTATAAATGTAAAAGCTAATGTCTAATTAGTTCATCCAGGGGAATGATTTTCAAAGTATCCACAGAGACTTGCAGAGATTAAAAACCAAAACAAACCATGACAGTGTCCTTCTGGATGTGTTGTGAATGTGTTGGAGCAACATTGGTAGGCTTGCCCCACCCAGGAAGGATCGCTATTGTTCCAGGTTTTCTTCTTTTGTGGAAAAATACTATAACTGTGGTTTATCGGAGTCATGGGCTAAGAAATGGCTTTCTAATCCCTTTCATAGTCAATTCTGCAGCAACTCTGGAAGAGAATCTTTCAGGAATGTTTCCAGCACCTTGTTGAATTTATACAATGAAGAACGAAGGCAGTTCTGAAGGCAAAACACAGTAAGCTAGTTGCGTAAGTGTCCATATCCTTAAACTAACAGTTTGCTGAAGCACCTTTTAATTTGATCATAGCATTCAGTCTTCTTGTGTAGGAGTCTATCAGCATTTCACATCTTGACTTGGCAATGTTTGCAAGACAGCAAGAGCAGCTCTTGTGCACTGCCGTCTTCAGGTCACACCATAGACTTTCTATTGGATTTAGATCTGCGCCATTCTTTTTTTGTGCTCTTGGGGTTATTGTCGTGTTTAAAGGTGAAATGATTTTTCTGTATTGTTCTACTTTCTATAAGTTACCTGAAGGTTTTGGAATATCAGTGACTTGATATCCCCCCAAAATGAATGAACGTAGGCAAGAAAGCTACTGCAACACCAAAGGAGCTACGTTAATTTCTGGCAAGCACTAGTTTTGTATTCTGCATATGTCTGGACTAGGGAGTACATTTGCAAGATGGAAGTCTTTTCTAGGAAAATCACCTCCATCCAAGTGCAGCTACAATTTGCAAAAACACAAATACACCAAATCTCCCAAAAGCATGTGGGAAATGTGTTATGTTTGGTCCACTTTACAATAAAATAACACCAGTGGTAGCAGTTTCATACTTTTGGGATCCTTTCTTCAGCTGTAACTGGGGCTTTAGTAGCTATTAAGGGAATTATGCATGGTGCCAGTCACTTTTTGCCCTGTATCCCTTTCACAATCAGAGCAGATGTGAGGTTTGGTCCCAAAAATCAATCATGACAATGTTTGCGTTTAAGAAATATGGCTTTGAAAAACAGGGGGTAGTGGGACCATGAGTTTATCACTGAGAAATAATGACATTTTATGGGTTTTTTACACTGTTAAATGACGTGGTCGATACATGTGGACTAACTTGTCTGATATTTGGCACGCTATGTTTGAATCATATTCCAAAGACAAGTCATTTATTAGATAAAAGAGCAGAAAACAAGAGGTAAATAAAAAAGGAATGGCTATAAGGTCATGCAAAAATTGAAAGTGAACTGGATGCACTTGAGGATTTGGATTTTCTAGTGTGTCTTTGAAAACTACCAAACTGAACCAGGAAAAAATACATGAACAGTCTAATACACACGGAGGCTGTGACTGAGCTCCTACCTCATGTAAATATGTTTTAACAAGGACAACTCATCTCCTCAGTTCATCCACTTGCATTTTTAGCCCCTCCCCCTTTTTATGTGTGTGTGTGTGTGTGTGTGTGTGTGTGCATGTGTGTGTGTGTGTTTTTTGTGTGTGTTTTGTGTGCATGGTTACATTCTTTATTTGGGCGGACTGACTTCCCATCAGGCTGACTTCATATTTCAGTTAGTGATAGTTTGAATGTCTTATGGCCACAAGGCAACCTCACTTTCAAATAACACCCAGACGCACGTATACACACCCTCCTGATACACCTGCACCTGAAAAACCTAGACAAAAAGTACATAGGAACAATTACAGTGTTTGTTCCTACAATGGTGTGTGCAATTATGCCATGTCTCCTGGCTGCTTGTAGTGAACACAGAGATGTGATTGTTCCCTAAGTTGCCCAAGGAGACGATATACCATAATATATCTCAAAGTGAGAGTCACCACCTGATGGCGCGCGCATGCGCGCACACACATACACACACAATATGAGTCTAATATGAGGCTGGAAAACAGACGTCATAATGAACGTAGATCAGATAATCACTCAAACACTTATTGTAATTTATGGCAGTCAGAGTGCTGCAAAGCCATCTGAGAGCTGGCAGATAAGGCAGAGATTATATCCATGTGCTCCTTGGTTCGTACTGGAACTTTTTAAAAGATGCCGTAAACAAGAAACGCATAAATTTGTTCTTTACATAGCTGGCAGTCTGTACTTGCATGTCTGCCAGTTTAAATCAGAGGCATCAATATATGTTTTTGTCATAAATCATAATGATCCATATCAGTCTGCAATCAGATATAAATAATAACGCAGGGACAGGTGGAGAACAAAGACAAAGGTGTGTCACGTCGGGTACAATTAATGAGGTGCCTCGTAACATTTTATGCGTAATGAGAGACAGCGAGCAGGTACACCTGGAGTGTGTTTAAAGTGTGACTTTTGCTGGGTTTGATTTTGAAATGAAAGGCCAGAGGAAAGCAGCAGCTTCGCGCCGCTGCTCTTTCTGTTTTGTGTCATTGCTGCGAAGGGAGCGACTCTTCACAAAGAGAAACCTCAGACATACAAACTGTCTACAAGGATGCCAAAAGAGAAGCATGTAACACAGCAGACTCTCCGAAAATCATTGTTTTCCATAACAACCCCAGTCTGTGTGTGTGTGTATTGATACAGTAATGAACCCACAGTGAAAGTTCAACAAAGTGATAATTATGGTTTATGTTTTTATTTCTGTCTGAGCATGTCATTGCTTTCCACAGATCACACCCTGCACTAACATTTTGTGTGTGTGTGTGTGTGTGTGTGTGTGTGTGTGTGTGTGTGTTTATTTGTGTGTGTGTGTGTGTGTGTGTGTGTGTGTGTGTGTGTGTGTGTGTGTGTGTGTGTGTGTGTACTTTTATTGCTCATATTGTGGGGATATAAATCTGTTTAACTACAGTTCCACTGTGGGGATCTGTCTTCATTTTAGGGTATAAAAAGCAAGTTGTGATTATATAAATCATTACAAATTTTTATTTGACTAACAGCTCCACCTCGTTGTAATCACCTTTTTCTAAAGAAAGACAAACAGTGGAGAAGCAAAATGCGGCACGTCTTTGAATAGATCGTTTTTATTATATGTACTTTCTCCAGAACAAAGAAATAGATTTCATTTCAAAAAACTTCTACTGCCCAAACAAATCATTTCATAATGGAGTCAGAACTGATACACATGATGTCTAAATATTTATAATTAAATAGAAAATACTAAACTACATACATTTAGTTAAATTAGTTTGTGAACCATCTATGAACATCTATGAATCTGGATATGAGTGTAAACAAACTGCAGAGCATCTATAAAGGCTATAAAATTTAAATTGGTATTTGTAACATTTGGTTAAAAGAGCAAATAAGAACACTGCTTTGGTGCCTGGTGGTGGAAATCATGAAATTCTAATCATTAACTGTTTGATTATGTTTAGCCACCAAAACTTCAACATTAACCCAAAATGTTGAAAAATGACACTTAAGTGTATCAAGAGCATTAACGTGATAACATAGGGGTTCCTGATCAATTGTGTGCTGTATATGAGGAGGTTGGAAATGTGTGCAGAATGAGGATGACTGAGCAGTAGCGAAGCCTTTATCTCTCAAATAATACCGATCTTTGGTAACTGTAAACAAAAACAGAATATAGATTCATTGGCCAGTTTATTAGGTGCGCCTGTTTAACAGCCCCAGAGTGAAAATATCCAATCAGCCAGTCTCATGGGAGCATTTTAGTTTGTAAACATGCTCAAGGCGACGTGGGGATGTTCAAACCAAGCATTAAGGTACTGGGTACCACTGTGTCAGCTAGCAGCAGGAAACTAAGGCTACAGTCAGTTCACAACCAAAGTTGGAAAACAGAAGACTGGAAAATTGGTCTGATGAGTGTCAATTTCTGCTATGACATTCAGATGGTTTGGACAGAATTTAAAGTAAACAGCATGAATGCATGGATCCATCCTGTTGTGTGTCATTGATTTCATGCTGCTGGTGGTGTAACGGGGTGGTCAATTTTCTTGGCACACTTTGGATCCTTTTGTACCAACTGAGCATTGTTTAAACACCACAACCTACCTCTGTATTGTTGCTGACCATGTCTGTCCCTTTATGACCACAGTGTACCAGTCTTCTGATGGCTGCTTCCATGTCAAAAAAGCACAAATAATCTCAAACTAGTTCTTGAAAATTTAGTGAGTTAGTTCATTGGCCTCAAATGGCCTCCACAGTCCAACAGAGAACCTTTGAGATGTTGTGTAACTAAGATTCAGTCATGGATGTACAAACAAATCTGCAGCAGCAACATCAATATGGACCAGAATCTCTGAGGAGTTCATACCATGAAATATTATGGCAGTCCAACCCAGTACCAGCAAGTTGTACACAATAAAGTCACTGGTGAGTGGAGTACATCCAGTGTTCTTTGTGCCTGTGCAATTCTTTGATGTAACACATAATGTAATATAGAATTACTAAAATCTCATCAGTAAACATTATTTATAATTGTATGGCATAGTATGGTAAATTTGTTGAATGACAAAAAAATTGCTGAGCTCTGTTCCAGCTTGCTATTTTACTGCTGAACTAGAGCTGTGACGCTGCAGTGATCTATATCTAAACTGCACGCACCATCCAAGAAAGCAGTTGACAAACTGATTAATGTATTTATAACCAAAGATAAGGGAAAAACATGTTGTTCCCCGTCATGTACTGGATCATAGTCATTATCAATGTCAGGGTGGGTTGATGCCACAGCAAGCTAGCAGCAAGTCGGAGCATTTAAACAAACATGCAACATATGAGGACCAGTGGTGAGCCAAACTCTGTTTCATCACAGAGAAAGATATAAAATATAAATCTAAGTTGTTAGAGAATGAATCTATATTTGGCAGTAATGAATATCACACCTAGCAAGAGCTCCGTTCGGTTGTTTACTTTGGCAGTGGAGGAATGAAGTATGTATCGCCATGTTTCATCTCACCTGTGTGTTTTGAGAGGCTTGTGATTCCTGTGAAATCTTAACAGCCATCTGCCCACTGTCAGTCTCTGTGCTTCCATCTGCTTCCACAGAACTACCTTTGTTTTTAAAAAGAAAAAAAAATCTGTTGTGCATTTTTGCCATTGTTTACCTTTCAAGCTCTACTACATTCATACGAGTGGTGGTATTGTTATTGCTATGGCACCTAGTTGGGCAAGTAATACAAGGATACTTTCAAGAAAATACTAATAAGGGATTAAAACACATCCCTGCACTCCATGAATTCTAACTCAACGTTTGCTCTAGTAAAAAGGCCATTGTGAGATTTGTTATGATTCTGACGGTCTCACGCTTCGATTGCCAAGATGTCTCCAACTACAGATAGTGAAAAAGTTGTTATGACTCTGCGAACTGACTCACCAGCAAAAAATAAAAATAAAAAATTGTAAATGCTTGCTGCTGACAGAAAATGAGCTGGGCGTAAACTGCTCTTTAAATTCAGTGCAGCTGTAGGTGTTAAAGATGCTTTCTTATTGTTTCTCTTTGAACCAAAAGAGACATGTTTCCAATCCTGTGCCAGCAATGTGCGATCCAAGAGTTGCATCAGAGCGTGTCAAGTTTTCTTTGAGTTCAACCCAGCCCAGTGTTGGTGTGTCTCTGTGCCTTCAGGAGTCAAATGCTTCATGCATGAACAACTTAGGCTATTTTTTCCTAGAATTCCCCGTGTCAAGTGCAAATGATGCCAATAGGAGGATTCAGTTTTATAGATATAAGTGATGGACAGCATACATTTGTGGTCAGAGGTTTACATCATGGGGACTGTTCTTTTTGCAGGCAGGAATTATTTTACAGCATACATCTTTAATGACTTTAAAACACAAGAATTCAGTGGACAAGTTTGATTTTAGCTTGGATTGAAGGATACATACTGTACAGGCTCAAATATATAAATACACCCCCACTAATATTTGGTTAAATGTTCCTTAGCCAGCTGAACTTGAACCAGGTGCTTCTGGTAGCCATCAACAGGTTTCTGGCATAATTCTGAATATGTGATTACTCTTCAATTCAATGTTATTTATATAGAGCCAAATCACAACAAAAGTCGCCTCAAGGCGAAGTGGTGGAGTTCGTTTAAATTGGTTAGTTTCCTGGCACAGACCCTGCTTTTGAGCGTAGACCTCATATTATTAATAAGGTTGAAGTCGGGACTTTGGAAAGGCCATTTCAGAAGTTTAATGGACCATTTTGATCACCAGTTTGAACAACTGTACGTAAGTACAAGATTATTTTATATATATTTTTGCCAAGGTCTAGAAGAAAAACCCAAACTGTCATCCTCAGATGAAAATAGGTTAGGGTTTTCAGGCACAACCCAGGAACCACCAAGGCTCAAGCCTGTCATGAGACGGAAACTGCTGGAATACCAGCGTCACTGTCCACAATGAAGTAAGTTTTACATCACCATAGACTGAGAGGATGGTGATTAAGAAAGATGCTCTTGCTTTCCAAATCAGTATCTTCAAGCTCCACTAAAATTTTTAGCTGCCCACATGGACAGGCCAAATACCTTCTGGAGAAAAGTTTTTTTCAGACGAGACAAAGAATGAGCTATTTGGCCTCAATGACAAGAGGTATGTTTGGAGGAGTAAAGGTGAGGCCTTTGAACCCAAGAACACTGTACCAGCTGTCAAGCATGGTGGTTGACAGCTGTGAGCACTGGGGCTGTTTTGCTTCCAGTGGTACTGGTACACTGCACAAAGTGGATGTAATAATAAAGAAAGAGGAACACCTCCAAATTCTTCAACTTCACCTGAAATCAACAGCTAGATGATTGAAACTTGGACATAGAAACTTCTGACATAGAAAACATTTCAGAAGCTTATAAAATTATTTAGTGCTTTACTAATAATTTTAGCAGTAAGTTAGAACCACTCAGTGCAACATAAAAAAAAAGAAATATATATATATACATATACATACACACATACACACACACACACACACACACACACACACACACACACACACACACACATATATATATATATATATATATATGAAGAGAGAGAGAGAGAGAGATGCCCCAAATGGCAGCCTTTAAAAATTTCCCTCGGGATAAATAAAGTATTATTTATCAATCAAATCTATTTTTAGGTAATTTGACTACAACTAAATTTTCCATGTAGTGTTATTACATAGGAACAATAAGAGATGTGTCCCACTCATCCCACAGACACAAAAAAGGAAGTTTTTGCATTTGTAACTGTTGCTGCTCATTAACATGATAATGAATACATTGTTTAACGCGTGATTTGCTCATCGTATCAGCATTCCTGCACTTCAGTTACATCATTTAGCGCACATTTAGCCGTGACAAAAGAAAAAGCAAGGTGACGAGTAGATGCCATCTTTTGCCAGCTTTTTTCTAATCTCTGTGTCTCTGCCATGCACAGCCAGGTGTTTAACACATGCATTTTATTCTTGTGCAACTTCTCTCACACCCTCACTAAGTAAATGTAATGAGCATTAAAGAAAGGCAGAGGGTGTTTTTATGGTTTTATGCATCTTTGCACAGACGTAACCACTCTTTTTCTATTGCAGCTGCAGTTTTGTCAGTCTTGTGGGACTGCAACCACTGGCAGCCTTTGAAAATGGGAGCCGTGATGTTGTTTGGATATGTGGGATGAGGGATGGCTGATAAAAAAAAGCAATGAGGCCACACATAAAGCAGAACACCTAAACACCTTAGACAGAACTATCCTTCCGGTAACAAAAAGGGAAATAACAGTAACACTCATTCCTCTGTAAATGTGTGCCCAACAGGGTTAAACACAATCTATGATCAAACCGGCATTCCTGGAAACAAGCATTCATATGAGTGTAGCCAGTTCAGACCCTCTAGGAGCATGATGGTCCTCCTCATAGATGCATTACTTATGAACTAGTTTTTCTATTGTCACAGTCATGGTTTAGTTCCAGCTCTGGACAAACGTGGTAAAAACATTGCTGGAGAGCAATGGATTGACAATGTTACTGATTAGATGTTTGATTTAAATAGCTGGCTGACAAATTTGATAATAATCTCTCATCAGTGTACAAATCTTTTTATTGTTTGAATGACAGATAGATCAAACAGTTTCAAAGGAGCAGGCTGTCGTTGTGTTGCAATGATAAGTGGTTTTCCTGACCTCATACAAGCTTCTGCTTTTAATGTGTGTGCCTTGTCGCTGGAATTACTTGTTATGGCTTTTGGTACGGGATGGGCTTTCAGAATGAGCAGTGAGCAAAACAGCATATTGTTTCGTTTCTGACACATATTAATGACACTTTGTTGAGGCACAGGGTTACATTTATCTGCAGGAGTAAACTAAACTAGCCTGAGGTGTCAACATCAGGACAGTTGGGGTTTTGCAAGGTACTTCTGTCTAGTCCTCTGGTTTTAGTTTCCTCTCTGCTTTCTCTCTCTCTCGCATCCATTAGCTTAGATACAACTGGGAACTTTATGTTGTACAATTTATGTTGCAAGCAGCTATTAATGGAAGGCCCCAGTCACACAGGTGCAGAAACCAGTCAGCATCCATCAGGCAACCATGTTGAGGGAAAATGTGTTTTCCTTGATCTGTTAGTGAGAGGCTGTTGGAGGTTGTTTGTGGCCACTTGAACTGGTAAAATTAGTCACAAAGAAGTATACGATGCTGCACCAATAATCTGCTTATGATTTATGGTGGCCCATAGTTCCCATAGAGGATTGTCCATAACCACTAAAACAACTCACTATTTGAGATGGAGAGCATTCACCTTCATAGTAAAAGTTGCCCCTATGCCTTGCCAGCATAGTGTTGACTATGCTGGCAAGGCATGTCTTTTACTTTGAAGGTGAACCTTCTCCATTTCCAGTTTGATTTGCTCTTTTTCGAGATTTTGAAGCCAGTATCTGCTGAGTGTTTGCAGTCAAGTCGGCTTCCGTGCAAACCACAGGCAACCACAGCAATCTGCTAGCAGAAGTTGGTTTTAGTTTTAGTTGCAGAGCTTGTTAAGGAAGCATATTTTAGTAACAGTGAATTTATTATTAGCTAATTTCACAACTCCAGAAAGTTGGCATAATTTAATCTTGTATTGCTGTAATTGGTAAATATTAGAAAATGTGTGCTTGCCTTAAACATGTTTGGCATCTGCTAAAATGGCATCACAAGGCTAGATTAGCTTCAACTAATTATTATTATTATCATCATCATTATCAGTATTATTCAGTTTCTTTTATTTGATTTTATTACCCTGAAATCCAGTGACTGTCTCTGTGTGAGCTGTCCAGTCAAATTGAATGTTGAAAAAGAAAAAGAAAATGTTTTTACTTTATTAATCAGGGAAGTGTGTTGCAGCCATTCAAGTCAGGACTAAATATGTTATCAGTGATTAAGTTGATGGAGTATTTTTGCACACACTGGAATAAAGGACCAAACTTTTTTATCTTATTTATTAATTTTATTGATCAACTTGTGTTTCCATCACTTTTGAGCCTGACTCAGCCTAACCATACCTACCCCTTATCTTATCTTACGCTAACCTTACACCAAGTCTGGACACTGAAATGTAATCATTTTGAGGATTTCTTTACTTTTTGTAACTAAACGGAAGAGGACTAGACTGCCCACAATCATAAAGAGACTTGTTTTTCCGCTCTATGAATAATGACCATGTACACTTTTGCTTTCTCTTCTTATTCTTGTGAAAGAGATGTTAGGTAATAGAATAGCCCTTTATTTTTGTATGAGATCAGTTGTGCTGCTTTAGTAAAGAGATTCATGGTCCTGAGCTGATGAACCTTTACTGCTAATCCTCTGAATTTTTTTTTAGTGTAACACTTGAGATGGAAAGTGCGTTCATGTTTTTGCACTGATTTTTCTAAACTCTTCCACACTAACTAAATACAAAACTTTTAAAATAGGAAAAATGTCTTTCTTTTCAACAGGGGAAAGGAAAATGTTTTCTTCTATTTTGGTCTAATTGGACTTTGTCCATCCATGCAATTCATGTTTTGGTGATTCAAAACTCAACTACAGTCAGCTCAAAATAAAGGAGTACATTATATCACTTTCTATTCAACTATTCATGTCAGAAAACATATATACAGCTATAGTACCTGTAGATATCTGATATAAACGTGTCATATGGTGTTCCAAACGCCAAAAAACAGGAACAAAAAAATGAAATTTCAGAATGAGTTACCTTTCAATATATATTAATATATATTAATATTAAATTTAGGCAGTTTTTTTAAGGTAACATGCAAAGCAATTTTGCTCAACAAAATGAAGTGTACCACATAAAATGGTTTAATCATAAATGTAGTGTATATATAGATGTGTGTATGTATGCATGCAAGTGTGTGTGTATATATATATATATATATAGATAGCGTAGTGGTTAGACTACACGCCTTTGGAACTAGACCCCCTATGCTAAGCAAGCCTACCGCAGACATGAGCGAGACAGATAAATATGAAGGCATGCCGGCTCGGACGTCGCCCGGATCAACAAGGTCCGCGTCAGGTGTTGAGGAACCAGGGCACCCTGACGAAAAGTGGGCTACTGGAACAAGAAGGCATCAGTGGGCAAGAGACGAAAACAGGGCGTTGTTGGAATGCTACTATGCAAGTAACCCCGGCGGAAGGGGCTACTTGGAGGGACCTATGGATTCTTCAATACCCAACATCCACAATGACGGCGAAACAACTAGTAGCTCAGTGTTCCAACATTCGAAAGAAGGGACTGCTCTCACAGCTAGAGATTGACGAGGTACAACACAAATGCTACGGCAAGGAGGAGTCAGGACGCCAGGTCAGGGGGGAGATATCATCACCCCCACCCGAGATTGGGTACATAGCCCCAAGTGCGATAGGAGAAGGATCGTTGAGTGCGAGAGGAACTGACCTGAAAAATAGGATCCCCCGTAGCCGGTTACCAAGATTACGTGAAGTACCCTCAGAAGGTCTGCTAGATGATGTTAATGCAGCACTACGGGCAATACCTACAACCACGATTACCGACACTAACAAGCTGATCTACAATACGGCAGCAGTGATCAGTGAGATGCTTGGCTACAAGTTGAACAGCGACAAGGGGCAGTACCCTCCATGGAGAAGGAGGTTAGAGGACAAGATCAAAGTAGCACGGAGGGAGGTTAGCCAACTAACGGAGTTGCAGAAAGGTGCGACAAATAAGGTGCCTAAGAAATACAGCAAGCTGTCCATACCTGAGGCCTTGGAAACTGCCAAGCAAAGACTCACAGCCTTGGCCAGCCGCTTGAGGAGGTACACCAGAGAGATAGAAGGCAGGAGAATAAACCAGCTGTTCTCCACAGAACCAGCAAAGGTGTACTCTCAGTGGCAAGGGAACAATAAGAGAACAGCACCACCAAGGCTGGAGACGGAGCAATACTGGAAGAGCATATGGGAGAAGGACGCAACCCATAACGGCAATGCTCAGTGGCTAGAGGATCTGAGGGCAGACCACAGCGACCTCCCTGAACAGGGTCCAGTAACCATCACAGTGGCAGATATCCAAGAAAGGGTCTCCAGTATGAAGAGTTGGACAGCACCAGGGCCCGACATGGTTCACGCCTACTGGCTGGACAAAGCTGGACTGAAAGACAGCACAGAGGCACTAATCATGGCAGCACAAGAACAAGCTCTGAGCACAAGATCCATAGAGGCTGGGGTCTATCACACCAGGCAAGACCCCAGGTGCAGGCAGTGTAAAGATGCCCCAGAGACAATCCAGCACATAACAGCAGGGTGCAAGATGCTAGCAGGCAAGGCATACATGGAACGCCATAACCAAGTGGTCGGCATAGTGTACAGGAACATCTGTGCCGAGTATAACCTGGAAGTCCCGAGGTCAAAATGGGAGATGCCCCCAAGGGTGGTGGAGAATGACCGAGCTAAGATCCTGTGGGACTTCCAGATACAGACGGACAAAATGGTGGTGGCTAACCAACCGGACATAGTGGTGGTAGACAAACAGAAGAAGACGGGCGTAGTGATCGATGTAGCGGTTCCGAATGACAGCAATATCAGGAAGAAGGAACACGAGAAGCTGGAGAAATACCAAGGGCTCAGAGAAGAGTTCGAAAGGATGTGGAGGGTGAAGGTAACGGTGGTCCCCGTGGTAATCGGAGCACTAGGTGCGGTGACTCCCAAGCTAGGCGAGTGGCTCCAGCAGATCCCGGGAACAACATCGGAGATCTCTGTCCAAAAGAGCGCAGTCCTGGGAACAGCTAAGATACTGCGCAGGACCCTCAAGCTCCCAAGCCTCTGGTAGAGGACCCGAGCTTGAAGGATAAACCGCCCGCAGGGGCGTGCTGGGTGTTTTTTTTTTTTTATATATATATATACACATGTAAATTTTTTTAAAATTCCCCACTCGCCCCTGTGGGTGGTTAATCCTTCAAGCTTGGGTCCTCTACCAGAGGCCTGGGAGCTTGAGGGTCCTGCGTTCCTAGGACTGCACTCTTCTGGACAGAGATCTCCGATGTTGTTCCCAGGATCTGCTGGAGCCACTCACCTAGCTTGGGAGTCACTGCACCTAGTGCTCCGATTACCACTGGGACCACCGTCACCTTCACCCTCCACATCTTCTCAAGCTCTTCTCTGAGCTGGAGCTTCTCGTGTTCCTTCTTCCTGATGTTGCTGTCATTCGGAACCGCTACATCGATCACTACAGCCGTCTTCTTCTGTTTGTATATATATATATATATATATATATATATATATATATATATATATATATATATATATATATATATATATATATATAACGCAACAAAGATCAGAGTGAGGCACAGACAATATATACACAGGAGGGTAATTAAGGGAAATGGAGACAAATGAAAACACAGCTGAACTTAATCATAGCTAACGAAACAAAGCAGCATTTGACCAGGACAAAAAATCGGCCCTGCCATTTTTGGTCCATGCTCCAACTAGACCAATCTCTTAATTTCAAAATAAAGAATCACCAGACGAAAACAAACTCAAAATACTGAGTCAAAGATCCAGGACCATGACGCAATCAATCAATCAATCAATCAATCAATCAATCAATCAATCAATCAATCACTATTTTTCCACTGATGTCTCATCGCATTACTTGAATTATTTAAGTAAAGAAAAAAAGTAAACAAATTGAATAATTAGAGCTTTATGCAATTAATATTGTGTCAAGTCTTCACTGAAGCCTCATTCAGCAAATTTTAGAAATGAATGACATTATTAATGATTCTGTTGTAACATACTTTATGTGGAACATTTTTTCTGTGCCCGTCATACAGGATCAAATATCCTCCAACTGAGACCAGCTTTGTTGGTGCGGCTCATCAGAGAAAATCCCACTCTGCCTTTTCTTCAGAAAAATAATATGATATCACACCTAAAACCGTTTGCGTGGTATACTCCCACACCCACGATGGACAAAGAGTATCTGCTGACTGATTTCCCTTTTTTAAATACCCGAAACCTGAACAATGACACATCTTCAGTTAAAGACAGGCAAGTACCCCTTTTTCAAACACAAACACACACACAATGTAATTGACAAGGTAAACGCTGTGGATCTCAATTTTTCCACCTCAGTGGGAATTTTTTTTAACTGTTTTTTTTTTTAGTGTGACACAAATTTAGAGGCAGAATCTGTGTACTCTTTTGGTTTGTGTTTTTCTTACTCCAGTCAAACCACAGAAACTTACTGGTTGAACTGATGAACTTTCACAGATTGTGGTCCAAGTGCTAGTTTCACTGAAAGCACAGATTTTAGCCATGTATTTGTGCCCGAAGCAAACTGCTGCTCTTATTTGTACTTGTTTTCTAACAGTAATGTTGAAACTACAGTAATCATGTATTATTATTATTATTACCTTTATATGTTTAGTGCATTTCATTTGGTTTCATTAACAAAATTGCTTCACATTGTGATCAATCAATAAGAAAGCAAGAAACATAAAGCAGTCAAAGTCTGTGTTTGTGAATCTAACACCTGGGGCATGTCATTGACTAAAATAGCTTTTTCATTATCTTATCACTTCAAGATGACAGCATGCTGTCAGGACCATTGAGCCTGGCCTTTGCGCTTACTTAAGCTGCTGTTGATATGGATGATGCACACAATATATGCATTCAGAATTGTATGGGAAGTCGTTTCCATCGAGACCAGTGAGGTCACGTTGTCAGTATATTTCCTAGGAATTTGGGGGAGGATTTGCAACCTAAGGGCGGGGCAAAGAGAGGCATGTCAAGTAATACTTCCAGTGAAAAGCCACAGATTACTTTTTGGTATGTGGTATGTGCATTTTCACTATGCAACACTTTTTTTTCTAACTAAAAGTTACATAAAACCTTTTATAAATGACTGACTGAACTGGACATTCATTCAAATAAAAGATTTTAAATCTCCGTCATATTGCTCAACTTTTACGGATAAAATAAATGTTTGCATTTACAATAAAGGCTGCAGGTTGCTTAAGTGCTAGTGTGTCTGCTTGCAGATACAACATGGGATATATGCAGCGTAGTTTCACATAAAGAATCCATTGTCATGCAGGAATGCTGAAACACAAGAGACACGAGAAGTAAACAAGAAATGAAGAATGTGGCTGTAGATTAATGGAAGCAACAAAATCTTAATCAGAACAAAGACTTAAAGAGTGTGGTTTAAAGAAAGAACTTATTAAAAATAATGTGTCTATCATTTTAAAAAAATCCCTCTCCAAAGCAACTTTGAGATACCGTTTTATAAAAGTGTTATATAATTTTTGTTGAGATTTTATTTTTATTTTTTTTTACTTCCTACTACTTAAAAAAAGAAAAAAAATCAAATGTTTCTAGTAACTTTCTAGTAGCTGGAGTTCTACGCTGACTCCACAACAGATAGATGGATTCTTTTGAAGAATAAACAAACAGGTTCCCTTCAAGTTCACCATCTGATATGTATGTATTTGTGTAAATGCATCTGAACTTGATGTTTTAGTTTTGATTGCTGTGACCAAAAACAAAGATTGAGAAGAAACGATTACAAATCGAGCTGTTGCCCCTCTTTGACAATTTCCTGTAGACTGATGCAGAGGCGGAAAACTTGTTCCAAGCAGTATTTGCATTGGCAGTTTGCACAGAAGATCCCGTCATGTGCGGAACTTGCCATGCGCAGTGCCTTTGTGACACAGCGGTCTAAAGGTGTGTAAATTTTCAAATATAGAAAATTATAAAGATTACAAATCAGAAGATTTGTGTTATTTGGAAGAAGATGTCTTATGAATGCCACATGAATGTGTTGTAAACAAATTCCACAGTTTCCGTTTTAGAGTAGGTTGTGGAGTCAAACACACCTACTTTTCCCTAAGTCACTTTTGATTCAGGAACACACTTACAACAGCTCATCCTGCCTGACCTGCGCTGTAAGCCACCATCATGTCTGATGCGCCACTTGACATCATGCTGAGAGAGCTAGGTGAGCGTATGCGGATGTGTGTTCAGACTTGAAAGCCTTGCACTATAACAAATACAGAAACCATCCATAAAACATAAATTGTCATATCAGCTATGCCTTGCCTCAATGCATAGCGCATAGATCATGGATGACAGAAGTGATGACAGATGTCACAGTGTGTGCGCATTACAACTTCTTTGTTTACAAGACAAACTTTATAATCCTTTGCTCCGTGTCGCTAATTCTGCTGAACTCTTTAAAAATGAGTACAGGCAAACGCATTTATGAGAGCAAAGCATATAAAATAGAGATGTGATGGAAAAAGTGGTGGAAAAAAGTGTGATTTTGTAAACCACACTAAGAGCTGTCTTAGAAAACTGATCAATCAAAAGAAATATGAGGTGTGAGGCCAAAATATAAAGTATCGCATTTCTGATAATGAAAGAGCCTATTAAAATTTTAAAAACACACTCTAATCAACAACTGGAGTGCTTTGTTACAAGTGCATATCACATTGACACTGAGGATTACTGAGATTAAGACTGAGAAAAACCTAATGAAAGACACCTGCCACCTGATCATCCGCGTAACACTCATTCCGGTTGTGGTGTTGAACTGTTTTACCTTATTCAAAGTGTACACTGTAGATGCAAATGAAATGGAGAATCAAAGATTTCTAAAGAAAAAAAACACATAGATGCTGATAAAGTTTCACTCTCAGGATGATTCATCTTTCTATTTGTTTTAACTCTTTCCTCCTTGGATGCCTACCAGGAGCAACGTTTGTTTCTCATTTCTGAACTGAGCAGTTTTTGGTCTTACCAAGGCTACTCTTGAAAAAGAGTACCCGGACCCTAATGCTGGTTGAACCACATCTTTATTGACATATATACTTGTTCATTAAGGGAACAGGGGAGGTTGTCGAATGTCGTTTTCATAGGGGAAACAGTTACGTTTGTGCTAGCAGTGTTTGGTAGTTAGTGGAGAAGAGGTCACGTTACATGGATAGTTTGTAGTAGTGAAATACATTTTGCACTTTGAAGGATATTTCTTTTGATACATCTGTGATGTACAGTAGGTTACACACCGAGTATTTCTCTTGGCTTGATGAAAGCAAGCTGGTTACACAATCAGCTTTACCTCTGAATTCCTGGGAAGATATCTGAAATGTGTCTGACCTGGAAGATAAATCTAGATCGAGGATTGTCAAATTACCACCATTGCTTGGACGAATGGAAAGAATGCACTACGCTACATTTCATTTATCCACAGTTGGGCTTTGATAAATGAGCTCAGAATGTGAAACAGAGGGCAGTGCGCTTACTGAAAAACTAGTTTTAAAAAACTATATATATGTATATATATGCATCTGGTGAATAACCATAGGAAATTAACAATATTCTATTTAAATAACTTTTAAATATTATTGAAAACTTCCAGGGTCACTATACTGTTCAGGTAGTAAAACAAATCAGGGCTCATTGTTTAGATCTTTGAGTTTCTGTTTGTGCCGATACTCAGTGGGTTCCACAAGATTTATTTAGCGTTACCTTAAATACCTCAAATATAGTGTAAAGGTCTTTATTTGGAAATGAAAGTGTCAAGTGTAGGTGTTGTTGGCACATTGCAGTTTAACACAAACAGCTAATCTATTGACATCGACTGTGGCTTAAATTTATGTGCACTTGGCAGCCAATCAAAGATTTGCATTTTCTGTCATTGATAGAAGAATTTTAATTTCAGTCTTATGCTCTGCTCTGCAGCTCCACCCCTCTCATCTTACGTAAACATTTTTCTTCTTCCTTTTGGGAAGAGCTTGTTCCTTGCCAAACCCAGGCTATTGTCTTCCTCCTATATGCATGTGCGCGCGCACACAAGACCGGAGTCAATTGGATTATTTCCATTTCTAATCTTTAATCTATACATAAATATATGTATATTACACAATAAATATATATTGTGTAATATATGAATTACACACACACACACACACACACACACACACACACACACACACACATATATATATATATATATACACATATATAATTTATGCTCCATTTTAATGTTTTGAAGCATCGCAAAATATCTGGCCCAGTGTTTAGCTTACACACAAAATGCTCATGTTATCTAAATCCAATTTAAACCCTTCCACTTAAGATGCCAGTATGCCAAAAAAAAGTGATGTAAAAGCAAAGAGATTAACAAACACAAATTTTGCTGGAAGGTCTTTATGTTAATGATAATGTCTAATTTTAAATCAGCATTGGATTCATTCTTAAAATGCACACACCACTTACTGTGAATTATTGTCACACTAAAAACTAAAGTCACTGTCAGATGCTTTCCAGGTGCTGTTCCATGTTGGATCTGATGGCACTACAGTGCTCATAATTCCATCAATTTTGACAAGCTCTCCAACACCACTGGCTGAAATGCAGCTCAAAGCATGACAGAGCTTCCACCGTGTTTTGTGTGCACTAACCTTAACTCTCTCCTGACTTACCCCATTGATATTGATGTTTTGAACCACAAGCACTTAATTTTCAGTCAAGTTCTTTTGTAATCTAGTATACCTCAGCATTTTTGTCATGTTTCCCTTCATTACAATGGATTCTTGACAGCCACCCTTCTATTGAGACCATTTCACTGAACGGTAAATCGATCGACAGAAGGGCCAGACGCATCTCTCATGTCCCGCGTCAGGTCTTTGCTGGATTTTTTTAAGGATAATGACTCCCTTACTGTTCATCTGCTGTAGATAGTTTTTAGGCGTACACTTGTTCAGTTTCTTCAGATTTTTTAAGGACGCACTATACGCAACCTGCTGGGACATGTCAACTTTTCTGTAAACAGTTCCTTAGAAATCACCCTGTTGGGTTTTTTTTCATAGATTCAACCAAAGAAACAGGAACAAATCATGTGTTTTTGTGACGGGCTAGTAACAGAGTTTCTAAAGATATCATTTAAACTTGGTTTCTTGCTAAATTGTTTGTTATGTGGTTCATCTTTTGTTTTACAGCATATGTGCCTGGAATGATTCATAGGTCAGTGTTGTGTCAAGTGGCTTAAACAAAAGTTCCCTGAAAATGATCAGGTACAAGGACTGAACTAAAATCAAGTGAAAAAGAAGCCAGTGTCCAAGGAAAAACTTTGAAATGAGAATCGATAAGTGATATCGATATCACATCATGCATCCCTACATCAATTAGTTAAATACAACATGCTGCAACACTGAGGAAACTCTATTGTGATGGGGTGTTTTGCAACAACAGAGCAAAGTTGTGACAACATCAAATTGGGCTTTGCAGTTTTTGTTTGTGGGGTTAGTTTAGGGTGCAGTCTCAGGTCTTCTGCTTTTCGCATCCCCTACAAAATAAAAGCACAAAGCTAATACAGGACAAATGCTCAGAGATGGTAAGAACCTAAATTAGTAATAAAATAAAATAAAATTAGATCATGAAAATATAATGAAATGAAACTTGTAATAGTGGAAAAGCTTTATATATTAAGAAAAATAATATTTAACTGATAGCTGGAAAAAGTCTTTCAGTTTACAATTAAGTTTCATACTTTAAGGATTTTGATATTTTTGTACTTTTAATTATAAATAAAAATATGTTCTTTCAAAGTACAGTTTTGCCTATTAAGATCTTAATAGGCTTGTTTCTATTCTGTCCATTTCTGAAAAATACGCTATTCAGTCTTATATAAAATTATCCAGATACATTCAGGTTGTAGTAGGAGCGTCATAATCATATCACATTGTTGTTTGCTTGCGTTTAAAACTTGAAATTAGCATTACACACACAGAGTGAGAAACACACATAGATACATAATCTGGACCACCCCGCCCCGGTCCCGCCCAGCGTCCAGACCCCACGGAGAACAGACGGCGGGTCATGTGACAGCAGCGGTTTGTGAACGACAAAAGCGGACTCACACAAATGCTCTGCCACAGTGAGACACACATACACAGAGGAGTTTCGTAACTTGGGGAAGTTTTACGGAGCCATCGATCACAGAATCGTCTTGTTGTTGTTTTTTTCCTTGATGTCAGTGACACAGCGGAGGACCGAGCGTCGCCTGCGTCACCTTTTCAGCGGAGAGTCTAATTGAGTTTCTCCCTGGGAAGGGAACCTGTGCCTTTCAGCAAGGCAGCCGCGAAACTACCGTCTCTCCTTGCAGGAAAAGACCGTATACCCCATCTGAGAGGTAAGTCTGACTCGGTGACTTCTTGACAGCATTGTGTCCGCCGGGCTGCCTCACAGGCTGACCCCGGCACGGTCTAATTTTCCTATCGGAAGTCAGTAATTGCAACGTGGTCTTTTAATAAAAGCTGGATGTGGTAGTGGGATTGATGTAGACTATTATTCCTAATAGATTACAGCAGGGAGAAGTAGTCCATAAATTAAATTTGCGGGTCGGGGTTTTAATGAGAACAGACGGCTCGTGCGTAATTTGAGGTTTGATTAATTAATTAGTTAATTACTCACAGCTGTTTTCTGTTCCGTGCCTTCAAATCAGCATGTTTGCTTAATTTATCTTCCTATAACACTGACAGTGGTGAACGTTGTTCTTCTTAATTTATTGATTAATGAGCTCAACACTGGCTGTAACTTATGTAACCCGACTTTAGGCTGTTACAAGTCACGGGGAGACGATGCTATTTTGGGCTTTCAGAGCCTTTTAAAAACTAAGGCTGTTGTTAATTAACATAAATGTGGGTTTATTTGTGTATGTGTCTTCCCCCCCCCCCCGTCATCAAATAACACAATGCGTTATTTCTTTGTTGTATAAATGTAGATTATAGTAAAGTTATTACTTGGGGATCCTTTTTATCTACTAATTACTACCTTTTTTATTCTGTTACATTTTAGTAAGTTTTGAGAAGTACATTTTAGATTATTTAAAAATGGATTCACTTTTTTTTTTTTTTTTTAATATGTGAGTTGGGGGGAAGAAATATTTCCATATAAGGAAAACGGCAACATTTTGAGAAATGGGTGTTTGCTGGGCTCATCAAGTGAAATGAATCATAAGGACTATCATATTTATTGTCGTTTATTGCGCACATGACTCATTTATTCATAGGTCAGATTGTGAAACTGTAGAGGCTGACGTTGATGCAGAATAGAGCAGTGATTTGAAAGACGAGCCTCAGATTTTGCTGTGTGTCTGTGCTGAGTTCAGTTACAGATGGGAAAATATGTGACAGGTGTGTGTGGGTGAGGGTGAAGGAGAGGGCATCTGCTTGTTTGTTTTTTCCCAAACTGTCACACCTGAGATGTTGTTTCAGTCCTGTTGTGTCACTGCATTCTTTACAATACACATCTCTCCCTGTACTCTCCCTCTGTGTTTCTCTGTCTCTCCCCGTTTCCTGTGCTTTGTTTCAAGGCTGAGGCTTGCGTCACGCATTCCACTTGGCATATGAAGCCCTTATCCTGTTTAGAGCCTGGAGAGAGAGAGAGAAAGACGGGAGGAGAGAGGGAGAGAGATGTGGGGGGTGGATGGGTGGAATGAGGGCGACATCTCTCCCCTCCCTGTTGCCTGAAGTTTGTACTTTTGTTTCACTGTTGAGCAGAAAAACACGGATGAGTCGCTGTTCCGTTTGTGTATTACCTGTTTATTTGTCTGGCATTAGTGCAGCACAAACACGCACACACGCCCCAAATACTCCACCCATCCCTACGCCTTTTTTCCTGAATCAACATGCTGATGTTATCTGGTGGAACAAAATGCGCAAGACTGTGTGTACACACGCACGCACATATGCACGCGCGCACACTCTGCTCAAAGGGCATGTGCTAGGGAACATTAGGGCTAAACATTAAACGGGTGGATGTTGAGTAGTTGGTGATTCTCCATGAGAAGTTGAGGAAATAAGGACACGCTGCTCCACAGGCGGCCATAAACGTGAAAAGCTGTGACTAGTTGCACAAGTTTGCAGAGTGACAGGACACGGATGCTTAAACACACACCGAACACTTGTGTGTTCAAACCACTGGATTGAGCCACTGTGACTGTGTAGCTCCTTCTTTACTGCCCCCCACCCCCCCATGTTTGAGGTTCATTGAAGTTTTGTCATATTTTGGTTGAAACCCACTTCATTTTCTTCCCCATTTCTCTCTCTGTCCTGTTCTTTCCACTTCCATTTTGACATAGTTTGGTCAGAGCGGCTGTTTTCTTTGCCCTTTCTCTCCTTCCAGCCCCCCACCCCACCTCTCTTCTCTCAGACTAGGGAGGTGTAATATGTGTGTGTGGAGTCAAACAGGAAACCGCAGGCCCCCTGCAGCAGCACCCCCCTTTTGGCTTCGCTCTCCTCTTCCTCCTCCTCCACCTCCTTCTCCTCTGTACACCCCCCGACCCATCACGCAGTGTGGAAATAATAACAGTCAGACTAAACTCTAAGGGCTTCCGCTTCTCTCCCTCTTCTCTTGTTCTCTCCTTCCCTCTGTCCTCAGTTGTCTGGAAAGCCTCAAAACGCTGCGCACTCTCTCGCGCACCCCGTCAAGTTCGACTTGAGGTGCGCGTGTGTGTCTCTGTCAGTGTTTGAGCCTCGCGACCAGATGAGTCTGGTGTGTCTTTAAATGTGTGTTTCTGAGATGATGGATCCTGTTTCCTCTCCCCTGCTGATGGCCCCCTCTGCCCCCCCCCCCCCCCCCCCCGAGGCCTGCAGCCTCATAGTGTAGTTGAGAGGAGCTCAGGGGGACTACGTGTGTGTGTGTGTGTGTGTGTGTGTGTGTGTGTCTTTGGGGGCATAAAAATACGAGAAGTGGGCTGCGTGGCTCGGATGAGGGAATGGGAAGCCAAAATAAGAGGAATGGGGGGGGAGGTTGGGGGTAAGCAAGGGCCTTAAAGCGAGAGGAGTCAAAATTGGAGCATGTGCTGGGTTATTAGGGGAGTCATGAGCAGGAAGTGAGGTAAGGGTTGAAAGCAGGGAGCAAGGGGCTACACTTGGGAGTGAGAGCTTGAAAGGGGGAATAAATTGGAATGAGTGAGGGGCAACAGAAGAAGTGAGAGTACTTTAGGGAGAGGTCAGGAAAGGGAAAAGTTAAATGTTGGCATAATATTGGATGAGTACCTGGATGAGTCATGCAATTAGGATGTTAAATTAAGACTAATGGGCGCCTTTCCTGAAGAGTGTGAATAGGTAGTGAGTTTGTATGTGAGGTTCTCCTTGAGTCGACTGATATCACGACATGAAGCATTACAGGACTGTCACAAGGTGAGAATGACTTAAGTGAAGAGGGGGTAAAGAGGCTAGAAGACGCTAGGCTGAAAATGTGTGTGTGAGTGTATTGTGGCATGTTCTTGGACAAAGATGTTGTCTGGAGGTTTTTGGTCTCTCTGGTGATCTCATCATCTCCAGCCTGTTGCCATTAGAGAGAGACTTTGTGTGTGCCGGCCAGCTTTTGTCTGCGTGTGTTCCAGTATGTGTGCGTGTCTGTAATAATTTAGTCCTTTTAGTGATTTAGTGTGTGTATTCTGTTGAGCTAGCAGAAACGTGTGTGTGGGGGGGGCGGGGGCAGGGAGTCCAAGCCACAATATTTTCCCCTTCAGTCATGTTTTTTTTATAACATTCACAGAGGGGGAGAGAATAAGAGTGTGGGGTGGTGTGCGGTTCAGATAAATACAGTAGTAAAGACATGAGCGATTGCTGGGGAGCGAGTGGAGAAGAGTCCAGGGGTGGAGACACAATAGAGGGGTGTAGAAGGTGGTTGCAGAGTGGGTTGGGGCTGAATACACAGTAGTTCCACTGACCTAGAAGGACAATATTTGCGGACATGCACAAACTCAAACCCAGTAGCAGAAAAAAAACCTAGCCCAAGTAGGGCGACTTATTTATCGTGATGATGCAGGAGTTTGGTTTGTTTGTCTGTTTTTACCTGGAAAGGCAATAAAGGAAAAGAGTGCTGACTAATTCCTGTCCTCGAGTATGTCAGTTCAATTTCATAGAAAATAAGAGCACAGTCTAGTGAGAGCTATGACAAATGCAATCAGCCTGATGCTGCGTAGAAACAAGTAATAGGAAAATATCCAAATTAATTAAACCAAAGATATTCAGGTTAATGTCTTATAAGAAAGAACTCTTCACATTTTCATGGAATATGTTTTTGGTTTTGTTTTGTTTTGTTTTTGGTTTTTTTGGGGGGGATTCCTGTGGGAACTTCTTAAACGGTTAATTCAGTTATCAGAAATGCTGCTCCAGCTGCAGTTTATCTCTAATCTGCTGAGGCCTTGTGGCCACTGAGGAAGATGCTGCACGGCTGAGTGAAATTTCTTTCCTGTGATTGTTACATTTGTGCGACTCATTGTGCTTATTCTTTCATGAGACACCCAGAGGGAAAGTTTCTCCCTCCTTTGCTTGCCATCCTGCTGTCACACGTTATCTGATGACTCCTTTCTGTTCATTTTCCTGTGTGGTAAAACCCAACCACTAGGCACACGCCTGTCTTTGGATTAAAGCAAATAACGTGAATTATTTGCCGTCCCTGCTGCACGACACCGGGCTCTGACGCCATCGGCCAAATTCTCCCCTGCGTTTACTCGTACCTGTGGCCAACTAACCAGCTGCCAAGAACTCGTTTTCGCGTCTGTCGTGCAAAAGTGTTAATAAAAGGGGAAATGCAAGACTATGTATGACAGGTGAACTCTGAGAGCAGCATGTCCCTGTCACTGCACGCATTCTTTCAAAGAATTTAACATGCACTGAGCGATGCATATGTTGTTCAGTGAGAGATGAAGCCAGATAAGTGAGGCTTTGAACACTTTGTTTGTGAATATACATGTTCTCACTTACAGGCGTACACAGCCCACACCTGCCCAGCCCTGAAGTCAGAAGATAATTAACACTTCCTGTATGACAGAGCCTAAAGGAGCCTCTGAGTTACTCATGCCTGCCTTGCACTAGTGACAGCATAACATTTTCCAGTTTTCCGATCCATTCTCATAAATTAAATATCTCTTGAGCGCCTTGAGGGAATTTCTCCAAATTTGGCTCAAATGTTCACTTGGATTCAAGGATTTACTGATTAGAATTGGCAAAGATTGAGGGTACCATGGCCCCCGATGATATCCGAAGAACACCTGAAGGAGATTTTGTCACATTTGGCACAAACATAGACTTGTACTCAGGGATGAACCGATTAGACTTTGGTGACCTTACACATTTGGTGAGGTACTGATAGTGACGCTACTCACTGAAACCTGGCTCTGTGATCGTCTGCTCAAGATCCGGAGGAGACACGAACTCAGCCTCACGCACGCGAGTGTCAGTCCAGAGCTCGGATAAATAGGAGGGTTACGTCAGGAACGGCATCCGGTGTAAAACCTGTGCCAAATCAAACATGCAGATCCATCTGCTGTGGCAACTGCTTAACAAGCAGCTGAAAGGAGCTTCTTCCACTAAGTACATCTATGTAGTTTGTATATAACAGGATATAACTGACAACTTAACTGGTATAGAATTACAAATCTACAGTAAGTATAAAGGAAAAATAAAAACAAGGAAAATAAGGTTTGCTTAATATTGTGGTGATGTGGACGTGGCATGAGACAATAACTATTTTAAAATGTCATCTTGGACTTTGGGACATTGTCGTGCATGTTTGTGACGTTTGGGACCAGAACATTTTCTGGTCGCGGTTTCTAATGTTTTTCATCAGTGACACCTTGTTCCCAGATGGGATTTTGTTTATTGTGTGTGTTTGTTTCTGGCAGACCTTCTGCTTCTTTTATACACAGCAGGTATTTGCTGCTTTCTTTTCCTTAATCTGTTCTTCTTTTGGGGGGTTTTGTCAGTGATTTTGTTTTTCTTCCTTTTTTCCGAATTCAGAATCTGTTTGTGTTTCATACTTGGTCTCATTGTCACCTTAATGTGTGATTTACAATGACAATAGAACAACTGCTTGACCTCAAGTTGAACTACAGTACAGTACAAACCCGGATTAGAAAACACGCCCTCAAAACACACCCAGTTCCCACCTGACGGTAGGCTCTTTGTTTCTTTGGAGCCGGGCAAAGGGGGAGGCTTCAGTCGTCATGTTCACACCCTTCCTGAGCCAGCTAGTGAGCATCCTGCTTCACCATTGGTCTGCTCCCCATCTGGGGGGGGGGTGTGTGTGTGTGTGTGTGTGTGTGTGTGTGTGTGTGTGTGTGTGTGTGCGCGCGCATTCCTATATGTGTGCACTAGGGTGTAATGACTTGTTCTTGCCCATTTGTTAATAATTAAAGGCTAACTTGTCTTCAGACTGTGGACTTTAATCAGGTCACACACACGGAGACTGCCTCAGGGTACATTCTTTGACAGTTCATGTTGCCTTAATGCACCAGCAGATGCGCACACACACACAAGCACACAAAGAAGCTAATAAACACCCTCATGTAGCACAAGCAGAGTCATCCCAGCTGCACCTGGCCATTCAAAGCCAAGGTAACTGGAAACACCTTTGAAACCTCACACGCTTTTGATCCAAAATACTCGTGTGTGTGTGTGTGTGTGTGTGTGTGTCCCATTTCTCAGATACGGGGCAGTTTCTAGCTGCATCACACCTGCAACCGGTTGCATTCTCGTTAAAAAAAAAAAAACCCAGTCCCTTTAATTCACAAGTCTGAATGTCGAGTGTTTTTGATTGACATCGGCAGCGCTATCTGTCAAACGCAGAGTACCTGTTTGAAACCATGACTGAGTGGTGAAAAAAGAGGAGATGATGTGTCAAGTTTGACAGAAAAAAATATGTCTGGGGCTGAACCAACGTTGATCGTGCCCTCGCGGTCTCCTTTACTTAAATACAGACCCTGTCACATCATTCCCTCTACTTAATGTGATTTATTTTTCATTACGTCACAAAATGTGTGTTTTGGTGTGGCAGTGTCTTGCCATAAGAAGAAGATACATGAACAAGGTGGACGTTGGGGCTATATGTAACTAAGGGTATCTGCTTATCCGTTTTCAGGCGCTCTGACCACAAGACGAATCTTGTGGTCAGAGCCGCTCTGCCCCAAGCAGCATGCCCCTGGTAGGGTCTCCCAAGGCAAATTGGTCCTGGGTGAGGGGCATGACAAAGTGCGAAAGTCAGAAAACACTCCACCTTGATGCCAGACTTGGGCTTGCTGGCCAAGTGCCTGGCAGATGGACTTTAAGCCCGTGGTGCAGCATGGTCCACCCTCCTGTAGAGGAGGACAAGCTGCAGTGGTTGGAGTTTTGTCAGTCAGGCAGCAGACAAAGCAAAGTCTGCAGCTGCAGTTGCTCGTTAGCATTCATGTTGAGACTGTTTGCACATGGCTATATTTAAAATTTTAAACTAAAAGAAAAATTTGACAGAATTATTCTTCTACTTTATTCTGACCATTAATTATGACCTCAGATTTAGGTTCTCTACCGTTTTTGTTTTGTTTTTGTGTTTTTCTTTTTTTGGGGGGTCACTTATACTCACACAGGGGAGTGTGATAGAGGTGCATTATCTGAAGGATGTGTCCTTTTGCTTTCAGTACTTTAAGTAGAGAGGTGACAAATGTTTGAATAAGTTTTAAGTGTTTCTACAATGTTGCATTGGTGCATAAAGTAAATTATTATCAAGAGTGTGAGCTTAGTGTAAATGTCTTCCCTGTATATTGATTTTTGGTGCTATGTGTGTATTCTGCAGGAGTCTGGCGTGTGCAGCCATGCTGATGTATGATTACCCTCCGAAGACAGACATTCAGCCGGTAAGGTGTGTGTGTGTGTGTGTGTGTGTGTGTGCGCGTGTGTGTGCGTGTACGCGCATTATCATGCCTGATCATGTTTTTGATACCAAACAGCAACCCCTCCACACACACTACACACGCACCTATACGTGTCTAGACAGACTGGTTCCCACATTCCAGCTCTTCCTGGACAAACAGGCTAATGTACAGTGGACATTTGCAAACAATAGCTACGCACACTGCCAGGCAGTGGGCTAATGAGCACGCACACACACTGTATTCTGAGACAAAACAGTTATCTGCTCCCAAACAGAGCAGCGTTTAAATTTTTTGGCTGGCTGTAATTGTTTGTGTGGCAAAAACATGTTTTCCCTGCCATTCAAAGCAGAATGGAAATTTTTAACCCTCTGCTCTTTTGTCCCCCTTTTTACTGCTTCCTCTTCTCTCTACATCCTCTCTTTCACAGTCGTTCTATCCTGGAGTGATCTTCCCCCATCCGCCGCACTTCTACAGAATGCACCCCCTGTCCCACTCTCACACCCCGACCGGGCTGACACACACCCAGATGGAGCCCGTGGACCTGTCTGTCAACAAGCACTCATCTTCCAAGTCCCCTCCCTGCTCCTCTGCGTCGACCCCGGCGTCCCCTCGCAGCTCCCCTGCCTCGCCTTACAGCTCGGCGAGCCGCACCTCTTCCCGCAACTCGCCCCCACACACTCAGTTGCGCTCCTCGCCCTCCCACGCTCTCCCGCCGCCCACTTCCTCCCTTCCATGTCCCACCATTGTGTCTCCGGGGGGCCCCGGGGTCATCCCAAAGTCACAGATCATGGTTTCTCAGATCGTACTGCCTCTGCCCATTCTCCCCTATTACCCACCACATTTGCTGAACCAGCCAATAATGATGAACTCACCTGCCAGCAGCGACGATGACCATTTCAGGATCTGGGAGCCCAAGATAGGTGAGAGCAGTTCAGTGTTTGTGTTGCAACTGTACATGAAGCTAAAAACAAAACAAGAAGTCATTAGAGAATCACATTAAAAACACATCAGTGCAGGAGTCATCGTGAAATGTATCCATTTCATGTTGTTACTGCATTTAAATCACATCACTTTTGTGGCATTTTCTTGTTAAATTTGCAAAAATCGTTTACTGATAAATTATCAGTAAACGATTTTTGCAGAGAGAATGGAAAAATTATCAGTGATAATGAGGAAATGTTTTTCATTCCCTCTGTTCTTAGAATAGCACTTTTTTTTTTCCTTTTCTTTTTTTTGGAAGGGGGGGGGGGGGGGGGGTGAATCAGCTATTTCCCACTGTGATCCGCAGAAGTCTTTGATCTGTCACAGAGACAGACACACAACATACCAGTTTGTTTGCCGTGGCCTTTTCTAGAAGGACTTCTTAAGTAGCAAAAACACAAAAAATATAGTGGAAGTGTTTAAACCTGACTGGTCCAAAAGGCTGAGAAGAAAGGTTTCAGTCTAAACTTGACCTCGTGATGGTGCTAGAAGAAACTTTAAGTAAAAAGCCACACTGATAGGATTTATCCTCTGGGGACCTTAGATGCCTGATTTATTTATTTATGTTAACATATTAATTATGAATGTGATTTAGACCTGATCATACTGTCAGCTCACACATTGTTTCATCCCTACCCAGTTCACCCAACGAAGCCTCTGGAGCCGCGAAGTGATACCCACGACCTGCACAAGCCAATCAAAATCGAGACTGAACCCGCTCATGACCCCAGCAGTCACGAGAAGTCATCAGTCAGAGCGATGCCACACGAGTACGAGTAAGTAACACGACGACACTCTGTAGCGAGTTTTGTGTGGACTCAGTGGTCAGCGAGTTGTCACAACTCCTTCTGTTTTCCATGTAAAAACCCACACGCTGGTGGTGGTGGCCACACACTTCACGTCCCCTGACTCCACACCCCTGTTTCACTAGCGTTTTTGACTCACTCCCTGCTGCCGAAGGTCTTATTCTCTGCTCCCTAATCTGAACTTTTGTTCTGCGTGTTTAAAACAAAAGCATGTTGTCGAGATCATTACATATGCAACGGAATACAACCTACAGTCTTGTTATTAGAGAGTCCTGTCATAAGATATGACTGTTCTTTGCATGTCACTGTAGTTTGAGCCATGTCAGTTTCTGGGGCAGTCCCAGGATCAGGGCGGTGCGGTTCTTATTAGCGGGCAGCCAGTAAGAGCCTTGTGTGATTAGGGGGGGAAAAAAAGAAAAACACTGACCGAACTGCGTGAACTTACTGGTTATATCCGAAGATTTAGAGCTTATCTCACTCTGATGGAACATAATTGTTAAAATTTGGCTCCATTTCCAAGTCATAAAACAAACGTGGTTTCCAAATGTATTTTATCATCACCTTGATAACACATTAGAAAATGATCTGTCTCCAGCCTGAGTCTGGACACAGCTCTATTTCCTTCATGTTTGTGGAGCCATAATTTAATTTATTTATTTATTTTGTCTTTAGATTCTTGCTTCTGTGAAGAGCACTGGCTATTTGTTATTGTCTGTTCTATTCTTTTGTCTCACTAACAGAGTTTCGGCCACTAGGGAAGTACAGAAGAATATTTATCCTTTTATTTTCCATCAGGCCCAATAGCCACGCCTCACATTAGAAGCTCTTTTCTTTCTTTCCTTATCTAAGACGTCACAAGTTCATGCCAGCCATCTGGGTCCTGTTACCACCTTCATTCCTCTTCCTACTGTTTTTGTTTGGGTTATTTCTTCCTCTTCTGCTTCCTCCTCCCCTCATTCTCCCTCATTATTATTATTATTATTATTATTATTATTATTATTATTATTATTATTATTATTATTATTACTGTTATTATGATTGATTTATTAAGCTTTGTGTTCATTGTCCAACATCTCCCCTGCACTTTCTTACCTTCCTCTTCCGGTCCCCTCCCCTCTGCAAAATAAGTTTTTCCTCAGAAGAAATAATTGCAAGTTGGATGCACATGTAATAGTCAGCCCTTGCTGGCAGCTAGTGTATGTCAGTGTTTGTGTGTGTGCTGTGAAGTACACCTCGTTTTTTTTACTTTGGCTGTTAGGGCGGTTCCCTTTACAGGCTGCTCTTGTCATCGTGCCAAACATGAAATAATTGGACCCTAAAGGGAAAAAAAGAGGGTGCGTCTTTGTGTGTCATCACATCTTGTCAATAAAGCACACACACATCCTCATAAACAATATGTACGTACAGTTACACACACACAGAGCAGCGTATAGTGTGTGTGTGTGTGTGTGTGTGTGTTAGGGGATTTTCTGCACATTCCTTTATGCAGAATTGATATGTGTGGAATCATGTTTCAGCACTCAACACCTGCTCTCAACTGACTGACGCGCACACACACACACACACACACAGTGATGAAAGACAACTCCTCTCTTGTAACTGTAAAACTGGTACATTTTGTGCGTTTGTTTGCACACACAAAGAAACAGGACTTGATGTGCTCTGACTGGGAACAGTGTTGCAGATTCACCTGCTGTTTGACAGTTTTCAGTCTCCTGGAGTTGGTCAAGGATAAATTTATAAACATTGATTGACAGAGGTTGACAGGGCAAGGCAAAGGTGTGGCTGACTGGAAAAGGCGGGTTTTTCAGCTTCCTGCCTGGCAGAAGTTGTTATTGCATTGAAGCCAAGTTAAACTGTGGGTTTCAGTGTCATAAGAGAGGACTTTTGCTCCCTCTGCTGGCAACATTAGACAAAGATGGACAAAGCACCAGCGTTTAAAATCTTTTTCTACCCTTTGTGTGTTTCTTTTAGGGGTAACAACCCATCAGTAATAGTCCACTCGGGCACAAGGCACCCTTTCCCTGCTGATTCACCTGACACACTGAAAAAACGGAGGATTCACCGCTGTGACTTCAGCGGCTGCGACAAAGTGTACACCAAGAGCTCCCACCTCAAAGCACACCGCAGGACACACACAGGTGAGCCTTCATTCATATACCAGCCGTGCTTTTCCAGAAGCCTCAAACTTTTTGACATCTTCTAACAAACCTCGTGTAATTTCCTCTCTTTGCAGGGGAGAAACCCTACAGGTGCAGCTGGGAAGGCTGCACGTGGAAGTTCGCCCGTTCAGACGAGCTGACGAGACACTACCGCAAGCACACGGGAGTCAAACCGTTCCACTGTCCCGACTGTGACCGCAGCTTCTCCCGCTCTGACCACCTGGCTTTACACAAGAAACGACACCTCCTAGTGTGAAACCCTCTGCCGTGCAACTTGAATGCAACTCTGTGCTGGGTTCAGTGTTGGACTACACCACTTTTGACTTTAAAATGAAATGGCTGGCCTTACCTGGACTGCGACAGGGAGTGAGGAAATGTTTCCTCAGGGTTAATGTTTAAACCCTTTCACCTCATTAAGCCAAAGAGAGGGGAAAAAAAAGCTGGTTGCCAGCTCACACATTTAAGACCAGCTCATTTTTATAGAAATATGGTAGCTGAACCAAACCTCTGATCAGCTGTGGAAGGGCCAGACACTTTTTTTTCTTTTTGCTTGCAGCTCCTCAGCTGGCCTGAGAGCAGCGCCCTCTTGTGGCTACACAACCAAAACAGCAGTTCAGTCTGTGCAAGCCACATGGCATGCTCACAAGCTTCTCAGCGCAACATGATCTCCAGCTTTAAAGCTTTTTGTTTCACATGCATTCAAGTAAATGTTTGGGACTTGGACACACACTTACAAATACATATTTTTTTTGCTCGCTACGCCAATACAATGTGAAACGTTCCAGAATGTATCCTATCACGCCTACTGTGCATTGTGTCATAGATACTTCAGCTTTTCCTTTTTCTTTTTAAAACACTCGTGCCAACTTCCTCCTTCGGGATCTGCTATAATTAAAAAACAAACCAACACACCACACACCTCATCTGCCTCTGCAAGCTCAGATCATGAAGTGATGACAGGTTGCTAACGCTCGCTTTCTCTTGTACATACACTCTCTTATTAAAAGCAACTCAGCCTTGGTTTCGTGTACTCGTGGGTTTTAACAGTCTAGTGGGCAGTTTCAGTCAGTGAAGTGTTTTTATGTTTTCATTCAGAAATGTGAAAGTTGCTGCACAGGGGCATTAATGTGTCGGTGAGGAAAAAGGCACCACCCGGTCAGTTTAAGGGTAGAAGCAATGAAATTGTGTCTTTACCGATTTCTTATGTTGAGTTTGTATCTATGAACTGTGTTTCGGTTTGTGATGTGACACCGAGGTAGCTTTTATTATTGTGTCACACTTTGATACGGGGTGGGGAGAAAATGCAAAATGCAAGGCAGGGAAATTACAAAATAATTTTTTTTTTTTTTTTTTTTTAATTTTTATATTCAGGAGCAGTTGAGTTATATTCCAGCCCACTCTACACATGCATTTGTTTTAAAAGAAAATTAACTTGTACACAATTAATACTTTATCATTCCCCTAAAAGTCAAATCAGGGATTATTGTTGTAGCAGATATTCTGCTGCCAAACCTTTTTTTTTTTTCTTTCCTTTTAAAAGTGCCATAAAGGTTTTTAGAGCACAATTTTCCACAGGTGGAGAGCAATACACTTTCTCTCTTTATCTTTTTTAAATGGCGCCTTTGTACATCTCCAATGTGCACTTTATATATATTTTATAAATATATATATATATATATGTATAAATAGTATGTATGAGTACATTATTTAACATTCCCAAAGCCAGACATTTTAAATCACATCAGGTTGGTTTTTTTCTGTTGTGTGTTTTTTCTTTTTCTTTTTTTCTATCACACATTTGCTTTTGGGTTTAATTGGAAGGTGTCCAGTTCAGCAGTTGTCTTGTTTTTTTTGTTTTTTTGTTTTTTTGTCATTTTCTAGTCATGTATACAAGAAGGTGTAACCCCGCCATTTATTCGCATGTACACATTCACACACCCCGAATGTAGCAGCTCAACTGATCTGCATTTGCTCCTCGATGCCTTTTGCAGTTTGTTTCCTTTTTGTATCTTTGCAAATACAATTGTCATATTAATATCTATATTTTATAATTCATTATTAGACTGAACGGGCAATTAATGGTTTTTATTAAGCATGATTTTGATACTCTATTACATATTTCTAGTGTTTATGATAAACCCTGTCTTTTTTTTTTCTAATTAAATCTTACCGTTGGCAATTCAAAGGGAACTCATCAAACTGTGAACGTATGGTCTTTCTGCAATTTAGCATTTTTAAACAAAATATTCATACCACTTAATAAAGTTATTGCAATATTTGAAGCATGTATCGTTGTTTGTGATTCTGTTTTTTGTTCACCTGTTTGCTAGTGAATTAGCTTATTTTAGAAGAGAAAAGTGTGTGTGCATGTCTGTGGATACTACAGAAGGAGAAAAGGACTTTTATTAATTGGCTAGGCAGAGATTTTGAGCTGGAAAGGATGTAGACTGATTAAGGGTAAGTGAAGAGTGTGCTGGGAAACCAGTACTTTGAGGAGCTGCTGAATGAAGAACATCTGAGGGAGGAGAATAAATGGAGAAATTATAACAAATCGGGAAGTGTGGGCAGCGATGAAGAGTGGAAAGGCAGGAGGTCCAGAAGACATACCTGTGGCGGTATCAGTCGGAAAACTTTACATAATTTCCTCAGGGAATCAGTCACAGTTTCTCCAAGATGGTAAGAACAATAACTAAATATTTAATCTTAAAAATTATACATTATATTACAAAGTTATAAAATATAACTAATATACAAATGACTCTAATTATAAAAATTCCACCATATAACACAAATTACATAAATATATAAATATGGTTGATATTAAGGTGCTGTTGCCCAGTGTGTACATTTGTTTTACATGGAGGGATTGTACAGTGAGATAGCCACAGGCAGGAATAAATGGTGCAGATGTCTAGGAGAGAGGGACTTCAACTAGATTGTTTAAAACATTCTTGGAGTATGAGAGAATTCCTGGGGAATGGAGAAGTGAACTGATTTTTCAAGAATAAGGTGGTGTAGTAAAGACAGGTATGATCTGGGGTGATGATCAGTGAGCAGCAGTGCAGCTTAATAGTGCGAAAGAGCGCAACGGATGTTAGCTTTGCTTTGAGAGTGATGATAGAGAAGCACAGAAAGATCAGAAGGAGCTGGACTGTGTGTTTGTCGATCTAGAGAAAGCATATGATAGTAGTACTGAGAGAGGAATTGTAGTGCTACATGAGGAAGTCCGCAGTAGCAGAGAAGTATGAGCATGGCTGAGAACATGTATGAGGCTAGCGAGACAGTGGTGAGGTGCATTGACAGATGGGTTCAAGCTGAAGGTGGGATTACATCAGGGATCAGTTCTGAGCTTCTTGTTTGCAGTGGTGATGGACAGGTTGATAGATGCGGACTATGATGGTGAAGGCATAAAAGTCAGTAGAAGTAAGGCAAAATGCATGTGTGTGAATGAGAGGGAGACAGATGGAAAGGTGAAAGTGGATGAGCTTAAATACTTGGACAGTATAGGTAAAGACAAGACAAAGTGGGTGGAAATGAGGGTCGAGGGTGATATGTGTATGAGGGTAGCGTAAGAGCAAAAGGAAGAAATTACAAGATAGTATTGAGATCTGCTGTGATGTGTGGTTTGCAGAAGGTAGTTCCTACAAAAATGCCGCAAACCACACAAAAAGCTTATGGTGTAAAATCTTTACTCATTTGCATCATGAAGTATTGCCGGCAATAAGTCGGACTCGTTCCTGGTGGGTGATGGGCTCCGCCAGGGCTGCCCTTTGTCTCCGGTTCTGTTCATAATTTTTATGGACAGGATTTCTAGGCGCAGCCAAGTGGCGGAGGGCTTTCGCTTTGGTGGCCTCAGAATCTCATCTCTGATTTTTGCAGATGATGTGGTTCTGTTGGCTTCATCGGGTGAGGGCCTCCAGCTCGCACTGGAACTGTTCGCAGCCGAGTGTGAAGCAGCGGGAATGAGGATCAGCACCTCCAAATCTGAGGCCATGGTTCTCAGCCGGAAAAGGGTGGAGTGCCCACTCCGGGTCGGGGATGAGTTCCTGCCCCAAGTGGAGGAGTTCAAGTATCTCGGGGTCTTGTTCGCGAGTGATGGGAGAAGGGAGCCGGAGATCGACAGACGGATTGGGGCTGCAGCTGCAGTAATGCGGACGCTGCACCGGTCCGTCGTGGTGAAGAGGGAGCTGAGTGTAAAAGCGAAGCTCTCAATGTACCGGTCGATCTACGTCCCTACCCTCACCTATGGCCACGAGCTGTGGGTAGTGACCGAAAGAACGAGATCGCGGATACAAGCGGCAGAAATGAGCTTCCTCCGAAGGGTGGCTGGCCTCTCCCTGAGAGATAGGGTGAGAAGTTCGGCCATCTGGGAGGGGCTCAGAGTAGAGCAGCTGCTGCTCCACATCGAAAGGAGCCAGCTGAGGTGGTTCGGGCATCTGACAAGGATGCCTCCTGGGCGCCTCCTGGGTGAGGTGTTCCAGGCATGTCCCACCGGGAGGAGGCCCCGGGGCAGACCCAGGACACGCTGGAGAGATTATATCTCTCGGCTGGCCTGGGAACGCCTTGGTATTCCCCCGGATAAGCTGGAGGAGGTGGCTGGGGAGAGGGAGGTCTGGGCCTCTTTGCTTAGGCTGCTGCCCCCGCGACCCGGCCCCGGACAAAGCGGATGAAGATGGATGGATGGATCATGAAGTAGTTATGGAGCATTAGAGATTTGAGCAGATTTAATTTTTTTAAATAAAAACATCCATTTTCAGAGACTTCACTCTAAGCTTTTTGGATTCTTTATGTGTGACTGCACAGCATGTTTAGTCTAGCACTCACCCCTTGCACCTGAAGAAAGCATGAAAGGACGTTTTTACAGTCAAGTGCAATTTAATCTCTCTGTTCAGGGAACTCCCACAAAGAAAATGAAGTGACAGCACTTACAGTTGTTACAGTTGTCAGGTGTGGATCAAAAGAGGTGTGCCAGTTTATGAATGCTTGATCCCTACTGATGATAACCAGACAGAACAGCAGTGAAATAATGGTTATCATCAGCTTAGTGATGATTATTTTTGGGATAAGGAGAACACAAGAGTGTTAAAAGACTGTAACATGACTTTTAATGTCACTAGATTTTCTTAGTGAGAGAGGTGGAGTAGTTGAATTCAAATAAAACATATTTGTTCTTTGTTTACTAAATACCAAACCTGTGATTTATTACACCCCCAGTAGTTTATTTCAAAGTTAGAAATGTTAAAATGTTACACTGCCTTGCAGCAATACTGTTACTACTATAAGAAGGCAACATTGAGGGACAAAAAAAATACAGCTGCATACTCATTACGTGCAATAGCCCTTTACTTTGGATTTTCTGTGTTGTGCATATTAGAGATGATATAAACGTAAGAAAAAGCGAGGGCTCGTCCGGGATTTGAACCCGGGACCTCTCGCACCCTAAGCGAGAATCATACCCCTAGACCAACGAGCCGCTGAGCAAGCAAGCAGATTAATATGTATATAAATCGTACTCGTCATCACTAGTTGTACTCATTTTAGTCTGTTTTGTTTTATTTGTTTTTGTGGGGTTTTGCGTGTAACAGCAGCTGTTGTGCGGACTCTCGTTTCACCGAGCTTCAGAATAGAGGTGTTGCTCCTCTAAAGAGCCAGAAGAACTGAAATGATTCACTCCTACATAGATGCAACTTCGCTGCTATTTTGACTGGCGTCGTTTATTTTATGACTGGCCTAACTTATTCAGCGGTCGCATTCTGAAACAGAATGCTATATTGAAACTGTGGTGCCGTTTTATAATTATTGGAGGAAAAACACACACACACGTACAGTTTGTTTTTGTGTGCGCTGTAGTTTTTTGCCCGTCTGTGAAGTTGTGTTAGCTTAGCTCATCAGAGCCGCTCCCGAGGCAGAGAACTCTCTTGTCAGCTGTTACTCTTTGGCGCAGTCACAGACCACCGTCCTGCCGACGTGGCGGGGCGGAAGAGCCGCTGGCTGGCACCAAACGGGTGAGCTGCACTGTCACTTTCATAAAAACAAAACTGTCTCCCAGCTTTATAATTTTCCTTTGATTATACAAGCGAAGAACTGCAGTTCAACTTGAGATTAGTCTTTCATAAATTTGCTGCATCGCTTTGTTTTTGTGTGTTTGTATGTGTTTAGGAAGTGAGAAACATCCATTCATGTTAGCGTGAAAGTAGAGCATAACAGTGCTCTTTGTTGCCTGTCTCTTATACAGCGTTGCCTATGCTGTCACGTTGCATTAATGCTATAAATCGCACTAAAAAGGCAGGGCAGTCTTTAATACATCCTTACTTAGGTGTTAGCATTAGGGAATTATTATTATTTGTCACGCTGTCACGCTCTATATGAGTCAGAGGAAAAGATGTTTATATAATTTATGTCAAAAGTGCAAGATTATTGTTACTGCTCAAAATGCAAAATGAGAATTATGAGACCGTGGTTTCCAGTATCTGTTTAAAGCATTTTTTTTGTGTGTGGGTGAAAACATATTTTTCTATTTTGTGAAGTTTTATATATATATATTAATTATTATTTTTAACCACACCAGCTCTTCTGATTTAAAAAACAAAAAAAACCAAAAAACGTTCTGCACAAGGACCTTTTTCTGGCAGAAAACTCCTTTTAACAGTAATAAAATCACTGAGTGATAGTCATATGCATCTGAGTACAGCAACTGAACACAAGATGGCAACATCGGACATGAAATGACCAGCAGTACTGTCGCTTTAATTATAGCACATATAAAATTCTGTGTTGTCAAAATTCTTTCAGTTGAGTCCAGTTTTATTTAGTTGTTCACAGCAACAATTCCCCTCACGGCACTTTCTACTGCAGCTTTAATGAAAAAAAAAATCACATTTAAAACCTCACTCACTTATTTACGACACTTGGCAATGGCGGGAAGGAAAAACTCTTTTTTAATAGGAAGCGACCAACAAATCTAGCTTCATTGAGGGACAGCTATCTGCTACCATATGGTGGGAGGTTGAAGGGAACGAGAAGAGGAAAAAAAGGAGAGCATAGCGAGAAAATGTCTCTAATTCCAGGCCAAATAAAATAAATAGTATCCATCGTGTTTATTAGAGAATCGGGATAATTGTTCGTTGCTGCAACAGTTTAGAATAAGATAGAAACTCGACTCTTTATTTACAGATTATTTAATGCACACCTGCACCCTAGAATGCTTCAAAGAGAAAATACAAAGACAAACTGCAACTTTAAGATATGGAAATAAATAAGTTAAATAAATAATAAAGGGCTAAAAAGAAAACAAAAATAAGAATAAATGGTACTGCACCTTAAGTAAAAACCAGGGTGAGATAAAAGAGATACCCACTCAAGTGGAGTCCCTTTGGTTGTTGATGCCACAGTGGCTAAACGTGGATCTCCCATGCACTGAAAATGGTGTGTGTTAAATAATGGTGTCAATCACTAATTCCCAAGCCAAATCTGAGGCACCAGTGCAGACCCAAGACAGGCATTCCTGAGATTACATCTCTCACCTGGCCTGGGCTGAGCTGGGTAAGGAGCAGGTGACCGGTAAGAAGGGGGTCTGGGTGTGTCTTCAGGGACTGCTGCATGTGACTGAGAGGGATGGATGGGGTAGAAATCCAAGTTGTCATTTTTTATGATTTTCATTTTTATTTATATATTTAAAAAAAAATACTTATTCTACATCACTTTAAACCAGGAATGTCAAACTCCTTTTACATGGGCCACATAAAGCCCATTTTGATCTTAAGTGGCTGGGACCAGAGAAATTAATAATACCTGTGTAAAATTGCAGCAATGAAGGTGGTTGGTCTTTATCAATAGGAAAATCTGTGAAACTTATGAAAATACAGTCAAAAGTTCAAAATCTATGCGTCCCTTTCTAAAGCTGTCCAGGGGACCGGATTCGAGACTTCACCGGGCCAATTGTGGACCCCGGGCTTTATGTTTGACACCCCTGCTTTAAATGGTCCAGGAGTCTCTATATACCCCAGTTTTTTAATTGTTATTTAATACATTATATATTATCAACAAAAGTCCCTTACAACATGTTCAATTGCAAGTACAGTGAGCTGCAGAAAAAAGCTCCCAGTCCTTAAAGCCAGATGTTTTTAGCCCAATCACACCTCTTATGACGTATGTGTGGGATACAGACACAGCTTGATTGACTTTTTCCTCAATCCTCTTTGGCACGGAACAGTTTACACAGTTGGTACTCTTAGTACTTCATAATTTGAGGAACATTGTTTAGTGTCACTAAAGTTAATCCCAATGAAAAGTCCAATTCACACTAATAATTAAACGCTGTGTGAATGTGCCAGGCCTCAAGAGTTTCACACATGATAAAACATGTAAGAACTGAGTGTTTCCACTTTATGCTTAGATTTGTATAAACAGTGTTTTTGTTTTAGGGAAAGTGCATTTATACGAAAGACACAGATGAGCAGTTTTCCACTAAAAATCCAACTTTTTGCAGATCATCATGTCTCAGGCTGCCTCCTCTGATGCTGACCCCTCCACAGACCCCACCCCTCCACCTGTTCAGCCCCCCGACCCTGTTCCTAGCCTCGGTCAGGATGTACCAGCAGCCGGTACACCCCCAGCAGATCCACTGCAGCCTCTTTTCTCCCCTGAGAGTTTTGATCAGTCCAAAGAGCAGTCGACCACAGAGAACACCACCACCTCTGAGACATTAGAGGGTCAGGCTGACCAACCAGAGTCTCCTGCAGAGAGTCAGATGACTGAATGTGACCAACCAGTGAGCCTGGAGCCAGACACAGAGGCTGCAGAGGAAGATGTGGAGGTTTGTTTCACAAGCTGAAGTTTGATTTATGTTTCCTTGACACAAAGCACTGAGAGGAAAATGTCTCATAGATACACTTGCACACAGTTATAAAATAACTTCAAAGAAACAAGAATTTTGAATATATTTAGGATTTTTATTCAGGAAATTGTATATACAGGCTCAAATATGTACATATAATCACTGAAATCTTTAAATAAGTGACACTGAAGGTGTTACACTGTCTTTTAGCTTGACAAAGCCTATTAACTTCTCGTTAGTTAATTTGATTGATGAAAACTGCTAGTTTCTGTTTTCATGATACATGAATTTCCTTAAAGCTAAGATCCAGCCTTTCTATGTATAATACAGCTTCATATTGACATTTTGAAATATTTAATAATAAACAAGCAATTATGATATGTATTTAGAGATTTGTGATTGTCATTTGTTTTGTACTTTCACACATATTATAGACCAAACGGTTAACAGTTTTATTCCTTTCCTATGATGGATATTTGCGCACAGAAGTCCCTCCTGGACAAAGAAAAAGGTTGGGGAGCTTGGAGTTCATGGGGAAAATCTCTTCTGACCACTGCCACCTCCACAGTGGGTATGTCCCAGGTTTTTCTCATCCAATTCTTTTCTTCACATTTACACCCATTTCACTCACCACCAGTCCCTCCCTGAGCTGGTTCTGCCAGAGGTTTCGTCCTGTTAAAGGGGAGCTTTTCCTTTCCACTGTCGCCAAAGTGCTTGCCCATAGGGTCATCTGATTGTTTCTCCGTATTATTGTTGGGTCTTTATCTTACAATATTAAGCACATTGTGGCCTTGTGATTTGGTGCTGTATGAATAGAATAGAATTGAACTGAATTACATTTCACCCTGTGATTGGCCAGTTGTGCATAACTGTGGCACAATCTGATATCCCCATGTTGATGTTGTTCTTGCGTCACCATAATAATTTTGGTTCAGGGTCAACATTGAAACTGACCAGTGATGTTGTGTGAGCATACAGTTAGCATTAACTGAGAAGGTAGCTAATGCTATTGAAAGCTATTACTAGCGAACTAACATGAGTTAAATTTGGCTAACAAAAACCTAACTCCATAGTAAATTTATTATATTGTATAAATTAATAAAGAAAGCACTTGCAGTGCTTACTATTTATTCCAGGAGGGTGTTTTATAAAAACAGAGCTATTTGTTTTCTTTTTCCCCTCCATTGCACAGCTGTGACATCACAGCAACATGACTGGTCAGTTGCACAAATGACGATGCACAAACACCAACACAGGAATGTCAAATACACCATAACTATGAAAGGACCCAAACATTGTTGCACCCAAATCTGTACACGATTTGTGGTGCAGCAATGTTTTCCAAGATGCACAATTTGAAAATACACACTGTCATCACATAAACACTTTAACAATATCTATATGTGTATTTGCTCATGTGTAGCGATTCAGAAATCGCTGGTACGGTATTTCTGCAGTAGCAGGGACCTGATAGCAAGGTGATAGTAACAGACAAGCACAGAGTCCTTCCATAAGCAAGTGAAGAAACATTTTATCGCTTGTCTTACTTCTGCCATCATTCTTGCGGTTTCAAAATTGGCTCATAGATTTCAGCCAGGATTATTATAGGACCATGTGTTTTTATATATGTAATGAGAAATGTCGCTGGCAAGCAGGAGAAATAGACCATCAATGTCTACTTCTCCTCATGTATGTGAGTCTTTAATTTGCTGCTTTCTGTGTGCAGGTCAAAGCCTGACCTCAGTAAAGGTGAAGGCAGGAGAGGCACTTCGTCTCCACAGAACCTCAGTTGGAGAGGAGGCACAGGAAGAGGAGGAGGAGGGAGTGGAGGAGAAGACAGAAGGAGGAATCGAAAGCAGAGAGATTGACCTGTCCAACTCCGGGGAGTCGTCTTCTCCTACTGCAGCCACAGCTTCTAGCAGGGGCGTTTTCTCTACAATCACACATGCCGTACAAAACACTGTGAGTGAACACACATACACGCACAGAGAGACACACAAAAGGTATCCATCTGATGAAGCTTCCAAACCATGTCATGAAAGAGTGTTAGTGGCGATTAAATCATACATTTCACCAGGCAGTCATGTACTCAGATATGAAGAGTCGTCTCGTTTTCTTAGTGCCCATAATGCCGCCTCGACAGTCTGCTGCCGTGTGGTCTTAGGGCGCTCTCTTTTGCACTTTGGTGTCCACAGCAGAGCTGTCTGTGTGATGGAGTTGTGCTTGTTTCTGATGATGTGCTTTACCGAATGTTTGGAGGTCGTTCAGTTTAATCAGATCCACAGCAGTCTCCTGAGACTTTTAGACTTAGTGAGAGTTTTTTATGGTCGCCCTCAGTCATTCTCCTTCCTCCTGGCAAAATTTTTAAATATTTAGATTTCAGGTTCTCTCTGTCTCTCTCAGGATAAGTCAGTGATCAGTATAATGCACTAGTGGTGTCACAGTTTTGCTCCTAACGTATAAGCATATAAAACTGCTGCTGAACTGCAAACATAATTGAAAAGCTTCCCTATTAACCCTGAATGCTACAGTATTAGCAGACAAGTAGATGCAAATAGAAGTAAGTACTCTGAAAGTGGGGCTTATTTAATCTACAAAATCAGGTTAATCCAAAATAAACTGTTTAATAAGATGTCTCAAAATATAAGTGAGATTTTAAAAAGAATGAACTCTACAGAGCTTAACCTATTTAATTAGTTAACCCTTTAACTAATTTAGCCTATAGAGTTACAGCAGACACAGCACAGCTCTATTATAGCCTCAGATTGGTGAGAGTGCTTGACTGTGATGACTTCAGACAGCGTCCACGCTGCAGAAGACAGTCCTTGATTTACTGATCCTCCTCTGGACGTCGCTGCCAGCTCCTCTCCTCTCCTTCCCTGCGGCATTCCTCAATCTGTGTTCGATGGCAAGCCATGGTCGATAGAAAAGTCGAGCCCCTTCAGTGCTGTCAACGATTTATTTATTTGTGTTACATATTAAGTACCTCCTAATTCACAGTTTTAGTAAGCTGAAATATTTCTCATTAACACATGCTCTGCCTCTCGATTTCCTGCTGTGTGAAGGAGCGCAGTTAAAGTTAAAGACATCATCTGTGCTTTGAAAATCAGACTGGAAGCAGTTGTGAGCTGTTATGGATTGTAAGCAATGATCTCTTGATTTTTGGCAGAAGGCTGCAGTTTTAAAATTACAATCCTACTTAAATATTTTGCAAAAACATTCACTTTATTTTTTCCCTCTTTGTTCCTGACTGAACTGACTGAGATTTAAAGGGTTAATTGATTAATGACACATTTAATTAGTTAACAATGTATTTATTTCATTCATTTTGGCGCTCATGGACCTCAATAAACCAAGAGCAAGCTCATATTTTTTTAACTGAATTCATTTAGTTTTCAGTATGCAAACTTTCAGTATGATATTATTTAAATTACAACATTTTATAAAAGTGTGCAATCTAAATTTACAATTTTGTTGGTCAATCCTATTTTGTTTTTGTTTTTTTATTGTTTTCTTTAACAGGCTACTGTAGTTTGCTGAACTGCCTTTCCCCTCCCACCCTTCCTCGCTCTGCATCTGTCTCTCTGTGTCTCTCAGGGTAAGTCAGTGATCAGTGGAGGCTTGGATGCCTTGGAGTTCATTGGAAAGAAGACCATGACTGTTCTTGCAGAGAGTGACCCGGGTTTTAAAAAGACCAAAACTCTGATGCAAAAGACCGCGTCACTTAGTCAGGCATGCAACTGACCATCTCATCTCATCTTGTCAGATAAGAAATGAATCTGAAACTGGTGTGTCGTGTGTGTGTGTGTGTGTGTGTGTGTGTGTGTGTGTGTGTGTGTGTAGGTGTAATTGCTTTAAATTGGTGGCTCTGTTTTTTCTGATTTTTTTTTTTTTTCTTTTTTCAGATGTTGAAGGAAGCCAAGGAGAAGGAGCGGGCCCGTCTGAGTAACCAGCCTATCAGTGCTCCCACAGCTCACTACGGTATTCTTTTTGATGACTACCAGGGCTTGTCACACCTGGAGGCCCTGGAGATTCTGTCCAATGAGAGTGAAGCAAAGGTAAGGCGCGAGTGTCGGGAATACAGAAAGCGCTTCAGAAACACTGCCTGTTTCAAGCAGTTTACCTGCAGCTGTGATTTTAGGTTCAAGCCTTCCTCTCCTCCCTGACCGAAGAGGAGCAGGAGGAGGTGAAGAAGGAGCTGATTTACATCAAGGAGATTTTCATCAAGCAAGAGGAAGAGGAGGATGTGGAGACAGAAGGAGGAGGACAGACGAAGGATTACGGTGATCTTAGTTCCCAATTACACTGTTCTACCCCCTTATGTGAGTGACCCAGATCGACTGCTAGACCTGCTGTAGGTGGAGGTGGTCCCTTAGCGCTGACCCAGGATCAGGTGGCCTTTGACAGGCACCTGGATGGGAAATGATAACCCAAACTGTTAAAAACAGGGTTTGTTGTTGAACACACTCATGACTGCGCTTATCTCTGATGCTGGCTGTGGGCAGCCTGCTGTTGTTCCTCAGGGAGCTTTAGCTCACTTATTTTAGTTTTAATCTTTTCAAAGTTTGTGCAGTTGTGCAGAAAGTTAGTTTGTGCAGATTCAAAGAGTGCTTTTTAAAAGCGTGCTCCATCAATTTCAGACACAAAGACTAATCCTGTGGTATTTGGTTGCTGTTTAAAGCCGTTTACACAGCCTTCTCCAGTTTCAGCAACATTGCAGGAAAAAAGTGAGGCAATGACTTTTCCTTTGTTTCTTATGAGGCAACAAACTTATGGAAAATGGCCTGAGTACCCCTCCTTCTCCTGTTACTGATACAGGATGATCTTTTAGCATCTTATAACGAGATGAAAGACACTGCATGGCTTCAGTGAAAACGTGACCAGATTAACTGCGTTGTCATCCTTGAGTCAGGCTCTGTCAGCACACAAAAATATGTTCTTTTCTTTGTTTATATGGAGGTCATCTAAACTCCACGAAAAAAAAAAAATTAAGAAAATCTGGACCTTTTCCTCATAAACTAAAAAATAGCATTCCTTTGCCTGAACTCTCTTGTTCTGACCCAGTTCAGCCTCTAATAATATTGCATTAGTATCGTCACTGGTCACTGGTACAGGTAACCTAACCTGACAAGTAGGTCTACCTAGGGTTATGATCAGCCACCCTTTTGATCCCAAACGTCTTATTATCTGACCTGACATTTTTGTTTTATTCACTCTCTTATGACTCTGACAAGTCACATCAATCTGTTATATTATGTCGTAATTAGAGTTCAAGAATCCAAATTTTCACTTAAACATCTGCTTCATGTCAAATAATCTTATATGCTCTGCATCCTAGAACTTACCCAAATTATATTTCCTCTTCCTAAAAGCCCTGAAAACCTTAGATCCTTACGGGAATCAGCGATGACGGTGACTGTTCCTAATCTGCTAAAGAAGTAGAAAATGTTCTACTGGAGTGAAACTGTGTCAGTGTGATGCCAAGTTTTGGTCTCGTCACATCTCACCACTTTACATTTTAAAGGGTTTGTGAGGGGCACCTTCAGGGGATGTCATGGAGGTGCACAGCTCAAAGCAGGCAGGCGCCCTTTTGCTCGGAGGGTTGAACAGGATGCCTGATCCGGCGTTTGGTGTTCAGGGGCCACCGACACATTTGCAGACTCAAGAAAAGCCAACAGAAACAATCCATAAGATCCAGGCGCCGAATCTGCATGTTTTACAATTCCAGCTGTAATTTATACACAGGAGTTTGAATTACGTTGGCATGACAACAACAATATACGCTTCGTGATCTCAGCATGGAGTAAATCGACTGATTCCTGACATGTGGTGTAAATGCGTGTAGCATCACACTTTAACACGTGCTTTGTGTATTTAAGTAAACTGACACGAGGTGGTGCATGCCTTTTGTGCATTTTTATCAGCTGCTGATGGCGAGGAGTTTGTGAGTGTTCTCACCGAGCTGCTCTTTGAACTTCATGTTGCCGCCACGCCGGACAAACTCAACAAGGTGACTCACTCACACAGATGCCAGTAGTTTTCATCTATCCATCCATCCATCCATCCATCCATCCATCCATCCATCCATCCATCCATCCTGCATTTTGCTATCAATTTTAAATTAACTGTCTTTTCTGTAAATTGTACAGTTTAATAATAAATACAATCTTTTATATTTTTTTATTGGCAACACCGGTTGTTAAGTTACTGACACTTACTACTTTACATCAGCACCATCAGTGGGTGAAGCGCCTTTTTGCCTTCTGGTACATTGTCTGTGACGAGCCTTTAAATCACAGACTGTGTATAAAATACAGACCTTAGTTGTGTGGCTGAAAAGCGAAGCTGGTGTTGAATTGCCTAAAACCTGTATTTCCTCTAATGTCCAGAAGGAGGCGACTCCTCTGGTTTCAAAAAGAGGTCTGATTGTACAGAAGTCTAGGAAGTAGCCAGTATACTGTCTGTGCTCTGAATGTCATATCATTCTGCATTATATGGACAAAGGTATTGAGCCACATCATTTATGAATCCAGGTGTTTTCAGTCTCGTGGCCACAGGTATATAAAGGCAGCCTGCCTTTACAAACATTTGTGAATTTGAAGGTGGCACTGTGATAGAGAAATGCCAGTGTTGCAACTCTGATTCAGCTGTTGCAACAAGTCAACTGTAAGTAGTATTACTGCAAAGCAGAAGCATTTAGGAATCACCGCAAGTCACGTAACGTTACAGCACAGGATTGCCGAGTGCTGAGGCACATAGTGCTCTGCTGACTGAGTAACTGCAGGGTTTCGACATCAGCACAAAAACTGCGCCCGGTGCTTCATGACTCGGGTTTCTGTGGCTGAGAAGCAGCACGCAAGCAATACATCATCAATCTGGCTTTGGCAAGTGCCACATGAACACCACCTGCCTGACCGAATCGTGCCTGCTCTAAAGTTTGATGGAGAAGGGTTGTTGTCTTTTTTCTGGGGTGTCATAAACACTCCTGTAGGTGTAATGCACAGATAGTTTCCTTCACATAGTGATATGATTCTGATTTGGAAAGAAAATCTTTGATTTTTCTTCTATAAAGCTGTGTTATGAGTATTAGTTTATACCTCGTTTTATTATGAAATTGTGTTGAAATCATGCATTTCAAATTCCATAGTGTAGTTTAGTACCAGGAATATTCTAACAACCACCAATCATTCTTCCTATTTGCTCTGAGAAAACGGTCCACAAAGCTACAAAAATACACATCTTTGTATCTACACTCAACATAGTAACTCTGCATCCTGCTGCAAAGCTAATTTAAAAGTTATCAGCCCCTAAAGCCATCCTGCGTAATCACATTCACATATATAAAAACCAATATTAGCATATATCCATGTATATGCATCTAATTAGCATACATCAGGATCAGGGTGGGAATGTGTCTTCATGCAGACCTGATGAGTGGTAATTATGCATCTCCAGGCTCGAATGAGGGCCCATGATTGGGTGAGCAAGGTGGAACAACCTGTCACTACAGAGACAGTTGGCAGGGAAACGCAGGACCAGCCAGGAGGAGAGGAGAACAAAAAGGAAGAGAAGAAGAAAGACGGAGAAGAGCTGGGGGAGAAGAAGGGCGAGGAGGAGGAGATGAAGGGAGGAGAAGAGGCAAAGGAGAGCGACCCCATATCTGTAGAGGTGACGTCTCATCTGCACTGTTATGACTTCTGCTTTCAAGTTTAAATTCCGTCACCTTTTCTTCCTGCTGTCACTGCCTTATTTGATTTGAATCACTTATTCTGTGTGTGTGTGTGTGTGTGTGTGTGTGTGTGTGTGTGTGTGTGTGTGTGTGTGTGTATACACTCACCTTCCTCTCATCAGGCCATCTACCTGTCATCGGTCAGCAGTCTGGCAGAAGTGACGGCTCGCAGCATCGAGCAGCTCCACAAGGTGGCGGAGCTCATCCTCCACGGCCAGGAGCAAGAGAAACCAGCCAGAGACCAGGCACACGTCCTCACCAGGTATGTGTGTGAATGTGTACTTGTATTACACACTTACATTGTGGGAACTTCCTTCTGTGGGTATCCCCTTGACAGGTTCAAGGTTATGGTACGGGTTAGGGTAAGCCTCCAGGAGATCAATATAAGCTGTTGTTATGTCTTTGCTAAGGGAAATAATGGAAATGTTTGGGATTTGGCATTTGTGATTGTTGAGGTTAGGTTCACAAGCAAAGAAGACTGAAACAGTCGCATACACTGCCTGGCCAAAAGACAAGTCACCACCTGGATTTAACTAGGCAAATACATAAGAGCTTATCATTTCTTAGACAACCGTGTCAGCTGTTACTGCGTTTCACTGAAATTATTGGACTGTGTCAAGCAAAGAAAACAACTAAGGAGATTGTTGGAACTGCTAAAATTGGAATGAAATGATAAAAAATCAACATGTAAGAGCCTTTCCACACACACAGTGCGAGAACAGCTCAAGTGATTGGGACTAAACAGCTGTGTAGCCTTAAGAAAGCCACTTATCAGTGAGGCTAATCAGGAAAAGGGCTTCAGTATATTCGGGAGCATAAAGATTGGAGTAAATGAAAAAAGGGTCATGTGGTCTAATGAGTTCAGATTTACTCTGTTCCAGAGTGATGGGTGCATCAGGGCAAGAAGAGAGGCGGGTGAAGTGATGTATTCATCGTGTCAGGTTTCTGCTGTACAAGCCTGTGGGGGCAGTGTTACGATCTGGGATTGGTTCAGAAATTGAGGTCAGCTTACTACCTGAAAATACTGAATGACCAGGTTTTTCCTTTAGTAAATGTTTTCTTCCAATGTGGTTGGGTTGGATTCATCAGGCTCAAATTGTAAAAGAGTGGTTCAGGGAGTTCAGGGAATAGGAGACGTCATTTTCACGTGGATTAGACGCAACAGACTCCAGACATTAACCCCACTGGGATGTGCTGGAGATAACTTGCCGTAACAATCCAACATGCTCATCATCAACACAAGATGTTGGTCAAAAATGATCAAAATAAATGTTGCACAGTTCACGTGTGCATAAGCTTATGAAAAACGTGCTGTTATCAAAGATAAAGTCGGTCCAGTTAGAGGGTCTGATTTTCCTTTTTTTCGGCCCTGTGCTAGGGCAGATACTGCAGCTTGGGGAAGGCTTTGATAAGGATCTGTTTTACCAGGATCATTTGGGTGAATCCCCCTGGTACCAAGGAGAGAGGAGGACAGAGAGAAAAGGGGATTGAGGGGCACTAAAATAAGAACAGTTAGGTGTGTATGGCATTAGGTCTACAATTAAAGAGCTAGCAAAAACTAAATGTGAAGAAATAATCCATTTGCACATAATGTGTGTCTGCATGTCTGTGTGTGTGTATCTGTGAGGTAGAGAGAGGTCAAGGAAGAGATAGTATCACTACTCCAAGGAGTGATGCATGCTCAAATCCACTCTTCTTATTGCAGGTTGACATGTGCCATGTGTAAGGAGGTGGAGTGTTTGGCCAAGAAGTTCTCTGATACGCTGCTCGATGTTGGGGTAGGTGAGAGTGTGTGTGCATGTGGGTGTGTGAACATTAGGGATGATTGTGACTATTCTAATAATGTTTGCTATTGTCAAAAAGTATCCATCGGGGTTTAACTTTAGTTCAGTTGGGGCCTATTTTAAGTTGTATGAATACACACGGGGTGCTCTAATGAGTATTTATGCCAACAGAGCAGTCTCTGTAGAGCTGACTCATAATAAATACAGTGGTCGTATTCATTGTAATTAAACATTTCACCCACTACAACAACGTGACTCAGTGACAGCAGAGCTTTTTAGATGTAGCAGGAGATATATCAGACAGCTGATGTGTGAGTATTTGTTTGTTGGATCAAGTCACTGTTTCTTTTGTTTGTTTGGGGGTTTTTTCATAGGCTCTGCTGACAGTAGTAAAATAATTTTTGATCTTTGTCTTTGTACTTGTGTTTTTCTGCTACTCCATCATCTTTTATTGATCTCACGAGTGTCACTGCCTCTCTTTTTTTAGGGCCAGAGGAAAGCAGAAGAGCTGAACCCACTGGTAGAGAGTGTGCTGCTAGAGGTGAGATTCTTTTACTTTGAACATCGTGAATAAAAATAAAAATGGATAAAATTAATGATGTAGCAGTCTCATGATGAGTGACAGATAAATGATCAGGATCATCATCACTAATGCAATGGGAACTGAGTTTTAAGAGGCACTCAGACGAGATCCACACAGCGTTTAAAGACTTGTTCAACATTTTTCAGAATGCATTTTTTTTTACAAATTTCATCTCTAGAAACAAATCTTTCCTCATTTTTATTGTTATATCTCTGTGACAGCGATGCCAGGAGGCATTGTTTTCTTGTGAGCAAAGCACCTGTTTAATGCCTCGAGGAATTTCTGGATGACCAGAAACATCCAGAGCTGTGCACACAAACTGTGCACATGTAGCATTGTTATATTCCATCCATCCCCATCATGGATTATTCTCACTACAGGTGTCTAGCTAGAGGATTTACAGCTGTTGGAGCAGAATAGCAAGAGAACAGTTTCTGTCCCCAAGCCATCAGTCTTTGAAACTCTCAATTATATACATATATGTATATATGCATATATATTGTTCAGCACTATGCTACATCTACTTATGATTTCCTATCCGCAGGGCTCCAACAGCACCAACTACATCCAGAATGCATTTCAGCTGCTGCTGCCCATCCTGCAGATCTCCCACATCCAGAGCCAACACTGCCGACCCGCCACAGAGGCCGCAGCACAGATTCAGCATTAACACTGCCTGTGCAACTGCCTGCCAGTGTGTCTATTGTTGTACAGTAAAGTATAGAGAATAGAGTCACCAGAACAAGTGCTTTAATCTACACTAAGTGCCAAATAGTAACAGAACACAGAGAATATCATCAGGAAGATACCAGCTTAACTGACACACGTAGTGGTAGCTCGCATACGTTTTGTTTGTGTGTTTGTGCCACGTTGTGTCTCTGAATGTTACTTTGCCTGTTTTGCCGTTGATGTTTTGCTTTAAGAAAACAAAATGACGTCCACGCCTCAAAACCAAAAAACAGAATATTACTGATTGTTCTGATCAAACTCTATATTATTGTACATTGAGCTTTCTTTGCACAACAGGAAAAAACATAGACTAACACTAGTAGAGTGTCTGTTGTGTTGACTGTTTAATTGCAGGTTAAGATAAAATACCAGCGTCAGTGATTATATATAGTAATATCATACTTATTTTGTTTTCTGTGTTAAATTATATGAAACAACACTACCTTATATTTTATTTCCATCTTTTGTTGTGAACATTACTAATGTGATGTCGGTTAATTAATTTCTGTTTGCGTCTTGTTGTTGGACTGAATTAGATGAGCGATACCACTCTCTACGCTAAAAGTGAAACCACAGCCTTTTGAAGGGAATCGGCTAGTTTGGCTGCACCAAAACCAAACAGTGTGAAATACAGCAACAAAATAACAATAAAACATTTAATTACCCCAGTAAAACAAAAACTGTCTGTTTTGGGGGGGTTTATTAATTCAAACCTGCAATAACTGATTTTAGAGACATTTTTTGTGGAAGTAAATAGTGAACACTTGTGTTATGTATCACCTTTTAAACACTATCATTCATTTAGTGAATTTTGACTCTTTAAACTCTGATTTTGGCTTTTGCTAAATCCTAAAGGGGACATTGAGCTCTTTAGCCGGAATTACTCCATCATGTGCATCTGTTTGTTGCTAAACAATGAGCTAACTCATTGTTCACTCACTTTAAAGGTTATTGAAACACGATAGGTAGATGTGGATTGTATAACTCGCACACAGCAATCTTTGCTGAAACGGAGTGTAACTTCTGATTCTTTGGTTATAAATATGCATTAAAACTGCCTCACTCTGCAAAACTGTTGGTATAAGGGTCAATTTATCTCAAATTATTGTGGGCCATCTGCTCGACCAGCTCCAGTCTGCATTCAAATTTAAAGATACAACATTGTAATATTTATTTGTATGTACAAGAAAAAATCAGTATTTGTTGCATTTTTGTATATTTCAAAATTAAACATCATTATTAGACTCATCCAGTGGGTCTTGAAAATAACAAATATGCATATACTTCACAAGATAATTTTCTCCGTTATAATAAGACTTACATCTGGAAGCTCCTGAAATTTGTTCTTTCATATTAAATAATGAGCTAATGTCTCTAGTGCTCAATCCACCCAGACATTTTTAAGCATTGTTTCCAAATTACAGACCCTGATTCTATCTTACGGAGAAAGAAAGATCAGAGAAAGTTTTAGGCTTTTATCTTGGACATTTTTGAGATATTCATGTTGAAACATTGCCTCAGAAAAGAAAAACAAAACATGTCCAAAAAAGTATTTGATACACGAGGCTGAAACTTCACAGCTAGATTATAGTCATCCAAGTTTTAAACCATTCGATTTTCAAGCAATACACAGGTGGTTGAGCAGACAATGATCTAAAAATGTGATGAGCGATATGAGGTGGAATGACCCATAAGTTAAAATATTTTTCATGTCTCCCTCTTACGCCATAAAAGTAAAAGAGTAGCGATTGGGTTTAATAATTCTGAAAATGTGCTGCAAATACAGATGTTTTCCAGATGGTTGAGTACGACTGACTGCAAAAGGAGCAAATTCACAGTAAGACATGAGCCTTGCAGGTGCTGCTATCTGGAGTTAGTTACTTCCTGGCAGAGCGAGCTTGGCTCCTTTAATGTTTTTATGGTGAAATAAAACCAGGTGGTTACTCGCGTTCGACCTGCTGTACACTTTGTGTGATTCCACTTTAAACACCCCAAAGACAGCCTTACATGCACACATAGGTTACATGTTTTTACTCCAGAACAAAGCCTTTGATCATGCGTTCCAACATTCAGAAATGTATACCACGTCGGTTTCATCTCACACATCACCGCAGAGATGTGTCAGATGTGTTGTATCTCAACTATGCTCTACATTTTTCTCCTCCTTCTGAACCGCCGTCTCTACAGAATTTGAGATGAATTACTTTATAGCGCTTAGCCCACAGTTACCTCGATCTCTGAAGGATAAATATTTCTCTCCCTCTGCTTCTTCTTCAGTTTTAGAGATACATGGATGCTGGCAAGGAAAGCTATTAAGCAAACAAGATATTAGTCAGTGCTGTCAAAATGTTTTGGCTCCTTTCAGCTATAACCAGACGGGGTAAGGCTGTTTATCAGCCATGCATCTGACTCAGAATACAAAACAATTTAGTTCTTTCAGGGTGAAAAATGTTCGAGGGCCAATCCATTTATTTAACTTTTGATAGTTTAATAATGTGTAGAGACTGTCCTCTAATAAAGTGCTAACATAGACAAAGCTTCCGAGATGACATGCTGAAAATAAGTTCACAAGCACATGTAGGTGGTTCAGATATCTTTATTTTCACCATTAGTAATGCTGGTAAATGAGGCGGCTGTTTTCCTCCAGCTTCCTCCGGCTGCTCGCCTGTCATCGAGCAGGCTCATCTTTGATGGAGCTGACGGAGGGATGGCTGCGATGATGCAGAAAACCTAAAAGACAACAGAAAAAAGGCACCAAGCGCACTGTTAGATGACATTTTAAAAGGGTTCTGATGTGTTGATACTCTGCAGTAATTGTCTACTGAGATGAATTTTTTGACGATTAACTCCGCCTGGAAGATTACGTTTTTGGAAGTGTGCATGCCGTTCTGTCTGTAAACACCATAACTCAAAAAGTTTTGAATGAATTCCGATAAAACTTTACGTTTTTTATTTAGAATGGAGTCGTGTTAACAATCCATTCAAAATTTGGCTCACATCAACCACAATCCTCAATGTCAAAATAATGATGTATAGGTCCAAAATTACCAAAAAGCCTTATAACTTAGAAACTATGATTCTTATAAGTGTTGTGTGTATTTTATAAGGTCAAACATCATAAAATGTCTTTTAACTTTACGACTGCCTTTGTTTGTATTGGCAACATTTAGGAAATGATACTGGTGTATGTGTATTCTAAATATCACATTATAATTTACATCCAAATATCACATCACATTTAACCTCTGACCTTATGTTTACGTTTTACGTAAAGAGAACAGCCTAATACAGCAAACAATTCAATGATAATTAGCTACACATTGGTATACTTTTTGTATTTATGCATTAAGTCCATCATATTTAAAGCTACACTTTGGAGTTTTTGAGCTCTCGTAGCACCATTCGCAGATTACCACACACGTATGAAAATGAAGGGCGATGTGGTTCCCAACCGTGCAGCAGTTTCAAATAACGTATCCAGCAATACGCTGGTAAGGACAGGACTAAAGGCCGACCCATAGCATCTAAAAACTAAACCGCATATAATTAATCAAACTTTGGTTGCATGAAGAGGCGCCAAGTTAAGTCTTGAATGCGTGCAAGAGTATCTGAAAGTCATCAACCAGCTGTTGGTGGTCATAACCACCAACAGCTTTCTCTTTGAACCTGTACAATTGTTCCAGTAAAGACTTTACCAGTATAGCAGTGGTCAGCATTTCCATCCATTAACATTGATATGTCATCTGAAAAGTATACGTGAGGACAATCAGAACGTGTGTTTGTGATCTGACTCATTTTTCTAAAAGGTGCATGTGTGTGTACCTACTTTGACTGTCAACTTCTTTAATTGGTGAGAGCCCTATCCATTTTGGTAAAAAAAAGAAAAAGATTAACGTGGTGAAAGCAGTGAAACAACAGATCCATTAAATGATGCTGACTGATTAAAAGGACTGACCTGACCAGGTATGAAACCCGTATAAGTGGAGGTTTGTCCCTGCTGGACCAAAAAGAGTTTGTTAGAATCTCCAAACCTGTTGACGCAGATGTAAATGCGTTTTTATTGAGCAGTTTACCTTCAGGAGGGCTGACTTCTGTTTCTTTGGCACCGTCTACATAAAAGAGTAGCATAAACATGTTGTAACTCTCATCTTCTGGAATACATTTTAGTTTACTTAGTATATTATTAATATATTATACTTCAGAGACAATACAGACTATTCACAGACCAGGATTTCTAAAAGTGACCATGTACTGAGCCAGCATATAAATGAAAACATAGATTAAATACACATTTAGTGTGTTTGTTCAGAGATCTAACACACTGGTTTTTGGTTGATAGTAAGCCATGGCTTATCATTTTTTTAACCATTACAGTGAGAGGTGGCATTTCTTGACACCAGATGTATTTGTTAACATTGAATGGCTGAGTCTTATGTTTATACACCATTTAATCATTAGTTATTAATAATCTCTGTCTCTCTTCCGGAGCGGCTTCCTGTCCTCACCCCTCACTGACTGTCGAAGACGACTGTCCCTCCCTGATACTTGGACTGCTAGAAGCTTCTTCCTGTTAAAAGGTAGTTTTTCCTTCCCATTGTCACCAAGCGCTTGCTCATAGGGGGCAGTCTGATTGTTGGGATTTTCTCTGTATTATCACAATATAAAGTGCCTTGAGGTGACTGTTGAGTTTGATGAATAGATTATGCTCCCTTGGTTTGGTTCTGCCTCTATATTTGATGTTAAGTTATATATTGTGGGTGAATGAACTGTATGGTAGTGTATTCTGTCCTTGAGGGCTGCTTGAAATGTCACAGAGGGCTGTGTATTGGTACATGTGCACTGAGAAAATCCTAGTGGGGGTTGTAATTTGAGGCTTCCTGTGTTCCCTTGAGTCTGCCTCCTCTTAGTGTTCATGCCTCAGTGTAAGACACTCATTTCTTTGTCATTTCCTTTTTGGGTGTGGAAGTCAGTTTTTCATGAGTCTTGCTTCAGTTCGACTCTGATCTTGTCCCTCATTGGTTTCACCTTTGCTTAATTGTCATAGAAGGTTTTGTACAATATGACAAAACCAATCACTTCAGAATTTCTCATAATAATAATTGTTTTTTAAGTTCTCTGCACTGTGGTTGAAACTAGTCTAAAGCAGTGGCTCTGATAGCAATATGCGGCCAGGAGAAAAAGCTTGTCTTTCACCATAGAAGCAGGAAGTCTCACGTCACAGCGCTAAACATGACTTTTTGCACTTTTGCCTTGCACATTGTCAGTCACCTTTGGACAGACCACTGCTGCTGAACATGCTACATTTAAACATTTTTCTTGTGTTATAATTAGAGTTTGCTTTTTATCTTTGTGTGTAAATGGTTGTTGTTTTTTTCTTATGTGCACCTCAGTTTGCACGCTCAGTCTTGCCCTTCAGCAAAAGGTGAACTTGTTTAAAGTTGGATATTTTTAAGCACTCACAATATTGAAATCCAGTGAAGTACAAACGTATCTAGTGTACAGTAACTTCAGAATACACATTTTGCTGGCTTACCATTTAATTGCTGAGTAATTAAGTTGAAGCCATCAGGGTGCACCTTCGGCTTCCCTGGCAGAGGAAAAAAAACATGTCTTAGGACGCCTGTTTCCACCACTGAAAAACAAAGCCAAGCCTTTTTTATATTCATAAGTCCAAACTTTCAACTCACTAATACAAACTCAAACTCAACTCAAAAACTCAAAGTTTTTCATTTTTAATTAGAAATTTAAAATAGTAACTCAAAATTTTGACTTTGTTTCTTCAGTTGTGGCATCATAAAACGAGTGATTTCTTTTGTTTGATTGTTTTTTGTCTCTTACTGCACAAACGCCTTTTCTTGTAGATTTGTCCGATCACACTCGTTACTATACTCAGCAACACCAAACACAGCAGAGCCAGCCAGACCACTCTGAGCGCACACTGCCACTCATCTGGAAAACAGAGGAACATTTTGGACAAAGCAGAGTCTGAAACAATTATGTATTATTTTCATTACTGACCTCTTTACCTAAAGAAAAAAAAATCCATCCCAGTCATTCCAGCACTAAAATTCATGCCATGTGAAAATAAAATACATGAAAATGTAGAGTGGATGAAGGAAGAAAAGAAGGAAGGATAAGAAGGCAAGAGACCGGCAAGGAAGGAGGACTGGAAAGAGATAAAAGACATAGAAGAGGCAATATAAATAATAAGAGGAAATGAACAAACAAGAACAAAGAAAGGGAAAAGCATAAATGGAAAGGTCTGGTGGAGGTGCTGCAGAAAAATTGGAAGGAAATGGATATCCAGCTTTCATTATGCACTTTGGAAAATATTACTTAATCAATGTCTTAAGCATGAGGGACTTTTGGAGAGCAGAGCAGAAAGAAAGAAATCAATACAGGCTTAGAGATACAGTAAATTAAGATGTACTGTAGTTTTGGAAAGTATGACTGATCATGTAGTACAGAGGAAGAGGGAGAAACAAAAAGTCAGGAGAAGAACTGAAGGAAATTTCTTCTATTAAAAAGAATGACTCCATTGTGGACTGAGAGAGTGGGCAGCTTGGAATGAAATGAAAACTGAGTGGCCAATTTCCTTGTCTCCTATTGTCTCCTCTTTCCTCTCCTTTCCATCTTACAGTGAAGCCACACTTGCCGCGTGGGGATCAAAGAAGCCCAGCTCCATCCGCCTGACACCAACCTTTCTGTGTCCGTTTCCATGGCAGCTTTTCCTTTGCTGTTGAATTCCAAACCGTTTGATTGGCGAACCAAAGGAGACAGCGGCTTTGATTGGGCGATTCAGAGTTGGGCAGGAAAGGGAGACAGCAGTAGAATGCCTTCCTCTGTCCTTCATCACCACCCTTATTTTCCTCCTCCTCCTCCTCCTCCTCAGGTGGGTAGAGGTGTAAGGAACTGTGATTGCTGCGGCCGTACAAGGTGAGATTCAGGGTCTCTGCGTTGGGCAGATGAAGCTCGGCTGACACCTCCAGATGTGACTCGTAAGCTGTGGGTGAATAAATAGCATGAATGTATTGATTGGGGCGTAAAAGGCTTATATTGTCTGCTGAAGAAGGCATCGCAGCGCAAGAGTTAAATAACACCAGCCTGTGAACATGCTCACAGTGACGCTCACGTTAATATGCTCATATTTTAAAGCTTAATTAGATTCTTTAATTAGTGAAAGGCGATCAGTTCTCTCTGGAAGCGTTGCACCTCTGATGGTCTGCTGAACAACAGAAACACAAGATGAATTATGGCAAACTTCGTGACAGGTGTCCTCTGTACAGTTTTCATGAAGTTTTAGAGACTAAAAGCCTTTTCCTGTACAAGGCTATAAAAAAGTTTATTTTACATTGTAAATCTACCCTCAAGTGGCTGTTCAAGGAATTGCAGTTTTAAGACCTGGGATGCACCTTTCCACTACTAAGCTACTAGCTGAACACTAGCTGAAAAAACAGTACAACCACTCACCCAAATATTGCTAAAGGTGCGAATCTCACAACTAACAGGTAGGAGCAAATACAAAAATATACACCAGACCAAACCAGAGGTATATTTCAGATTTGACAAGCTTCAGTTAGCATGTTAAATGCACTGAGAAATAGACTGAACAAATATGGCTTGCTTGGAAGAGTCCCAGGACAAACCCTCTTCTCTTTAAGAAACATGCAGCTTGGCTTTAGTTTGCAAAAATGCATCTGATCATGACTTCAGGAACAGTGACAGAAGAGACCAACGTGATGTTAGGCCATAATGCATATCAGCATATCACCTCATAACAGCTATGAAGCACAGTGGTGGAGGGGTGATGACTTGGGCTTCTTTTGCAGCCACAGGGCCGACACATCTTGCACTCAGTAAGTCAACACTGAACTCCTCTGTACACCAAAGTATTCTAGAGTGAAATGTGAGGCCATCTGCCTAACGGCTAAAGCTTGGTTCAGACTGCACACTACCACAGAATGGCTGCAAAACAAAAGGGTTAAGCTGTTGCAATCAAAGTCCAAACCTGAACATGACTGAAATCTTGTGGCAAGACCTTTAGAGAAATGTGCATAAATTAATGCTCGTAAGCCTCAATGAACTTAAATGGCATTTTAAAGTGTGTCCAGTGTGAGCGATTGATGAAGTCATACAGAAAACAACTGCTTCAAGTTATTGTCGCTAAACTACTGAATCATGGGATCTACTTACTTTTTCACAGGACTGCATAGAGTCCTCACTGTGACGGTAACCATAAAATGTCACTTTTAATAAACAATTAATTAGTTGTTAATTAGCTTAAACTTTTCAAATGTGATGGATCCTAGAGTCATGATTCACCTTGGAAGTCTTAAGAGCGTACACAGAGTATGCTAAGAGTCTAACTGAAGCATGCCCTGGACCACCTTTTCAAGCAGACCAGGGCACAGTTTACTTAACCGCACCCAGACGTGGCACTCAATAATCACACTAGCCAAACACACTAGACAGTACGGGTCAGATGCACTCAGCGGTGTGGACTTCAGGCAGTAGCAAGCTTTTCTAAACAGAAAGCAGATGTTGTTGAGTCTCTAGATGTGAATACCTGAAGTTGAGATATTTCTGTGTACTTCTGCCATTTCCATGTCTGTCTCACACATGAACCACCTCGCTTTTGGATCATCTCTGCCTCGCCTGACGTCTGAAGCCGAATCTGTTGTATTGCTTTGATCTTCTCGTATGCACGCTTGCTCCCATTTTTCCTGATCTGGAGTCTGAGATGGGTCACACATATGGCCTCTCTTAGCGTCATCATTTCCAGCCTTTCCATTTTCTCCCTCTTTCACCTGATTTCCTTGTTCGCAGGGTCGGTAGGGAAGGCAGAAGAAGTTCACTTTTGTTACTGCAAGGATAAAGAGAATGAACACGGCAAAATTCAGACTGATTTCTCAGCAGAAGCAGGCATAAAGAGGAAAAGCAGCAAAGAACGAGCTGTCAAGCTATAAATCATAGCAAGATCTCGAAATGGAAGCTGTTGCCTCCAGTTTGTATCTGACAGAAAGAGACAGATGAGGAAAGACACAGATGGAGAGACAAAAAAGAAAAACCACTGAAGGCAAAGACGGCAGGAGCACAAGGGTAAACCGAGATGCTCTCATAAAGAAACGTGTTTTCAAGGCAACACAATACGGAAACCTTTTCAAAAGGGCTGTCAGTCAGAGTTGTATGGAGCTATATTTGGGTCTTATTTATAATCTTAGACCGACACAGACAGGTCTTTCCACAGACAATGTGTGTAAAGAGGAAGCAAAGCTTTACTTTGATGCAAAGTTTGAACAAAAGGTGGATAACATTCTAACATTTACACAATACACACGCACACACACACACACACAGAATGAACTAATGTGGATCTGAAGCTGTTTGTGTGACCAACCTTGGTAAAATGTGAAAAATTCCGGGAGGCAGATGATGAAGGCAAGAATCACGAGGAGAAGAAGTTTAGTAAGTGCTGCTCTTGCCATGGTTGTACCATAAGATCACGCACACACACACACACGCGCGCGCTCAGGCACAGGTACTTGTTCACACTGGCACAGGCATGACTCGTGGCGCGTGGTGTCTTCTTCCCTCTCGAGTTTTCAGCAAACACATCCATTCACACTCGTGCCGCTGCCCATCAGAGAAGCCGTCGCTGGACTTTTTGATGTTCTCACGATAGAGTTCGTAATTTAAGAAGAGGCTGGCCGCAACATTTCAAAACACGTACACAAAGCGAGAAGCAACTTCCCTTCCTTTTACACTTCCTGTCATTTTCTGAGTAAGCGAGAAAGAGAGAGAAATGGAGCGCTGCACAGACAACAAAGAGTTTCAGTCAACAAAATGTAAGTACAAAGTGTGTTTCTGTTTGACTGTGGATGTGTGTGTGTGTGTGTGTGACCACTCATCCTCTCGTGAAAAAAGAGACAAACTTTATCGGACTATTTATGAATTCAGGTCCTGTGTAAACAGCAGGTTACAGACATATGATTATGTGTTGGATGTGTAGTCTCTTTGTAGAGGGAGAACTGCGTTTTACAAATGTTAAAAACAGAGTGAAAAAAAGGTCATTTAAAGGTGAATGATCTTTAAAAAAGTGGGAAACAACAGTAACATGTGGTAACCTGCCTGTGTCACTGATTATTAAGATTAGGAATGAAACTTTACATGATCACAAACACACAACAAAACCCCCCGATCTCCACATGTGCAGCTTTCCTGCCTGTCGTTTATATAACAGTCATCTCATAATGCAGTCTTTGTTTGTCATCATGACAGACTTTTTGTCTTGTGATGCTTCTTCTCAATCACAGAGGAGTTTCTCATAATTTTCTACAGCAGGATTTTTAGATTATATCATATTATTGCCACCATTTCTCATAAAATGTGATATTTTCATTATCACAGATCACATATACACGGATGTGTTTTTTTTTTAATAGATTTGGAAATACTAAGACATTAGTAGCCTGTAACCATTCTTTGATACAAAACTGTCTCATAATTGTCCTTATCTCAATCATGAGACTATCAGTAGTTTGTATTATACACATGGTTTTTATGCGATATAAAACATGAAGTTAAAACACATCAGTCACCGTGTAAACACACATCAAAGGGTTTGTAGTTTTTAAGAAAGGTTGTCATGACTACAATGTTTACAAATTATACAGTTACATTGTGTAATTGCTTGAGAACAAAATGTCATAAAAAAAAAGTCAGTGGAAACCAAAATATTCAACCACTTTTCTTCAAATTAATTTTAAAAAGTCAAATACGTTAGAAGCCTTCTGATTGCACTTTATAATAATGTTACACTGTTAAGCATGAATCAGGTATTAACAAGTGCTTAATTCATCATTTATATACTATACTATTTTTAGAGCAGATTATTACAGTGTAGTCAAGAGAAGATTTCTTTTGATCATAGACTTTTGAGCATTATTGTATATTTTAAATAAACCACTAATTAGTTGTAAATATAAGATAAGTGTGAGAACATATCCACAGGTCTCTGCTGTGGCTTCACTCTTCAGTGATGTGGCTACATGTCTGGGAGCTGGAAGGTATTTTGGCTGCTTTTGAGGAGGAAATGACCTTTCTGCCTATCTTTTTATAGTTTAATCCACTCTGAAAGGAATATGTATTTTTCATTTTGTGCTGTCTCACTTCATCTCTGTTGGGGTTCGGTGTAGCTGAGATTTTACACTCGGGTTCCTTAGAGCCACTTATCTTTTCAACCCTGGGACTGGAACATACACAGACACACACGGAAAGAGGCTTAGACAAACACACACTCAAAACCACAAACACAGTGATGAGCTTGGCTGGCAGGTGTAGCCTTATCTCCACTCCACAGCGGCTTGCCTCTCTCAGGGCTCAGTCAGTAGCTTAGAGAGGGGGGCAGAAGCCAAAACTTTTAAAAAAATCACCTTCTTTCTTTTATGCACAATAAAAACAAAAGAAATGCTTTACATTCTGAGAATTCCTGAATATTTTGAGTGTTTAGCTAAAATGCATTTACCATCTGTGATTGTGTTTGTGTGTGAGGAGCTGTTGCTGTCGGCAAGTGTCAGGACCCTGCTGAGGTGTCCTTGAAAAATACCCTCGTAAATTATCCCTGTGGAAACAATGGGATTGTCCTGATTTCCAGAATTAATTACAGAAAATTTGTCTTTGTGCAAGTAAAACCTAATTTTAAAAAGGGCTAAAATATTTCAGTAAGCAGAGATCATTTGGGGAAAAGAATATCATTTCTTTAGATAGAGAAATTAATCAGTGCATTCAGTGATTAGACTGCCCCATCATCTCAGAATGGAATTCCAGCAGTGATGGGATTTAGGACAGGACCCCCCCTGGAGTCTAGACGCTGGTGATAGTGAAGATGAAGACTAAGACTTGGGTGGAGCTCTGAGTGAATTAGGCGAGGTGGACATGGGGAGGAGATGGATTGCACAAATGAGAGTATAAAAGGGAGAATGACAGACAGCACAGATTTAAACCATGCAGACGTAAGACTACATTAATCAGTATTGAGATTGACAGCATGGGAAGGTGGTAGCGATGTACAAAAGAGACCCCCTTTTACCTTCTGAACTGCTTTAATGTTTTGTGGTAGAGATTCAACATTCTTCAGAAAACATTTTTAACATGACAGCATCACACGCTGCGGATTCGTCTGTGGCACATCCGTGATGCCAGTCTCCTCTTCCGCCACGTCCCAAAGGTGCTCAGTGAGACTGAGGTCCGGTGACTGTGGAGTACAGTGAACTCATTGCCATGTTGAAGAAAGCAGTTTGAGATGATGTGAATTTTGTGACGAGGTGTGTTATCGTGCTGTAAGCACCCAGGTGACACCTGGTGTGGTCCTTTGCTGCCGTAGCCCGTCTGCTTCAAGGTCCAACATGTTGTGTGTTCAGAGATGGTCTTCTGCATATCTTGGTTGTAATAAGTGGTCATTTTATTTACTCTTGTCTTTCTCCTCTGAGCTCTGCATCAACAAGGCACTTTCAGCTGCCGCTCACTGGACATTTTCTCTTTTTCACACCAGTCTCTCTAAAACCTAGAGATGGTTGTGTGCGAAAACCTTGTATTCCTTTGTTTGCTTATTTGTTTGTTAATAAAAAAAAATGTATATATACTCTATTAACAGCATGACTTTAATGGAAATGTCACTTTGCTGACGAGATGTCTGTAACTCTAATAAATAATAACTGGACACCCGCAGTTAAAATTAAACATTTCTGAGTTTATCACTTTAACACCTTCACACTAAAATGCTGTTCAGTGTTTGAGACTTTCGACAGTTTGTCACATATGTGCTAGTTTAAACCCTCAGATGTAAATAACACTCAGCCCACACATTTCAGTTCTGGTAAGGGGTCTATTTACTGACTGCAAGACAAAAATAAGGAGACATTAACATGTAGTTGGTTCACATTAAGGGCATTGCCTGCAATTGTAAACCAAACCATGCACATCTGGGGTATATTCAACTTACCTGAGGAATACCCACTAGCCTTTTGCAAATACATTTGCTTGAAAACTAGATGGCTAGATCTCTAGATAGTGCCTTGTACAAACCTTTACAAAGTGAACAATATGTGTTGATAGTATTCAGTTTGGATGAACATGGATGAATCAGCTTTGGGTGAAGCATGGGTAGTTTAACACTACTAAATAAACATGAGGCTGTGAACCGTACTATGTTACTGAATAGTTTTGCATGTTAAAAAATGAACTCTAGCTTCGATTTTTAAATTTTCTAGCCTTCTTTTTAAATTTTAATCTTCCTCTGGAGAATGTGGATCTGTATTAACCTTGCAAACTGTCGAATAAAGGCAGCTGATTGGACCTTTTGCTCTGAGGTTGATTAGTTGGAAGCTGCAGCAGATGGACTTGCGCTTGCCATCTGACGAGAATTTACTTCACTTGGGACTCCAGCTGACTCACAAACCCAGAAAGTATAATTGAGGCTTTAGACATCATCGTGTTAACACTTTTCTGCTCTTTAGACCAGCTTATACAACTCACCTGATATAATGTAGTTAGAAAAGACCAAGGGCACTAAGAAAAGTATATAGTTTGAGCTTTTAATGGGTTGTAATGAACTCTGCAGCCTCCAGAGATCACAGGCAGAACTTTAGACGTTTAATCTTGTTTATAATAAACATGCACTTTGGAGTTTTTGGCTCATCTTCAAATCGTTTCTATTATGTATGTGTGCAATCAAACAGGTCATTTGTTGCACAGTGCTCTGTCTTGTTGCACGGTCTGTCACATATAGCTAACAGGACACATCTGTCACTTTTAGCGCTGCAGTCAGAGGCTGTAACGATGAACACACACGGCTGTGCAAATGCTGACCGGGCGAAAAGTGTGTCTGTGTGTGTGTGCGAGAGAGAGAGTGAAAAGACGGGTGCCCTTATAGCACTAAACACATCTTTGAGACTCAGTGATTTGCTGTATATATATATGAACATTAATCGCTCGATAGGTACAGTGTACAGGCTATTTTTGGAGCTCTGCTTTAACAGAGAATCTGATGTGGAGAGTTCAGACTTGGAATATAATAGCGTGATGAGATTAGGGATTTAGGTATAAGCGATGTTATTTGAGAACAGGCTCCACTCGGCTGGCTCGGTGGTTATCTTACAGGCATTTGATGTAGGATACATGATCTTCTACATCATATCTGAACTTGACTCTGATTTTAATGGACACACTGATGTTTTTAGATAAGCAAAGGCATTATTACTGTCAGTGATTAGAGATTCTCTTTCACCCTGTACAACAGGAGGACAGCTTAAAGCTCATATGCTGTTTGATGTGCTCATGTGTATAAAAACTGTTTCTGATCTTAAGACAATACGTTACAGAAGAATTTATTTATTTATTTATTTTCTTTCTTCACTTATTTCTTTAGCAGGGAATCAAGGACACCTCAGCAGGGTCCTGACACTTGTTAAAATACATGAAAACGGCAGCTGCTAATTTTTATTCGTAGTTGGTAGGCGGGTCACAAAAAACTATGAAATAAATTTATCAGCCCACCACCCAGTGTTAGGTTTATGCCACAGCTGCCCTAAATTAACAATATTTATAATTACCAAAATCCTGTTTTTATGCTTCTAAATATATTTCTGTCATTTCCAGTTTTAAACAAGTTTTGTTTTTAGTTTTGTTATTTTATTTCATGCTTTAGTCCCTGGCTCAGCTTTTGTAGATTTTAGTTTTGATTGTAGTTTTTGTCGATCCCATCATCAGGGTTCCATAACCTCATAAATTGAGCATCAGTTCAATTAGATACAAATGACAATGTTTCTTTCAAAAGCAACATAATTAGTAGGATAGGTGATTGAAGTCTACTACTGTCACTACTTTTATTTTTAAAGGTGCTACGATTACATTTAGGGATGCTGAGCACCCCTAAAAAGGCTCTGAACTCACCTTTGTTTCAGGCTTTACAGGGTTAAGGATGCATGCTTGTCTTCTGAGATGTGCATTGTATGCATTGTATAGGTTCATGGCGAGCTGCACTAAAGTCCTCTCAGAAGTTTGATGTTCTTTGTTCTCTGATCTGACTGCATCATTTTTCTTTTGACATTTTTAAACGAGCATGGGTAAAGAAGCCATTTTCCTCTCTGGAAAAGAAGAGTGAGAATTATCTAATCTAATCTAAACTTGCTCAGCTCACGGTGCATGTTAGACTTTGCATCAGTCATAGAGCTAGGTAAAATTCAACATTTTAATGAGACAGGAAAAATGCCTCTCTCTGGATCCCCTCCTGTCAAAATTTACACATAGTTACTGTGTCAAGTTTCCATTGTTGCCTCTCATCTACCATCTGGCACCTCAGGAGAAAGAAGACTATCTCATCTCTATCACCTTTTTTAGCCATCCAAATGACACGAGCCCAGGGATGAAAAAGACAGTCTGTCAGTCAGCTGCTCTGGTTCACACTAAAACATCTCAACATCTGTTAGGTTGATGGACATGAGCTTTTACTCTAACTTTGGTGACTGTTCCTTCATCGTCTATGGTTAATAGAGAAATAAACAGGCACGCATTTTGATAAAGACGTGAGGGGTCATTCTGACATGAGGACAGGATGTTCTGTCTCCTAAATAACAGCTGCTGTTTGCAAATGTTCTCATGGTAAAACACAAAACTAAAACGGTGAACTGGATAAAACTGAACTAATAAGATAAGATAAGATAAGATAAGATAAGATAAGATAAGATAAGATAAGATAACCTTTATTAGTCCCACACGTGGGAAATTTGTTTTGTCACAGCAGGAAGTGGACAGTGCAAAAGTTATGAGGCAAAAATTAGAATACAATAAGAATAAATACAGTACACAACTGTACAGAATAGAATAAAATAAAATACTATATACAGTAGAATAAAATAAAAATAAATATACAATAAGATAAAAATAGAATACAAATACAAATACAAAATATGCCTGAATCACACATATTTCCACTTTAAGGAGCTTGTGAATTTCCATTCACTGTTTTTGCTTGGTGGCCTGAAACATGTTTACAGTTATTTGGTGTGCAGCTGATGGATTTCCACATAACCAAAAGTTTAGTTACTGCAGGTATTCTGTCCATTTCAAGCATGTTCTATTAAAAGCATGAAGGCTTAACCGCAGCTAATGGATGAGGGTGTGCCGATTGTTTTGATGGTATTCAACCCAGTCACCGATGTGGTAAAATAAATAGATATATTTAAAGGGAGAGAAATAAGGGAGAAGTGGTGGGAAATGAGGTATGAGTCGTGAGCATGTTTTTCTATTAAAAACAGAGCAGGAGGAGGAGGATGGAGAAGAGGGAGGAGAGCATGGTGATTTAGAGCTGTGTCAGCAGGCGTCGCCTGGCTCTCCAGAGACGAAGACACTGTGAGGCTTTATGAGTCTTTACTGAGAAATTACGATGTTTCACAAAGAGATTATCACCATGAGTGAATCTTTAAAGGTGATGAAAGGTTCCTTGAGCTGTAATCTGCCCAGCTGTCTGCCTGCCTGTCTTTCTGAATCACAGTTTTACAATGTTCATTTGTTCTCCGAATTCATGACCTTGAATCTTTTTTTCTCGCCTTACTCAGTCAGTACACTCTCCCCCTCTTTCGCTGTGTCCGCCAGGATTTCAAGGTTTTTAGAGGCACATGTGTTTGCGTGTTTGTGCATGGGCATGCGTATGTGTTGGGAGAGGCCATAATTTGCACTTTCAAAAGGATAGCACACCCACTAAAGTGGGCTAAAGTGGGGTGAATTTACAAGAAGCTCTTGAGCCGTGCTGGTGCAGCGTGTCTTTATGTTTCACCTCCTCCCTCCCTCTCGTCTCTCCTCTGCTGTAACCTTTCTGGTGAGAAAATGCCATGTCAATAAAAGCTTTTTAACATGAAGAAAAATCAATGTGCTCCGATTGCACCTTTTTTTCAAGCGTGCCTCCCCAACAAATGGTCGGTTCTGCCGCAGCACACCAGCACGGCTGATGTATAAGAGCCAGGTAAAAAGGAAAATTCAAAGCGGATTTTTAATAACTGTGCGCTGTGAAGTGAGACTGAAAAAAACACGGGCTTTCTCCTCTTGTTTTACGTTGATATGTGTTAACATGAACACTTTACAATGCTTTATTGGTCACAATCCATACCATCAACTTTTACTGTTCTGAGCAGATAAGCAGGATCAGAGGCAGGGCTGTGCAGTAAAAATGCACAGTTAAATGTATCATAAAAACAATGCAAACGCTATAAAATACATTAACATAAAGGCTCAATAAAATGCATCATATATTCACATCATTTAGTAAGAGCAGACAGTGATCGATGCCAATGTCTGTACTGCCTCTCCGGAGTGATATCTGCTATATTTCCACTTCACATCAGAGATAAAATAGATGCACTGCCCTTTATTCTAAAATATAAAGAATCTACTGCTGGATTTGATTCATCAGTCTTTATTCAGAGGCCTCTATTTTAAGTCCACTTGATCCAATTTTAAATGAACAAATAGGTATTTTCTGTACAGCCTTATTCACTCAAGAGACAGAGTGCATGAGTTAAAATTACAACAATATATCGCTGCAAAATAAAGAGTGCTTTGCTTGTAAGTTAAATAAGTGACATCACCATTTTTGTCTTTTATTTCTCATGAGGGTTGCCAGACATTGCCAGAGTGCCCTGCTGGCACAGAGTGGGAGGTTAGCTGTGTCATTTTTCTGCTGCCACGTCTCTAATAAAGGGATAAAAGTACACCATCAGCCATTTTATTAGGTACACCTTCCTAGCATGAGGTGTCAGAACTACTTTAATTCTTCATGGCATAGATTCTACAAGGTGCTGGAAAGATTCATCCAAGATTTTCATCCATAAATCGCAAAGTTTCTACAGATTTCTGCATATCCATGATGTTGTTCTATTGGTTAGAAATCCTGTGACTAAGCTGACCATCTGAGTACAGTGAACTCAGTGTCATGCTGAAACACCAGCTTGAGGTTCTTTGAATTTTGTAAGATGACATCTTATCCTGCTGGAAGCAGCAATCAGAAAATAGGTAGACTGTGGTCATAAAGGGATGGACACGGTCACCAACAATACTTGGGTATGTTGTGGTGTTTGAATAAGGCTCAGTTGGTACTAAGGGGCTCAAAGTGTGCCAAGAAAATATCTTTCACACCATTACATCACCAGCAGCCATATCTATTGATACAACGCAGAATGTATCCAAACATTCATGGTGTTTACATCAAATTCTGACCCTACCGTCTGAACGTTGCATTACATATCCAGACTCCTCTGCTGCGGAAGGTCATCTGCTTCAAGGCTTGACATGTGGTGTGTTCAAAGATGCTTTCCTGCTTATCTTAGTTGTAACAAGATGTTAATTAAGGCCGCCCCCTAGCAGTTACAAGCAGTCTTTTTCCCTCTGCCATTCCCCAGATATTTTCTCCTTTTCGGACCATAAATCCAGTTTTAGAAATGCTCAACTGGCCTCTCTGTCACCAGCAACAATGCCACATTCAAAGTCATTTAAATAATCTTTGTTTTTCATTGTGATGCTCAGTTTGAAGTTCAGCAGGTCAGCTTGACCATCTCTAGGTGGCCAAATGCATTGAATTTCTATCATGTGACTGGATTGATCAGATAGTTGTTGCATTAAAGAGTAGTTAACTAGGTGTACCTGATAAAATGTAAGTCTTCTTGATAAGTTAAAAACATAATTTCCAAATCTTGCCAACTTGTCAAAGACTGTTTTCTGACTTGTGGAAACAGATCTCGAACGAGCACCAGACCATGTCTGATAAATCACCTGAATCAAGGTGGGAAGTAATGTGGTGGTATTAGTGCGTGAGAACTATTGGATGAATCTCAGGTGTGATTTCTTGTCAGAGGTTTACTCCAAGTAATTTAAATTTGTTTAATGTTCCTTTTTTACCAAATATAACCCATTCTTTCATTGGCTTCACTGTCAAAACCAGACATTCAGAACTGTGTGTTGGGTGTATAAAACAGTCTAGACTACAGTGTGCATTGGTGATCTTTTTTAGATCTGTGTGTGTGTGTGTGTGTGTGTGTGTGTGTGTGTGTGTGTGTGTGTGTGTGTGTGTGTGTGTGTGTGTGTGTGTGTGTGTGTGTGTTATTTTTGCAGTGATGACCCTGCTATTTTCAGAGATCTTCAAATGTACCCTGATAGAAGAGCTCTCTAAAAGATGAGCACACAGCTCTCTCCCTCCTCTGACTGTTTTTTTTTTTTTTTCAATTGTCTGCATTTTCCGCAGCGTATTATTCCTACAATACAGCTCATACAGTGAAAATAAAACAAAACTTCATTCATTTAAACTTCAGACAAACATTAGCAGTGTAAATCTCATTTCCTTTTATTCGTGACTGAGAAGCAGCCGGCGGATGTTTATGGATACTGGCTGGTAGGGCTCACATTTCTGCCACATGATTTTTGTCCTTCACAAAAAACACTGTTCCCAGCAATCAGTGAAAGCAGGTTAATTGTGTGTTGTTAATCGTAATCGCTCTGCGCACAGAAAATTATAATCATACGTCAGTGAGAACATTCCCGCCATTTTGATTTGATTAACATTTGTTATCGCCCATCTCCAGACTCTCTTCTGACACACGCACGCCCTAAATGCTCTTCCACCATCACATCAGTTCATTCAGTCTGATTCATTCACCCATCAATATACCAGATGCATACAAAAAGCTCCCTGGTGCTGAAATATAAAGTACTGAGGACCAGTTATCCTGTGATAAACTGCGGTGTCAACGTGCTCTAAATGCATCCCCATCCCTCCTGTAATTATCCCTGTGATTAATGCTTAGTCACACTATCCAACAAGAGCCCTGCCTGATGTTCCTCTCACCTTCTTCACTACCCACTCATTCTTATTCTAAGTCTGCTTTCATGCTGCAGTTTGGCAGTTTGAAATGCAGATGGTACCACCCACAGTTATAAGGGCTAATAATAGAATAATTAACAGTGTGTACAGACACATAAAAACAATCCAGTTCTCATCATTTTGTACTATTCTGACTCTTTGCCTGCACCACCTCTGCTGTAGAGTAACAACTCAAGCCTGCTTAAATTTCACAAATGTAATTTTATTTCATATTTCTTCACTCTTACTCTACCCACATCTTCACACAAGTGGCCACAACAGTGTTTGCAAATGAGCCGCTATATGGAGCTGGCTGAAGAAGATGCACCAGTGCAGTTAACTAGCTTGTTCAGCACATATCAGTGCTTAGTTTTAGTCCAGCAGCGTACCTGAGACAAACATTGTTCTGCAGGAGTTTGTTTTCTCTTGCACAACACTGGCCGTATGGATGGCTGGATGCATGCCATGATCCATTTTGCTTAAAAAACTACGATGCTACATTTATGTGCTTGAATAAAAATCTGCACCACGCTGTTGATACAGGTGTAATAATTCTGACAGCAGTATAAGTGCATCGTGCTTGCTTCTTCTTCTTCTTCTCTTTCCTTTTCTTTATTTATTTTCTTTAAGAACAGAAAAAGCAAAACACACATGCATCACTTTCAAACACCGCTCACTAAGTGAGAATTGGATCCAGAATTGATCAGGTGTCGACTGGCTGATTGAGCACTATTAGACTGATTGGCTTTAGATTAGGCTAACATTCAATTACCGAAGCCACCAAGACTTTACTCCATCAGCAACCGATGTGAGATACAGTACTCACCGATTACCTTTTATTTCTTCCATTTCACCTTTTGTCTGTTTCTCTCTTTCTCTCCTGTTGGTATCTCTGCTGTCTCACAGGTTTATGGATCAATGATTGGTAGGGGGGGGAAGGTGACCTTCCTCACACTGACCAATTCGAGCACTTGCTGAATAGAGCACTGCCTATTCCAACAGCCAAAAATGCTTCTAAGGCACTATCTGTCTATTTCTTTCACACCATGAGCAGAAAGCGTACAGTAGCAGCCCTGTAAGTGTTCACGTGAAATGGTGTGCGCGTGTTTGTTAACTCTACGTGAGGATTGTTTGTCTTCTCCTGAGCAAAATTGTAGTTAGGTTAAGGTTTACACTGAAGCTTGTATCCATTATAGTAAGAGCAGTAATCTGAGACCACCTCCCAGAGGAGACACTAGCACATTAGGGCCAACCTACTGTATGCAGCTCCTGCAGAGTTAAATCATTATAATATAATTATATGAAGTATATGCGCGAAATGCAGAGAGGCTAAAAGATCTGTGCAGGAGTAGGATTTAAATTCAAAAAGCTTTGATGAACTTTATAATGGATTTGAAATCTTACAGTGGGTCAGTGGAAATATTTGTTTGCTGTGAGTCACACAATATTTAGCTCCTGAATTTTTTTTTTACTTTTTTGAATGCATGTGTGGATCATTTTGTTGGAAGAGCTTGCATTTTATCCTTGAAGATGTCTTTTTTTTAAAAAACTGGACTGCCGTCTCAGTTTTCGTGACATTTTTCAATGGTGACCGTTTCAAAGCTTTCAGAGCATACATCACCTCAAATAATTCATCACAGCATGGAGGGATGTTTAATACGAAGCAGCCCCTGCTTGTCTGATTTCCTCATCGCACTCTCACTTGTTCTCACTCGTTCTCTCCCTTTCTCTCTCATTTCTATCCTTGCAATGGCCTGTGATTGGCTAGTGGCTGTGGAGGGCAGTAAATTATTAAGGCCTGCTCTTTATTTGGCCGTAAATGCACCCTGTCTTCCCTTTCCTCTCTCCCCGGTGCTTTCTGATTTCCTTTCTGTGCCCATTTAGGAAGCGAGTGAACAGGTAACAAAAGGGACCACAGCATGCAGGAGCAAAAGAAAGGCAAAATAACACCGAGACAAATGTGATGAACAGAAATGGGGGGAAAAAATGTCAGCAGGGAAATTTTTTAAAAAGAGAGCTATGGAGCATGAGAGAGGAAAAGGAAAGAGTGACAAAGGGACAGTTTTGATGGATTGCACAGCAAGCGCTTTCCAATCCTCCACACCTGCCACCTGACCTGCACTGATGTCTGACTGCATGAGAGCAAATACGCCCCCTCCTCGTACCTCAGAATAGAGGCTATTTGCTGGTGAATCTGTGTGTTTGTGTGCGTGTGTTTTACAAAACTACCAAAGAGGGACCATTTAAGTGTTGTTGTCATTAAAGAGCTGTTAAACTGCCAAATGGGTGGAGAGGGCAGAAAGAAAGGAAGCAAGATAAGATGAGAGATGGTTAGAGACAGAGAAAGAGTGCATCAAGAAAAAATAGAGCTGTTTTCATTTCTATCAATTATTCAGGATGTGTATTATCTCCTGGTGTGTGCAGCTGCAAACTTTATGCCTAAGCACTTTTAAGAGCAGCAAACAGCCTGACACATGCCTGTATACACACACACACACACACGCACACGCACACACACACACACACACACACACACACGCGCGCACACACACACACACACACACACACACACACACACAGAATAAGTGATTCAAATCAAATAAGGCAGTGACAGCAGGAAGAAAAGGTGACGGAATTTAAACTTGAAAGCGGATTAGGCATCACTTGTGGTATTTTGCCAGCAAACTAGTAATTTATGTCAATATGAGATTCATGCACTGAAAAGTTCTGACTCCAGAGCAGCAGTGGGGCGATTATTAGCGTACTTTCTTTATCTGCTGAGTCCTTCCGAATCTATCAGGCAACACCTACTTAGCATAACTGTACAGTGCTGATCCATAAAATCTAATTGTGCCATCTTTTTCTGTGCTAATGGCTGCTATCTTAAACTTTTCACCTTCTCTCCTCCCCATTCCTGAATGAAGGTGCTCTAACCAATTACTTCCTACCCAAAGTATATTATATTATATATATTATAGTATATATTATATTATATCATATTTATTAGGTGTGATGTAAAACGTGTGGAAAATGATCCCATGACTCTGCTCTACGCCCTGGGGAGCATTTTAACTTCTTTTAGCTCATTGTTTTGGTTTCATAGCAAACATTTGCTGCATTTTAGGGATCTCATTACATCATTTCCACCAATGACTCTAAATCAGTGTGAATGTGTTTCCATGTCTATGGATATCAACAATAGGCAGCTGCATAGTAGCTTCCATCCATCCATCCATTTTTTAACCAGTTAATAAATTAAAGATCACTGGGTAAAGGTCAGCAGCAGTGCCCCCCCCCAAGAAAAAGACTTCAGTTTGTATTTTTAATTTAAAAAAGAAAGGTCTTGATAAAGAATAACAACTTTACAATGATATTAAAATTTCATCTAAATAATAATAATTGAAGTAATCAAATAAATAAATGTATCAGAAAAAGAAAATACGGCCTGAGGGTCAGAACCAGCCCTCTGGCCATCTCGGTCCAGTCCCAACTTCCTAAAAGGAAAACAAAACAGAATAAGGTAATATTAGTATTATTTTAATTGAGCTTGAGGTGAAAAATCGGAATAAGTCTATTGATACTTTAACGGAGGCTGCATGTGTGTAAACAACTGTTTTCTCTGATGAACTACAATAACTTTACACTAATGAATATTGTTAGGTTTATGAAGAGTTTAAGTTGATTGTTTTATGCAACAGTACACTACAGTCTTTTCTTAAACAATAACAGATTCTTACTGGTTACTGTACTGTGCAAAATACTTGAGCTGCCCTTCATTCTTTATATTTTGTTAGGAAAATGGGATTTATTTAAACATCTGCAGAGTCGCACATTTCACATTTCAAATTTTCATTGTTTTTCTTACCATTCAACCTCTCTCTGGCCTGTCTTCCCAATGTGATGTTTTGTGCTATGTACGTGTGGTCAGAAGGGGTCCAATTTTCACTGCAGGCAACTGAACGTGTAACATGTAACGTGTATGTGTAACTACACATAACACGCAATATGTACCAATAAAGGATTAATGGATCGATTGATTGATTGAACTCTCTTAGGCAGCTTTCTTGTGATTTCTTTAAGTAGTCTTCAGGAATAGTTCTCCAGGCTTCTTGAAGGACATTCAAAGCTCTTCTTTTGATGTTTTTTGTTCTTGTCTCTGTCAAGATGATCCCACGTGGTTTCAGGTCCGGGCTCTGGGGAGACCAGGAATGTTTAAACTGAATTGGCAGGGTGTTTGGGATCACTCTCATGCTGAAAAGGGAAGTTGTTGTCAATCAGCTGCTTGTCAAAAGTTTCAACAGTATTCCCAACACCACTGGCTGAAATGTAGCTACAAACTATGACAGAGCCTCCACCGTTTTTTACAAATGACTCTAGACACTCACTGGTGTGCCCCTCTCCTGACCTCCTCCACACATACTGACTATTTGAACCAAAAAAGTCCTGCTGCCACTGATTTTCAACCCAGTTTTTGTGTAATTCTGCTGTGATGTACTCGATAACTTGTACATTACTGAAAGACTGTGAAAATATTGTTTGAAGGACACAGTTTACACTCACTGCATTTTTGACTGATGGAGGGCACAGTGGGGTTTATTGGGGGAGGGTGTAATCTCATAGGGGCTCATAAACTTCTGTTTGTCCTGCAGCAGCAAAGTTTAACTTCAGGAACACACACGGGCCTTGACACATGAGTGGCTGCCTCTGCTCACAAAATACATGGTTGTGTGTTCGGTTTGATATAACAAGGATTTTGATTAGATTGAATGAGAGCCAGGAGCCATTGTTTTTCAGCCACAGCTGGTTCCATCCTCCTCCTGCTGCTGCTGCTCCTCTGGAGTTGTTAAACAGATGCACCACTCAACAAATGTGGTTAAATTTTGCAGTTTGCATTTCCCTCCCTGATTTTCTGCTCTCCATCCTCTCAGGCAATTAGGGGAACCAGATCTGGCAAGCCAGACCAAAGCCATTATGTTCTGTTTGTGTATAAATGTGCGTAGGAGTGTGTGTGTGCGGTGAGTGCATGTGTATACCTAGGTAATATGCTTTAAGGCAAAAGGGGAGAAACTCTTCCCACAGCAACAGGCATGGATCAAAGTAATTGGACAGTTTGGTTCACACTTGGGCAGTCTAAAGCCCTTGTGTGTGCGTGCGTGTGTGTGTGCGTGTGTGTGTGTCTGTGTGCGTGCGTGCGTGCGTGCGTGTGTGTGTGTGTGTGTGTGTGTGTGTGTGTGTGTGTGTGCATTCTCTACCTCCCAGATCTGGTAGGAAAATACAGTGTGCATCCTTTCAACTACACACACACACACACACACACACACACACACACACACACAATCTTTTTCCTCTCTACACTGTGTTAATAAAGGATGTCAGTAAAAGTGTGTCAAAGTCTCGCTCAGTGCAGAGGGAGCAGGATGTAAGGTTCTGCTCCGATACAAGATCAGAAAGAGTGTGTATGTGTGTGTACGTGTGTGTGTGTGTGTGTCTGTGTGTCCCTCTGTCAGCGCAAGGCATAGATGTAATTGTGGGCCTTTTGGGTGTTTTGATCCATGCCTGCTGAGTTTCCATGTCTCAGATCACACAGGCATTTGCTCATTTTCTTGCTGCCTGTCTTTCTTTCTTTCTTTTACTCCCACTCATTACAATCTACTGTATCTGCACTCAGAAACCTGTATTAGTCACACATGAGACACACATAATTAATACTGGCCTTCTCAAACCATTATTCTGTCTCTTGAAGGTGGAGGCTGGCAAAGAAATTAGAGAACAAGCCTAATGGATGGGAAAGAAGTGAAGGAGGGTATCAGTAAACGGACAAGGGAGGATATTACAGAGAGAGATTACAGAGGAATAGAAATGAAAAGGAGGCATTAAAAGAAATCAACCATGGACTGAAGCAACACTGCTCATGAATTTTGTTGCATGTATTCTCTCCGATAACAGTAATGTGATTGGGGGGGGGGGGAAAAATCAAAAAAGAGAAAGTTGTGAAGGAAGGAGCAGCAAAGCGAGGCATCTGAATCTGATGGTGAGTTTCTTTCATTCTTTCATCCTTCCTGTTAGTTACGTGTCGGGAAACTGGGACAACAAAGTCCATCTGGAGCTCCGACACACTCCTGAATCCAGATAGAGAGCAACACACACACACACACACACGCACAGAGAAAAGTATCCTTGATGTGTGCGGTTGTGTTATTGACTGATGTGATAGGGGATAAGAGGGAAATTACCAGCTGAAGGTGGTCTGCGTTTTATTCAAATTAGATACACACATATGCGTTGTGCTTCCATGCTTGTGAGGGCTCTCTATGGCAGAATGTATTCCCCATCCCATTAACTAAAACTTTAAAGGGCAACTCCATCAATTTTGCACGATGATGTCTGTTTACAGATGTAAGAGTTATTGCTTCTGCTAAAAAGTTGGACGAAGACTGTTGATGCTTAGGAGGGAGCTGCATGAAAGCCAAATAAATTGCTTCCAGTGACTTCACTTGAGTCAGCACAGGCTGAGAAATAAATTATGGGGCTATGAAAGTAAACTTGCAATACTTTCCATAAGGCCTCAGTCGCACAGGACTAGAGACCAGTTGCCAATCTCTGTTCAGTATGGAAAAAGCTGTACTCCCATTGACCCACTAGCAGGTTGTCACGGTCACCAGTTTTTTGAGCGGAACAGACCGGCTTGCCTGAAAACGCTCGCTGACCGGAAAAGTGCAACTCAAACCAGAAACAGAGAATGTTTGCATGCAAAGTAAAAATTGTGACTTAACCTGAAACCAACAAGTTTCAAAAGGCAAAGCTTTTACTTTAAATTGAGAATTGAGTTGTCACTTTCAGATCTCAAAATAATGAGCTGAGCAACAAAATTAGAGGTTGTTTCGAAATGTTGGGGGTTATTCTCAGAAACATCCCATAAATTCAGCGGTCAATCTGTTTTTTGTCCATTAAAATCCTCCCATGATGAAAGAGGTCATGTGTCAAACTTCCTGTAAACTTCTGTCAAAAAATGCCACATTTACAACAAAAACAATATCACATGACTGTTCCACTCAGGAAGCAATCATTGGTGTTTGCATCAGTGTTTGCAAAGGTCGCTCTCTATAAAACTGGAGTTTTCAACTAACACCATGTGATCAGCATTTCTGACTTTCCCCATGTGAGGGAAACCCCAGAGTCATGAGGAAACTAGATATAAAAGGTACAAAATCATGCCAGAAAATTCCAACGTTCTTATGGGGCCCATCTGTGTGGAGTTTGCATGTTCCCTGGGTGCTCTGGCTTAATCCCACAGTCCAAAGACATGCATGTTAGGTTAACAGGTTGATGCTAGTTGTGAGTGGCTGTCTGTCTCTCTGTGTCAGGCATGAGATAGATTGGCGACCTGCCCGGGCTGTACACAGTGATGGATGGGATAGGCTGTCCTTGAACTGGATAAGCAGTTAGGAAGATGAAATGGATGGATAATGTACAGTAAGATGCTACTCAACCTTTGAATTACAGTTTTTGAGTTGAATTAACAGACTTAGAGTACACACTAGAGATGGCACGATACCGCTTTTTTATGTCCGATACCGATACCGATATCATAAATTTGAATATCTGCCGATACCGATATGAATCCGATATAGTGTTTTTTAATCAACAAAACTGTTTTTTAAATATCTTGCTGCATTTTGTATAAGTTCATACTCAAATTTAAAACAACAACTACACTAAAGCTATTCTGTTATACCTGTATGCAAAAAAAAAAAAATTTCATAGTTCAGCAATACTGATCAATCTAATAAACTTAAACCTACACCATCCTCCCTATTCTGGTATTTTAAAGAGTACTTAGCATAAATATTAAGCAACCTAACTAATAGGGCTCCAACTCCCAGCAACAACAAAAATAAAAAAATAAAAAAATAGGGAACCACCCCTCACGCGCCACCTCATGATGCTTAATCGACGTAATCAACCTTAATTTGATGCAGTGTGAAAAAAAATGCACAGAAATCAATTATTTTTCAAGAAATATTAACTAGATTCAACATCTTTCTTCAACAAAATTGCAGACTGCACAGATGGTACCTTCCCAAAGGAAAAAGTACTATAGCTTACTAGGGTATATATATTAGACTTAATAGTTACTATATACAGTAATTGACTTCTATTCATTTTACATCAAATTAAAACTTTGGGTGTCAGATAATTATTTATTAAAAGCTAGACATTTTAAATGAGAATAAGAAAGAAAAGTATGTCTTTGTGCCCCCTTTTCCCTGTTAATGCCCTATCGGCCCCCCTGGCTAAACTTTGCTAGATCCGCCCCTGCACAGTTACCAGCGTCAGCTACGTAGAAAAAGATCCTCGAGTAGAAAGTAATATTAAATACATTCTAACAACAGCTGATCAAGCTTAAACGTGCTGCTGTTGTTCAGCCGCTGGTTTCCTCTTTCTGGTGCAAAGTGGGCCAAAAGCAAACTAGAGACATGACTGGCGACAGAAAAGCCGATCAGCTGATCGTTAAGCAGTTTCATGATTGAAGTAGCAGCAAGAAGAGGCAGTCGCTCCATATATCGTTTGTTAAGCTTAACGCAGGAATGCTTTACAAACATTCAGAGATGGACTTACACACTTGCTTTACTTCTCTCGGTGATAACTTTGTCGGAGATGAAATGCCAGGTTGCTAGCGAAGCTCCACATGCTATCCAGACCACCGACAGGTCCTGCATGCCACAGCCGCTCTATCACGTGATGCATACTGCTCCGAGGTGAGTTACGGCGTGTTGCAAGTTTTGTGAGGTGCTTTCGTGATATTTAATGGATCGGATTACATTTTTTATTTTTCTCCGATATCCGATCCAGTAATTTAGGTCAGTATCGGACCGATACCGATACGTAATATCGGATCGGTCCATCTCTAGTACACACACACACACACTCACTCACATTCCAAAATCCTTCTGCCTTGTAAATCCTTTAGTCGGTGTGAAATTATTTTCTGTTCAATTATATTAAATGCTGTGCCTCCAGATGAATTTAATTGCAATCTTCCTCTCTCTGTGTGTGTGTCTCTCTCTCTCACACACACACACACACTCCCTGCCTCATTCATGTGATGGGCGGGTGCTGCTAGTGTGGCAATGTGGAGAGGTAATTATTTGCTTGGCCGGTCTGAGCCTGCTTTGAGTCTCAAGGACGGACTCGCCTGCAGCTACAGTACCAAGCAACACAACAGACCAAAGCTGGCAGTGTTAATGCCTGTGTATGATGCAGTGGTCGTGACTTGAATGAAAGTACACTGTTTGGTTGTCATGTGTATGCATGCTGAATCTATAGGTGGCGTATAGCTCATCTTCAGAGCTTTATGCTCCGCGTATTTTGAAAACAAGTCTTGATGGGTGTATGCCTATATGGAACAATAGCTTTTGTAGTGACATCCCTGGAGGTTCACACCTCAGGGAATCAGCACCAGAGTCCCGCCATTACACACACACACACACACACAGAGAGAGAGACACGAGCGAAGTATAATAGCAGGGATGCAACAACCTCAATTTCCTCAAGCTGGAAATTGAGGTTGGGAAGGAGATTGTGGAGAAAAGCAGAGAGTGTGGGTGGGAAGGAAAACAAAGGGGGTAAGTAGAGATTTTTCGAAACGGAGCCAACCGTAGGGAAGAAAAGAGGAAGTGGAAAGAGGAAGAGGGAATAAGTAAAGACAGAGATTGGAAGAGGCCCTTTGGAGGATGAACATCAGTCATGAGAGATGAGCTGATCATCACAGCAAGGCCAGACAGATAATGTTTCACTTTCTGGCCCTATAAAATCTTTTACGACAGCTTTCCCTCGATGCTGCTACCTATTTTTATTTGACTCTGTGTTTGTATTTATGTGACTTTGAGAGTGCGTACTTGAATATTTATGAAGTACATGTGCACGAATCAGATGGTGTGCTACAATTTGCATTTACCAGCTGTATGTTAGTGCATGTGTCACGTCTGCAGTGGCGGACGAAGATTGAAGAGAACGTGGACCCAAATGCAGATGGAGGTGGATATTAACAAAAATAGAGCCTTTATTTTGGGCTCCACAAAACACTACAAACAAAAGGCGATGGGAGGCTGTGATAAACTAACAAAAGCCTAAACTGGGGAACGCTAAACATAAAGACATGAGGTGCATAGAAACACAATACAGAAACTGGGAACCTGAGACCTGAAGAAACTTGGGACTTAGGAAACATGAGGGAGGTAAACAGACAACCCAACAACAGACAGTGGAAGACTGAGCACTAAATACACAGAAGGGTAATGAGGGGATGAGGACCAGGAGGGAAGCACAGCTGGGACTAATCGCACACACACAAGACTGAGAGGAAGCAAAACTGAACACTCTAACACCAGCTGAGGCACTATCAAAATAAAACGGGAAACATGAGACACAGACTGAGACGCGACCACTAAATTACAGAATATTAATAATTAAAACATTAACACTGTTTTGAACACCAGACCCAGTACCATGACAGTATGCATGCATGCGTGAATGCACATAAACAGGAAGCTTATCAAGGGAGGAGTGTGTGTGAAGGGACTTTCACGGTGTCATTTTCTTGGGTGTGGGTGTGTGTGTTTGTGTATGTTGTTGTAGAGCCATAAAGTTGCGCTAGAGAGTTGTGAGTGATAGCCTTGGACTACCACAGCCAGGAGACCAATAACAGTAGGCCGCTCAAGGAGGCTTCTGCCAAGTGACCAATGATTAGATCCAACTGAAGGAGACCAGAGCCGAATGACCCGTCATTCCTCTGTTTCATTCCCCCTCTGAGCCCCATTCCCAGCCTCCCCCATTAACAGGAGTGCATTTCCACCGTGAGTAGCACAGAAATGCATTGGTTTGCTCTCTGACTCCTTAGTTGTTGGGGTTTTTTATAGTTGTGAGGAGGGCTCAGTGGGAGAGAGAAGGCCGGATTAGAAAGTTATCCAGATAACCCTTTAATACAGGGTCTCTTAAACTCAACAGCACATAAATGAAATGTGAAATCTATTCTCGGTTCCCAGAACACAAGCTGATGTAAATATATAACCACTCATGCCTGGGAGGAATCCACTCGCAAGAGGGAACACAGCCAAATTGATGCTGATGCAGAATTTATGTTCAGTTAGGAGTTACGAGAGTAAATCAATGTGCAAGATGGTTATGTAAATTATTAACTTAGCTGCCATTTTAACAACAAAAAACAGTAAGTCAAACACAGACTGTATGTGTACAGTCGAATGTAATCATTGAAACTCATTTAATTGAAAGTAATTCTAGGATGCTGTATCAAATATCAAATATATGTTGTAACTGTTCTTATTTTTGTTTGTTTGTTTCTAACATGTGTGGTCATTTCGAATTTAATGCCACCAAGACATTTCAAAGACATTTTATACCGACTCCTGTGTTGTTTCACCTCATCTTTTCTTAAGATGATCTGTAGCTTATTGGGAAGTGAGGAGACCGGTGTCTTGGCAAAGCCTTTTTCATTTCCTAATGCTCCGTACATCACCAGGAGGGGACAGGTCTGAAAAGTAGGACAACTGCTAGACTGCACCATATGCACGTGTGTATCATTTAGTATTAAAGTTGACTTCAGATATGAAGGTTCCTTAAGACACGTGCATTAATGCAACCTAATTGTATCACAGATGCTGGCTTTTGAGCTGTGTGGTAAAACAAGCCAGATGTTGCCCCTATGCTCATCATTTCCTCAGAGTATTGCAAGTTTAGTTCATTCAGACCAAAGGACAGTTTTCCATTTCTTCTTAGTCCATTTTAAGTGATTTTAGTAGAAGAAAAGGCATTTCTGGATCTTGTTCATGGTTTTTTTTCTTCTTTGTATACTTTGATCTTGAATCTGTGGATGGTGGAATGAAAAATGTTTTTTGGAAGTGTTCATGAGCCAACGAGGTGAATTAAAAACAGAAGTGTAACTGTTTTTAATGCAGTGCTGCTTGAAGGCCCTTTTTAACAGAATAAGTGGGCTTTAATCTAAAAAAAAATACCCCTGAGCATTCACACAATTACAAGGAGGCGAAACCATAGACAGTATAAGAGACGGACAGAGCCACTGTGACATCACTCACTGGTTAGTGAAGCTGAGTGTTATCACCATCTCGTTGTTTTGAAACCGGAAGAGACAAAAAAGGGGCCAGTGCTGAAATCTCTGACTCTTAATAACGACCACTTTACAAAATGAACTTGATATTTTATTCAGTATGACCTGAAACAAGCGACTCACCTGATCAGGAAATGTTTGCTGTGGGAGTCGTGGGTTTTTGTCTCACAAACCTTTGTGCAATCACAGGACTTCCATGTTGGTTTCACTTTTCAAAAAACACATCCATTTTCAGTTTCTATGGTCTAAACACAGCATAACTTAAAAAAAAATAAAAGATCACATTATTTACAACCCCACCAGTTAAATGACAGATTTGTATTGGAAATCTCAGGATTTGTGCTCATGCATACATAGATGTTATGTGATAAATTTCTCTCACTGTGGGGAAATTGCACAGACTCAGTGGTAATTGGAAAGTCACATGAAATCAAAGGAACTATTATTGTATTATACGTCTTTGCAGCCCTTCACTGCACCTGCCTTTATATGTGCTATGCCTTGTGGTCTCTCAGCCTGGAGAATGGTCTCCAGAAAGCAGAATACTGCCGATAGATTTAAATTAAGGTTGTTTAGCTCTTTTGCACATGTGAAATATGTGTTTTTATACTAAGTTGGACTCCCTTTTTTCTTCAAAACTGCTTTCATTCTTTGAGGTATACATTCAACAAGATGCTGCAAACATTCCTCAGAGATTTTGGTCTATATTAACATGATGGCATCACACATGCTGCACATTTGTTGTGAATTTTTCATTCTAACACATCGTAGAGGTGCTTTTTGGATGGTGGAGGCCATTTGAGCAGCGTGAATTAATTGCTATGTTCAAACAACCAGTTTCAGATGATTTAAGCTTTGTGACATGGGGCTATCAGACAATGGGCACATGAAGGGATGGTTCAACGGGTTCAACAAGTATCCTCAGATAGGCTGTGGTGTTTACACAATGCTCAGTTAGTATTGAAAAGTGTATCAAGATAATACCCCCCACACCATTACACATCCAGTAGCAGTCTAAGCCACAAAGCACCCGAACCTATCCAAATGTCAAGGCCCTTCAGACCAAGCCACATTTTTCCAATTTTCTATTGCCCAATGTTGTTGATCCCATCTGCATTTTAACCTAAGTTTCCTATTCTTAGCTGACAGGAGTGGCCTCCTGGTGTGGTCTTCTGCTGTTGTAATCCACCTGCTTCATGGTTCAACATGTTGTGCATTCACAAATGCTCTTCTGCATGCTTTGGCTGTAACCAGAGGTAATTTGAGTTATTTTTGCTTTCCTATCACCTCAAAGGAAGCTGATATTCTTTTCAGATCTCTGGCATTAACAAGGCATTTATTTGAATTGCTGCTCACTGGATACTTTCTCTTTTCCATTGGGGAGACGGTTGTGTGGGATCATCACAGTAAATAAGCAGTTTCAGAAATGCTCAGAGAAGCACATCTGCCATGTTAAAAGTCACTTAAAACACCTTTCCTCCCAATTCTGATGCTCAGTTTGAACTTCAGCAGGTGTTCTTGACCCTGTCCACATGCCTAAATGCACTGAGTTGCTGTCATGTGATTGGCTGATTAGATATTTGCATTGTAATCCGTTAAACAGGTGTAACTAATAAAGTGGCTGGTGAGTGCATGTATAAATAAGTCCAGTGTCTCTAACAAGTTAAAGTGTTTCCTTCTAAAGGAGTATGATGTGTCACTGTGAAATCGTTCTCGCTTCCTTGACTTTTTGTTACTTCTTTGCTTTAATAATGATGCTGCTGCTGGTTTCATGCTTCCTCAAAGCCTTGGTTTATGTGTGTGTGTTCTATGTTCCTGTGTCTGTGTGCGTTTGTATTGACTTTGTAGTATTGATCGGATAAAGCAGCAGGGTGGTCCTGCACTTACAGTAGTCATCAGCACATCCTGAAGCTGAAGAAAAGCCCTGTTTCTCAGAACCTGGCAAACAAAAGCGGTGAAAGTTAAATCGGCCGTATTAAACTGCTCCTCTCAGTCATTTATTTATGGAAAAAATGAATCTCTCCGACTGGCTGTTGCTCTGCAGGGCCAATCTATGAGTAACACATCTCCCATCTGTGTAATTCACAAACTGACCTCAGCTGTTTGACTTATTGATTTTTGCTAGAGTGGGACTCCTAAAGCATCCCTCCCCTCCTGTTGGTGGGACTCCATCCAGAACATAAGGTGTTCCGGCTCTCTGGCTCTGGCAAATCCTGTGGTCGTCCCGGGGTTACTGCGGGAAGGGAAGAAGGTTCTGCCTGGCTGGGCCGCCGGGTGCCCCGAGTGTGTCTGCATGAGATGGCTCCCACAGGGCCCACTCCCACAGATCATTATTGTCCATGAATAGCTGCTGCATTGCAGATGGAGAGAAAAGGGGGACGTGAAGGAAGGAGCGTAGTAATGGATGGATGATAGTAATGGCTTATAGAGAAGAAGAGTAAGCTCATGTGCATGGGCCAAAAACAAGAGACATGTCTGTCTAAGATTGTGCATGTGTGGTGAAATCTTATTCTCAAGGAAAACTCAGGCCTTCCCGCTGTGGTGATTTGAGGCAGTGCAGGCTATTTTCAGTATCTGCGTAAGAAACAAATCATCACATCAGTGTATTGCAGCCAGCTTCCAAAAAGTGTAAGATTGTTCAGAGGCAATAACATGGACGGCGACTCAGAGAAATAAGGGTGCAGAAAGGAGTGAGTGAACACCATTAGACAAGGTGAGTAAGAAGATGATGAAGAGGTTGTGTCCACCGCCTCATTACATTTTAGAGTCTCTGATTACCATGTAATGATTGCTGCAGCCTCACAAACCTTCGTGTTCACTGAAAGCTACAAAGACACCTGTTTGTCTCTTAGCAGCTCTGTAACGACTTATTACAAATTATCCTATGTAACCTGAACCGTGCCCTGTTGTTGCAACCAGAGTCTTAACACTAAAGCTCTTTTTTTTTTTCAAAGGTGAATACCAAAATTGTTACTATGTGAAATTCAGCCTCACACTAGTGGGATGTTTGTTGCATTTACTTGAAAATCACAAAATTAACTGTGGCGTCACCCGCTGAACTCCACATTTGGAAGGTTTTAGCTGTTTCCCTGTTGCTTTATTTTGGAGCCAGATGTGGATTAAAGGGTGGAGCAGTAGCTTGGTTGGCAAGCTGCACTCATAAGCTGCGTGGGTGCAATGCGCACACACATATCAGCTAATTAGCGTGGACTTTAAAAAAAAAAAACTACAAGAATTTCCCTCAGCAAAACTGAAGTACCACACAGTGAACCGTAATTTGTTAGATAGTCCTTTAAAAATACACACAAATGCAGTTATGGGGTTCCTTAAAGGTCACTGTTGTCTGTGAATTCTACTGACATACACCTGGGGGGACAAGAGAGGTGACAAAGAGAGACCAGGTAGGGTGGAGCAGGTGGAGATGAATATGATTTGTGATTTATGCAGTGTTGGGTAAGTTACTTTAAATTAATAACTTAGTTACATTACTAGTTACTTCTATCAAAAGTAACTCAGTTACTTCAAGTTACTCGTTACTTTCAGAGTAACTAGTTACTAGGGAAAGTAACTTTGGTTTTACTCAGAATTCTCTTGTTAATGTGTTGCTTCCGTAACTGGATACCCAGCAAGATTGCCAGTCTTCTAGCTTGCTTACTTGCCACAAGTGCACTGTGCCACCTACCAATAAAAAGGAAAAAATAATGTGCACATTTCCACGAGAGAAATCCCACGCCTGATTCTATCCTAGCCTGTTTTTTACATCCAACACAAAAAACTGCAGTCGTGGTGCTTTTGATTGTACTCAGAACTCGGAAATTCTGCCTTCTGAATAGGAAGATGTAGGCAACACCAGACTGAAGATGAGCTGCATACAGAGCTGGACTGGGACAAAAAAATTGTCCCGGGCATTTTGACTAAAGACCGGCCCACCATTATAGGAAAAACCATAAAGCCTTTGAATGAAAATAAACACACAGTGATGTACACTGTTCTGATGGTAAATATGTATCAATCTATCAATCGTTTGTTGTAAGACTCAGATAGTTATTTTCTTTAAAAGTGAGACATTTTAAATGAGAATAAGAAAGTATTTCCTTGTGCCCCCCTTTCCCTTTTAATGCCCTACATGGACCCCTGGCAACACTTTGCTAGACCCGCCCCTGCACAGTTACCAGCTGTCAGTTACTTAATAACGCGTTAGTCCCAACACTGCATTTATGACAGAAGAAAAGTAGCAAGAGTGAAAGGGAAAGTTTATAAGATGGCAGTGAGGCCTACTGTGATATATGGTTTGGACACAAAGAAAGAAAAAGGTGGAGCAGGAGGTGCTAAGATTTTTATTGACGTTGACCAGGATGGTGCAGTATTAGAAATGAGTGTATCAGATGGACACTTTGGAGAAACGGCTGACATGGTCCTCCATGTGCAGAGGAGGGATACAGGATACACCGGACAAAGGATGTTGGAAATTGGAAGAAGTTGGAAAAAGAGGAATACCATGGATAAGATTTGTGGATGTAGAGAAGGCAGAGAGATGAGGATGCTAGGGATGGGGTGTTTCACTGTGGCAACGTCTAAAGGGAGCAGCCAAAATATGAAGAAGAAGAAAGCAGCTATGCATAGAATGAAGTCATACAGTTTGTTAATGAAGAAATTTAATACCCACATCAATATGTTACTGCAGCTCAAGCTCAAGGTAATTATTTGGTTAATAGTAGCTTAGTTCTTGGCCACATGAGGAGGAAGCTGAGTTGGAGCGTATGGGCCTGTGCAGGTAAGACTATGGGTACCCCTCACATCTCTTTGGAGCTAAAAAGAGGTTATTCTTTAGCTTGTATAGGTAGTTGGAAAGCACGATTCTGCTACAATTAATATTAATTTGTTGAGGCTATTCTGCACTAACAGTCGATCGTTTTTTGTACTTTGGGGGAAAACATGGCAAAAAGTTCTTAAACAGTACTTTTCTACTCTATCTAAACACTCAAAGTGCTTTACACAACATGCCTATATCTAAGTTCATTAAGTGCTTTTATCTAACATTCACACTCCAATCAAGGCATCAGAGAACACCTCAGGGTTCAGTATCGTGCCCAAGGTTACTTTGGCACAAGGGCTACGGCAGCCAGGTACTGAAACACCAACCTTCCGACTAGTGGCTGACTAGTCTACCTTCTGCACTACAGCCACCCCCAATCTCTCCTGCTTTACTTCCAGCTTAAGTTATTTTTGCACTTTTATTACTGTAATTATGGATTTTACCCTGTAGCCTGTAAAGGTGGCCCACTGCACAGGTTTATTAATTATACAGGGTGTGACTGTGGAGTTTGGTTTTTAGCCTGTGATTTGGGGACTTGTGCATGTGTGAGTGCAAGCCAAACTGCAACAGTTTGACAGTATTGCCTCTCCTCTTGTGTTTTTTTTAATAAAAGTGCAACGTGAGTTAGGTCAAATACCCCCATTAATACTTTTTAAAGCTAAAAAAGTTTTAAGTTGTAAGAATTTTTTGAAGTAGTATCAAAGAGCAACAACAAAATGTTCACTCTGCCAACTCTGTATTTTGCAGCAGGTTGTAAACATGCATTTTAAGGCTGTACCGTTAGACATTTTAACATGGCTGCCCGTGGGGACTGACTTTAGGAGGCAGCCTCAGGCACCAAGTGAAACAGCACTTTTTCTTTTTTTCAGCTTTGAAGGTTGCATCCTTTTAGTAAACAAGCAATTTCACATTTTTCACGGACTTCTTACATTTTCCAGAGTGGTCTGGGATTAATCGATAGAACCAAAAATTACTTTATCGATCCTGAAAACAGTTAGCAGCAGCCCTAGTTGGTCGTTATTTTCATTTTGATCGACTAATCGACCTCAGCGCGCACAACAAACTGCCTGTCTGCTGGCTTCCATCTCCTATTAATTAATATCGACTGATTGTCTGGTCTGTTGAGTAATGACGGGGAAAAAGACGGTGATGGTGATGGTCCACTCTCTTTCAGCTCTGTGTCATTTGGCAGAGCTGTGACATGAACGTGTCCTTGTGGCAGATGTTTGTGGTTACTTGAAATGCTCTGGCTCTTAAGAGTAGATCTCCTCCTCCTCTCTCCCTCTCTCTCTTTGTGTGTCTGTATACTCCGCTATATTCAGCTCACTCCTCCAGTCGCGGTTACCGGGCGTGCGGTTGCCAGGAGAGACGCGCGTGCAGTGCAGTGTACAGTTTTAACGGCAGAGCGGCACGGGATCTTCCCCGCCATTTCCTCGTGTCGAGCCCTGGAATGTCGAGTAGCGGCTCGGGCTCTTCCTCGCGGAAGGAGTTCGATGTGAAGCAGATCCTGAGAATCCGATGGAGGTGGTTCGGTCACCCCGCGGTCCCTCCGCCTCACTCCCCGCCGCTAGGAGACTACTTCCCCGGCAGGAGAGCGGGCGGCAGCTCCGGAGACGGACCCTCAGTTAGCGGCTCTAGCAACTCGAATTCAAACAGCGTAAACCCCAGTGCGGGGAGTCACGGCGGTCTGGTGGCCAGTGGCAGCGCTGGGTCTAACCTGTGTAACGGCAGCGGCAGCAGCAGAAAGTTTGCTGATCCGGCTGGGAGTCGGGGCGGTCCGGGAGGAGCGGCAGCTGGAGCGACGGGGAGCTCCTGTCCCCGCTCGTTCAGCCAGCCAGAGTGCCGAAGCTCCTCCGCAGCGCTGTCCTGGGTCTCCCCGCCGCCTCAACGTCGCTCTCGCCCCGTGACGAGCATGGAGCCCCCCGGGGAGGCCCCTGCACCCCAGCTGGTGTCCGAGCCCCCCGGGGTTGAGGAGGAGGAGGCGGCGGCGGCGACAGCAGCGGTGGCGGCAGCAGCATGCAACGAGGAGAACAACAACCACCCGGAAACAGACTCCAGCTCTTGCAGGTAGTAGTAGGGGGATGCTGTTGGCAGTTTCTGACTTTTCAGGTGAAAGTTGTGAGCAGAATTTCTGCACTTAGTTGTGTGAAAGACGCACACTTCCCTGAAAAGTTTAAACAAGAACTCCTCGGTGTTAGCTTCAACTTATCAGAAGAGCATTTGGCAAGCTGTAATTCTTCTAGTTGGGCTGTTTGCAGTCTAGTGCGTTGTTAAGATGGGATCTACTTTCATTTACGTTGGAATCATGTGTTATAGTAGGCCAAACATTAACGACAAATGAAATGGCTTAAACAAGTATAATAGCTCAAAAGGAAGAAATACAATTAAATAGAAGATGTGATTTTATTCGCAATCATGGCTCAAGAGTTGGGAGTTCGCCTTGTAATCGGAAGGTTGCCGGTTCGAGACCCGGCTTGGACAGTTTCGGTCGTTGTGTCCTTGGGCAAGACACTTCACCCGTTGCCTACTGGTGGTGGTCAGAGGGCCCGCTGGCGCCAGTGTCCGGCAGCCTCGCCTCTGTCAGTGCGCCGCAGGGTGGCTGTGGCTACACTGTAGCTTGCCATCACCGGTGTGTGAATGGGTGGATGACAGGTTGTGTAAAGCGCTTTGGAGTCCTTAGGGACTAGAAAAAGTGCTATACAAATACAGGCCATTTATCATTTATTTTCTTTATTGTTGTTCCTTTTGATCTCTGGCGCACACAGGGTCTATGGAAGCTGAATTCCCCCCTGATGAGTTAATAGAATAAGAAGGCTGTTCAGACAGCATGCTCTCACCACTCTCAACATGCAGACAGATGGAAAGATGGATAGAGAAGGTGAGGGCTGAGTACATTTGGGTGTGGTGCACTGACTTCTCCCTCCAACCAACTAATAACACTTCACCAGTCAGGCTCTGTTATTAGACGATGCATGCAAACACAAACAGAAATTCACTCTTGTGCTTATGGGATTTTCAGAGTCATTTACAATATGACTCTAGGGCTGAGCTCTGCATGTTGCTGCATACTGCACTTGACATTTGTATTGTTTTGTTTTCAGCATCAGAGTCGAAGGCTTTTATTCTTAATCCTTAGGGTTCTGCATGCTTGTGTTCACATGCGGAAAGAAGTGTGTTGCATCTGTGTGACCATCCAGCTGTAGTGGTGTGAAAAAGCCATTTAATTAATAGTTGCCTTGGAGATAGGAAAACAGGGTAATTAGGATGTCCTAACCACACTTATATTATTGTGATGCAGTTGTAAAATACGGGCAATGTTTAGGCAGCTTCTTTAGGTGTGTTTACTATACAGGCAAAATGCGTCTGGTAGCCTTCTATCGTACTCCGTGTTCCCCATACACCTCAGAAAATATAAAAGGTTCATTGGAAACAATGCACGCACATGTGTGCACACACAGCTTTCATCAGAGCCAAAGTTGATATACCTATTTTTTTAAAAACCGATTCATCTTTGATGTCTCTTCATGAATTTGTTTTCACCGCAAACGTGTATGTTTCTGCTTGTGAAGGAGAAAACTGAGGTCTTAAAAATACCCATTGTTATGCAAGGCTTAATGTCGTATCTTCAGTGACGATGGTAGTCCGGCGGCGCTTACACGGCAAATTACTTCTGCCTAATAGTAACACAAGCACGCACACACACGCACATGCCTCGTTAACACAGGCAGAGAAAATTTTCACTGCACGAGTCTGAATGGAAACGTATACGGACGAAGCCATGTCCTTGCACACATTATTGTTGCCATACCAACCCAGACATTAGTGTATGCTGCATACATGTGTAGCTTTTCAGCATGTTTGTTTTGTGGTGTGTGGGGGTTTGTTTGTGTGTTTCTCTGTGCGATTCATCCTCAGAGAGCTCTTGTGTACAGTGTGATACTCCAAAACACGGGTGGCAGAATCCCAAATGGGATCATGGAAAGGGACGCGCACAGAATCCCAGAGCGACTGAAGGCACTGCTCGGCTCCACTCATCTCCTCCTCTCCTTTTCACTTTCACACCCCACCCAGCTTTCCCTCGTTTAATCCTGGTGTACCTCCCTTACTTACCCTTTTTCTCCTCCTGTCCCACATTCATCTCTGCCCACCCCTGGCCACTCATTGCCCTCCCCCTCCACCCCTTCTTTTTTTCCCTTGCTAATGTGTTGGGAAGTGAGCGTATTAAAGAGGCTGGGAGAGAGACACCCAATGACAGTTGGGCGAGTGCCCTTGCCTGGTGCGGGGGTTTAAAAAATCTGGCTTCATGGTGTTGATTTGCCCTAGACACACACTCTCTCTTCCTCCTTTCTCTCTCTGTCCATATTGAGTGGTTGCCAGGCTCAGTTAAGGGGACTGGAAGGCAGCGTTCCCCTACTTCAAAGCCGTCTCCTCTGGCAGTATTTAGCCACACCATTCGTCTACAGACACACATCCACACACACACACATGCACATGCTAGAGAGCAGGAAAGCCAGCCAAAAAGCCTCCTTGGAGGGTTGGAACGGGATAGGAAAGAGGGAGAAAATTGAGGCAAAGATTAATGTTGGGATGAGGTGGAATGAAGAGAGTGAGTAATGAGATTAGTTGGAGATATGAAAGTTGGAACAGGACAGAGAGAGAATGCACATAGGCAGAGATGAGCCTGGCTGTATCACATGTAGGGATGGGTACCGGTATCCGGTGCCATTCTGACATAAACGGTAGTAACCAGACCGAAAAGCAGCACACATTTCGGTGCTTTATTTCGGTGCTTTTTTTCCCCTGAGATGTCATACACTTTGGATTCCAGCCAATCATTTTACCTTTGCAAGGATAGTAGGCGGGCCCAGGTACGTACGTTCTTTTAGAGCAGAGCTACAGATTAAAAATGCCCAAAGCGAAGTGGTCAAAGTCTGGCTGTACTTCTCAGTAAAAGATGCAAACTCAACAGCCAGCAACAAGTGCTTTAAGGTGATACTGTGCAAAGGAGGTAACTCCTCGAATCTGATGAAACACCTAGCGACGCATAGCGTTTTGTTAAAAGCCGAGAAATGTGCCGTAATTGATAGCTTGCTGCGAGACCTCACATCGTGCACCTCTACTGCGGGTGTGGTGCCTGTTATCGGACCCGGAGTTAGCAACATCCCCCAAAAACCCGAAGATTAGAGTCCTGGCCCCTAGCCCTGCCAGTGTAGCAGAAATGATGAGGATGATGATGGCAGCAGCAGCCGTTCTTCTCCACGTGAGTAGCTTAATGTTGTTCGTGTGTAATTTACGTTGAGTAGGCTAACCACGTTATTACATTAATGCATGTAAGGTGAACTAGCAAACACAGTCGTAGTTACATGCGGCTGTCTTCTTATTTGATGGCACATACTCCCTTCACCCTGACCAAAAAGGCTAAAATGACCAAAGAAAAAGTGGAAAACAGCTAAACATGAGAGGTTTTTGGACAAAGTTTGTTTTTTTTCCATTGATTAAGCACTGCTTCCAGCCAAGAGTGATGCCATATATTCCCCATAGCTGCAGAAAAGTCTAACATTGTTATCTTTTTACAAAAAAACAGCTGAACATGAGAGGTTTTTGGACCAATTTTGTGTTTTCCATTCTTTAAGCACCAGTTCGAGCACTGTTTAAGCACCGGCACCGTTTCAAAAGTACCGGTTTGGTACTGGTATCGGATAAAACCTAAACGATACCCATTCCTAATCACGTGATTATACTAAATATGTGCATAAACGCACCAGGTGCACATTATTTTCTTTTTTTTAAACAGAGTGAGAGTTTGTTCATTAAAGTCACAAATGAGTTCTTATCTCGTAAGACCTAAGCTTGCATTAACTTGGTTTGAAACGGTGACCTTGTTATGCCTGCTCTAACATCAAGCAGGTGCGGACCTCCGCTTAAGAGGTCGCTTTTCTGTCCACATAAATGTAAATCTGCCGGTTATTGATAAATAAAGAGTCTTTAGCTAGAAAAATGGTTCATTATGTTAGGGCTATCAAAAACCCAAACAGAGTTGAGCCATTAAATCTTGTGTTACATCTCCAGTCTCTCTAGATCCTTGTCGGGCTTGAGCATCTGAGAGTTTTGTATTTTTAAGACATTTTTATAGACACAAGCGCTAACTATTAAGCTGGCTTATATATGTTGTTAGCTCACCGTTATTACAAAGTGTTAGACATAGAAACAGCCTGGCTCCATATGGAGTGGTTCACACATTCGCCTAACAAGCAAAAGATCCTGATTTCGAGAGGAGAATCAGATCCCATGGGGATTGCATCAGGAAGAGTATCCGGTGTGAAAATGGAAGCAGCTGGAGAATGGAGAAAAGTTGCTAAAACAAAAGAACTTTTTTTTAAGGAAGAAAATGACAACTAGATGAATGTTAGAACTTAACAACACTGACCCTCAGTTGTTCAGCTCACATCTGTCCACTTATGTTCCCTAATTAAGGTAGGATAAATCATTCACTGCTCTCACTCTCCTGGATGCGCCGTTAACCCCTCGGCAGCGTTGTATCTAAAGGTGGAAAGCCAGCTTTGCTTTCTGTGTCACTCGGGAGACAAAAAGTGGTAATGTTGATTTTATTTTCCACAACAGATTTCATTTTCACACACAAATGTTCTAATTTATTTTTATATTCAATTATAATCACATTAAGAATATTTGCAACAGCCTCATTATATGCAGTAGCAGGTTATTAGGTTTGATGCTGAGCAGGCGATAGACAGTATATTGAAGGTGGCTGTAGCCACTCTGGGGTCACACTCCAGTTTGTAGACTATTGTTTTGAATCCTTAAGTTTTTTGTTTCTTTGTTTTTTAGCTAGGACTAGCTAGGGGTGGGTGATATATCCTCAAATTTTCATCACATTATTTCAAGGAAATTTGCAATAATTATATTTATGACAAGATGCCAGCAGCAACAGCATTAGATTTGCTGCTGGCAACTCTAAAAGGCAAAAGCTGCTGGCTTAATACTTAACCTTGGAAGTTTTCAGGAGTCTGCACAGTATTGTCACATAATACAGTTTAAACTGAAATGTAGTTTCTTTCTGGGATGTTGTATCTTGGGTCGAGCTATTTAACCAGCTACTTAAAGCGCTTCTGTTGCACCATTTCCATCCACTGGGTTGCACATCAGCTGTTGCTAGCACATCCTCCTCCAGCCGAGCCTTTGTAGTCTGGTTGTACTCGATGATGCCTCAAACTATGAAGCAAATTTGTCGTTTACACCTTTAGCAAGAAGCAAGCAAGCAAAGTGTGCTGCTTTTGTTGGAGGTTGTTGAAGTAGCTTTCTTCTCTTTTTAGTTACTAAACCGTCATCGGGGAGCTAACCTGCTCTCACTCTCAAGCATGCCTGGTATTGTGTCGTTGCCAGGCTTGCTAGGGAACGTGAGGGTGTGGTGTTGCTATATCACTGATATTCTGATATGATGTAAAAATCTGTGGTGGTATAATCACGGACAGGATGACTTGACACAGCCCTAGTGTGAGCTTTTCAGCAAGGTGCATCACTCTGATATTAGTTTTCCTAAGCAAAGGAGTTTTTCTTTTTCCACCCCGAAAGAGCCAAAGAAAAGTCATAAACTTTGTAATAAATCTCTTTTTTTAACCATGAGTATTGGTTTTGTTTTCATTTACTCAGTCTACATTTCTGTTTATTAAAAGGCTAAAAATAAGAGGGAAGTTCATAAAGTAACAGTAAAACGGTCTCTTCTCCTGTATTGTGCATGCATCAATTATGTATACATGCTTAGTCACTGCCTAAAATGCCCTTTCTGAGTTGGGTGGGGGAACAAAAATACACTTTTAATTAAGATGCAGATTTTGTCTGTAGAAAAGCATCTCAACGGAAAATGTGTATACCCATAAACAGAAAGAAAAGGATGCATCCATCTTTTTAATATACAGTCTATGTTGTATACAGGACCTTTGGAGGTTGCCGTGCTCAAAACAGTTGCCTGCTATGTCTGAGGAAAACAGATAAGACTATTGGGACTCAACACAAAACAGTAAAAGCTGTAGGATGGAAAATCTAAAACAGTGAACACAAATAACCATGTAAAAATTCATGGTCAGGTGGTAATTCCCCAGTACTAAAAAAAAAAAAATTTTAACTACACATTCTTTTGAGCTAATGAATCCTATATTTAATGTCAGTGCTGTAAAACATTTTCATCTCACAAAGAAATTCAGAGGAAATGTCTGTCTGTATTTATTTATGTGCAAACATGTATAAAAAAATATGGATCGGGAAATATGTATAGCAACTTCAAGTGCCAAGTGATAGTTTTTTTTAACATGCTACACCAATACGTGACAATGATTTCTGAGTAAATAATCCAATCTCTAAATTGTTTTGTACAAAAGTCACATTTTGTAACACCTTTTCCACAATTTATGTCTGTGTATCTCTTTCTACCTTTCTCTTTATTCAATCCTGGTAGAACATGCAAGTGAAAAATTGCAATTTAAGACAGTTTGACTTGAAACAGCTTGAGCTTTGAGCACACACACACACACACACACACACACACACACACACACACACACACACACACACACACACACACTTCACTAAAAGAGTGTGAGTTCTCTCCTGACTGTGGAGTTGAATTCATATTATCCTTGGAGTATCAGTTTATTTTTATGTCTTTGTGCTGCAGGGCCAGTCCTGCCTCTTCTGCTGTTAAATTAAAAATGGAAGTACAGCACTGGCTCACATAAATTAAATGCTGGTTTGGGAGTCATGATGGCTGGTAATTCACAGGGTAGCTCATCTCTGACAAACACGCATGCACAAATAAACTCAACAGTAATGTCGAAGCCTTCCTGGTCCTAAACTCTGCTCTGTCTCCTGTTGTTGGTATAAATGCAAGGAAACTGGTTGCCATTAGGGAGCAGAGTAAATTACTGCATATCCTATGGGCTTAGCTCCCATAGCTATTTAATTGGCAGATTTTCTTTAAAGGGGGCTAAATTTATCTGGCCATTTACTCCTAGTAATTGAACCATTAAAGATCTTTTGTCTGCTCCTGGCGACATACAAAGAGGGTACATTAGATGACTCAGAACAGCTGGTGTAGCTCTCTTCACACATCTGTCTCTTTGTTCACCAATAAATCCACTGAAAGTTACTGTCTCTTTCTCTTTCTGTCTTTGTCCGTGTGTGTTTGTTGGATGTTTGTCCTTGTCTGTGTGCCATTGTGTGGGCGCAGGACGTCTAACAGTAGTGCCACGCTGTCCTCATGTGTGTCAATGGAGCAGTGCGCGTGTCCGGAGGAGTGCATGTTTACCGCTCTGTCCCATGCTGATGTCACCTTCCGCAAGATGGAGGGCTACCTGCGGACTAGACAGCTTTGTGATGTCATACTGGTGGCTGGGGAGAGGCGAATACCTGCTCACAGGTAGGAGCAAAGGAGCACTAAAATTCTAATACACGGACAGCAAAGGCTGTGATGCTAATGGTTATTGTCATTACTACTACATTCGGTAACACTTTGTAATGCGGTTTGCAATTAAGAGCGTAATTCCCCTGCAATTGAATGGATCTTTAGTGTACTGTATTTGAAATTACAGTGTAATTCTATTTACTTACAAATACTTAAAGTAGATATGCTACAATAAATAATAATACTATGAGTTAATTTTTAATTTAAGCAATGTATAAGTAATTTTAGGTAGTACATGACTTCTAGGTATTTTACAGGAAACGACACTCATTTTGAAAGTTGTATCTAATAATGGTTGTGAAAAAACAAAAATGAAGTTAGACTTTGTTTCCATCATCAAGGTCACATAAGCCTGCAAATTCTGATGGTATTTATTATTATTTGTTATTTATTTTTAATATAGAAGGGAAGAACGATCCTTATCACACTTATAATGGTAAAATACAAGAATAATTGAATAATAGAATATCGATCCTCCACATCAACATAATGAATATTATATAAAGATGTAAAAAGCCAAGATCCACTCTGTAAAATGTAAAATATTGTTTGTTTTTCTGCAAAAGGACAGTGAAATTGTACACTAGTACTTAAATTTAGTTACAGTATAATTATTTATTAGTTTTCTGTAAAGAAAAAAAATGACTTACCTTATTCTAGTGTAGCTACCTTTAAGTATGTGCATTTAAATATAATTACATTGTAATTTCAAATAAAATATATGGAAGTTCCAATAGTGCCCTTAGTCACAGGCTGTATTATAAAGTGTAAGTGATCAAGGAACTGACCTCACAGCCCATTGTTCACTCAGTGGGCTAGTTTCAGTCATTGTGTAAATGTACTGTTCATAAGGTTGGGGAAAAGTCACTTGGATGAATGACGAAACATTTCTCCCACTGAAAACGCTACGTCCAGATGAACACAATCAAACTTTTGGGATATAAAGTGTAACCTTTGTAAAATTTGTTAGTTTTGTTTGTAATTAATAATGATAATGATTTCCCAGAGCCTGATGATGGTTTCTGTAATAAGTTCAAAATCCTTACAAGAGTAAATCAAATTGAAATGCTGATGCTCTGATCAATGAGTAGCCGGCTGTCATTACTGCATTATTACAGTAAATGATTACATTATTTAAAAAAGCACTTAGTAGTAATAGTCAGCCCATGCCTGTCTTTGTATGTGGATCTCTTTAAGGAGTGGTGACTGTTTCTGAAGTCTGTAATAAGTCTTGTGCTCAAAGACTTCCCTTAGTTCCCAAAAATAAAAAACTGAAGGAACACAAAGGTTAAAGTGTGCAAATTATTTCAACTTGACGAAAGTGAGTATTTTATCTGCACTCCAGCTGAAATATTTGTAAACACACATAAAAGTCTTCTATAACAGTGGGTGGAAAGGAAGATGAAAATCCAAATAGCATTAAAGTTAAGCTGCACACACAGGGAGCCATTCAGTCGTTGTGTATGGCTGTGAAGCTGACAGTTTGATTTCGTGGCCATTATAAAACTCCGCCCTTTTGGCCTGACCTCCTTATCACCACACTGGGAACAACAAACCTTTCAAGTTAAGACTCTGCTCAACCTTTTAATTAACTGATTACTATACAGTGTAAAGGAATTTTACTACTTGAATGTGTGTTTTGTGTTACACTTGATCTCTCCACTGTTACCTTTAAAGATAATGGCATTACAAAGATAGTGGATGCGTTAGTGCTATAAATCAATATCCTAATTTATTTAATCCTTTCAGTAGCATGATAGTACGGAGCCCCTCTGATGACATGGTCCAAAAAATAAATAAACTGTGGCCACAAAATACTACTTTGTGCCCTCGAAATAGCATAACGTGCCCATGAAATACTTATCTGCTGGAAAATCCACAGAGGAAGCCGTTAACACACAACTACAAAGCGACAGACTCGCACTCACTGATTTTGCTGGGAACACTGAAGGGTAGTCACTCAACGATCCAGCGTCGAGGAGCTCTCAGCCACACTGCTTTGTAGCTCCTCCGACGAGGCTTGATTGGTGCCAGGTGTGTGTGAGGATCCTTGGGTGTGACCGGTCAGCTGGCAGGACCACACCCACCAGGCCTGAAGGTGCCTGCCACAAATAAGTATTTCGTGGGCACGTTATTCCCATTTCGTGCCCACGAAGTAGTATTTTTTTGGACCATGTCATCAGAGGGGCTCCATATGATAGTACTGGGATTTGGTTAGATTTTTTTGTTGGAAAAGAACAGATAAACTAGATAAACCAATGGAACGGCGCTGGAGCCTATATTTAAACATGCACACCACGCCAGATTTTCTGTGAGCCAACATAACCAACTTCAGAGTAGTTTTTTCACTTTCTATGGTTTCTGCTCGCCACATCGCTGTGAATCTCTCCCTGTGTGGACGCAGCTTTAGGCTAGATGAAATGTAATGTTCTGCCACTTCATGGCTTGCTATCATTGTGTTTTTTTTATTATATCAGCTGTCTCAAACTTGCACTGTTGGCACTGTCATCTCATTGGAGGGCCGCTTTAGTGCTCATGTAGTACAAAAAACAAACAAACAAACAAACAAACAAGAAAACACCCACTAATATTTGCGAAAATGTAGTGTTTTGTTTGTTTTTTAAAATTTCTAATATTGTATAAAAAGATTAAACCCCCCCCCATTCTTAACTAACTGAAGCCTTCATTGAACTACCAAATAAACAAATTAGTACTCTCTTTTTAGCCAGACACATGGCATCACTTCTGCTATAATTTTGTTCATATTTAACAACATAAAAATGCAGACATAACTGTACACATTAGTTTTTGACTGCTAGTGAAAATTGTTTTCTTTACACATGAATCGCTGAACTAACAGAGCTAATCCCTCAACATGTTTGTACTCTCTGCTCATGTTGCCTTCATATTAAATAATTTTTTGCTTCATAAAGAACTTATTTTAACATTGAACTCAACAACAAACAAATCCTCCCTAGCAAAAAAAGTAACTTCAGGCGCCAGATTGCTTTATATTTCTTCATGTCAACATACACGTAGGGGTGATGTGGGCTGCAAGTGGCCCCTGGGTTGCGAGTTTAAGACCCCTGTATTACCGTACTTTCCACACTATAAGGCGCACTTAAAATCCTTTAATTTTCTCAAAAATTGTCAGTTCGCCTTACAATCCGGTGTGCCTTATGTTTGAATTCTGGTTGTGCTTACTGACCTCGAACCGATTTTATGTGGTACACGGCGCTCAAACATCTGTGAAAAAATGTAGTACGACCTTGGTAAGCTATGAAGCCGCACCACTTGATGGATTGTCGGAGCATTACGGCTACTGTAGTCAGGAGCCTCGCAAACTCAGAGTAATCTGGGTCCAAAACTCCGTCCCTTCAGGTCCCAAAGTCAAACGAGCAGTCCAGCACACTGAGAGTTAAAAACTGTCTATATTCTTTTAACTTTAATAAAATGATCAGCGTTGCTGCTTCACCAGGTTTAACAATTACGTTTAACATCTAGGTATCCATGAAAACAGAATTTATTCAATTTAACAGAGTTAGAAGTTAGCAGGAAGTTAGCTCGCTAGTTTCACTAGTTACCTAAACATGATATACCATGTTCTTATTGAGAGATTTCTGAAAAAATTAAAACGTACAGCTCTGCTACCACTTTCAACATAAATGAAGACAGAAAACTGAACAGTAGTGACGTTTATAGGGTTACTGAAGTTAGGCTACCTGGTATATAATGCTGTGCTATGTGATCGCTAGCGACACAGCTATGTTAGCATAACACAAAGCATAACACAGTGAAGCTGGAGGATGAACCACTAACTAATTAAACGTGAGGGTTCCCGATGGTTTTTGACAAATGCAATTGCATGGCAGGATGCTGTAAACAGACCAAACTTCAGTCAGGAGAACAACGGAGATAATCCAACCACAAGATGAGGTTAGTCATTAATATACTGCAATAACATGGGAATAGAGCAGCTGCGAGAGGATTCAACATTAATGAATCAATGGTACGGAAGTGGAGGAAGCAAGAAGAATGAGTTGAGTAAAGTTTGACTTATCTGACTGTTTTGTTTCACTTAATGCGCCTTATAATCCGGTGGCTTTATGTATAAAAACAGACCCATTCATCGACCGTGCGTTTTATAATCCGGTGCACCGATGGTCCGAAAAATATAGTATATCAATATGTATGCTAATATAAATAAATCATCCCAGTCTATCTCTTTTAAAAGATTAAGGGCAGATGATAAGAATTCTCGTGATTAAAAAAAATACATTGAAAGTCGGTCAGTAAAGCACAACACCTAAAGGTACAAGTGCCATCATATATATGAAGAAGACACTGAAAACAGACAAAACTTCAGCCAAGAGAGTGCATCAAATGACACCATCCTAAAAGTGTTTAGTTATTAATATAACTCTTTTTGGTTTGAATTATTTTACCACCAAAAAGTCATGATCCCGAGATTGATCTTCATGCCAAAATCTGAGCTGTAAAAACAGTCAATATTTTTAAAAGAACAGACAGTGTCCAGGACATCATGAGCCTAAGGGCTGGCACAGTCACTCTATAGTAGCTTAGCTTAAAGAATAGTGCTAATATAAAGCTGTAGAGGACGAGAGTGATAGCCTCAATAGTTTTTTTGGACTGTTCAATACAAAAAACAGTTGGAAAGAAACAGCGTTTTAAAAATAAATAAATAAAGAGAGAGAGACAAGAGCCTCGGCCAAAAAAAGGGGGGGGGGGGGAATCGATGTGTCATCTGCTTAATAAAATTTGTCAACAGACAGACATGAACACCTGCCAAGGTGCTCAGAACTAATTTTGATCCCACTTCAGTTTTTCTCCAGGTCACGCACACACAGACTCACAAGGCAAAAACAATACAGCAGCTGGAAATAGTGATTCTACTATCACATACATGCAGCAGCGTTATAATTAACTCCCGTATGAAGTGCTGACACATGCACCACAACATCTGAACACGTGCATCTACACTCACGCATGAACACACGGGCACGATGACACATATACTGCACACGCAGGATGTTTGGAAAGAATCTCTCACAAACAGCAGAACCACAGTCGTGCTCCTAGGATTTATTTTTATAGTACCTCTGTACCATATGTACCAGAGTCTGTTTGAACCATGCATCAGTCACATGCCTCCACTGCACCGTCGATGTTACTCCCTGGGCATATGGCCACTAGGGTTGCAAAGGGGCATAAAATTTCCGGTAAATTTCCGAAAAGTTTCTGGTAAATTTCCATGGTAAGTTAAGCTTGGGAATTTTGGAAATATTCCATATTGGAAACTTTCCATGGAAATAATGGGAATTATGGAAATTAATGGGAATTTAGGAGAACTAACTGGGAATATATTATTTCCAAGCATAAATATAAACAGAAATCATAAGAAAACCTCCATGCAAAATGTTTTCAACAGATTTATTTGTAAGTACAGTAGAATAGAACACGTTTCAATAACTTGTTTCATGGATGAATAAAAACAGAAATGTTGAGTTCAATATTACCATCCCCTAACCCCGCTCATTCAAAAATGCCCCCTGTCCAAAAATCTCCACAAAGTCCCATTCAAAAGGTTAAATGAAAAATGTCACTTATCCTCCAAAACGTCCCATTAAACATGCAAATCTTCCTTCAAGCAATCCTCTTTTCTCATTTTTGCTCAGTCAATAGACTCTTCCTGGACCTCATCATCATCCAACAACATGTCCACTTCCTCAGCATCCAACTCTGAGTCTTCCTCTTCAGTGTCACTTTCCAGCCTTGTTGAGGATGGCTCTGTGTCAGGCTCAAAGAGCCGTAGGTTTGCCCGAATGCCGACCAGCTTTTCCACTCTCACATTTGTGAGCCTGTTGCGAACCTTTGTGTGGGTGTTCCCAAACAGTGACCAGTTGCGCTCGGAGGCAGCTGATGATGGTGGGATTTGGAAGAGGATGGAGGCTACAGGTGCAAGGGCCTCAGATTCACATAGTCCCTTCCACCAGGTGGCTGCAGATATGTGCTGGCATGACTGCCATATTCCATCCCCTTTCCAAAGGCCTTGCTTTGTTCGATACTTTGCCAAACTGCCTAGAACTTTGCCTTTATCGAGACCCAGGTGGTCAGACATGGCTGTAATGACCGCATAGGCACCGTTGATCTCTTCCCCAGAAAGTATACCCTTGTCATATTTGGGGTCCAGCATGTATGCTGCTGCATGCACTGGCTGCATGAAGCCAGTGCATGCTCCCTCCGCTGTTCCAATGACTTGACCACAGCCGTTTCCTCTGCTTTCAGTAGTGGGGAAGTGGGCAGAATTGTCTGGATTTCCTCTGAGTTCTGCAAAAAGGCACTGGACATCTGACAAGATGGCACCATCCCCATCTATCTTCGCTATTGCTGCTGCAATAGGTTTGAGGATTTTCCGACTGCTAGATACTCATTCCCAGAACACATCATCCAAGATGACCTTCTTGATGTCACTGTCGATGCCTACAGACTGGGATATGGCCATCTCTTGCAGAGATTCCTTTCCCTCCAGAAGGCTGTCAAACATGATAACAACACCACCCCATCGCGTTATGCTGGGAAGCTTCAGTGTAGTACTCTTGTTCTTTTCCTTTTGCTTTGACAGAAATGTAGCGGATGTTACTTGTTTGCCTTTAACATATTTCAGAACTTGCTTCGCTCTCTTATTCAGAGTGTCCATTGTTTTTAGTGCCATTATGTCTTTTAGGAGAAGATTTAGTGTATGGGCAGCACAGCCAATAGTAGTTATATGAGGGTAGGTCTCCTCCACATGTGCCCAGGCAACCTTCATGTTGGCTGCGTTGTCAGTGACCAGTGCAAAAACCTTATCTAGTCCAAGGTCATTGATGATCACTTTTAGCTCATCTGCAATGTATTGGCCTGTGTGTCCGTTTTCCTTTGTTTCTACACTCTTGTAGAACACAGGCTGAGGAGTGGTGATTATGTAGTTAATAATTCCTTGTCCCCTGATATTGGACCATCCATCAGAGATGACTGAAATACAGTCAGCTTGGTCAATGGTCTGTTTCACCTTTGCTTGAGCTCGACTGAACTCTTCCTCCAGTAGATGAGTAGACAATGCATGTCTGGTTGGGGGAATGTATGCTGGTTAGAGAACATTCAAAAATCTCTTCCAGTACACATTGGATGTCAGCATCAGGGGTGAGCCAGCTGCATAGACTGCACGAGCGAAACACTCATCTGCGTTTTTCTGGTTAGTGTCATCCATAAAATCAAAGAATCCTCCGATGCCAGAGGGACCAGGAGCTGTATCTGTTTCAGCTGTATCTGACTCTGATACAGCTGAAACAGATTCATTTTCCCCTTGAGTGGAACTCCTGGCTGCTGCATGTGTTGGGCCTTGAGGAATTTTTTTGCACTTTGCAATGTGCTGCTGCATTTTTGTGGCATTCTTCACATACGTCTTATCACAATACTTACACATATATACAGATTTCCCTTGTACATTAGCTGGTGTAAAATGTCTCCACACATCAGATAGCGCACATGGCATTTTTCTGTAAAATAAAACAAGAGCTTGTAAAAATGCTAATGCAATGCAAGAGATCGTAATAATACAATTGCAATATGATAATAAACAGATATAAATAGTAAGGCTAGCTAAACAACTGGAATGATCTTCAAAACAAAACAGCCAAATGAGGAAGCTAGCATCTTCTTTATGTTATACTAGCTGTGGCTTATTTAGCATCTAACAGATGCTAGCATTTTATTTAGCATCTTATCAGATTGCTATCTACCAGATTAATACATTTTATGTGATATTCACAATTTAAACATTTAATGAATATATTTTCCCATAATATCATCAAAACTTACCTCACTTGTTAAGTCCACAGGCTCAAATGTGTGCCTTCAATACTCTTTGTCCTTCAGGCTCAAAAGTGTGGTCCATGTGTACATGTGATGGAGGCATGCACAGTGCCAGTAGGTGGTCTCAATAGCCATGCAGCAAGCTTGTGCTCTGTACATGTGATTAAGGAATGGCATGGATATTCAAGTGTATTTGAATTGCATTTGTTTGTTTTTGTCAATATTATGCTAAAATATACTTTGCTCAACTATATTTAAGTTCCCTAAGAAGAGCCATCCTTCAATTTTGAAAATTCCCAGTTTATTCCCATAAATTCCCGTTAATTCCCGTTTATTCCCATGGAAAATTTCCATCTTTGAAAATTCCGGGAATTTTGCAACCCTAATGGCCACTGGCGAAGCAGCAGGGTCCATCTGCAGGGATGAGACAGAAAAGTGGCCCTCCACCAGCAGAAAGGCTTCTTTTCTCTCTTTCTCGCCTTCCTCTTCTGCCTCATTTGATTTAGTCCTCCAGGCACAGATGGTGACAAACAAAAGACCCTGCTGTAGGAGAATCTTAATGCTGCATGTGAAAGAGTGTGTTGGCGTCTGAAGTATTTGAGTGTTCGTTTGTCTCAAGTGTGTGTGTGTGTGTGTGTGTGTGTGTGTGTGTGTGTGCCAAGCGGTAGGAGTACGACATCTTTGTTTGAAAGTGGTTGTTTTGTTAGGGATTGATTTTGTTATATGTGTAGGATAAAAGTGCTTTTCTGGGACTAAAATATACACTCCCTCTCTCTCTCTTTATCTTACATGTAAACAGACAAATGCAGTGTACACGCTGAGTAGGCTACTTGTACTGCGTGTAGCTGCTTATCTCTTGCGGAGTTTGTTGCAAACAGTGCACTTTGAGGAAAACCCAACCCAAAACTCTGTGAATGCATAAATATGTTGAGCACAGTTGTACCTTTTAGTCTCTGTGGCAGCACATTATGTTGCAAATCTATTTTTGTACCTACTTCTCTAAGCGCTGCCTTCACCGATTTTTATTAAGTATACCATTACCTTTTGTTTTTTCTTTTTCTTTTTTTTACCATCACTGTATATCGACTGATAGGTAGGTGCGCTGCGGTTCATTGTTTCCATTACTGCAAGACCAAGAGTCTTCAGTTTTGCTGATACACTGCGGGGGATAATAGACTGTAGGGCCCTTTAGAAGAGCCAATAGAATCAGCTATGAGCTGAACTTTAACAGCGGGTTTATAAGGTTGGTTTTACAAGAATAAAGACTTTGATGAAGAAAACTAACTAGTGGGTTTTGCCAGTGTACATCTGGTTAACCTCAGCCCCTCTGTTAAAGGGCAATGCACAGCCACTTCCAGGAGCTTTTTTCTTATATGAACCACCCAGGTCTGTTTGCTCTGCAGAGGATGTGACAGTTCACAATGGGTCCTGCTCAGAGTATTGTAGTGTGTTGTTGCTATAGCTGAAAATGTAATAGACTGATATTTTTTTTCAGCTTAACCCAAGTGTGATGTGAATGTGTGTAGTAAATCTGATGGTTCAAACCATACGTACCATTAGGATTTATTCTCTGTACTAAAGTCTGTACTAAATTTCAAGGCTTTGGCTGGGAATGGAGTTTTGAGGGGTAACCATAGGTAGTGCACATACTTTAAAATCAATTACAGCAATATATGGAAGAAATCTGTGCTTTTCCTACCATCTGATAAAATATATGACCAATACACATGAGCTAATGAAGACCCAATTAACAAAACTGTTCCAGGTAAAAAGCCCCAAAATGGATTTAGGAAATCCCTGGACTGGCAGCAAAGCTATCAGTTAAAGGTCCTTCTCTTCTAACTCTGTATTTCAGAGATACTGCAAAAAGTTGCAGTATCCAAGCAAGTCTTTCTCACGACCTGCTTGTTATTTTCCCCTCTCTGTTTTTCCACTACTGTGTCTCTATACCGAGCATCACATCCACACTGAAACACAAACAGACACACTGTTCAGTTTCCAGCGCTTGCCCTCCTTTCCTGAGTCCAACTCGTCTGTTTCCTGCTCTCTCCACTCTGGCATTTTGTCTTCTCTCTGCTCTTTCCATTACACGTTGACACACTGCCTGTCTTGTCTCTGTCTTCAGCGCAGTGCATTTGTGTTTGTGTGCAAATAACCCAGTGCTGTATACAGTCTGTGTCGCTCACAGCTAGTCAGACAGAGACCCATGAAAAATTAAGGGAACATGTTTGTGTGTGTGCACCAGGGAGAGAGGGATTGGGGGGGGAAGATACCTGACTAGAATACTGGCAGAATGACTTCCTGCTGACTGTAGTGTATTTTTGACATCTTTGTCTGCACAATAAACACACACGCACTTGCACACACGCTCACACAGCTCTTCTCTGCTTCAGGCTATCTGTCAAGGTCCCAGTGTCACACTCAGTAATGAGACTATACACATTCAGTGCATGCACACACTCATGTTCAAGTAGCCACAAACAAAGCCAGTTTAACATGTTAATATGAGTCACAAGTTTATGTCATCATTCAGGTCATGTTTGGGACTTTGCTTGAACAAACGTTCCGAATTATTTTTACGTTAATCAGTTAAACTGACTAGTTGCTGCACCTCAAAAGGTTTACTCGGGAGCCTTTTACTCAGATACATTTAGATCAGATATCAAAAATATATGTCAATGGCATTTTGCATCCTTCCTTGGAGGTTTCATGTGCAAAGGCATCTCTAGCAGGAAGTAAATATTCACCAACGAGTGCTGTTGTAATGCCTAGATGTTTGTGTGCCTGTGTGTAACTTAACAGTGGCACGAAAGGTTAATGGATTGTTGCAGAATGGAATTAATTAACTGTCTTCTTACAAGTGACCTTAAGATAATTTCACTCTGTCCTTCATCTCACTTTCTTTCCATTACACTAGCTAACTTCTTCCTCAGACTTTCCTGCCAATAAATTTTACATTAACCTTGTCTTATTATAATCAAATTTCCCCTTCTTTTCTTTCTGTCTTCTTTCTTCTTCCTTTATCTCATCACTAGATTTGCTCATGTTTCTGTTCTCCTTTTTTTAACCAAGGGGTATGAGTTTGTGCAAAAAGATTAAGAAACTAGCAGTGGGTAAATTAAACACATATCTTATTCAAAGAGTAAAGTTACATCTTGAATTAATGTATACTATATAAATGAGGGGTGTCAAGCAAGGCCCAACTGAGCACACTGGATAGCATTGCAGAGGAGGGCTTCACTTTTGACTGGATCTGGCAGTACGATAGAAGGATTGTGTGGCAAGTCATTAAGAATGGATCATGAGAGAATCTTCCAAGCCAGAGGTCTGAATCATCATGAGTTAGGTTTTACAGTCTTATTACTGACAAAGACTGTGCTGTACCACACTGAAGGAAGTCTAGAAACTGTGCCTGTGTATTTCTTTGAAAAGTTGTAGCTGCCATCTCTTCTTTCTTAGACAGAAATCTGGCTGAATGTTGTTGAAATAGCATTTATGTTTCTTTAAAGATCTCAGGCTCTGCATCATTTGTTTTTTTAAATGGATGGTTGATAAAGTATGTTTTTACACTGAAGGTCAGGGGACACTAGGTGTCTTTTTTAATCTCTACTGATGAAATAATTACTTTTTTTTCTTTACCATTTTCTGCACACACTGGTTTCTAACTCATTTTTTTCCATCTCTAATATAAAGGTCTTTCAGCGACCTTCATTTTTAAAAGGAGATTATATAATGAGACCTTTACATTCCTAACTGCTGCAGAAATCTCACCTGGTGCTGAAGTCTGACCAATTTCCTTATTCCTGTACACTTTAACACTTAACGTAAAGAGGTTAAAAGAGACAAATCAGTCGATTGGGACATTTAGGCTTTTACTGTGGCTGTATGTTAATATCAGATTGGTAGTTTCAGAAAGTTGAGGGGATTGTTTTTAACCAAAGGCATATGCTGTTTGACAATGCAACAAGCTTTATTTATTTTTATTCCTTAAGGTTTCTCCTCCTGTTTCATTCTTCAGATGGTTTTGTTGTGCCTCTTCTTTCTCTTTTCTGATCTGTGTTCTGACCCAATCCTGTCAGCGAGGTCAAAGTGAACTTTTTCTGTTGCTCCATTACAGCCATCCGTCTTCTGTGGCTGATCCCTGACACTCTCTCCTCACAGGCTTGTCCTCTCATCTGTGTCTGACTACTTTGCTGCAATGTTCACCAGTGATGTGCGGGAAGCCAAGCAGGACGAGGTGAAGATGGAGGGTGTAGACCCTGATGCATTGTGGGTCCTGGTGCAATATGCATACACAGGTATATAGTGGTCAACTTCCCTTTTTCTTTTTAGAAAAACAGGATGATCTTTAAGAAGGAATTATTGTTTTTTTTTCTTCTCTGTAGTAAATAGTGCTTGGCTGTGTGGTTCTCTTCCATGTGCATGCACTGAATAGCAGCAAGACAAACCTACAGCATAGAACAGAACAGACATCAGTGACAGCATGCATGCCATCAGTTCAGTTACATACCATAAGAAGGAGGAGCTGGACTGGAAGCGGGTTGCAAAGTGGCTTGCAGAGGCAAAAGCATAGAAATTTGCAAATATGCTGCTGTGCCATTAGCGGATGTGGGTGGGCATTGACATCAGCTTTTATCACTTAACTCTATGTTCACGTTACTCTTTACGGATACATGGCCACTTCTTTTTTCATTTTTAAAAAAACATTAAATTGTCGACAAATGCACCAAATTCTCTATTTATATATTTATACTGCAGTACTCTGCTTTTATTTTTGATGATAGATCTCATAACACCCAGTATTCTTAGAATATTTCACTTCCAGTAAATATTCATTATCTCTAGTTCAGTACATACAACCTGTTGTCTAGATGAAGATGATCTGAACGCTGTGTGTACATTCTTCATAGTTCATAGTTTGGTAGTAGTTTTGGCACTGTTGGCAGATTCGGAGTCCTGCAGGAAAAGGAAAACAGCATCTCCATAAAGCCTGTCAGCAGATGGATGCTTGAAGTGCTCTAAAACCTCCTCGTAGAGGGCTGTGGTGCCTTCACATTAGAAATGCTGCAGACAGTTGCTGCAGTCTTCTCAAGACTTCAGTGTGCGGTGCATCCTGATGCATTGACACTAGCTTCAGTCCACTCCTTGTGAAGCTGTTCAAAGTTCTTCAATCAACTTTTCTCTCCTCAAACTGCACTCATCCCTGTTGCTTGTGCACCTCTTCATTCCACACCTTTCCTCTCAGTACTCTTGAGTAGCCAGTCTTTTCAGCAATGACCTTCTGTGGCTTATCCTCCTTTTGGGGGGTGGAAATGATCATCATCTCATCACCATCTAGAAATTGTGCTCCAGCATCAGTATATACAAATATGAATGCATCAATACAATATACAAAATATACATGCAAAATGCAAAAGTAAACTGTGTGGTTAGTCCGTTGTATACTCCATTACAGAGAGTATGAAGACATGCTAGGATTAACAGACCAGGTCCTGTACAGTACTCTGCAAGATCTAAATTATGCAAACAAGCACCAACATTACTGTGAGCTCAACATCTATTAATGGCTAAGACCTCCAGGAAGTCTTTTCTAGCTGCCTTTACATTTTCTATGTTAACTAAATATTTAATGATTATTCTCTTTTTAAAAAGATGAACACACGTGATCTTGTTGCAGTACTGCAGATCTCTTAAATAACATTAAGTCTCATTATTTCCATGTTTTTATGACGTTTTAAATTCTCTTTCTTCACCATCTTGCTCCTCTGCTCTTCCCTTCATGTCATCCAGGCCGTCTTGAGTTGAGGGAAGACACCATTGAGTCTCTGTTGTCAGCCTCCTGCCTGCTGCAGTTGTCATCTGTAGTTCAGGCTTGCTGTTCCTTCCTCATGAAGCAGCTCCACCCATCCAACTGTCTCGGCATCCGCTCCTATGCTGATGCTCAGGGCTGCCATGACCTGCATCGGGCTGCTCACGCCTACACCATGGTGGGTACAAAGCCAGTTCACATCTTTGTATACCTCCCCTGCTTGTAGAATCACCACACGAAAATGAATGAAAAGACTGCTTTGGGAAACGCAGTGCTAGAAATGATGTTGCAGATCTAGGTAGATTGCAAGTCTTTAACAGTGACATGTAAAAACAATTAAGAGGATTCTTTCACCTTTAACCTCAGTACAGCTTTATTCAGTAAGACTCCAGTCACCCCCAGCCTTCATCTTATTCTTGGTAACAAATTGGCTCCTCATTCACACAGCACCACAATCATTATTGCCACAATGGCTGTTTTTCTGCACAGAGTTGCTATGGTGACGGTGAAATAGCTCCTTCATCGACTTGATTATTCTTTTTCTTGTTCTCTTGTTTTTTTGTGTGGTGTTTTTTTTTTACATGCCTCATTTTTCATCCAGCGTCACTCTGCGTGTCTGTCTCTGTCTGTAGTACTGTTCCTCTCTTTTTCTCTCCAGTTCTCTGTAAGTGGATTATTGTTAAGGTTTAATCTCGGGTAATTATGTCATAAAGGTGGCTTTCTTTGGGTGTGACTGTCAGTGTCTGTAATTCACTCTCAAACACACGTTCAGACTCACAAAGCTTACAGGATTATTGCAGTCTTTGTGTAAGAGCTAAACAAGAATGACTTCGACACTGCTTAGATTCCTACCTTTTTATTCAGGTCACATTTTTTTCTCTGTTTTTTCTTTTAATTTTACAGATGGTAGAAATATGTTGAGAGTTTTTTGTTTTGTTTTTTTACATCTAATGAGAAATAAGCTTTCACAAGATTGTGATCAGCTGTAGCTTGTTGGACTGTTTGACAAAAACACGCAGGGAAATCTGCAATTTAAGGAGCTGCAAATAGACTAAGCAATTAATCAGTTCATTTAGCAAATAACTGTCAGATTAACCGATTACACTCATTAATTTTTGTCACATCATCTCTTCCCGTCTTGTGACTCAATAGATCTCATATTTTCTCATCCAGATCCCCTTTTGCAGCTTTTCCTCTCAATTTTTATCTGACCTTTCTCAAGCTGTAATTTCCTCCTCTTTTTTCCTCCCTCCACTTGTATTCTTCAAACCCTTAATCCCTTTTCTCTCTCCTCTCAAATCCTCTCTGCTGTTCTTCTTCTTTTTCTTTTTTTTTGCAATGCATTATTCATCTATTCTAACCCCCTCCCCCCCACTTCTGTCTTTCTCTTCCAGTCCATCTCATCCATCCTTCAGTTTTACTCTAACCTTCTTTGCACCCCCAGGAGCACTTTCTGGAGGTGGTTGGAGGCCAGGAGTTCCTCCTACTACCAGTGGAGGAGATGGAAAGGCTCCTCACATCTGATGAGATTAACGTGCCGGATGAGGAAACCGTGGTTACGTCTTTACTAACCTGGGTCCGTCATGACGCTTCCACTCGACAACGCCACCTACCCCAGCTGCTGGCTCATATCAGACTCCCGCTGCTGCAACCACAGGTGAGAGCGTCAAAGAGGTAAATGTCACTGGTTACCAAGAAAATTAAAATGGTAAGATTTAACAAACAGATGCACAATACAGAGATCCTGGTGAAAATTCAATTAATTATCAGAGTTGCATTAATAAGTAGACCCGGCAGCTCTGAAAGGGAATAAACTTAACATTGCATAAGCTTATCAAAGGCGTAAACATCGGATAATGCTGCTCTGTGTACTTTGATTAGATGTGTTACTGTTTGATCACAAGCGTTTCCTAACAAAATTTAGACCTTTTAGATCTCCAAACAAAAGAAAATTGCTCAATGGGTAAACATGAATTTTATAGTTAAAAAAATACATTTTGCTTTCGAATCAAATTTAGACATACACAGACAATTAGACGTGTCTGTTTAAAGGCTAACAACTGGTCAACCAGATTTAGCCGTGAACACGACATGTCTCGATGTGCGGCGCTTCATGGGTTTCTTCGAATAAAAATATATTAATCGCTGTTAGCTAACAAAGAGCACATTGTGTTTATATTGTGTTGTTGACCATTTCACTCAGCGTGCTGCATTAGTCTTTGCTTTTCAAAGCTAGAACTGCATGAATATTTTATTGATTTTATTTTGGGAGATGTCAAAGATGCTTATGTCCTCATATGTGTAACAGCAAAGTACACGGTTGGAGTGTGCATCTGTCTCCCCCCTGACGGTGTGCTGGCCAAATTTAACTCGTCCTTTTTTTCTCTCCTCTCGGGCCTCTTGGTTATAACCTGTCTCTCTGTCTCACTGTCCTCTTCAGACAGCTGGGGACCATAACCATTACTCTGTCAGGTGTGTCATAGCTCTATGTGCTGTCTAGTATGTGTGGCAGGTATCTGACTTATACTGTAATGGTCAGAAGTTTTTATGCTAAGCAGAACTTCACTTACTGCCCAGGGCTACAGGCATAATCAGACACACACTTTTTAAAACCTTAATTAACTGTGATATCTCTCGTAACTGCAGCTAAATTATCTGTTCTCTTCATCTCCCTTATCAACAATTTCCCTCTGTCCCCCCTCAGGTCTTTCCATTATCTCTGTCAGCATCTATACATCGCCCTGTTTTTGTTCTTTGGCACTTTATAGCATGAACAGCTCAGATATATGGCTTCGCCCCGGTCAGCTGAAATCACAAGTAGCTGTAACATGTAACCAGGGAAGAAGATGGATGGCAGAGGGGTAAAGCAGCAGAGTGGCAACAGAGCAGAGAGACTGAAAGCAAAAGAGGCACAGAGCCAAGGGTTGATTTTTACCTTTAACAGTGTATCATGTGTGACAGCTCCTCCCCCACCGCCACCATGACAAAATGACAAATAAGCCAGCATTCAGGATCCTCACGAGCTGTGAAATGCCAATAGAGTGAAACATAAACCTCACACAGACAACCGATCAATATTCATCAGCCAATTAGTTAGCTCTCTATCTAGGCCACCATGTTATTATTCATCAAGAGGATGTCAATTCACCAGATGAAATGTTTTAATTCCCAATCCCTGTTCCCACTCATACACATTCACATATATATTCTTCATCTAATCTCCTCAGAAGTGCATCAGCCTGACGGTACACACCAAACAGCTGTATGACAGCTTGTACAATATCTGTGACCAGTGGAAATTTAGCGCTTTTAGGCAGGATGACAACCGACAAGCAGGTCTGATGGAGCATGTTGGCAGCTGAAGCCTACGTGGGTGTCTTCATCTGTTGGGTTTATCTAGGCACAAACCCCGCTGGAACACAAGACACTCAACTGCACGACATGTATGCGTTTGTTTCCAGCCATACTATATGACCTTTCAATGAACTTAACCTGTATGTATGAGGTATGCAGAAAAGCAGAAGTAAGCGTCTTGCTAAATGATGATGTGCAGCCACTTGGACACAGTTCACAAGAATTGGTAATCCTTCTACACTATTTGTCAGAATTTAATAAAACTTGCACATGATGATCACTTAATAGGCCTTCACCCAAATTATCCTCATGGTGATAAATTAACATATTCCAGGCACGTTTTTATAAGAACTGTTAGTCCTATTTTTTGGGTCAGATTAGTGAACCAAGATTAGTTTGCTCTGGATATGACCGTTTGCGAGCCTATTTGACTTCTTTGTTGGGTTTTAATTCTTATTAGTTTGTACAGTGCTGCCAGCAAAGCATCATTTTCTTTCTGTAATTCTTCTCTCTAACATTCACACCCTGACGAATGTGTCAGGAGTGACTCAGGGTTCAGTATCTTGTCCAGTGTCTGACTGTGATTGAACTACTAGCCTTCTGATTGGTAGATGACCTGCTCTATATCCTGAGCCATAACGACCCCAGCACCTTACTGTGAAGCCACGATTATAGAAAAAATTAGACTGCAAAGCTCTTCAGATGATCTGACAACAGTTGAGTAAATTAATGAACACAGCCACAGCCAGTTTATTTCAGTAATAGTAAAGTAATGGCAAAAACCAATGCAGCCTACCAAAAATAGTGCAAAGTCTTCTCCCAAGACAGGCACAGCTTGCTGCTTGAAATCTGGAGAAAAAAATATAAATGTAAGTTTCTCTATGTGATATCTCAGGAAGCAAAATTGGCAGTGTAGACCAGGGAGAAGAATTAAAATGAGATTTTATTTTTCTGTCATGGAAATTCAGTAAAACACTTCCCCTTGTTTTGTTTTTTAATTTTTAACAACACTACAAGGTCAGAGCACTAGTGAAAAGATGCTATTATATTTATTATGGTGTGCCTTGGCTCTTAATATGTTTATAAGAATATGGATTACTGCAAACCTGAATCGAGATGTATTATATATTTAAAAGCCCGCCTTCCAACAACACAATGCTAAAAAAACAAATGTTGTAAATCTAATACGACAGTGCTAATATGCTAGTTTATTTCACAGGTATAATGTTTACTTACCACTTAGATTTTCACTTTAATACGTGAGGATGCCAGCATTTTTTTTTTTTTTAGCACTGAATGAGTTCATTTCTTGTATTTTTTAGTGCTAAATACAAGATATGGTACAAGTATTGGAAAAAGTAAATATACAGCTAAAATGATGGCGCTAAAATGAAAGAGACTGTGGCTACCATGACTGTATGTGGAAAAAATGTCATGGCTGTACGCCCAGTAGTTCCTGAGATATTACAGTCAGGCCTAAAACCAGTGAACTGCCTCAAAGGACAACATTAAATCTGAAATGATTAAAATTGTATATTAAATTATTTGCATAGCAGTATTGTTTGTAAGTTGTGTTTTGTGGGAATTTGTGCAGTGGTATGGTGTTCACAAAAAGTCAAGATGGAGAGGACAGCTAGAGCAAGAGCACATCCAGCAACAGGGACACGCATAAGGAATAAAAAATGTGTGTAGCTGGAAGATGTGTGTATGAGAGTGTGCCTTTTTTTTTTTTTTAGAAGAAGACAGAGCCCATGCTGCCCCTCTCTCTCTCTCAAGCGTGAGCTGAAACAGAGAAGATAACACAAGTTTCTCTCTGCCCACTGTGAGGTAAAGAGAGGACGGAGAGGACAAGGTGGGACGCCTGCAGCAAGCTGTCTTATCTCATCCTCCACATTCAGTCCTTCACAGAGAGATGTATAAATACCACCGGAGAGGACAAACACTATTTTTTTTCGATCTGTCCGTTTTTTTAACACACATGCACATGAATGAATGCGCAAATAGGGTTCGCCGTAATTTGTCCCTCAGTGATTGTACGCAGTAGAAGTGTGGGTTCACCCTGGTGTGTAAGCTGCTTATCCATTTACCATGCCTGCTTTACGCTCTCCACGTCTGGCGGGGGGGAAATTGATTTTATATTCAGTGACCAAGTTGAATTATTTGAGCTGAATGTTATTTGTGTTGGTGGGAATTATGGAGGAGAACACAGAAAATAAATGAGAGGGTAAAAATAATAATCGCTTTCCTCTTCTTTTTTATTTATCTTCTAGTTCTTCCATTATACCTGCTCTCTGTGATTGAATCTAAGTGACTGTCTGAACATGCGGGACAAAAACAGAGATGCAGGCATTCTCAAAGTCTAACCTAAAATGACTTCGAAATTCACACAAACACACAAACACAAACCTATCTAAATGTAAATCATGTATTTCCCCCCATGCTTCAGGGAAAACTTGATTCTCACTACCATGCCTCTCACAGGCAGCAGTTTCCTCAGGATGTGTTTTCAGGAACAGGCTGTGGATTGCTGCAGCCCCTGGGTATTTGTGTGTCTGTCTTTGCGCACGTGTGTGTGTGATTGTAGATGAGGTTATAGGGTGTGGAGAGCTGATGAGATGTTGAGGGCAGATTAGTTCTCTAGTGTGTCAGATGATCAGTGTGTGCGTGGTCTCGTGTGCGAGAGCGCATTAATGGTTGTTGGTCTGATCTCATCTAATCTCTCAATGAGAGAGAGCAGCCTTCTTTCGGCTCTTGAACCTCTTCAATCAGCGATAACATCGCAGCCAACATGTCCCTACACCCATACTGATGTAGCACATGCGTGTGCCCTCCATATATTCCAGCTGCAGCTGTCACATGATTCTGCGTGTTGATGCCTTTGCTTTTTTTTCTCATTTCTTTTTTGCATGTGTCTGTAGTTCCTAGCGGACCTTGAGAGCAACCCTCTCCTCCGGGAGAGTGTAGAGTGCCAACGCCTCCTGATGGAGGGGATGAAGTATCACCTTTTACCCCAGCGTCGGCCCCTGCTTCAGAGCCCCCGCACTCGGCCTCGCAAGGCCACCGTAGGGGCCATGTTCGCTGTGGGTGGCATGGATGCTACGAAAGGTACAACAGCATCTCACATCCAGACACAGGTGATGCTGTGGTAGAGGAGGACTGAGCTTACAGTTAAACTGTGACAAATGCTACAAACTGAGAGTCGGTAACTTCCATTTAGAAAAGCTTTGTTCTGATTGATGCCCATTACAAACAGAAGATTTCAATAGATGGGGCATCTCTGCTCACAGCCACAGCTGACATTACCATATTAAGGGTATTCCTTCACTAAACAGGCTGTTTAGGGTAATCTGAAGGGTTTTTTTGCTTAAAGGAATTACTTGTACATTTGCTGACCGCATGTGTAGTGTGAGGAACCGAGTCGGTTCTACAGGAAGTAAGGACAAGCATAATAGGTTCACCTTAATAGCTTAACAGATTCCACATTAATGAGCAGCTCCTTTAGTTCTACCTTTAAATGAAATATTGAGCATCAGTGTCAACAGGTTTAACACTATCCTACAACTGTGAGAAGGCGTTATCAAGAAGGTGCAAGTTTGAATTGTTTTTTTAATGCATAAAAGGACAAAGTGTGAAAAAGTACAGTTTAGAGAGTTTCAGAATTAATAGCACGTACTTCTTCTTCTTTCTTTTTTTTTTTTTTTTTTTTTCAGGTGCCACGACTATTGAGCAGTATTGTTTACGTCGAGACGCCTGGAGGCAAGTTGCCACCATGAGTGGACGGAGACTACAGTTTGGTGTAGCAGTCCTCGACGGGCGTCTCTACGTAGTTGGAGGGCGAGACGGACTCAAGACACTCAACACTGTGGAGTGTTACAACCCACACAGCAAAACCTGGAGCGTCATGCCCCCCATGTCCACACACAGGCATGGCCTAGGTGAGGGCAGTTTGACAACTTATATTTTCTTTTCTTTTTGCTTTAGATTTTGAATTTTGAGTCAAGAAGGTAGGTGTCCTGTTTGGGCTGTATTTATACTTTATCTCAAATTTAGTTGCCTTCGATACACTCCTGCATGTCTTCACTTTGTGCTGTTCTATAAACTGGACTTTACCTTACAAATTTTGATCAAAACAGAAGCTTAGATGCACCTTACAGACACACCCTGCTCCATTGTGGATAAACTGTGTCCCAAAGATATTAAGCACTGTGATATAAAAGTAAAGTTTTGAAGAAAAAAAATATTTGGTTATGAAATTGGATTCAATCCTTCAAACGTTGTCCTTACACTTGCTTCCTAACGCAATAAAGTGACAAAAAAGAGCAACTCAACTGCAGCGGATCAGCAGATTCGGTGCCACGGCTCAAGAACACTTCAGCAGGCTGGTTTGAGCCCATGTTTCTCATTTGAAAGGCATCTCCCCACTCGCAGCAGTGTCCTGCTATTACTATAACAACATTTGATAAGGCGTGCTGTGCTGTTTTATTGTGTTTACGAAAGTGTGCAAGTGTGTGAACCGTGGTGGGTTTTCAAACACATCTGGCAGCACAGATGTTTAGGCAGATAAATCCCTGAAGTACAGAGGTGTCAACATGCTGCTAACTCTACATGCCTAATGCCCTGGGTGTAGTTGCACACACACATAAAAACTAACACCTCTTGTCCTAAAAGTATGATGCTTTATATGTGTGATGCTTTGCTTATCCTGGCTGATTTGGTTTTGAGAAGTTTTCATGATTTAATAGTACGTGTGTTTATCTTCTGCAGGTGTGGCTGTTCTAGAGGGACCCATGTATGCAGTAGGAGGACACGATGGCTGGAGTTACCTCAGTACAGTGGAAAGGTGCAAAATAACTTCACACTGCTGTTTTTTTTCTGTGATATCAACCCAGCTTTTTAAAGGGTCAATTCATCCAAATTATTAAATAGTGTCACTTACTTTGTCTGGTAGTTAGTCATATGGGTAAACTTGGGTTTGTATGACCAGGTTTTGCTGTTCATATCCCTGCTTTTTTTATACTGTTTTTCTGTGGAGAAACGGCTGTCTCTCTTTAAAATGACATTTTACTGTTGACAGATATTTTGATTCCCTTCTTAAACATTACATATTTCATTATTGGTAAGGCCTAGGTCACACTGGGTTGCAACCACTGGTCACGAGGAAAAAATGGACGTTTCCTGAGCAGTTAGTGAGGGTTGTTTGAGTTTGATGGCAGCTGCTGTGAAATGATTGCTAAAGCCCCACTCACACATTTTTCCCTAGTGACTGGAGGTTGCCAGGGAGTTGCTGACCGGTCTCTAGCCTGTGTGACTGAGACCTTAGAGATACAGGTTTTTATGCTGTGCCTTGAGCAGGATTGAGAAATTACACTGTGTCTGTCAGGTGGGACCCTCAAGGACGCCAGTGGAGCTTTGTTGCAAGCATGGTTACACCTAGAAGCACAGTGGGAGTAGCTGTTCTCAATGGCAAGTAAGTGATCTCACAGTTCCCCTCAGGTAAAAAGTTACTCAGATTTGCTTGTTCTAAGTTATATTAAGTGCATTCAATATTAGCGCATCTGTTTTAGCACAAAACACAGCTTTGGCCGTTTGTTATGGAGTGTAGACGTTTTGGTTTTGGAATTAGCATTTTGCATCTGTTACACATAGCGAGCCATATAATTTGTTAGTTAATTCAAGTTTAAAGGGCTCCAAAAGGCATCAACATCACAAACGCAATGTTTGTTGCCCCTGATATGTTGCTGTGGACATTTGGAAGTAGCAGAATGCAACCTCAATTGAAATATAAATGTAAATATAAAAAAATAAACTAGGATGCTCAAAGTGCAGCATTAAATTACATATTTCAAAGTTAAATAATACCAATACAGACAAGATACTACAAATGAATCATAGTGCAGGTGCCAGGGGGGTTAAAATGTGATATTCTATATTTATTTGAATGACTTTAAGCAAAAGTATCTGCCAGCTAAGCTTGAAGCCAGTGTTACCAGCTGCTGATATTTCTCTCAAAAATCAAATAAAAAATAATTTTATGCAAGATGTGACTTGATACGTGTGGCATAAAGAGAAGATTTTGTAAATATTTTGTCATTTGAGAAACGTGAGACCTGAAACCTTCACAATCTCGCTCTTTGTTTGGAAGATAAAAGTGTTACGTTTATACTACTGTCACTTCCCACCTTCTTCTGTAAGACACGTGAGGCAGTAATGGAAAGCATAACAATATTCATTCACACACATGCACACACAGACGAACATTTATTTAAATAGCTGGATTTAATAAGGCTTTAGGGCTTTTAGTGCCTCGCTGGCCAAAGAATTGGAAGTTATTAGAATCAAATATTGCATGTTGTTTTTATTATTCAGGGCCTCAGAGACAGTGAAATGCTTTATAGATGCTAATTAATACAGAAGCAACGGCTAACCTTGCCCAGCAGTTTTGTGTGTGTGTGTGTTAGTGTGTGTGTGAGCATTGCTGTGTGCTTTGGTGAGTGTGTCATGTACTGTATGTGCTGTGTACTCTCAGAGCGCTTTGCCTGATGGAACTTATTACTTGCTTGACTGGCCCCGTTTCATTTTTTTCTTTACCGTCCCAACTTCACATCCATGGACACACACACACACACACACACAAGGACACACACACAGACTGACTGCTCAGGGTTGTGTTGCACCAAGAGTGATGGCTGATTGATTTTTCCCACCTCATTTTGCCCTCAAAAAAACCTTCACAAGCTACACACACAGACACACACATATGCCTGTCTTCCACCTTGTACCATCTGCTTCAGTGTCACTAAATTGAAAAGGGACTTCCAGGGTCCAGAAATGTTCAGAGGGATAACACCATCTTCCCTCTTCCTCAGATTGTATGCAGTAGGAGGTCGTGACGGCTCATCCTGCCTGCGTTCAGTGGAGTGTTTCGACCCCCACACCAACAGGTCAGAGACCGGGGACTTCATCTGTCAGCAACTAATTGCTGTCTCCTATTTTGTTTCCTGTCTACATGTTCCTCTAGTGAAGCGCTTCTTCCTGTTAGGTTATTTACCCACAGATCAAAGGAGACTAGTAACCCTCACAGGATGTTAGAACAGACAACACTGAAAAAAGCTTGTCATGTACTTTGATTAAGGTCTACTGGAAGGACTGGAAAGAGTAAAGTAATTTTCAAACAATATGTTTCCCTCTCCTTTTTTTCTAACTGTATTCTTCATTTTTAGGTGGAGTGGTTGTGCCCCTATGGCTAAAAGGCGTGGAGGTGTGGGCGTGGCCACGTGGCACGGGTTCCTGTACGCCATCGGAGGCCACGATGCTCCGGCGTCATCCCTGGCATCTCGGTTAAGTGATTGTGTGGAAAGGTGAGTCCACATTTATGAATGTGTTTGCTTGATTTGAAATATGCTAAAGTATTGTGGTGCTTATAATGTGTCTGTCATACAGTGGCAGCGTTTGTAAAATTAATGGAAAGATTTTAGTGTCTTTTGAATCCTCATTGCAATGTGCAGAATTATTACTCATTAATCTTGCTAATGAAGATACTAAATGGGAGCAGGATTTGACCTTGATTTAGTATTGTGTGTATTATAATTGAGTGTAAGACTACTGTCAGCGCATCAGTAAGAAAGGACATTTGAATCTCTGCTCAAGGACAAAGATGCAGCTGCTTACATGAACAAATGAACTGGACTTTGGTAGTGGGAAAGCAAGTGTGATAAAGAAATCACAACAAAGATTTGTGTTCTTGACTTTTCTACCACAGTGTTTGATTGTTTTTAACAGTTTTGGTTGTAAAATCGTAGAAACGTGCTGATTTCAATTATTGGATATATGTGTGTATATATATATATATATATATATATGTATGTATGTATGTATGTATGTGTGTGTGTGTGTGTGTGTGTGTGTGTGTATGTGTGTGTATATATGTGTATATGTGTATATATGTGTATATGTGTATATATATAATGTATAATAATTTTTATGTTATTTTTACATTTACATTAATTCTGTATATATTGTATTTCACAGGAATAGTTGAACACCTTGAAAAATGGGCTTATTTGATAGGTTGAAAAATTCCCTGTGAAATATTTAGTTGAAGTCATTTTTTTATCTGCTTAGCTTTGCGCACATGTTGCAAAACAAGGAAAATAGTTTTCCTGGTTACGTCCAAAGTTTGAAAAAATACAGGCGAGCAGATCTACAGCTGATGAAATCCTACACATACATTTAATTAGGTACATGTAGCTGCTGTAAGAACACAGTTTGTGATTTTGGTGAGACTAACGTCACTATTTTATTGACTTGTTTATACCTACCCACACTTTATTCCAGATTTGGCTGGTGAGCAGAGATCTCTGTAAAGGTGTGTTAGTGTCATACAGTGATGAAACAAATCTGTGAAGTTACTGTGTCCAGCTGTTTTGCTAAGAAGTGGTCACAGCATGTGACTGAAGCAAGATCCTGTCATTTCTGTTTTGTGAAATTAAACAAATGAGATGGCACAAAGTGAGGGGTGAAAATTAGGTATTTATTTTTGAATAGCCTGTTTTCCTTTACTTCCAGTATTCATGTTAAGCTGAGCTAATGAACATCATCTCACGCCAACTTCAAACCACTGAACTACAGTGTGAACTCCTATGTGCAGGTATGACCCTCAGACAGATGTGTGGACAGCTGTGGCTCCCATGAGCATCAGCAGAGATGCCGTAGGTGTTTGTCTCCTTGGTGATCGTCTGTACGCTGTGGGCGGGTATGACGGCCAGGTGTATCTCAATACTGTGGAAGCTTACGACCCTCAGACAAACGAGTGGAAACAGGTACTGTATGCAGACACGTGCACAGCGCAGCAAATCTGTGTCTCTTTAACCTCATTCACTGCATTTTGTGTATTCACAGCACTTCACTTGTTCCACATTTTGTCATGTTCCTGTCTCAGAGGTCCATGGACCATTAGCCTGGTCTGTGCTCTGACACTGTCAACTATTTGACCTTATATAGACAGGTGTGTGCATTTCCAAATCATGTCCAATCAACTGAATTTCCCAAAGTGGACTCCAGTCATGCTGTAGAAGCATCTGACCGATGACCAGTGGAAACAGGATGCACCTGAGCTCAGTTTGGAGTGTCATTGCAAAGGCTGTGAATACTTCTGTACATGTGATTTTTTTGGAATTTGAAAATTTAATTTAATTCAGTTTGGAATAAGACTGAAAGTATGACAAAATGTGAACCAAGTAAAGCTTGAGAGTATCCAGAGAGGGCATCCAGGTATGAACACACACACACTGATTGCAGTTCAGTAAAAAACGTGTAGTAAAACACAAATGTACAATCAGTAGATGAAATGTATAAACATTCAGTCACAGTTTGACCTTCCCACAGCTCCTCTCCGATGTATCTTGGCATGTTTTCATTGTTATGTAAATGTGTGTTTTCCTCCTGCTAATATTGTCCTTGCCGCTGGATATTGCCGCTCAAAGTTGAGTGATCTCATTCAGCGGCTTTCAGGAGTCTCTGCCACTCTTCAGTTTATACCCCATCTCCCACGTAGGCTCAGAGGATTTCCAACTTTGGTTGGCAGATTTTTCTGTTAAAATTTGCCGTTTTAGAGACAGGCACCATGCTGAGAACAAGAGAGGTGTGGGAGGAAGGAAGCAGAATGCATTGAACTGCTCAGACTGGCAGGGAGGGACGAGGACAAACTCAGATGAGAGAAGAAATGCTGAGACCATTAAATATGTCCTGTATCTACTGTCAGAGACTTAAACAAACAAATCAGTTGGTGTATTGTCAGTGCCATCCTAGTGGCATCACTTCCACTCTTGGCTTTGGCACAAATCTGTCAGTCTCAATAATGCCAAATCGAGTAATATAGGTGCTAAAAGGAGGCTCAGCATGGTTTGTCTGTGCAGTAACAGTGATGTCAAACATAAGCACTGATGCCTTCTCTTTGTTCCTCTTTTTTTATTATTATAAATTATGGGGAAATGAGTCCGTTTGTTCAAAATGATATTAGAAGAAATTACCTTGGCATTTCGGCATAAAAACCTGTCAGCTGGTTCAGGTGGTTGACTCATGTCTGCTGCTGCAGTTACAGCTTCACTGTGTTCCCCTGAAACTGTGCTGTCACCACTTACTGATGCTCTTTAAAACACCACCTCCACCACTCGGTTATCATCGTCACTTTCTGCTCCCTGCTGGGCTCACTGTTGATATCAACAGCATGCATTCCCTGCAGTCACATAATAACCCATTTCCTTCCGTTCACTTTCAGGACCCGTTTACTCCAAATAACTATGATGGGTTATTTCCATCTGCAGTCAGTTTTTGTTTGGCAGCATCACTCTATTCTGGGATCTCCCTCCCATTCGGTGCATTTACAGTTCTGGTCAAAAGTTTACGTACACACATCACTGGCCTGAGTGTTTTTTAAAGTCATTAAAGATGTATGCTATACAATCATTGCACCCTGGAACAAAAACAGAAAGAAATAACGAAATAGCCCAAAATTATCGTGGCCATGAGTGTACGTAAACTTCTGAGCACAGCTATACACACAAGTCAAGTCAAAAATAGCACGATAGGGACACCGTAGGTTGCAAAGAGGCTTGCAGAGGCAGCAGAGACTGCAGCTGAAGCATCTTAAAAGTAAGCTCTGGATGAGGTTTGATAGTAAAACTGAAATTGGCTGCCACTGAGATCATCCATCACCACCTAATAGATCCAGACTGTGGAGAATAGCACACCTAAAGCAGCCAACAAAGTCATTTCAATTCTGTTTAGCTTTTTTTTTTTCTCAAGCTTTAAATTATATCAAGTAGTCTTCATTAGTAAATTCGGCGTAGTCAAGAGAGTGCGCGTCTGTGTATCAGCACGTGTGTGCTATCCATCTGTATATGTTAACAAGGTGCTTATAAACTTTTAAGTCAAACAGGATATTATCATTCCCATAGAGTCATGTTTCTAGTTAGTTTTTTGTTTTTTTCTGGTATTGACTCGTGTTTTGGGTGGTAAAGTTTGAAGGTTGGCGGTTGGATTCCTGGCTGCTCCAGCCTGCATGCCAAAATATCCTTGAGCAAAATACTGACCCCTACAATCAGAACCCAAAGTCCCGATGCATTGATTGGAGTGTGATTGTGTGTGTGAATGTTAGATAAAAATCACTTGTTAAAAAAATTGCTCTTTGAGTAAGTAGATTGCTGTATAAGAATCAGTCTATTTCCCATTATTTTGGATCACTAAAATACCCTCGGGCACGGGGCAGATATTCTGCTGTAGATTTATTTACAGCATTTGTACTCAAAACTGTTTTTTTTTTATTGAGCCAAAATCAATAAATTTGTTCCCCCAAAAGACTAAAATGAAATTAAATAATTGCTCAAGTGAGCTGCAGACCATTTAAAAATATAGCCGTATCCAAATTTGCAGTCTTTACATTCAACGTTTTCAAAACTATGAAACAATGCAAGTCAGTAGTTTAATAGTAATTTTCAGTTATATAAACAATCCACATCTCTGACTGTGTTCCTCATGTTTGTCCTGTTATCTTTGCAGGTAGCACCTCTGTGTCTGGGCAGGGCAGGCGCGTGCGTGGTGGCTGTCAGACTGTGAAAGCACAACCTCACATAGTAGATGGCAGACTGTTCACCATATGGCTCGCAGACCCTCCTCTTTGCCACCGCCGACACTGCTGGGGACACCGAGAGGTCTTTCCGGCCACACCAGGAAACTGTTTGCGAACACTCTTCAGCAAAGACACATTTTACTCTGCGTAATGCCGACTAATCCTTCAGATTTTAGGCAGATTAGGGTTCAGGTACATGTCAGTAGCTCTCCGATAAAGTTCTCACGTCCCGATACTTTGTGCCACAGAAGTGAACTGCCAGAAATACACATGGCAGAGAGGAAATCTGCAGTGTTTATCCGAGCTCGACAGAACAGCTGTCCCACACATACCGTACGTGCACGTCTAAATCTACACGGCTGCTTTCAGCTCCCATTTGTGCTGAGTAAAAAGGTGGAAGACAGAGCGAGATTGTCAAAACTGCCTCATCACGTTACGCTCTTCGTTTCTCCAAACAGTATCTGATGCTGTGTACTGATGCTATTTTAAGATAGTCCCTATTATTTTTATGCTGCAGTTGGCAAGTGCTCTTCTTCCCCTTGCTTTTTCCCACCGTTACCCGCCGACAGATGAAAGAAAGACTTTTGACATAATCAGCACACCCTCACGAACAGCGATTCTGTGAGGAACTACAATTTTCATGCAAAAACATTTCATGCTTCATCAAATATTTCTGCGCATATGTCTTCCATGTTGCATCAGCTCACATCTGAAGCCTCTGCAATGCTGCGGTATGAAGTTTATCTCAGCTTTTTAATATTTTATTTTTCTTTAAGTTGCGCCAGAAGATTGTCCAACTTTTGACTTCGTTATTTGTTTTTAACTGCCATTTTTGCACAACTCTAGGTCCATTAAGCAGGATATTTGGGTTTGAAGTGTGTGTGCGTGTGTGTGTGAGATGATAATGGTGATAACACTGTGATCCTTTGTTGATCCCTGCAGGAAAATTTTGTTTTCAATTTCCCCCAGACCACAGGGTCAGCTATTTACAGACAGGGTCTGTTCAGCTACCGTATTTTTTCCCTCCGCTGTAGAGGTTTCTTCATTTCCTGTGTGTGTGTGTGTGTGTGTGTGTGTGTGTGTGTGTGTGTGTGTGTGTGTGTGTGTGTGTGTGTGTGTGTGTGTGTGTGTGTGTGTGTGTGTGTTGGATGCTCAGAAATTGCAAGGAGTATATTTTTATCTCAAATGAGAATCTTCCCCTCACCACATCTTCAATTCCCTGCTGCTTTCTCTTCATCCCCGTTTTCCCACTTCATCACCGCACGTACACACACACACACACGTTTGCTTGCACCGCTTTGCTTTAGAGCCCAATTTCAGGCCCAGAAAAATGAACAACAGACCATATAATGAGACCATGAATTTAATAACGTTGATTCAGCCGGTGCCGATATTTTGTTTGATGTCGAGTTCAAAGCGTTATTGGATTCGATGCTACTGTAGACAAAACATAAGACATGAGGGGCAGATGAATGCTGTGGAACAAACTGTGGGTCAGGAAACGTAAGGAATGCAAGGTTCTGACAGCAGATTCCCTACCGGCACACGGCACAAAAATGTCATGCTGCATCCTTAATTGTGCATTTCCTGTCTGTTTCCTATTGGTCATGTTGTGCGTGTGTGTGTTTGTCTGTCTGTCCAGTGCAGAGCAAGGAAACTCCTGACAGTGAGAGGCAAAACAGGCTTCCTCTCTGAACTGACAGATGTAGGGCTAATGTAGCCCCCAGGATGCACTTTACAAACACACACGGACATATTGCACACACACAAAGACACACTTAACCACACAGCTGAAAGCCAAGCGCCCCAGGAGCCGGTGAAGACTGAAAAGCCGCCCAAATTTGCCAGCTTGACATCTAAAAAGCGGAGACGCGAAGGCTCTCAATTCCCCTCTGCCGAGCTGATGTTTATTCAAGCCTAATGCACTGCTGCATTATTCTATTTTCTCCCCCACCCTCGCTTGCTTCTTCAAACCTGCCTGGTGTTTATTTAGAGTAATTCTCTTCAGATCACAGCAGAAGAAGTGTGTCATCTCCACTGTGTCGTATGATTTCAGCAAGAGGTTAAAAATAACATAAAACACATTCCAAATCTAACTATAACTGTATATTATGTACATAAATAAATATAAAGTCTGAATGTAGTCTTACTGCATTACGGTGTCTATATTATACACTTCCCACTGAAAATGCTGTGTGTTATTGTGTTTTGTTTTTTGTAACATGAATTCAGATGATGAAGCGATGTAATAAAAGCGGTCTGTGGGAAACTGCACAGCTGCTCGTCTTTTACAAAATACATTATGTATGTACAATATATGCTGCTGTAGCTATCATTGGTCTTTTATACATTAAAGTCAAGATGTGATTTACCACTTCCCGTGGCTTTTTCCCTGCTCGACAGAGGCGTTTTAACAGCAACAGCTAATCATGTTTATGCTACAGATGTTGCAGCTGGCAGTTTGCGTTTGTCACATTCACAGTAAATGCCACTGTGGTGTAAATTTGGCTCTTATTTCTAACAGCACCCCCATTGGTGCGACTCCAGCCAAGGCCCTATGCAGTTCAAAGGTTTCTGTGCAGGTTTTTGGCTGCTGAAGTGCAATTCTGAATGTATTTTCATGTGCCTGGAGGTTAATATGGATTCTCATTAGTCTTAAGTGCAGCTCCTCAAATGTAAAAGCTAAACACTGAACCAGAGACGCCACAGCTGTTCGAGGCAGAGTGGAACAAGTGTGCAGGGAGGAGGAATGGGGGCAGTTTATAGATATTTTAGCCTCAGGACAGTGACCAGTAGGCAAGTGATTCACTCTGATATTTATTGCAGAGGAAGCTTTAAATCATAAGTGCTTCTGACAAACGACTCCCGGTGGCGTTCAGAGATGATGCTGGTGACCTTGTCTTGCCGCCTTACTGCACCTGAGTCTATTTCCCCTGACAGCAGCAAGAGGGAGACACAAAGTGGTCTGCTTCATTCTGCATCCTACACTTGGAAATAACCGGTAAACACTTACATCTGTCAACATCTGCATCAACGCAGCAGCAGAATAAAGCAGATATGCTGTGCAGTCAAGCGCTTGTGAGACCCACAAAACTGTATTTTTAATTCTAGTAAAGACCCTAAAGTTTGTGGAGACTGACTGGTGTGAGTGTGTATAAAAAGTGTGTATAAAATCCTTTATGTGGCGCCCAGTAAAAGCACTATATGGCTTCAATAAAGAGCTGGAACAAACAGAAGGAAATGACAGATACTGTGAATTAAGAGCAAATTTCCTCTTCATTTTGGGGAAAACAAATGGGAAAAGGTGCGTTCATTACTGATGGTGTCATCACGGTGCTGGCACTCGTGCAATCCTTCATCCACAAATGGTGTCATCACTTTGCGGCAAACTCGATGTGTAAATTTTTACACGTGTTTGTTTTGCCTACGTTTTAATTGCAGCTTTGAGAAAGAAAGTGTATGAGTGCACTTTGTTGTGTTAACACTGTCAGAATATTGATTTGCAGACTAAAAATTCATCATAGATGTTTACAAGTCAACATCATGGTGACAGTTTTGTCACAGTTGTCGCATTTGGAGCTTTTAAACCACCACGGGTTGAAATTTGACTGTTTTCATATCCGTGATCACTGGGGCGAGAAAAATCATCAGCTGAAGATTATGAGATGCACTAAAATAAAAAGCTCCTTAGGAGGATCTCAGTGGTTACTGACGCGGATCTGTCGACTGCCAAAACTGCCTCCTAGTATCCAACACACACAGGGTGACTCCATCTTGCATGTGTTGTGTTTGGATTGCTCTGTATTCTGGTTGTGTGGTCTTGATAAGGGCTCACTGTATAGTCTAGGACTGATTCTCAGTTTCAAGATTGTATGTAGCATGATTGCTTGTAGTGCTGTAATAATGCCTTTTATCTTTTATCAGTATTAATAAATGCATATACAGCAAAAGAGAAATAGGATTGTCGTGCAGGGGTAGCCCGAGGTTCAGTACCAATTAACCTGCCAAAAATAGAATATTTAAGGAACTGCTCTCCTGCTAGGCTCCTGTGCTCTGCTAGACACTGAATGCCTAGAAAGTGTGGAGAAAAAAAATAATACCACAGGATTGACAAAAACCTCCAGGATCAGATTTGTTTAAAAGAAGGGGGGAAAAAAAAAACCTTAAAAAGAACATAAAGATATTTCAAAGTATCTTTTCAGGGCAACTTGTAACACCTACATAAAACTTGCATGATTCCTGGAGGGCAGAAACATATTCATTTGGGATTTTTTTGTGAAAGAATAAGGAGGAAGGAGCAGAAAAAAAATACCATGAGAATCTCATTTCCTCCGCAGCTGCAACGATGGAAAGCTGAAATGGTTCACATAATAAAGGAAATAAAGGAAGTCATTTTCAGTGATTATCTGTCAGCTTTCACTATGTCATATAGACCTGCTTTCTTTATATTTCGTAAAGTGCAGCAGTTCCTTTTTTCTTTCTATTAACGCACCGCATCCTGCATAAAAGCTCTGCTCGCATTGTCTCGTTGGCAAAAACACTTTCATTCATTTTTCATCAGCTCGTTTTTTCATCTCTCTCTGCTCTAATTTTACCATTTTGCTTGAAAATCATACAGCTGCTCCCTTCAGTGCATCTTAATGAGATCTGAGTCAGCAGGGTGTATTCTGCTTCAGCATGCCAGAGCACAGACAGGAATATTTGTGTGACACCGCTGGCATTTCATCCCAGCTCTCTGCCTGGGTTGTACACGGATCATCAGAAGGTCATCAGCATTTTCTTTCTGCCTATGGGCAAAATGAGGTAACACAAGGGAGGCAGAAGTTTCTCCTAATTTATATCGGGTGGGTCATTCTGTAAAGCACTGAGAAAAGCACTGAAATTGGTTAACTTCCGAAAAGGACATCAGTGAACACCCAGAGGACAGCAGAAATGAAATGGGACAAAGATATGCAGATAGGCATGCCTGGAGAGTAGAAAGAGATGTTCTTTAAAGAAAAACTATGAAAAGCTGCCACCTGCTGGATCTGTGGTGAAAGCATGATTTCAGTTAACTTCAGGTGGGCTTGATACTTGTAACAATAATGCTGCTTGGAAAAGGTGAAAACTGGCCAGTGGTATTAATTTGTGGTGTTACTTACATTTTCTTTTTAAAGCTGCAAGTCTGTATTAAACAGTTATGCTGTGAATATCCTCACCTAAGAATCAGTACTGTTTACTGTTTGGTTAATCCAGCTATGAAGAAGTTTTTACTCTAGAGATCCAAGTCAGTGGAGTTATGATGGCTGAAGCAAGTTTGTGTTTGCAAGCACTGAAGTGCAAATTTTGCTTAACCTACTTTTTGGATCTGAGAGTTTAATTTGTATTCGATGTTTTGTGATGTTTCGAAAGAACTGTGTCTTTGCATAAAGGGATGGAAGGCCTTGGTGTTCCCCCATATAAGCTGGAGGAGGTGGTTGGGGAGAGGGAGGTCTGGGCTTCTGTGTTTAGGATACTGCCCCTACGATCCGGCCCAGATAAGCAGAAGAAGAAGGATGGATGGATAATAACAATTTTTCATGCCATTTATTGCAGTTGATTAGAAAATCCTGTCAGAACTGAAATGAATTGTTTTCTCTCTCATGCTATATGCAATGCTCACTTTCTACCTGTTTTTTAAAATAATGTATTAATTATATTCCCAGAGCAAATGAAATACAGAGAGACTTTATGTTGGGTGATTTAGCTTTGTCCATTGGTTCAACAAACTTTGAAATCATTTTGAATCTGGACAATGATTCTTGATTGTGAAGGAGATCCTTCACAAGAGACAAGGTGGAACATTTAACTTCTGTATTTTTCATTGCACTTTTAACCGTAACACCCACTCACTTGTCGAGCCCTGATTAACTCACGCTGATTTTATTGTTTGGACTTCATCATTACAAGATCACATGGGCAGGTAGGAAAGCAAGAACAGTCCTCATCCTATTTTTGTAATATAAGCAGACAATTATATAGTGGAACATCCACGATGCATATCAATATACAATTGTCATGCCCCTAAAAGTACAGCGTATTTACGCTACTTAAATATGCTACATCCAGATGAACAGAATCAATTTTTGGAGATTTACTTACCTTGATGATTGAGCCTGCATCAAGACGGACAGCGTATTTACATTGTGAACAGGAGAACTTCCACAAATAATCCCCTTTTTAAAATAACTTATAGTATAATTTGTGTGTCCTTTCATGTAAAAATGCCTGAACACCTTACACACTACTTAAAATGACTTACTCACTATTTAACATTTCTTAAAATATAATTATTTGTCTTTTCCTGTAAAGCCTTAAATTATTCCCTCTTATTTTAGTGCATCCACACCGTTTGTTGCATGCTATAATATGAAGGGCAACCAGTACATATCTGTTCTGAGATAATGCCCAGAGCATTAAAATTATTTGCTGCCAAAGGCTAAATTCACATGCGGAGAGACATATTTCAGTTCCTTCGGCTTTCTTCGGTGTCCATTATTTAGTAATCTGTGTTTTATTCTGTGTATTAAATATAGAACAAATCCATATTAAACAACACCCACTGTTAAATATGAGACCTCCTCTTTATCTTTTACATCTTCTTTTTACAGTGTTTGCTTGAAACCTGTTGATCGCTCTCATCTGTACAGAACCTCATTGGCTGCTGACTGTTGCCATGACAGCGCCAAACCGCAAACGCTTCAGAGTGAAGGATTGTGGGTAATACATACACATATCTGTAAATCTGAGATGCTTTGAGAAGTGAATACCTGTCCTTTCCAATATTTAACGACAAAACAGCATCGCGATGAAGGTTTGTACCAATAAATTAATTTTATTTTCGTTCACTCATTCCATTCGTTCCACACGTTTAGCTGGATGCTAACTGCGTTTATTCACCTCCTAGAAACCAAGCGTTAGCCAAGTGTTAGCTGAAGACAGACTGAACGTCGACCAAAGTCCACTAAAAATGTGTGTTGCGTTGTGTATTATCCAATAATCGAACAAACGGGCTGTTTTGGCAAACATAGTCACAGTAATGATAACAAAAATCTCTATACTCACAGCTAAAATAATATTACCCATAGCACCTTTCTCCTTTGTCACCCGTCTTTTTAAACAGCGTTTTTTGTGCGTTTTTGTTAAAATATTTTAGGTTGCTGAGCTAATCTTTGTAATGATAACGCAGACATGAGTTTAAGCTAAGTTAAAATAAGTTAGTTGTCACTTTTCTGTTTTATAAGTAACTTCTGCGGGTGTATTTTGTTGCATCCAGTACATGGGTATGTTGTACACCTAGCTATCTGGCACATGTTTTGATATAGTTTGATTAAGGAGCTTTCTAGACGATGCTTTAATATGTATTTAGAAGCAAATAAGATGAAACTTTACGTTGAAGTGGCACTCCATAAATTTAGTACTGTATGTCTCTAAGGTTGGGGCGCTAACATGAAAAAATAACTTAATTGAATTGCTAAAACTTATGCCAGAGAGAGACTTTGAACCTCTCCAAAAATTCATCCTCCCCATACATAAGTGGCTTTGAAGACCGTGGGGTGTGGACAAATAGGTGAGAAATGTGAAGTGATACTAATCAATAAAACAGATTTATTTGGGGAAACAATCAGTTACCAGGTACCCTGAAAAATTTAACTTGGATACATTTTCTTGGATTTGACAAGAAGATGATGAGCGACTCCCTTTTCTGGCTGTGTTATAATGCTCTTCATTTTGACCTATAAAATTGGTAGAGTGGGAAAAACAAACCTATAAGGACATGTTTAAATCCACAGAGTGTTTTTGTACTTGCTGAAAAAGCCTGGGCGGGATCTAACCTGCTGTACAAGTGGCAGAAAAGCCTTGGTAATTATATCGCTGTTGCAGGGTGAGTATGCCTTTTTGATTAACAAAATAGCTCTGAGAAGGCTGTGTAACAGTCTGCTATTTGTCTTCGACTGAGCTTTATTTTCAATCACACAGACAGGACAACACAGTGAAAATATTTGATCGACATGGACACAAGTGGACTGAAATCAACCTTCCAGGGTAAGTGTGAGAAAATCACTCAGATTCCAGTTTTGTGTCATCTAACAGTTTTAGCTGATTACCACTGAATGTTCAGGTTTTCTTAATAACTTCCTTTCTCCTCTTTCTCTGTAAGACGCTGTGTGGGGATGGACTGGGATAAGGATGGGGACATTCTGGCAGTGATAGCTGCAAAATCCAGCTCCATCTTTCTCTGGGATGCCAGTGTCAGTAAAACATCCCAGATAGACAGCGGTATGAGGTACGACCATTTCAGAGGGAGAAAATAAAACCCCATCATTCTACTACAGTTAATTGCTGAATAAGTGATGCAAGTGTTAGTCATTGCATAATTTCACTGCAAATATGTTTTTTTCCCTGTTTCAACAGAACACTAATCTTGAAATAAGTAAAGCTAAACGTTTTGTGTTCTCATTGTTGATGGTTTCAAACAGAGATCAGATGTCTTTCATCTTGTGGTCAAAGACTAGCCCGCTGTTGGCAGTCGGAACAGTCAAAGGAAACCTGTTGATCTACAATCAGCAGACCTCACGCAAGATCCCTGTGCTGGGTAACACACAACACAACTGTATATATAATCTTGGATGGTTTAATGGTCTTTAGTCTGTTCTGTAATATTGATTCTCTGCCTCCTTCTCTCCGAACTTGATAGGCAAACATAGCAAGAAGATTACCTGTGGCTGTTGGAGCTCCCAGAATCTGCTGGCTCTGGGGAGTGACGACAACACGCTGAGTATCAGCAATCATGAGGGAGACACCATCAGACAGGTAGTCAAATACAGTAGTGTGCAAAAATCTTAAATCAGCCCTCATGTCTTATAATTTTTTTAATGTTCTTTAAGAATTGTTTTCCAGTTTTTCTGAAGGTCTTTCAGAGTTTTTCTTTGGACATTTGCTGCTTTTTCACTCATTTTCACTTCAGTCTGTGCTTTGTTTGTTAAGCCATTTGATCAAGGGATCATTCAAGCCTAAAGAAGGCTAACTCAAAGTGTGAACCAGTGTTGATTCTTTACATAACAGACAGCTTAGCAAGCAGGCAATTTTAAGTTGTATCTTTAGGCATTTTGTTACTATACGCCTGTGACAAAAACACATAATTTCTTTGGTTGAATCTGTAAAAAATGCCAAACATAACACAGTGTGACAGGCATAATGTAATAGTACATAATGCACAATAATACATAATAGTATTTTTGCACCAACAAGGTGATTCCCAAAGAGCAGACCTGTTTGTTAAAGCCACATCAGAAATGGATTCAATGGAAGGGTGGATGTTAAGTAGCTATTCAGGAAACAGGGAGAAAAGGCTGAGGTACGCCAAATTAAATCTGAACTGGACTAAAAATCAGTCACAGCAGGCCTTAATGACCGAGTGTACTTTCTGATCTTTTGCCAGACAACAGTTCGCGGTGAGCCTGCTGAAATTTATTTCTCGGTGATGAAGACGGATGAAAGGTCAGCTCAAGGAGAGAGCACAGTGAGTCTGCTTTCTGCTAGTTTCAAATTGAACCTGTACTGGAGATGAATTTTAAGAAGGTCTGTTTGAACATGACAGCTGGGATTTGCAGAAAAGTTAAAATCAATTTTTCTTATGAAGGGGATAAAAGGTTTAGGATGTCTGAAATGTGTCATGGAAAAAGTGCACGTTATTCCACCCTTCAGGTGAGTGTTTCTGTGGACAAGAAGATACTGATGCTTTTCAACATCAACGACCCTGGAAACCCAATAGAGCTAGCCTTCGAGCGTCGCTATGGAAACATTGTGTCCTACCGCTGGTATTGCATCTGTTCACACACACAACAAGCTTTGGTAATCACGCTTGAGTTATTTGCAGTAAAACGTGTTCTCTCGCCATCTTTGTTGCACTGTGTAGGTATGGTGATGGGTATATACTCATTGGTTTCTCCCATGGATACTTTGTGGTCATCTCCACACACATCAGGGAGATAGGATATGAGCTCTATCAGGCTCACAACCATAAAGACTGTCTCAACAGCGTGGCCATCTCCACAGCACTGAACAAGGCTGCGTCTTGTGGGGACAACAGGTACGCAAAACACCACCACTCTTCAGAATCTTCGTGTGATGTTAAAAAAAAAAGTGTACTTTGTTGGTTTTTTTGCCCCACAAAAATCCAGAGAGAGAGGGAATGAGCTGTGTCACACTTATAGCTGTAAAGATGGACTCAATAGTGTGGCCATCTCACCAGCATCAAGCGAGGATGCACACAGGCTTTCAATAAAGCAGCTGGGCTGCCATTTCAGTGTTGTTTATTTTTTTTTAATTATTTGTAAATGGGAAAAATCTAACCCTGTGCTTCTGCTCCAGCATAAAAATCCACGAGCTGTCAGATCGCAAAGATATCAGCAGTATAATTCAGCTGGATGATGAGAATAAAGGTGAGGCTGTTGTTTTTGTTTTGTTTTGGGGGTGTTTTAGGGGTTTTTTTCCGCCATCCAGATAGTCCATCTTACATTCTTCAATCACTGTGGATCCCGCTGTGTCTCCTCCTACAGGTTTGGATCAGCTGAGCTGGACAGATGACGGCCAGCTGTTGGCACTTTCCACACAGAGAGGGACGCTCCATGTCTTCCTGACAAAGCTGCCCATTCTTGGCGACAGCTACGGCACCCGGCTGGCCTACCTCACCTCCTTGCTGGAGGTCACTGTCTGCAACCAGGTGGAGGAGGTAAGGACACACACAAACACGGATTCTCTTATAATTATCATCAGTTATTATTCTGAAAAAACAAAAAACAGCAGAGATAGGAGAGTGGCTTACTGCTGGCAACAAGATGAAAAATAAAACAAGAAAATCAGCAAAAAACAACGAACTCAAACAACTTGGATTAAAAACCGGGTTTTTTTTAATAGAGTCGAGGGATTAGTGCACTCATACAGGCTCACAGCAGCCCTTAAACAGAGGAAGGATTTCTTTAAATATGTAATATGTAATATGAGAATCTGCTGCTGTGTTTTCAGGAGAGTCCAGTAACGATAGAAGTGGAAGTAGAGCCCACATTCATTGCAGTGGGACCGTACCATGTGGCTGTGGGGATGAACAACAGAGCCTGGTTTTACGCCCTGGTAGACCAGGAACCAGGTGTGTGTGTGTTTGTGTGTCCAGTGAATCAGGTTTCCAAGAGTGAATCACTGCCCTTCTACGTCCCTGAAATGTCTCTGTGTGTCTCAGGTTTTAATAAGCTGAAGGACATCGAGTATTTGGGGACAATAGCCAGCATGTGTCTTAACTCTGACTACGCAGCAGCGCTGTTTGAGGGGAAAGTCCAGCTCCATGTGGTGAGCCATCTGGTGACTGATCACCGAGCAGGTTTCATCGTTTTTTTGTTTTATCTCATGAATAAACTACAGGCCTCCGTATATGTGTTGTGTTTTTAGATTGAAGGCAAAGATCAGGACGAGAAGAAGCAGATGAAGCTTTTTCCAGACAATGACAGAAAAGGCCGCATCCTTTGCCACGCCCTCACTGCTGATTTCCTCTACTATGGCACTGATGTGAGTGCGATCAGAGAAAAAAACCCACCTTTGTACAAAATCTACATGTCATAGTTATATGAGGGGATATCAGTATAACACTGTCAGTCATTAAATATATATTTTTTATCTTTAGTTTAATTGTGTTTTTCTTGTCAGTCATATTTGTCCTGTTTCCCACTCAGTGTTTTGTTTATTTGTTTGGTTTTTTGTCACTTGCTAACATCACTTGAATTTTTGTTTTTCTCAGTCTGGAAGTGTGGTGTCTGTCCTGGTGGAGGACTGGGAGACAGTGAACAGCTACAGCCATTCAGTTGGTGTGAGGAAAGTGTTCCCTGATGTTATTGGCACTCGACTGGTGTTCATCGATAACAAGAACAGCGGCTTCCTGCTCTCCCCTGCAAACGTCAGTGATTTTTAAAAGTATTAATATTCACCTAAATAAAAAAGCATATAAAGTACCTGAGCATATTGTAGTGAAACTTTATAATAAGATAACTAATATTTCACCAAGATGAATGTCACTGTGTGTTACATTTTGTGGTAGTAATAGAAGCAGCAGACACCACCATCTGTACAACACCACACTGGGTTTTAAATCAAGCAATCAAGATATGATTGAAGTGCAGTCTTTCAGCATTAATTTGGGGGCATAACGTCTTTAGAATTACAGTAACATACGTGTGTGTGTGTGTGTGTGTGTGTGTGTGTGTGTGTGTGTGTGTGTGTGTGTGTGTGTGTGTGTGTGTGTGTGTGTGTGTGTGTGTGTGTGTGTGTGTGTGTGTTGCAGGCAACAGAGTCCTGCTTTGAGCTCCCCAACTTCTCACCCACCATCACAGGAGTGCTCTGGGACAACTGGCATGCAGACAGAGGGGTGTTTGTAGCCTATGATGATGACAAAGTCTACACCTACGCCCTGCATAAAACCACCATCTATGGTAGGGGGATGGCACCACATCACGGGGCGGTAATAAGAAGGTCACATCAGTGCCCACATGCATTCAAATCTACTACAGGTGATATTTTTAAGTGTATTTCCTCTCTCTGTGACTCTGCTCAGGCCCACAGGTGGTGTTAGTAGGGAGCACTGCGCTCCCGTTTTCCCAGAAGCCTCTGCTCTTTCACAACGGTGAGCTGACCTGTCAAACGGCGAGCGGTAAAATCAGCGAAGTGGAGTTGAGCACACACTCATTCCTGAAGCGCACGGCGACAGACTCATCGGCAGAGCTCAGCAGGCAGCTCGCCCAGGCTCTCATGCTCAAAAGGTCAGCGATGCTGGAAACACTGAACTGTGTGTGCTCCAGGTGGAAAAGGCCTTAAAGTGATATCGCTGTTGGTTCACATGCAAATGTTTAATGTAAGGAATGAATTTGTCCCGTCTGCAGTCGGTTTTGCTTTGCGCTGCTTTGAAAGATTGTTATGAAGGAAGAGATTAAAGTTATTAATTTGAAACATTTTTACCAAACTTCATTTTGATATAAAAGAAAGCATCTGAAAAAGCCACTCATCCCTTTTCACTGATTTACTTTTCTTACCCGCTTTTACATTTTCACTCAAGATAAGCAGTCTGTTAACTTACAAAATTGCAATTTTAGGGCAGCCAATGACGACTTTGATGGAGGCGAGAAGAACCGTAAAGGACTTATAAATAACATAATCTTCCTGTCCAGGTTCCACGAAGCCTGGGCTCTGTGCAAGTCTGCAGGCACTAATGCAGACTGGGCAGAGTTGGGCAAAGCCTGCTTGGTCCACATGGAGGTTGAGCTGGCCATCCAGGTGTACCGCATGAGTGGCAATGTCGGCATGGTGCTGTCTCTGCAGAGCATCCAGGTATACACACGTTTTCCTGATTAGACATAATCTCACTGAAAGTCCTTGATTCTAATGTGTTTTCATAAAATGATTTTAGCATTAGATTTTTAATATGCTATTTGGGTATGTGTTTATTTTACATTTGTTTCTGTTTTTTAATTATGCTCACATCCCTCTGTATGTTTGGTTGTGTTGATTAATTTATGATGCCATCAACCTGCCAGGGACCACGGATGTAAAGTAGCCTGTACAGCTAAATCTGGCATATTTACTAGTTATGCTCCCATGTTAATTAATATGCATTGTCCCTTTTAAATAAACATAAAAATAATTTGTGTGTCACAGATTCTTCCTGACAGACATCGTCTCTGTCTGTTCTAATTTTAGACTGGTCCACTTGTTTCCTCTCTCATTTTCTCTTAGTATTTATGTCATTCTCTCTTTCCAGGGTACAGAGGAAATGAATTTACTGGCAGGACATTTGGCCATGTTTCTGGAGGACTACAACCGGGCCCAAGACCTTTATCTGTCCTCGAGTTCCCCAGTCGCTGCTCTGGAGGTGTGTTTGCGTCTGTGTAAACATTTAAGAGACTGAAAATTGACTCCTTGCATTTTTTATGGTGTCACATGCATAAAATGTTAAGCTGTTCATTACAATCATGAGATTTTACTGCATGCAGAACATCTGTAACGATAATATTGTTAATGTGGTATTGTGTGTGTGTCTTTGTGTGTATTAGATGAGAAGAGACTTGCTGCACTGGGACAGTGCTCTCATGTTAGCCAAGAGGCTAGCAGAGGATCAGATTCCCTTTATATCCAAAGAATATGCTGTTCATCTAGAATTTGTGTAAGTGTTTACACACACGGCACAGGTTTAGTACAGACCTGATTTGTCTACACTCTCATTAAATGTCTCACTCTCTCTGTTTGTAGTGGAGATTATGTTACTGCGTTGGCACACTATGAAAAAGGCATGACCCACAACAGCAAAGTAAGAGAAATCTCATGTTGACGATTCAGTTTTTTCCTTTTAAGGGATGTTTGTGACTTAGTGTTATTTTTTAAGTGTTTCATAGCTGAAAATGTCACCTAGAGTCTTATCTCCTGCTCACCATCTCCCTGTATTTACAAAGAGGACACTTGAAGGCAGGTTGGAGGGTCGCTGTACATCAAGCACAAGTTACAGATTACAGATTATATTCTTTCTATTTGTTGCACAAGATGGCAGTTGAAGGTTCTAGTCAGAGGTGAAGGAAATAAAGCAGTTTTGTGTTTGTAGCCATTTTTCTCATTTTCCCCCTCTCTGGGCAGTTCCAGGAGCACGATGAGGCGTGCCAGGCAGGTGTGGCCAGGATGTCCATCAGGATGGGTGACATCAGGAGAGGAGCCGCTCAGGCTATCCAGCACCCGAGCAGAGTTCTCAAGAAGGAATGTGGGGCCATACTGGAGAGCATGAAGGTAGAGTCAGCCCCACATTTTTGGCAGACATTTCCACCTAAAAAAGCATCCCTAAATTTAGTCAGTTACAGCTTGAAAACCATGTGACCAAAATGAAAAACCTCAGGCTCCACGGATAAGGGACATCTGTGGGAATTTAAAAATATAATAATCCCTGTCCTTATTGCGAGTCCAGGGGAGATTTGACAAACTGGAGCAAAAATTGAGTGTGAGTAACAGCCTTGTTGGAGTGAGTCTCAGCTGCGTCTCTACCAATTTTATAAGCAGAAATATACACAACATATGCTGTGTATATTTTAGTCAAAGTCTGTCTTACTTTGTTTGTCAGACTTTGAAAAATGGAGACGACTGCATTTACAGATCAGAGGTGGTGTGTCTTGTTCATATCTTCATCTGTGTGTGTTTTTTCTTAATCACAGCAATACTCTGAAGCTGCTCAGCTCTATGAAAAAGGACAGTATTATGACAAAGCGGCCTCTGTCTACATTCGCTGCAAAAACTGGTGAGGCAAATATGAACAAACCCTGACTAACATATCCAATCTGCACGTTTCTCATCATCTTGGTTGGATTTTACTATGTTTTGCTTCTTTCTCAGGACAAAGGTGGGAGAGCTGCTTCCAAATGTCTCTTCTCCCAAGATTCATTTGCAGTATGCAAAGGCCAAGGAGGCGGATGGCAAGTAGGTTGTTAGTTTGTGTACCTGTGGCTGTGATGTGTGGATCGCTGAAAGGGAACCTGACGTCCTGAGAACTGTGTGCACAGATACAAGGATGCGGCACGAGCCTACGAAAGCGCGAAGGACTGGGACAACGTGATCCGCGTGCTACTGGACCACCTGAACAACCCAGAGGAAGCTGTTCGCATCGTCAGAGAGATGCAGAGCATCGACGGAGCAAAGATGGTTGCCAGGTAGGATTTTACTGACCTTAAAATCCAACAAATAACTCACTTTTTTAACATTTACTATAAAAGGGACAGCTTAACAAATTAAAGGCACTGAGTGTACAAAAACATTGGCAGTACCGTGTTATTTTATTAGTGACCTCTTGAGATTGAAGGTTGGATAACTGGTGCCTGATACATTCGCATTCACAAAGCTGCAACCAATGACTATTATTACTATAGATTTAGAGAATTGAATGTCTTTGAGGCCTGTAAATGTTATTAACAGGTGATGGATGACAGTTAGGAGGATCACAGTAGAAGCTGGGAGTAGCTGTGGTTCAGTGTACTTGATGTTTAAAGGCTTTAAGGATTCATTCCTGTTAGGGTTGGTGCTCATTAATTTTCTGTCAGCTCTGTTTGTTTCCGCTTGGTGATTTATTTATTTTTTTCCATTTGTCTGTTTGTGTGCACCCCAGGTTCTTTCTGCGGTTGAACGACTATGGCTCAGCCATCCACTTCCTGGTTTTATCCCACTGCAACGACGAAGCCTTCCAGCTGGCGCAGCAGCACGGACAGATGGAGGTCTACGCAGACATCATCGGTCAGCCTGTTTCTGGAAATGTGTTTCCCTTTTGCAGTGTTTGCTCGAGGCCTGAGCTGTTTTCTCTTTGTGTTATTCTGTTTAATTATGCGTAGTTTTCACTGTTGTTTCATGGCTGGTGGGTTTTGTGTTCATCAGGTTCTGAGGCGACGCAGGAGGACTATCAGAGCATCGCTCTGTACTTTGAGGGAGAAAAGAAGCACCTGCAGGCTGGCAAGTTCTTTCAAAAGTGTGGACAGTACAGCAGAGTAAGAGCGATGAAGTCACTCATCAGTCATGCTTAGTTTTATGACTCCTGTTATTCAGACGGCTCTTTTCTTTCTGGACAACTGTCAGGCGCTGAAGCACTTCCTGTTGTGCCCTAACTCTGAAGACAACCTGGCGATCGAGATGGCGATTGAGACGGTGAGAGCTGTGAGCTAAAGAGTGTGTGTGTGTGCGACATTTCTTTTATTGATGTGTGTGTATTCCAGGTTGGCCAGGCCAAGGACAACTCTTTGACCAATCAGCTGATAGATTACCTGATGGGGGAAAGTGACGGCATGCCCAAGGTAACTGGATCACTAGAGCCTTTAGTTTCAGGTTGAACTCAGCAAGCATATTCTGATTATTAAATTATTGTTCTGCAGTATTTTTACATCCTTTTCTCCCTGTGAATATATTCTTTGTAGCGCCTTCAGTGAGCAGCTGTAGTCGTGAGTTTTCTGTTTTTTGATGTAATATTAAAAAGGACCCAGAAGATCTAGACTTTCTTCACAAATGTTGTGTTTCAAGAGGTAATGGGACAGCAGATCTGTGATTAGAGAGCAGCCGGGAGTTTGTTTGACAGATTGTCTGTAGTAAGCATTACTTTGAAGGACTGAAGAAGAAGATTTTCAATACTGCTGAGGCTTTCTTGTTTTAACTCTAAGCACTTGAGGCAGTTTTCTTATGCCTGATGGTTAAAATAGGTGAGTCTCTGCTGTAGAAAGGTGTTATTTTTTTTCCTGCAGTCAGGATGGACCATCACTTGCATAATGTCTGATGACAGTTACAGTGGAGCTAGTATGTCAGCAGATAATATTTTTGAGTGTTAAACTCTAAATAAATGAATAAATGCCTGTGTTTTGGTAACAAATGTTGCTGACTGTGTATCTGCAGTATTTTCTAAGCTTGCTGATATATCAGAGAAAATTTGCACATGAGCCATTGTTAAGAGAAAGTGGGCAAGTGTTTGCTATTTATTCTCTCATTTCTGTTTGTTGAATTTTTAGTTTAGTTTAGCTTTGCAAGATTTTTATGTGTCAGTATCTCTTGCTTTAAATTATCCACTGTCCATTTCCTAAACCATGTGTCACGTTTATTGGGAGTGACCAGGATGGACTAGATTAGAAATGATACACTGGAAATACACTGAGATGGTTTGGATGTGTGCAGAGGAGGAACTGTGGATATACCAGACAAAGGATGTTGAAATTGAGCTTCCAGGCTGGAGAAAATGACAGAGACCACAGAAGATGGCTCATGGATGTCGTGAATGGGGATATGCGGAGGGTTGGTGTGGCAGATGATTACGTTAGGGATTGGGTGAGAGGGACAGAGATGATCTGCTGTGATGACTTGTAAAGGGAGCAGTTGAAAGTGGGTGGGTCCCAGGGGAGTTAGAGCTGTCCCAGCTGTCACAGGAAGCCTCTGATAGATGGGTCACCAGTCGGGCAAAGACACAACTTAAACCGGATAGTTTTGCAGCTGTTACTGTTTTATGCAGCTAGAGCCCTGAGTAAACTTGAGAGGGAAACTTTTTAAATCTGTTAGTTCATGTTTCTCTTTTCCTCCCAGGATGCAAAGTACCTTTTCCGGCTGTATATGGCCCTGCAGCAGTACAGGGAGGCAGCTCGCACTGCCATCATCATCGCCAGAGAAGAGCAGTGTGCAGGTGCAAACAGATTCACACAAACATATTTATGTGTGGGCAGCAACAGCACAATAAAACATGCTTACTTCCAATCGTTTGTGTGTAACTTCCAAAGGGAACTATCGTAATGCCCACGACGTGCTGTTCAGCATGTACACAGAGCTGCAGGCTCAGAAGATTAAGATCCCTGCTGAGATGGCCACCAATCTGATGATCCTCCACTCCTACCTACTGGTGAAGGTGAGTACAGCACACGTCTGTCATGCAGCTGCTCGGACGGTCTGCAATTTCTGTCTTTTTGGACAATTGTAAATTTAAAGCTGAGGATAGAAAAACAACAGCAAATGAAAGACTGTAATACAGAGTAAACCCCAACAATCAGATGATGTCCTTTGAGCAAGCATCTGGTGAGAGTGGGAATGAAAAACTCCCTTTTAACAGGAAGAAACCATAACCAGGCTCAGGGAGGGGCCGCTGTCTGCCTTAAAGGGTGGGAGGGTTGGGATAAAATGAGCATGTCCTAATTAAAAGATTTTAGTAGATGTTCCAGATGGAGGCGGAGTCGAAGGCTGGCCATTATCGACAGGGTCGACTGTGTTGTTTACATATAAAACTACAAATACAGACTTATTTCTTACCTCTGTGGGTCCATCAAAGGGTCCTGGACTGTTTGACTCTTAAAACTATGGTTTGACCTTTTCAGCACGATCCTGCTATTTCCAAAGTATAAGAATTACATTCGTTATGTTCTATTACTGCCACCTACAGTGTACTGTATTTCAGTAGTCTTTTTAAGGTAACAAATTGTGCTCAACATATTAGCCTGTAATTATCAACATTGCAGATGTGGATAAGTTTCAAACAAAGTGCTCCTGATATCGTCAGAGCTCACACAAGCACCTTTTTGACTCCTGCTTCTCGTTGTTGTTACATTTAGATTCATGTAAAGAGAGGAGACCATTTAAAGGGGGCACGGATGCTCATCCGCGTCAGCAACAACATCAGCAAGTTTCCTGCACGTGAGTCAACCCGTCAGTCCGATTCACATGATGGCTGATAAAACCTAAACGCTGGTGAAAAGCCAAAAACTCATCGGTGTGTGTTTGCGTGTGGGTAGATGTTGTTCCCATTCTGACGTCAGCAGTAATCGAATGTCACCGCGCTGGACTGAAGAACTCGGCATTCAGCTTCGCTGCCATGTTGATGAGACCGGAGTATCGCAATGACATCGACACCAAATACAGGAAGAAGATTGAGGCGATGGTTCGGTGAGTCCGTGTGATCCTTACCCTCTTCATCCATCCTCTGCTTTATCAGCTCCTCTTGCCCATTCTGCCCCTGACTCCTCATTTTAATTCCCATCTGCACCCTAGTCGCCCGGATAAGTCTGAGCTGGAGGAGGAAACTACTCCGTGTCCCTTCTGTGGCTTCCAGCTGCCGCAAAACGAACTGCTGTGCATTTCCTGCAAAAACAACCTGCCCTACTGCATCGCCACGGTACACAGGACGGCTCGCTCACACACTGTGATGCTCTTCACCAAGACAGACCCGTATACTCTTCATCTGATTCTCGATCCATCTGCTTCTTCCTCAGGGTCATCACATGCTGAAAGAGGACTGGTCCATCTGTCCTCATTGTGAATTCCCTGCACTGCACTCACAGTTCATCCTGTAAGTGGCACACTCACATCTAAAACCATAGTGAGCAGTTCACCAGCAGTGGGTGAACTGGTTTCCCTGTTGACTATTTTTGAACATGACAGAGTCAAATTTGTTTTTGTTATTTTGCCAAAAGTTATATTTTTATTGGAGCGCTGAATACTTTTCCACCTTTATCAGTAATCTTAGTAATCTTAATGTTCACTTTAAGAGGAAGCTTCTCTTATTTTAAACATTAGAGTGGTCTCACCTCCTGAGAGTGAAGCCATCTACACTGTCAGCATTTCATTGATGTTTAACAGTGATTCATACGGGACAGACTCGGCACTTTATTTCCAGTTTTGATGCGTTCATAAAAATCTAAAGCGTGTTTTTAAATCGTTTATGTTATGATCTAACAAATTGAAATTTAAGACGATCCATAACAAATGGTGAGTAATATAAAGTTTTTACCGATTTCCTTGATCTTCACCTGATTCTCACCCAAATTAAATGAGCTCGAGCTGTTGTTGGCATCTACATCGCATTTGCAGAACAGCACATAAAACCATTGAATGGTCACTTTGTTATTCTAGTTTATGTGATAGAAAGTTTTCAACGCCCTTTTTTCAACAACTTTTTATCTTTTCAAACAAACAGGAAAAACCCATTTAACCACTTCACCATGTCTTTGTGCTAAATAATGTTAAAAGTCCTCTGGCTGTATTCTTTCTCACCAAAGAAGCAGAATCAATTAGTGTAATTAATAGAAATTTTAAATGTTCACGTGTAAACTGAACTTTGTTCCAGGTTGCTGGAGAGGGAGACATCATGTCCTATGTGTTCTGAGAGTCTGAGTGCCAGTCAGGTGATAAAGATCTCCGACTGTGCAAAATACCTGCAAACCTACGAACCTGATGAAACCCAGTAAAAGTACAACAGACATCAACCAGAGGGTGGGTGGTTGGGTGTGTGTGTGTGTGTGTGCGTGTGTGTGTGTGTGTGCGTGTGTGTGTGAGAGTCTGAGAGAGAGAGATATGAGGACAAGTAAGTCACAGGTAGCACATTTGCACTTTGCTGTAGTTTGCAGAGCAGGAGGCTGTAAAGAGAGCGGGTCTGAGCCGTATTCTGAGGATTCAACATCAACTAGGTCAGCTGCAGCGAGCTGGTGGCTGAATTTATAGTGTGTGTGTGTGTGTGTGTGTGTGTGTGTGTGTGTGTGTGTGTGTGTGTGTGTATATATAAATATATAAAGATGTCCAAATTTCCCATTTTTTATATGGTAGTCCAGTGTGTTTGGGGGAGGGGGGTCAGTAAATGTTCTGTATTCATGTTTCTAACAAAATGTGTATTTTCAATAAAAATGTCGTTTTTTTTATTATTAAGAAATTCTATTTTATCATCATTGGTATCAAAATTGTGCAACAAGCTCATTTCCAGAGCTCAAGCTGAAACACTTGAGATCTCTTTGTGTCTCTTTCAAATTATAATCAGTCACTGCAGTACGACGATACACCGAGGAGAGTGGAAGAATTTCACCTCTCCTCTGGGTTACTGTCTGAGCTTACTTCAGATTTTCTTTCAATTATCATCCATGTAATTCTTGTTCAGGGCTCTGTGAGGCAGCTGTTGTATAGAACTTGGGCCACAGTCCAAAGACATGCAGTTAGTGGGGTAAGGTTAACTGATGATTCCCCCTGCAACAGACTGGTGAGCAGTCCAGGGTGTATCCCACCGCTCACCCTGTGGCAGATCCGATCAAAAGGGCAACCATTTAGTCACCACAATCTGCAGTTGCTCACAGCTGAGTCTGTCCACAGTTGGATGCTTTTTCTGTTGAGTCGATTTAATGCAAGTTTGCTCGGCTATCGTCAGGATGGTGGTGCATGAGATAAGCCCTCTTGTTGGATCCTCAGAATATTTAACATTTTCAACTATATACAAATATAGACAAATTGTTCAAATAAGTCACTAGGCAACACATTTCTCTATTAATACTCGTGTATTTTTGTTTGGATTTTTTTTTTTTTTTTTTACAAAATTGCAATTTACAGGAAAAAGAAGCTGTGCTGACTGCAGAGCAAAAGCATTTCTGTACTGTAGTTGTAGAAAAAGAAACAGTCCTCCAGCCAAAGTCGCATTATCAGAAAGAGTGAACGACACTCCTGATGAGACACGTTCCTACAGAGATGTACAGACATGATGGTGGTGGAGCGAGAAGACTACGCACATCATTTGTTCAGTATGGCGAGATTTGGAGTTAAAAAAAAAAAAACCAGGTGCGACGCTCCTCAGTCTGTATTCAAGTGTTTAAAGGGACCAGTTTTACTACTTTGGATAGATACAAGTTCAGAGAACATCATCAGTCCAGTCCAGGGCAGCTAGTTTTCTTCCTCGGGTCATTTCTTAGCCTTGCCTTTGCCCTTGCCTTTGCCCTTTCCAGAATCCTCCTTCTTCTCCTTGTTTGACTCCTTGGTGGGTTTGGCCTTCTTGTGCTGCAGGGAAGAACAGGAACGCATGTGTGAGAAATATACAGAAAGGTGAACTTAACACTTATAATGATCCCAGAGCTTGAATGCACTCACCTTAATCATAGCGTCTGCTTTGAGCCCCTCTCCTTCGTCTTCAGACTCCGGATCTTCCTGGCTTATTTCCTCCCCTCCCTCAAAGTCTCCTCCCCCACCACGGCGGCCTTTCTTCACCACTTGCAGGGAGTATGGTGTTAGGTGGACCTCTTTATTGTATGTCCGTGTAAAGGCGGCCTTTACCTGGAAGGTGACAACGACAGGTGTCAAAAGTCGCTGGTTGTTGGGACGTAAAGACATCCAGTTCTGTTCTCATGAGTCGCAGAGATTGACGAAGCAATTTGAGATCATTCACGTCATAACTTTGGTTTTAAAGGTACTTTTTGTTATTCCCTTCTGTAGATTTTTAACATTTTCACCACCACCAGGGGGCCTCAGTAGTAGCGGTCATTATCAGTAGGAAAACTTTTAAATGTTGCCACCTCCTCACCTTGGAGTCCAGTTTGGAGTAGGGGTCGGGCTGTCCTCCCCAGACGCTGATCTCCATGATGCTGTCCACGTCCTCCTTGATGAGCTGATAGTCGTCCAGCAGCTGCACGGCTTCGGCAGCGCCCTCTGCTCCGTGCTTCTGGAGTGGATTTAGAATCGCCTGTCGCAGGTAGTGCAGGTAATCCAGGTTGACCGCCTGTTTGCTGCTCAGTGTCCTGAAAAGAGCCAAGCAGATAAAATAATTCAGTGTTGCAGCAGCAGTTTGAGCTCAGCGATGTGTTAAAAGCATCATTTTAAGACGATAAAGAAGAAACACTGACTTTAAACCCATGTGCGAGGACAGCTCCTGCACGATGCGTGAGTGTTTATTGGTCGAGGAGTTCTTGCCGAGCCAGCTGGGGAAGATCGGGAATTGATTCATGTAGCCTCTCATGAGCTCGCCTGGTAACACACTGGCATAAATGGCCTGCAAATATGCACACAGACACACACAAACACAAGAAGAAGTATGATCAGGGGCTTTCATCAGAGAAGCACCTGTGTATGCATCCCACAGGGAGCCTTTCATCAACGTTCAAGGCTCACTGAGCGGCTTTCTGTCCTGTTTTTCACGCTCTCATGATAGCAATGCTTTTGTGTGTGTGTGTGTGTGTGTGTGTGTGTGTGTGTGTGTGTGTGTGTGTGTGTGTGTGTGTGTGTTAGTTACCTGGGTGGGTAGCAGTGACCAGTTTTGTCCTGAGCGGATCCGTCTATCCACCAGATCGCCATCACAGATGGAGTCAGCCGTCTTACTGAGCAACACCAGGTGGGACTTCAGGTTGCCACTGCCAAAAAAAACAAAGCAAACGAGCAAATTTAAAATAAAAGTTTGACATCTTGGTCAATTTTACGCATGGGATGAAGCAGGTGGCCTCTCTCACCCTGCAGCAGCTGGGCGCACGTGCAGGTAGTTCTCCTGGACGAACAGCGGCGCCAGCGAGTAGTCGTGGAAAAAGAGGTCCGACTTGTCGATGAGGCTCATGCGGGCCGTCTCCTCCCCCGAGGCAAACACCTTCCTGCAGACGTCAAACGGCCCGAGCTTCATGTCCTTGCGTGCGCTGGCTGCGTCGGACTTGCACTGGTCGTACGTCATCACCTTGTCCTTGGCTGACCACATGCTGAGATTGTGGATCACCTGGAGAGGAAAACAGCCACAGTGGTAAGGAGGTAACCACAGGACACAACCATCTCAGGCTCGTTATGAGTTGACACTTTGATTTCTTTACCTGTCGGACATCCTGATTGGAGGCTAAAATGATTTCGTTAAGAGCTGGGGGCGGGATCCTGATTCCCTCCTTGAAAGCAATGGACATCATGGCTCCCTGAGAAATGAAGAAGTAAGCGCGACTGTCATAGATGCTGTTTGCTGTGGTTTCTCTGGGTGACTGAAACTCTAGTGTTCATCACTCTGTCACTTAGCACAAACCCAACTCCAAAAGCAGCTGGGACACTGGATTACATATAGATAAAAGGAGGAGGAAACGATTTTAAAACCTCACTAATAAAATCCACAATAAAAGAAAACACAATTAAACACAGAAAACATCTCAAATGTTTAAACTAAGCTTATTTTGAATTTGATGGCAGTAACAAAAGGCTCAAAAGTAAGTGGTACTAAAAAGAAACATCTGGAGGAACATTTAGCAACTAATTGGATTAACAGGCAAAAGGACAGTGACATGACAGAGTATTAAAAATAAATCTTACAGAGAAAAAGGTTCTCAGAAGTAAAGACAGGCAGAGGCTCACCAATCTGCAGAAAACTGCAGAACAATTTCAGAATAATGTTCCTCGATGCAAAATTGTAAAGAGTTTGCGAATATTATCATCTACAGTTAATCTCCTCAAAAGATTCTGACAATCTGGAGAAACCTCTGTGCACGAGGACAATGCCGAAAATCTTCAGGCCCTCGCATTAAAAAACACACAAGTTTGTCATGCAAAGCTCTGATTAGTGTTTGCACATCTGGAAAGGCACCATCTATACTGAAAGCTATATTCGGGACAGATGTGTGAGTACCTTGATTTGTTCCACTCGCGGTCTCTGGAAGCGGAGATCGAAGCAGTAGTTGGCCAAAGATCTAATCTTCTGGTGGTTCCGATCGTTGCACATGCAGATGATGGGGATCTTTGAATTTTTAATAAGGCCGATCATTTCCTACAGGAGCAGAAACACATCAATATCGAAGAAACAACAGAAATAAACCAATAAGCATGTGATCTAAAGGTCAGCTGGAGAGGTCTGAGGATCAGACTGAACTATTTTCTGTTGCAGTTGCTCAGTCGACCATCAACCAGCGCTGAAACCTGTGAGTGCTTATTTTCCACATTTCCCTAATCTAAAACTTTTAACTTATAAAAGTTAAGATCTCTACAGTCTGTAAAAAAAAATGCCGTCATTTACCTGAATTCCTCCGCGGTCCTCGTTACCAGCCATGCCGTCGACCTCGTCCATGATCAGCACGTGTTTACTGCTCACTGTCTGTGACGTGCCTGCAAAACGCCAAGAAACAAGAAGAAGGTTTAAGTGTCACTGATTAATCGTTTGTATGTTATGTTAATTTATTAAAAAGTTTGTCCAGCATGCACTTCATAAATATTGTAAAAGCACAGCCAGAGTTGCTGTTTAAGAAAAAGTGGCATAAATGAGCTCTTATCTACTTTAATGGAGAAGTCACTGCTGTACGAGAACAACAACCACATCTGTTTACCTTTGCTGTTTTAATAACAGCCTGTGCACAGACTGCGTGTCATTTTTAATCACTTGTATAAAAGGCAGCTGAAAGCTGGAGTGACCTTTGTAGAAGTTCTCTATGCTGGTGTTGTTCAGCGACTCGGCGACGACCTCCTTCAGGCTGTTTTTGCTGCGAGTGCAGCTGGCGTTCATCTCCACATAACTGAAGCCCAGCTCCTGCAGGACGACACACAGACGCAGTGAACGCGAGGCTGAGATTAGAGCGGCGTGCTCAATACGCACACAGACTGCTCACAATAAATCTGTGTGTGTTTTCACGCTGACCTCGCAGACCAGGGCAGCCGTGGTGGTCTTTCCCACCCCTGGCGGGCCGGAGAGCAGAGCGGCTTTGAATCCTGAGCCATCGTCTTTCCCTCCAAACTTACCAAACCGAGCCGCTGCATAGAAGAAAGCAGAAAAGAACACACGCAGACTTCAGCACAGACGGGTTTAAAAAGCTGAAATCGACCAAAAACAAATCACGTTCAGTCTTCTGCTACCTGCTGGTTTGCCGCTGCCGTGGTTTTTGTACCAGTTCTGCAGCCAGCGCAGCAGCTTGTTTGCACAGCTCTGGTCCCCCTGCTGGCCAATCACAGCCTTCAGAGAGCGTGGACGGTACTTGTCCACCCACAGCAGGCTGCCACCCTCTTCTGTGGGTGATGGAGATGATTGTTCTGGGACAGAAGAAGAAGAAGAAGAGGTAGCAGAGGAAAGGCCCAGCTCCCTTCGCGCAGTTTGACCCGAGCCTCTCCCGGGTGGAGTCCCACCGTCTCTGGTCTTGGTACCGCGGCCTTGTGCCTGTCCCGTCTTTGAAGGGCTCGGGGTGTGAGGTGATCTGGAATTACCCTTAGAGGGAGAGATCTTCTGGGCCTTCGGGGTGCTCTTTGAAGCCTGGCTTGGAGGCGTCTTGGTCTTTGTGGTTTTGCTCTATGTGACAAAAGCAGAGGGTATAGAAACCCAGCGGAAATGGGTAAAATTCATCTTTTAATGTAAAGCGTTTATTCCGGGAGCAGAAATGAGCAGCTGTGACACAAGATAAGTTTATATATATATATATATATATATATATATATATATATATATATATATATATATACACACACACACATATACATACTTTTTTAGTTTAACTGATGTACAGAAGATTAAATCATACATTACAGGATAATTTCAATACTGACCTCAGCTTCCGCAGCGATCTCATACTTGGACTTCTTTCCTGGTTTGGTTCCGATCAGCTCCAACAGACCGTCTTCGTCGAGGATCTGGGTGCCGAAGCTCTCCGCCTGAGAAACGCAAGAAACAAAACTATGGAGCAAAATGTTTCACGTGTGTGTGGGAAAAATAGAGGATAATAAAGAAAAAAGGAGCAATTTTTATTATCATTTTCTGCCATTTTTTCGTATCTGGAGCTCAAACTGTTTATCCTTAAAGTCTATCTTAATTTATTGAATTTCCTTATTTTCTATCATGTGTATTGATAAAGTACTCATAACTCACATGATCGGTGCTGGAACAGCTAATCCCTGTGAGATAAAAGCTCGGGCTTCAGACAGTTTTTTCTATTGATGTCAAATCCTTTAATATGGTGATGCATTCATGTTCAAAGAGATAATCACCTTCTCCAGCTTCGATGCACCGCTGTCTCGGCCCTGAATCAGGTAGGTGGTCTTCTTGCTGACGTTGCCCGTCACCTTGCCTCCGTAGCGCTCGATGAGAGATTTGGCGTCTTCTCTCTCCATGGACTCGAGGACGCCGGTCAGGACAAACACGCAGCCCTCCAAACAGTTTTCTGCTCCCTGGAAAACACAAACCACGCAGGCAGTAAAGCAAAGGCAGCGCAAGCTTGCTGGCCAGCTGAACGATGGCGTCTACAGCGAGCACAGGTTACCTTCGGGATTTCCTTTGAGCCCAGAGCTCGTGGTCCATCTCTGTTCAGGAAGTTCCTGTAAGCTGAAGAGTTGGCCTTCTTCTTCTCTTGGTCGTCAGGGCTTGTGCTCGTGCTCTGAGACAGAGGCAAATAATCTGGGTTTTAAATTGTTTGAAGTGGATATTTTTATCTATATGCTCAGGTTTTTTCTTCCTCTGATCTGATAGGTCGTCTGTGTGGCTCACCTCCGGTTTCTTGGGAGAAGTCTTAAGTGCGGTGGGCGTGGTTCCAGTTTTGGGGGTGAACGTCTTCTCTGAGATAGATGAAGCGTGGGGTTCCTTTTTGGGAGAAATTTTCATCTTAGTAGGGGTTTTGCTCTTTACCCCTTCGTTCTTGTCATCATCCTTTTTCTTCATCATGGCCAGTTTGGAGCTGGCTTTTACAGGAGCTGTGGTCTTTTTGGGAGACGGACTAACAACATCTTCAGACACGCTGGTCTTCGAGCTGCTCCCAGGGGCGGCAGCGTCTGTGGCTTTCTTTTTGGGGCTCGTGGTCAAGACTTGTTTTTCATCAGAGCCTTTGCGAGCCTGGATGGTTGGGAAGACAAAAGAAACAAGACTTGAAATAAACTTGAGAATTTAATTGCACAAACCTTTTTAACGCTTGCAGCCTTTACCTTCTTCGCTTTTGGCTCTTCATCCAGCATGGCCAGCGTTCTGGCAAACTCCTCATCCTCGTGGACCTGTTTCTCCAGCTGAGAGTGAAGCAGCAAAAACATGAGAACAGCAGAAGAGCTGTAATGAACTACGGGTCAAAGCCATCTGTCAATTTACTGAGCAGCTCTAATTCAAAGTCAAATAAACCAGCAGTGGCTGATCAGCCTACCTCCATGTCCTCTTCCATCTGCAGCTGCCTGGCGATTTCCTCATCGCTTATCAGGTCGTCTGTGAGAGTCGGCTGAGGAGTTTTTACAAAGGATCGTTACTGAGTCATGAGAGGATGAGTAAAAAAAACAAGGAAACACACACAGAAGTAATGCCTCAGTACTCACAGCCTTTCGTTTGGTGCTGGCTACCAGCTTCTTGTCCGAGCGCTGAACACTCGCGCTGCCAAAGTAATCGAGTACTGATGTGGGGGTTTGTTTGGACTGAGGGGGCGGAGCTGACTTTGGGGTGGAAGGCACAGGAGGAGATTTTGGTGTGGTTTTTCCCTGGGTGGAGGATGGCTTGACGGGAGACTTCCCCGACTGTTTGGCGTCCGCTTTTGTCGTTTTTGCGGCGCCGTTCTGTTTGGATTTGGAAGTTTTCTTCAAGGACTGGAAGTTGTCGCTGTCTGAGTCTACAAGCAGAAAAGAGAGGCCTCCTATCACGCGTTTATAAAAAAAGGACATTTTCCCTTTAACGCTGGGGTAAGAGCACATCTGAAGCATCACCTGTTTCAGAGACGTACTGCACGGGATCTTTTTTGTTCGTCTTCGCTTTCTCTTTGGGGGATTTCGACTTCCTCACTGGCTCCTCCTCATCTGAGTCTGAGCACAAACACAACGCATCACTAGAACCCTGCACAGAAACGGGCTGCAAGGCTCCAAGAAACTCAAAGTGGAAGGGATCATGAAGAAAATTAGGTGAGGAAGAATGAGCTGTGATTGGTCAGGAGCACATGTGAGACTGTTGAAAACTACAACATTTTGACCCTGCTAGTTCTTCTAGTTCTGAGGGGGTAAAAATTCAACTTTTATAGGGGGCTAATAATTCTGTCCTCATCTAAATCTACAATCTATTTCCATTCATCTTTGGATGAAAATATGAGGCTAAATCTTTTGTAAACTTTAGAAAATGTGTGTTATCTTTTTTTTTTTTTTTTTAAATCCAGATGCACAGTAGAGCCTGAGGATGCTGCAGGTCGCTGAGTCCCCGCATACATCTCATCAAACAGCAATAAACTACATTTTAAAGGAATGTATTTTAACAAATCCTTTAAAAACCTTAAGAAAAATAACAATGCTGTGACACCGAGACATCACTGTGGAGGAAATGCCTACCCGAGGCTATGACTGCGTGCTTCTTTCGTTTTTTCTCCCCATCCTTGCGTTGCTCCTCAGTTTTTTTGCTTTTGACCTACAGAACACGAAACCACAATAAAGCCGGATAAACAGGATGAAGAGGAACAGAGAAAGGAGACAAGGAGAGGGGGCAGCTCCTCACCTTGTTGGCCTCTTTCTTCTTCTTTTTCACCTCCTCGTCCGTTGACGAGGAATTCTTCTTCTTCTTCTCCTGTTTGTCATTTCCGTTCGGGGCAGGTTTCTGCACCGCAGGCTTAGCCGACGTCGGTGCAAAGAACCGCCTGATGTCCTGCACACACAGAAGAGTACAAACTGTAAGAATTACAGAATTACGTAAAAGGAAAAAAACAGGGAAAAAAATCACTTTTATCAAAACTATACATCCTGACTCATAAAGTGCCTGGGAGTAGGAGCTACGAATGCAAAACTATTTCATTCTTTGACATCTCAGTGAGACTTTGTATCCTTCCATCCTACCCCATCCACATCTTTGCAGCTCAAGCACATGATCTCATTTTGCAAATTAGAAAAGATGAATTTCACAGTCAAAGGCAGCTATATTCATTTTTTCCCCAAAAAGTGGAAATCTTTTATTATTTTAATTATTTACCAATCTTGTCTGTAGACTAGCTCACTTATTTTATACCTATTTGTAGTTATTTTGGTTCCCCAATAACTTATTTTACTTAAATCCATTTTATTATGCTTACTCAGATACATAAATTAATACCGACTGGCCCTCCTTGATAATATATTCATACCCACTAGTTCCTCCCTATATTTTCCCTAATTGAATGAAGCCATCCTCTTCACTCTGCTGCTCCCATTAGTGGACATAACCACCATCTGTCACACCAACCCTCTGCATGTCCTCACTACATCTATGAATGTTCCCTCATCCTGTCACTCCCAGTGAAAATCTTAGCATAAGGACATTTCCTTATGCTAGGTTTTATGAGTTTACACCACGAGTCAACTTTTGATTTTACATCAGTTAATTTTGCTTTTTTTTAAAACAAACAAACAAACAAACAAACAAAACGATTTTATCTTTAGTTTTATTTAAGTGAATTAAAATCACCTTATTGGCACCCAAACAAAAACAAACGTATTCAAAGTCAGCTCAGTCTTTTCACTCATGCCACAGATGTTGCTGCTTCACTGTAGCCTGCAGTGCAGCTGTGAGGAAGCATCTGCACCTGTGTGTGTCCTTCTACACCCACTGCTTTATGGTTTTCCTTTAAACTGTCACCCCTCTGCATGTTAGTCAGTGTGCTTCCACAGCAGACCGCACAGCTACACAAACTACAAACTGTACGCTCTTACACTTCACAGATTTCACCTTCTTCACCTGCTGCTCAAAGCTTCACCTGAACCAAAGGATTGAAGTTTATCCTCTTTAGCAGGAGCTAACTGCGCACTGCGCTTCATCATCATCATCATCAGTAGCAGCAGCAAGGTTTAACCACACAACAGCATCATTTCCTCCATATTTACCCGCTGTGTTTATGCACACAGGCTCCAGGTTTGAGTGAAAAAGCAGCTGAAATATGTCACGTACCATTATGAACGCGCTTTCTCGCTGTGTTGGTCTGTTATCAAAAAAAAAGTAAGAAAAAGCTTCAACTGCTTGGCGCGAAGCAAGAGTCCGCGGTCGCCTGGAAATGACGCTCCGGCAGCTGGTTGGCGTGCGTCACCGCGTCACCACGAGTACGTTTTTTTATTCGACTAAAGAAAACCTAAATGTTTACAGATATGTCAAGATAAATAAATAAAAAAAAGTTTAAAACAATAAATAACAAAAATTATTTTTTTGTTGTGGTATAAATTAGCAGATTTTTTTTTTGCATTCATTTCTTATTGTGAAGAATTTCCGGTAAAATCTGCGCGCTTTTACCACTGAAAGCAATGAGCTGTATCACTGATTTGATAATGCTCGACTTTCATATCCATAATTGTAGAATTGAAAGTAAAATAAATAAATATATGAACTAAAATTAAACTCAAAAAATGACCACAATACATATGGTTTGAGCAATCAATACAAAATAAAAATAAACTGTAGTGTCTGCACTGTTTGAATATTGTTTAAAACTTGAATAACCTACAGATTCTAACTAAAAATGCAAATACAAAAAAAAAAAAAAAAAACTACTCTCCCGGAGGAAAACACCACTCAAACTACTTCCTTTCATTTTTTCCCCCCAGCAAATCCACTTTCTTGCTTCCGCGTTATTGTTTGTTCTTTAAAAAATAATAGTATGAAGAAGAGAAGCGACCTGGATGTATTTAATCCGAGTTGTATAGCCCAAATAATTTATAGATACTGTGAGGAATGAAGGTTTAATCTTTTTTTTCTGCTCCTCTTGCATTTAAACGTGAGACTTTCACACAAACCACACATGGTGAGTTTATGAAAACCTTCAGGTTAGGTTGCATTTGAGTTCCTCTGGTTTTAGAACAGGTTGTCTGTTTGACTCCTGGTCCTCCTGAAGATGTTCCTGAGGTCAGACAAACGCCTCACACATCAAACCACCTCAGTCTGTGTGAGACTGAAGTATCAGCGCTGTGAGGAGTCTGAAATGCTGTGCTAAGAACAAAAAGTAAAAATCTAGGTAACAAATGTGACATTTGTTTTAGGCAAGTCTTAGGGTTAAATCTTTTGCTTTTAGTAGTCTGTGTTCGTTTACATGTTCAAAATTAAAACTTGCCATTCTGGCAACAAACCAGTGGATGTGCTGGAAACTGTCTGTGAATCACTTTGGTCCTCAAGAAATCTCAGTATTTTCACAAGATCCTCAGTGAATCTGATCCATCAGTTTTATTGTTATTATAATGAACTACAAGGAAAAACTGACCATGAGCTTAGCAGAAATTTAACAAAAACAGTATACTTGTATAAGTAAAAGAAAATCAGTTTTGGGGGCACAGTGTTGTAGTGTTTAACACCGTCGCTGAGCATGATCCCAGCATTCTGTCCACGATGTACTTTGCATCTCATCCTGTGACAGCAGGGATCCAGCCCATTCACAGCCCTTAAGTTCATCGGTGATTACAATGTCTTTAGTTTTAGTATTCAAAACCTGGCCGGTGAAACAACCTCTAACAAGCACTGTTTGATTATTAATATTCATCCTGAATTTCTTAAATCTTTCCTCTGAAACAGAACAACTCAAACTAACAGTGAAGCTAAACTAAAACAAGGAAATCCACTGAACAAAGTGAAAATAAAAATCTTCAAATCTTAAACTTCTGATGATGGGTAGAACTACCCCAGTGACTCTTTCGTGTGCAATTTATAACAATATCAAGATTTTGCTGAACTATTCTCAAAAACCAATAAGAAAGGGAGGCAGAGACTGGATTAACTGGAAAACACATTAGTTTATTGGTCTTATTAGCTTGTCATTAGCACTGTGCTGTGCAGGAACTTCCTGATGTCCTTCTTTCCGACTGTGGTGGTCTGCTGGATCAGGGCTGCTGGAATCAAACAGAGGAGCCGAGTGTGAGGACAGAGATCAACTGAGTGGGAGGATTAATGAAGAGTTTACTTCAAAAATAATGGGCAGCTTTAGCAGCACAGATGCACGCTGTGGTGCACATTCATGCAAACAGTGACGCCAAAAGCATCCACACAAACACCACATGGGGCTGGAAAACAGTTCGTATCAGTTACAGCTTTTATGAAACTGGTAATGATCTGAAACTGCCGATAAAATGTTAAAAGCCCAGTCAGATTTTTGGAGATTGATTCACACATGAAGGCGACTTCATGTAAGGAGTATTTATTAATGGAAAATAATTTAACTACATCCATGAGCCCCAACAAATAAGTTTAAATAAAGTGGAGCAGCAGCGCATTGTGTAAAAAGATCTGAAAGAATGAAACCATTAAAAGGAAGAAAAACCAGCAGAGCATGCAGGACAGGAGGATGGTGATGTCTAACCTCCGAGAGTGTAGGTGTAACTTTTACTGTTCCGGTTCCAAGACTGTTCCCTTCTCAGACACGTAAATGCCGTCCAAGAACTTCCTGATATCCTTATTTTTGACAGTTGTGGCCTGCTGGATCAGAGCAGCTGCAACAGAGAAGTTGGGGTGATAAGTAGCACATCACAACAGGATTACACAAGATTCAGGAAGGACTGTATGACACACTGTTTGCTGTCTTTTTGGCTCCAAGTTCAAATTTCATCTCCAACGTGTTTACTAAGAATCTGGATACAAGTCCAGAAAAACCTGATATGTCCCTGAGGCAGTGGTCTCATACCGACCCTCCTTTTTATACATGCAGGTCGAGCTGTTTGGATTGTAGCATGTGAATCAAAAGGTAGTTAAAAAGGTCTAAAAGCATCTCACACTCACATCTCACAGCTCCATCAGGGATTTACAGGAAAATCCACCTGCAGGAGCATTTTGACTTTAAACTCATTTTCAGAAATTATATACAGTTTTGAGTGGATTATGGTCAGGTGACAGTTTTTGGCCTTTGTTTGACATCAATATGATATTTATACTCACTGCTGTATAACAAAGCTTTGCCTTCAAAAGCTGAGCCAAAAAAAAAACAACTAATATGGACAAAAACTAAAAATACAGATTCTGGAGAACAACTATAGACTAGCAAAAAAAAAAAAAAAAAAAAAAAACCCAACTGAGGTGGAGCGATGGGGTTTTTGTTCATCAAAGTAGACGTGCAAACACAAGACCGTGCTCAGTCCTTAATGTAGAAGAGTGAAGGCGAAAAATCAACTCAAGGAGAAACTCAAACTTACAATAGTCTAGAAACACTGGTGAGATCAGACGCTGTTCTTCTCTGATTTGAGTTTATCCTCTTTCCATAATTTCATTTGAGAACCTGAACTTAATGTCTGTCAGATAATCGATAAAACCCTCACTGCACCCCAGTAAGGAGAACAGTAGGACTTTAGGTGGAGGGAAACTTGATCAGAAGTCAAGTGTGATAAACTGGATTAGCAGCTGCACTGATGTCCAACTGCATGTAGTGTGTACAGATGATGTGCAACAACTGTCCACAGAGTCCAGTTTTCCAACCATAAGGTCGGTGACAAACATCCGCTGATGTTTTATTCACTCTTATCTACACCGAGCATCAAGGTGACACTGAATCAGTTTCAGGACGGCTGCGACTGAAATAATGAAAAACTTCTCATCTGCTGGTGGAGCTTGACATAATCATATCATTTCATCCTATGGTGTAGAAAACCTAAAGAGGAAACAGCAGGCAGACGTACCAGAGTTGGACACCAGCTCAATGTCGTTACCCTCCAGGACCAGCTCGTCCTTCTGTGCGGCTGAGACTGAACACAGCACACCTGAAAGAGAACAAGGACAAAAGTTTAGTCTTATTATACAAAATTAGAAATGTTTAAAAAAAAGAAAAAACCTCCACTACATTTTCAGAAATATTTGTCTGTGTTTTGTTTTTTCTGTACTACTTGAACACTAAAGTGGCCCTCCAATGAGATGACAGTTCCACCAAATAATAAATATCCAGCTTCAGACATTACATCACCAAAATGAGGCGAGCTCAGGATCTTTAGATCTGCTGAGAGAAAAGTCGATATGCTTAACTGACCATGTTTGAACTCTGAGTGCAACTCCAGACTTCATCACAAATTAAAGAATCTGCTTCAATGACTCCACAAAGTCTGCACGTGCCTCACTCTCTGCCAATTCTAAATCCCTCCTCAGAGACTCACTACACCAATTAATCTGTATGTGCCTGGCGGGACTGTCGATCGAGGACGCTGAAGATATCTATCTATTCGGAACCGTGATAACAGGGTTCATGCTGATCGGAGTTGGCTTAGCCCTGGTTTATCGGAGAAATAAGAGAGCAGAACCGGCTGTTCAAACCCCCCCAAGGCTGCCCGCTGGAATCGCAATGGAACGAGGCGCAACCTCTCACAACGAACATAATATGGTCAACACCTTTGAGACGCTTACAGCTGCTGTGAAGGCTCAAAACAACACCATTGAGCGTATGAGGGGAAACATCAGAGAGAGGCCTGCTCAAAATGAGACCCTTGAGCGACAGTTGGAAAACATCGCGGAACGGATCATTGCAGTTGTGAGGTCTCAGAATCAAAAGAATGACAACACCATGGAACAGAAGTTTGATACCATCATGGGGAGGCTCGCGACTCTCCAACGGGAGATTGAGAGGCCAGTGTCAGAGTGTTAAAGAGCAGCCTGAAAATTCTCCTGGGCTGCTCGCATGGAAATTAACAAAACCAACATGAACATTGCGGATCCCCATCACGGCGCCAGCTGCAGGCCCAAGGCTGGAGCCGAACAATCACTCCCTGATAACGACTGTGTTACGGCTATTCTTCCCATCCCATGCAAGGACACCTGGATTGGCTGGAGGACTGTTTACTTAGCCTGATAGTTCAGCTGAGACAGTGTCCTTCGGCCTATGGACACGCACACACATACACTTACACTGATAGGCACTCACTCATCCCCCTTCCCTTTCCAACGCCTTCGATTCTTGTTTCCTGCGAGGGAACACGGCGGGTCTGTGTGCCGCGCTGGAATGGTAGCGCTGTGCAGGGCGGCTGCTGTGTTCACTTCGGATTACTCCTCACCCCCCACCCACCCCTGTGGCTTGTCATGTCTTCACAATGTTGTGCTGTGGACATTTATGTGCTTTTTGTGCAGAGGAGTTTTTTTTTGTTTCCTGTTCTCATGCTGTCCTACCATGGAAGCATAGCTTGAGTAGGGGTCTCTTTTTTTCCTCTTGTACTTTCCCCATTGTAGTGTACATTTCAATGTTTTTTCTCTGATTCTACCAATCTCCGACCTGTATCCCCATGTAATGTTTGTGCTATATGTGTAAGGTCGGGGGGGGGGGGGTCCCATTTCACTGCAGGGCAACCTGCATGTGACGAATAAAGCTTTGATTGATTGACAAAATAATTTCCTAATCCATAAATTTAACGAGCCCTGGTTTTCAAATCAGCCGTTAGCAGTTTTTGCCCAACCAGCAGCTCGTTCAGCTTCACAAGTGTGTGAATTTCATGATTTTAGTATGATGCCTCTTGGGCTTTGAACTGATGAAACAAAAGATCAGAAAAACAAGTCTTTAATGATCTTTAAAGATAATTTGACATTTTGAAGACTAAAATGATAAATTCACTGTGGTCCCTTCCATCTGGCTATTTTAACTTTTAATGTGTCACAAGTATTTGTGTCTAATCAACCACAAACCCAATATGAAGTTATACATAACTTCCAACTTCTCCTGACAAAGTCATTTACGCCACACCTCAGAAACTTTGAATATTTCTGGACTTCACACGTGCCATTCTCATAAACATTTCCATGATGTGACGCAGACTCACCACCCCTCATTCGGACACGGCGAATGTATTTCTCTCCCAAGAAGTTCCTGATCTCGACCAGGGTGCCGCTCTCCTGGATGACCACGTTGATGGGGAAATGGGCGTACACGGAACGCATTTTGTACCGGAAACCCTGCAGTGGCACAAAAGCATGAGAGGCAAACAGAATTGATGCTGGAACAATAGGCAGGGTCAGCCAGAAGCATGCACAGGGTTTATAACTGGACCGACTGAAACAAGCATATCTGAGCTCTCACCAAAGTGACTCCCTTGATCATGTTCTGGACGTGGCTGCAGATGGTGCGGACTGTGGCCAACTCCTTCCTGTTTCCCCACCATTTATCCACACGAAGCTGAGAAAAAAAAAAAAAAAAAAAAAAAAAAAAAGCACAGCAGCTCAAATCACTTGCATGAAACAGGTGTTGAAGCAATCAGCCCACATGTGAGCGAAATACTGGCCTTGCAGACCGCCATTGGAAAATGCAACCACATTTACCTTTTGCAGTAGCTGCTGTTTACCTGTTGCGATACACTAACTACACCCCGGCTAACAGCCTCAAATCTGACAGGAACACATGTCAGAACACCAAAAACCAACTCTGTCGTCCAAATGCATTAATGTCAGTATACACTTACTATACAGCAAGTGCAAACCACACAGACTATTGGACACATTCTAGAGGTTTTAAACGAGGGGCAGCACGAAGGTGTGGTGCTTAGCCCAGTAAGAAGGTCCTGGGTTTAAATCCACTGGTTGGCCAGGGTCTTTCAGTGTGGAGTTTGTATGTTCTCCCCTTGTTTTGTTCTTTCAGAGTATCCTGGTTTCCTCCCACACTTCCAATATATGCCATTCATCCGCTTCTCCTTTTCAGGGTCACAGGGGGCGCTGGAGCGTATCCCAGCTGTCACAGGGCGAGAGGAAGGGTACACCCTGGACAGGTCGCCAGTCTGTCGCAGGGCTAACACACAGAGACAGACAACCATTCGCGCTCACATTCACTCCCGCATTCACAACTATGGGCGACTTAGATTGATCAATTAACCTAACCCCACTAATTGCATGTCTTTGGACTGTGGGAGGAAGCTGGAGTACCCGGAGGGAACCCACGCAAACACGGGGAGAACATGCAAACTCCACACAGAAAGACCCCGGCCTGATGGTGGAATGAACTCAGGACCTTCTTGCTGTGCGGCAACAGTGCTGCTGTCAAATATATGCATGATACATTAATAACAAAGTGTGCCATAGGCGTGAATGTGAGCATTAACAGCTGTCTGTCTCTCTGTGTTAGCTCTGCAATAGACTGAAAACCTGTTCATGCACCCTGCCTCTCGCCCTATCACAGCTGGGATTGGATCAATTGAAGAAAACAGTTGGATGGTTTCAAACGCTGATATCATCTCAGTCACAGCCAGTCAGATATTTCAATAGTTTCCCTCTAAAATTAAAGACTTTTTCTACAACTTGTTCTTAGCACTGTTGACACCAGCCGTGTATGTATTAAACCTTTTTTTCAACAGTCATATAAACAGCCCTGTACAAAAACTCATTCTGCAATCCACTTATGGCACATAACTGGCTTTTAGGATTACTCCCATTTTAAGACAATAAATTGACATTTTAAGCCCTTTATCTACAAGCTTCGCACTGAGCAGAGTAGTTTGAAGACCCGACCAGTTCTTAAAGCACTTTTCTAAATGATGCAGTTGTTAATTTTACATATCCAACCTCAACCAAAACAACTCACTATTTAAATCTGAAAACTTATACACTCTAAAATCACACATCCTTAATACCAAACATGTGTGATGCCCTCCTGCCATCACATCCTGGGGCTGCTAACTTCACTTTAAGTAACTTAGCATTATTCTGGCTCTTTCATACCTTCTTCTGTTTCTTGCCCAGCAGGCTGAGCTCCAGGTTGATGTGGTTGAACTCCCTGGTGAGCTTGCCACGGGGGCCTTTGACAGTCACAGTTCGGCCCTTCAGCCTCACCTCGACTGCCGCACAACAAGCACAAATATAAAAAAAAGGTTAGAAGCTACTCTACAGACAGGACATAAATACATCTGTGTGGAAAACTGATTTTCCCCTTACCATTGTCGGGGAGGTCGACAGTTTGGCTGCTGAGAATGGTCTTCATTCTGTAAAGAGACAAAATAGGTGCTTTCAACTCTGAAAAGTTTGACTGGCTAAAGATTCAGGCTAAAGCGTGTATGCCTTTATATCTGTGATATTAACAGCTCCACAATGACTGTTTACTAAAGTTCGGACTGTGAGATACAGGCACACCACACTGGTGTCAGCAAGCTTTAGCTACAATGCTAACAGAAGTAAGCATTAGATAGCCGACCAGCTCCTTTCATGAGATACCGATACAGTAAAAACGTTAGAAATTGTTAAATAACACCTGGAGCCGCGCAAACGCCATGTTTAATATGAGCATTGTTGAATCCGCTGTGGGCCTCAGCGCTTACAGAGCGCCAGGCCTCAAGCATCAAACCTGATTAAAACTAACATCATATATCCCGACAGAGCTAAAGTAGGCTACAAATACAGATTATGGTGAGAAGTGTAACATATTCTCAGTGTGATGGCTCAAAATCGAGCGAAATATAGGTTTAAGAGACATAGATGTAGTTAGATGAAAGCAAGGCAACAATTTTTCGGTTATCCTCACCTCGCCGGTAGCAGAGGAAAGGAGGAAAGGACGACGTCACCACGCAATTGTACGTGCCACCAGCAGGCATTACCAGACGATCGAGGAGCGCATATTTTGGATGTAAATATTTGAACAGAGGTGTCGCAAACCACCAAAAAGACTCCAAAAGTTAAAGAGCAGCGTTTTCTGTTGTTATTTTTTACTGCAAGCTTTTCAAACATTTTATTTAGCTTTGCTGCATTCGAGTGGCATCGTACAGTCTACATTCAGCACTCCCAGAGACGCGTTCACTGTCACTTCACTGCAAAGGGATTTCAACATTATAACTGATGGGCGATTTCGCTTACTTAAGTATTGTATAATATTGAGTATTGTCTCTCAATTTGAATCTGATTCAATTTGTTAAATAGTATTTAAACATGTTTTCATGTAAGTCCCTTTCAAATTATCATCATTAATGGCCATCTTTTAGTCCATCTGTTGCCTTATTTTGTTTTAGAAATTTTTTAATGCTGCCATAATGTTATGTTCCAGCTCGTCTAGTCTTCATTTTAAAATATATCTATAACCCATTAAGTTCGTAAAAAAATCACCTACGTTGAAAGTTTAGCTCATTTTTTTTAAAGAATACTTTCCAATTCTGTCCGCTTCACGTGAAGCACCAGACCAAAGCAGTCGTTCACCGAGGTGCTATCCCAACGTTAACCGCCTGCTAGCCAAAGTCATGGCGCTACTCAAGCAAAGTTGTTGCGTAGCGGGTCGTTTCTCCACAAACCACCTATGGCTGAGTCCCAGATGCATCCCACACGTGAGTAGTTAAATTCACAACTCAGTCTAACAAACTTGGGCTCGGATAGTCTATTAACGGCTCCAGCCGGTGAAAAAATCTGACTGCGGGCTTCCCAGCTGGGTCTGTCAGGAGGCCTCTGACAGATTGTATGTGTCTAAGCGAATATGTAGTTTAGTAGCCGGAGTCGTGACCACCTTGTCAGTGTGAATTGCCGTGTGTAGAAACACAGAGAAGCTCCTGAACTAATCGTCAGTGTTGCTCTGCAGGTTTACACCAGCTGCTTATCAACCAGACCCTCCCCGGAGAGAAGTGACAGAAAGAAGGAGCTGCTCAGAGACGACGGGCCTGACCTGCAAGACTTTATTTCAGGGGAATTATCTGAAAAAAGCAAGTGGGCTGAGTACAAAGGCACCCTGAAGAGACAGAAGGGAGAGAGGTGAGGCTTCAGGCCCCGGGGAGCTTGAGCTTTGGTTTGAGTCCATGTTAAGATGCTGGCATGTCTGAGTTTTAAACTCATGATCACTGACAAAAATAAACAGACTGCATTTCACTTGTAGCAGCTGTTGGATTATACTAAATGATAGGTCGACTATCATTTAGTATAGAAATCAGCATCTGCACGTTTATTTTGTTCTGTTAATGCACACAAACAGAAGCTGAGTCTCTGAGTCCAAAACTTCATCACAAACACTGCTATAAGCAACGCTGTTAAAGCTTCAGTAAAAGCTAGTCAAAATGTTTGCATTAAACATTCAAATGGAAAAATGGATTTCAGAGGAAATATAAAAGTGTTTGTTGGATAATGAGCTGTTGGCCTGCTCGGCTCTACCATAAATGTGCAGACACATGCTATAGAGAACAGTTCAACACCATAATGAGCATTAAAGGCGAAGTCGACACATGCAAAAAGTAACGGGCGCTTGGTTAGCGCCCTGCAGCCAGTCACAAAAGATGCAAGTGAAGTTGAGATTAAGAAAACGACTGTTTAGTAGCAAAACGCATCCAAATGCATGCAGGATTTTTCATCATAGAGCTCAAAATACAGATGAGGACAAAGTTATTACATGTAGGGGCATCAGGCAGACCTGACAGCCTGCCACTAATTCTCAATGAGCTCTTCCCCGCACTGCAGGCTCTGACCTAGCAGGTTTCTTTATTATCAGTAAACGTTTTTTAGCAGTATTTAGACACAGATACTTAGAGATGAGAGCACTGTTAGACACCGAGCTGTCTGCTGTTGTTCCTGTCAGGCTGCGGCTTCCTCCATGGTTGAAGACTGAGATCCCCATTGGAAAGAATTACAACAGGCTGAAGAACACCCTGAGAGATCTCAACCTTCACACGGTAAGTTTTCCGTCTGTAAGTTGTCAGGCAGCCCAGCTGCTTTTTGGCTGCTGTTAAAGAAATGTTTGAGGTGCAACTAATGTGATCTTTGAAGGTCTCCGCTGATTCGCCTTCACACTGCTGTAGCACTGACGCACTTATCAAAATATTGCAGTTTCTCAGCTCACTGAACGGCACATGCTACGTTTTTGACTATTCAACCTTCAACAGAAAGGCTGAAAAATGTTTAATAAGATAAGAAAGAAATTTTGAAATTCCCGTGTAACAGCAGCCAAAACATTAAACAGCCCATTAAAACAGTTTAAATGCAGTAGGATAGCTCAAAAAATTCCAAAGCTTCCAGCACCCAGTTTGGATTTCAGCAGATGGCTGCCCCTTCCTGAGCCTGGTTCTGCTGGAGGTTTCTTCCTGTTGAAGTGTTTTTTGTGTTGTTGTTTTTTTTTTGCCTTCCCTCTGTCACAAAGTCCTATCTCATAGGAGCTCATCTGGTTTTGGAGTTCTTTCTAATATTGTTGGGTCTTTACCTTACGATATAAAGCATCTTTAGATGACTGTTGTTGTGATTTATGAATAATCTGTCTGTTATCTCAGGTGTGTGAGGAGGCCAGGTGTCCGAACATCGGGGAATGCTGGGGAGGAGGAGAGTACGCCACAGCCACAGCCACCATCATGGTGAGTCTCTGCTGCTCTCTGAATTTACTTCCAGTTTTTGAAGAGGGCAAAGAAGCACTTTAATCTTTAATATTCACCATCTGTTCTTTTATGAACTGGCGCTGCCATATCAGTGTTTTGTATTTGTCTGGATTCTTTGTTCTATTTTAGCGAGATAATGTATTTGTGTGTGTAGCTGATGGGAGACACATGCACCCGTGGGTGCAGGTTTTGCTCAGTAAAGACAGCACGTCAGCCTCCGCCTCTTGACCCTGACGAGCCGTACAACACAGCCAAAGCCATCGCCGCCTGGGGACTGGATTATGTGGTCCTCACCTCGGTCGACAGAGACGGTACTAGTTTCTTACCTGACTGTATCTGCATGAGTCTCTTGCTGTTGTGCATCAGCAAGAATTACATGAGTGACGATCAACTGCATTGCAATTTGTAGAATTTAATAACATAAAGCTGTAAAGAAATCAGACTGTTCTGGTTTTAACTTTCAGTTTACAAATACAAAAATGTCCACAAATTAAAGATAAAATTCAAGGCATTTTCAAAATATTATATATCATATATATCTTAGATTTTTCTTCTCTCTGTATTTTTGTGCAGATATTGCTGATGGTGGAGCGGAGCACTTTGCTAAGACGGTTACTAACCTGAAAGAAAGGTAAACACGACTCCGCCCCTTTTGGATTTATTACATTATCTGAATGTCTTTGTAAAAGCAACTTTGATCCTGCCTGCTAGAAATCCTCAGATTCTGGTTGAATGCCTGACTCCTGATTTCCGTGGAGACCTGGCAGCGGTGGAAAAGATCGCCCTGTCGGGATTAGACGTGTACGCCCACAATGTGGAAACAGTGCGCGAGCTACAAAGGTACTGAGGGATTTTTAATAGACTGTAAGTCCTCAGAGTCAAAATCTGAGCATCTAATTTCTAGTTCTGCCATTAAAAAGCTTAAATTCATGGTCATAAACACACAGTATAAAGCAGGCTCGTGTGAAGTATTGTTAAAGTTAATAACAACATGCAATGTCGTTACACTGCAGTAACACATGTTGACCAGCAGGTGGTGCAGCAGAGACATTTCTCAGATGCACAGTGATGTTTGTCGTGTATTTACAGGCATGTACGTGATCCCAGAGCAAACTTTGATCAGTCTCTGAGCGTCCTGAAGCACGCTAAAAAGGTCAAACCGACGGTGCTCACCAAGACCTCCATCATGCTGGGGCTCGGAGAGACTGACCAACAGATCATCAGCACTATGACGGGTGTGTAGTCCGCTGTCTCACGCACACACACATTATAAAAAATCAGACAAACTCTACAGTTTTCTGACAGGATGTCATTACAGAGTTGCGAGAGGCAGAAGTGGACTGTCTAACACTCGGGCAGTACATGCAGCCGACCAAACGCCACCTAAAGGTAAACACTCCTACTGCTGTGCTGCTGGCTACAGACACATTCACTCTGACTCTGTGCGTGTCTTTGGGATTTAGGTGGAGGAATATGTCACTCCAGAGAGGTTTGCCCACTGGGAAAAAGTTGGCAGTGATATGGGCTTCACCTACACAGCCAGCGGACCACTGGTGCGATCCTCCTACAAAGCAGGTGAGAAGTGATGTTAATAAATGTTTATTAGTATTTTTTGGATATATTAATATTCAACATGTCCAGCCAGTGTGCAAAGAATATTAAATCTCTATATGAAATCATTTTAGTTACATATTTTCAACTTTGCACTTCTGGAAACATATTATAGACTTTGTCAGATAAACATTGCAATTTTTTTTTTTTTAAAGAGACGATCAGGTGGGGAAAAGAGTGCCTAATGAAGTGCACAAATCATCCTCGTGACTGTCCAAAGCCAACTAAGCCAAAAACATTCAAATAAAAATGGAGATATTAGGTCAGAGATAAAAATAAAAACAAAACACTGTGATCAGGGATATCAACTATAAGCATAATTATATGATTACAAAGACAAAAGAGAGACAGTTAATTTGTTTCAGTTAAGAAGAGAAATCATGTTATTAAACGTGGCTTTGCATTTTCAGACAAATTCAGCAGTAAAACTTGGGCCAAATCACTCAATAAAAATTAGATCAATTCACGTGGTGGAAATGAGCTTCCTCTGAAGGGCGGGTGGGCTCCCCCTCAGAGACAGGAATGTAGAGCTCAGTCATTTGGAAGGGAATCGGTGTGGAGCTGCTACTCCTCCTCCTCCTAAATGAGGTATTTTAGGTATGTCCTATTTAGAGGAGGACCTGGGGCAGACCCCACAGTAGCCTTAAGAGGTTATCTCTCTCAGGTGAATTGGGAATGCTTCAGGGTCCCCCATGGAAGAACTGGGATAAGTGGGCAGGGAAAGTAGGTTTGGGGATCTCTGCTTAGACTGCTGCTCCTGTGAACGGGACAAGAAGCAGAGGATGGATGAATTCAGTGCATTTCTTCTTTTCTTTCTTCACAGGCGAATTCTTCTTAAAGAATCTACTGAAGAAGAGGGAAACAGAAGCAGCAGAATGAGGAGCCTGCTGTGTGCGTTCAGCTGTACGCAGTGACAAAATGAGCTTCGTCCATCTGTAACGTAATGCACCGATTTAAAGTACAGCACAGGAAACATGTTTAATATTAGTACAATGTTTGTGGGAGGCATTAAATAAAGCTACAGAAGTGACAATAACAGACTTGTAAGTACAGGGACCATACTCTAACTGCTGCTCTTTGTTCCCTGAGAAAAAGCCAGAGGGCTGCATTTTAAAGAGACTATCAAAGAACAAACAGCAGACACGTTGGGTAACCCGAGTGTCCACCAACTCGCCCAGCTGTCAGGAGCAGAGGCTGTAATTTGCTTCCGCTCCTTGGGGATTCCTAAATCCCATCCCTCGTCTCAGTGAACTTTGGGTTTAAAAAAAAAAAAAAAGCTATGTTGAGACAACGCCGGTCTCTGCGATTCTTTTGGTCCTGGTAGAGATCACGCTGAGATGTTTCCATGTTTTACACAATCCTTTTATTACCCATTATTCTTACAGATGCATCTGGAGATCAGCACACTGCAGTCCTATGCTAAAGGCTGATCTAAAGAACTCCACACAACAGTTACAGTTATAGCCTCTGGTCTCCTCCCCCCTACAGTAAACACCCCCACAATGGAAATACACTAGTACAGTGGCCAAGGGTGCTGACACCCTGACCCCATCTCCTTTTAAGGTAGTGTCCCTTTGCCTGCCCCTCACCCTCAGTAATTCTTGCTTCCTGGCCCAGGTTGATTGTCCTCCTGCCCTGCACCCCAGTTCTTTGTTCCCATTCCAGGCCTTCTTACACCCATTAACGGCCATATTGTAATATTACAATCAATCCCAAACTATATTCTCTTTAACTATGATGTATATTAAGGAATCTATTCTCAACAGCTACTGACCTTTAACAGTGGGCTCTGTTCACGATCACCTTGTTGTGGAAGTTTTCGATTAAATAAAGCCTACAGACGAGCAGTAGCTAACACTCTTTAATCCAAACACACAAAGACAACAGACAACCAAGTTGGCGGAGAGCCTGCATGACCGCGGGGCAGACGGTCAGCAGAGTCTCCCTGAGCCTAGCATGGCTCCCAGTTAAATACCTTCTTCAGGAACAAAAGGCAGTACGCAGCTGTTTCACACCTTAAGGTTCACACTCCCTTGCTACCTCCCAGAGTCCTCGAAGAGACAAAAGACTCTTCCTGTGGAGTTGTCTGCGTCCACCAACTTCCTTACTAGACCCCCACCATTTGTCTTACTGTATGAGTGTGAGACATGTTAAAATCCAGTGGCACCAAGGCATTATACAATAAAATAATGTGATTAATACATAAGTAAAAGAAATTCCTATACAATCTTCATGTCTGCTTCTTTAGAACTGATTTAATGAAGCGGGATCCTTTTTTTTTTTTTTTTTTTTTTTTTTTTGATCAGTCTTGTGATACAAAAACAAGAAGCACCATCCATCCTGTACTGTGTGGAAGAAAGGTACAAAGCAAGGGCAATTAGCCTCCCAGCAGGTAAATGGGTGGCAAAAGATTTTGATACCCGTGTATTTGCTGAACAGCCAATTTGGAAGAAAGTGCACTTTTTCCTAGAGTAAAACAGTGTAAATGTCACAGCTGGACAAGAAAGATGTTTGTGCTGCACACCGATCAGTTCAAATGTACATTGATATTTATAGAAATAAAAGTCTTAAAGGTCACATTTTTGCAGTTTGTCATTTCTTAATTATTATTTTTTTATTATTACTTTTGAAACAGACAAAACAGAAAAATTAATTTACTTGCATTGGCCCTTTTGAGTAAACAGCCACAGATATTGAGGACAGACTAACATACAGTAGATTTATAAAAAATACTATAAGTATAAAATTTGTGATTTAGAACAATAGTTGATTGTACAGTAAATATAACACTCAGGCTGATAGTGTTCATCAGAAATCAGTCCAACAGGTGTACCTGATATGTGAAATGTATAAAACTAACCGCATATGGAATGCTTTAATCAAAAACAAAAAACAATCATTCACAAATTTTGGATTCAAGGATCAGCAGCTCTCATCCAATCCCCCCCACACACACTGTTCATCGGGCATGATACAGCATCTGAGGGAGAAGGATCTGGATTGTTTCACCAGCTACAGGGGGGGAAAGGCTAGGAGGAATCTGCTGCATGTTGAGTGATGAAGAAATGAGTTTCAGACTTTTGCTTTGCTGGTGGGAACGTCGCTGGCAGTGATTCGAGGACCAGCAGCTGCTGGAGTGTAGGGGATTCGTGCTGGTGTCACCTTTTTACCGATGGTCTCAATCTGCAGACAGGAAAACAAACAAACCAAAAAAACCAAAACTTAAATACTTTGGATTTTTACATGATGGAGGGGTTGGAACTTTTTTTTTTGTAAATCTTACCTGGAAGCCAAGGCTCTGGAGATGAGGGTGAAGGTGGTCCAGCACTCTGCGGCCATCAAACATGAAAGCCGGCTTCAGCATGTTCTTGTAAATCTTATCGTAGTCCAGTTCCTGTGGTGGGATTAAGCAGATATGACTATTAAAATGTTTTCTCACATATTCCTCAAATACGAAGCATTTAAAAAAAATAAAAGTAGTAGTAAAATGTAACTGGGACCTTAAACATGTCCCACTCTGTGCAGATGACCAATGCATGAGCGCTCTGGCAAGCCTCATAAGGGTCTGATGTCACAGTCACCAACTCAGACACTAAAAATGAAGAACAGTTCAAACAAATTAGTGTTAGTGAGTGCTGCTTTAGTTACTGATAAAGCAACTGAAAGTTACTGAGATCTCAGTGGCATCTAAGAGAAGCAATATCTAATGTGGTTCTCTCTGCTACAGCTGCCACGCCCGCCTGCTCTTCACACCTGCTGTTTGTGAGGGACAGCCAATCAGAAGAGAGGAAAGACAAACACTTTCTGCACCAAGGCCCAGTAAAAGCCAAACAATGATCATTTTGAAATGTGAATTGTACCAAAGTTCAAGAATGAAAATATGGAGCAGGAATGGAGCAAAAACAGGCGATGTTTAAGAAGTTTAGTCGCTTCTGACATGGTGTGTCCCTATCCTATCTTAGGTTCTCTTGAAAATGTCCTTTACACCCACCCAAAGATAACATTGGTGGGTGTAGAGGACATGATATACTTTGTTGGCTTAAATTCTCCCCAACAGACAATTTGAACTATTACAGCACAGTCAGAGTTACAGTTTTATAAATCTTATTAAATACATCCTGGAATTCTGGTTTATTTTCAAGTCCTATCAGATTTTATTATCAGAAAAGGAGTAGTCATTTAATAGTTTTGATCTTAAAGGTGTTTGATTATAACATCATTACCTCTCCTGTCTGCATGTAAAGTGTCAAGCTCGAGCCCGTAACCAGTTTGCTTAGCAATGCCCTGTACAAAGGTAACACCACCCACAGAGCAGCATCTCTATAGCTCACTTATTAACACATTACAATCATGTTTATTTAAGCTGTCTGCAGCCAGGTACTGAAGTGAGCTGAAGGTGTCTTTACACTAAACCACCTGGTTCACTCATACAGACATGAAGTAAATCAGGGTGTTGACAAAAATTAACTACACAATGAGTTTTTCAGTACTGCACTGGAAACTGCAACCTGCAAACTGCACACACACCTCTCTCTGGGTTGTCCTCGGAGATGCTGGGCTGGGAGAGGTCGTGAATGATTTGCTCTTTAAGGACTTTGGGGTCATAGATGAACAGCTTGGCGCCCTCATCCATCAGGTACTTAGAAATGTAGATACTGGACGACTCCCTGGAGTTACACAACACACGTGCACACACGAACACCTTGATGTCAGCTCCAATCGAGGTTACAGTTCACAGATGCACATTAAAGCAGTCAGCAGTGACTCTGCAGGTTTTGTATGTACAAAGAGCAAACCCAGGGTTTGAAATGGGCTCTTCATTATCCTTTCATACACTGAGGTTTATGATTAACAAAAGTTTAACAAAGCCATTTCAAGTGAATCAAAACGGGAAAGAAATGGCCAAAATAAAAGGAGGAGACCCACCTCGTGTCACCCGTGTCCTTTTTGAAGGAGAAGCCCAGCAGGGCGATCTTTTTGCCGGTAACAGTGTTGAAGAGACAGTCGATGATCCTGCAGGCAAACCGTCGTCTTTGGTACTCATTCATGTCGATCACCTTAAAAAAATAATAATAATAAAATAAGTGCTACTGTCACTACTCAGTACTAGATGTACAAGTTGTTTAATTGGAAATAAACAGTTATGTCCAAAATGTTCTGCATTGATTCTGCCACAAAATCTCCCTTAGCCTAAGGCGAAGTGTTCAGTCATTCGGGAGAGGCTCTGACTTCAGCCACTACTCCTCCTCATCTAAAGGAGCGTCGCTCTCACCTGCTGCCAATAGGAAGCCACCTCAGGCAGGTTGAGGGCCTCGCACAGATACACCAGATTCAGCACATCCTTCTGGAAACAGCTTCCACCGAAACCTGTACGAGGCATCAGAAACAGCAAAGAGATGAACGGGAAACATTCGTACATGTTCAGCGGATGTGAAAACAAACTGTCTCTCACCTACGCTGGCTTTAAGGAACTTGTTCCCTATTCTCTGGTCCATGCCGATCGCCTTGGCCACTTCCTCCACGTCGGCTCCAGTGGCCTCGCACAGAGCACTGATACTGTTGATGCTGCTGATTCGCTGTGCCAGGAATGCATTAGCTGCCTGCACACAGACACACAGGAATACTCGTTTAGCTCTGTGATAAGGACAAGTACTGTGATAATCACTTACACACTTCTCATACACCAGGCCACTCAGCGATGACAGAAGGAGACTCACAAATCCAATTAAAAAAAGTTTATTTTTTTTATCAAACGAACAAAGACCTGAAATTGAGCCGTGGTGTGTGTAATCAATGTGATCCGTAGTGCAAGTGAATGCACGAGTCAAGAGATGGTGCATTCAAGGACATTTAGTCCAACAAGCAAACCAAGAAGCCACAGAAATCAAATGTGACTCAGGGCAGGAGAGACGCCCAGCAACTAACTCCAAGAGCTTTTATAGAGCACTGGCACTGGGCGAAGACGTTACTGAATGGAAACATTCAGCCAGAGCGCTTCTCAATTTCCTGCATAAAAGGACCGCTTCACAGACAGACTGAAAGGTAGGGTGGAGTGGATCGTCTCACACACATGAAATAAATAACTAAATACAACGTTTTCGCTAAATGAGTAACAACTAGCTGATTAAAATTGATCATAGAAATTAATTGACAGCACAAAGTAAAAGTTGTCTTAATAATTTACACAGTTTATTTTCTACAAGCAGAGTTCATCTATCTGACCCTTTTTCCATGTTTTATATACCCTTCAATATACGGATTAAATAAAGAGCAGCTATTTGGAAACAGATTAATAAACACAAATCTAATCTATGTAGTTCTGGCAATTTATTTTTTTATTGACTGTTAAATATTAAAAATATTAATCATGAGATATTTTCCAAGAAAACTGGCCTTTTTTTGCAAACGATTAATAAATTGCTACAACAACCAACAGATTTACGAAACTGTTCTCTGTGGTCGACCTCACCCAGAGGTTCACTCACCAGCTTTGAGAGCTCAGATGACCACGTGTTGGTGGTGATGATGCGCTCCTTGGGGACCCAGTGCTCATATACAGCACACAACGCTCTGATCGCCTTTTGACCTTCAGCAGTCTCATCTCCACCAATCAGGACGCGATCTGGCTCCTTCAGATCCCGCACCGCCGTTCCTTCTGCGAGGAACTCTGGGTTGGACAGCACCTGAAGCGGCAGCACAACTTTAGAAACAAGCAGCTCAGCAAAGGTCGAAGAGCTTTGTTCACGTGACGGTACGCACTTGCAGGTTGAGGCTGGGTTTGGTGTTGGCGTCAAATATCCGTCTAATGCTCTCGGCGGCGCGCACTGGCACCGTACTCTTCTCCGTGACAATCTTGTAGCCGTCGGACATCTCGACAATGCGCCGGGCGCACGCCTCGATGAACTTCAGGTCAGCCGCGCGACCTTTCCCCATCCCGTAAGTCTTTGTTGGGGTGTTCACCTGGAGGAGTGCAAGGAGAGGTGCAGTTTAATTATGTCAGTGGGCCAAACAAGCAAAACCAGTGTGTGATGGAGAACCCTAATGAAATTTTGGTCGATCATTATCGGCCTGTGTTGAACTGTATATTTGGAACAAGATAGAAACTTAATGCAGAAAGGAGAAAAGTGGAGTAAATTAGAAACTGTGTCATTACAGAGCCGTTACACATCACAGCTGAGCAGAACGTGTTCTGCATAGCATGTTACATGCGTTGCTGAGAAGTTAAATAATAAGGCCACAATCTCCTCTTTTAAATACAACTGAAGACTGACAGACATCTTTCACTTATATTCAACCACCGAATATCCAGGATCAGTCGGGCTCTAGGGCTGTGTGTGTGTGGAGCTAAATGATGGACTCACAGAGATAAAGACGAGGTCTGCGTCCCTGATAGCCGAGTCTATGTCTGTGGAAAAAAACAAATTTCTTCCTCTGCATGATTCAACCACCTCCTTCAGTCCAGGCTGAAATGGGAGGAAGTGAGAGGCCGTGTTAGTAAGACAGCAGGAAAAATAGACGTGAAGAGTGCAACACCAGCTCACAGTGACCACTGACTAACCTTAAACTACTCACGATGATGCAATACACCGTGGTCAGAGTTGACGTAGAAAAGTTGCAACACAGTCTGGAAGTAATTTAGGTTTCATTTTGTCCATGAGGTGGAGCAATGTTTAACAAAAACATTTGCCTGGAACTGTTGCCTGGCTACACCTACTCCTTTAACACTTTAATGAATCTGAACACTTTACTGCTTTTCTGAGATGCTGAATATTAATCTCAAGCTGCACATATCAGGATAATAGCCTATGACCTACTCCTGCTTGTTAAAGTTTAACCAGATCTCTAATAATTAATCTTGTCCTACTATCCTCAGCGCCACGTTTTTTGTTTTTTTAAAATAATGGCACGCTACCTCATAAATGGGCAGAGTGTCAGAATTCCAGGCCTTGATTCGGGACTCATTGACGTCCACAACAGTCACTGTGATTTCCGGGCACATCTGGGCGATGACGCTGCATGTTGGGCCTCCTACGTAACCCGCACCAATGCAACAGATCCTCTTTATTTGAAACATCTGGGGAGGACACAACACAGAGCTATAAAGTTATCAAGTGAACACACTTCCCTGCAAATAAAGAGATAAAGTACCCATCAAGCAAGCCTTATTTGTACACATTTCAGTGCTTGCCAACAGCTTATCAGTGGGTTTGCCAGATAAGAAAATAAGAGGAGGGGGTCCCAAGGAGTCCTGGACAGTTTTTGCTCCAAATCACTTAAAAAAAACAATTTATAAGGATTTGAAGATGAAGAGTAAGTAGTAATCGATGATCTCACTCATAATTTCAGCTTCATAACAATACAATCTTTGTCAACAAAATCTTTTTTTAAAAATGAATTTGCTATCATGAAAGTCGGTATGTATATGAAAAAAACATGAAAAAACTGTGGCTCAAATAGTCGAGGACAAAACATTTTAACAGCATCTCAAACATATTTCTAATAGTTTAAACGTTATAGATCCAGTTTCTCTGCAGATGATGACTGGAATATTAGTGCATAAGAAGCAAGTAAAACGCTACCATCCAACTATCAAAATAACAGAAAATTACAGTAATGACTAGTTCCGTCACAGGAAAATAATTGCTTTGCTGATGCCTCAACTTTACAAGTCAGGTAAGCTGATTCCCTGTTACACTCAGAGGGGAGTGGCTCCTCCCAAATAATTAGATTTTCTGTCTAAAATCCTCCCCGGGAGTACTTCACCTCCTCGGTGGTGCCGCGGTAATAGTTGCCAGGTGCACAGTTGTAGCCTGGTGGAATATAAAGAGCCTTTTATTGCAGCTCAGCCACGTCAAGCAGAGATGAAAAATGAGCCCTTTATCGGTGATGCCTTTCACTTAGTTCGCGTTAGCTGCCCCGCGTTGATGTGGCACATCGACAGGAGAACGATGAAGCTACTTTAAGTTCTGTTCCTTCAAACAGGGAGAACTAAACACGAAAATGAATGAGTGGGTAAGTGTTTGTTGTCAGCGGGTTAGCTAACGGTTCGTTACCTCTGCCAGCTCGACAGTCTCTGAACTTCAGTAATGCGCAGACTGTGTTAGCTCTTCCGCTAAATGTGTCCTGTCCCGGCGTCAAACCCACGGCCACGGTTCCGTTACACACGATAAATGAAAGCAAACCAGAGCTCGACGTATAAAAACCACACCAATGAAGTCTCTGCAACAACTTTCCTCACCTGGACCTCAACCTAAAGTGAAGCGCTTCTTCGGAGAAACCACTATTTATTTACTGGTCAGACTTCCGGCATCATACCTTCAAAGTAAAAGCATTTTACACCGTTATATAGAGAGCTGTGGTTAGAAGTTTACAGTCATCATGGACATGAATGTCATGGTAATTGTTCTTTTTCCGAGATGAAATAATTGTATAGTATCCATCTTTCATGACTTAAGACAGCAAATATTCGACTGACCAATTCTCAGAACAATGCAAAGCTCCATGGAACTCAGTGGAGATCTAAAAGGGAGAATCATAGCTTCATAGTCAGGAAGGTCTCTTAGAGCCACTTCTAAACAACTGCAGATTCCAGGGTGATTAGTTCAAATAATTGTACAAATTATTCAAACGTGTTCAGCAACAACCCAGAGACCACTAAGAATCAAGCCTGCCATTAAGAACTGCTGGAATATCAACCCCCTAACCTCAACCCTGTTGAAAATTTGTGAACTACAGTTAAAAGTCAACTCCATGCCAGGAAAGCAACCAATTTAAAGTTGTTTTTTTAAACCATGTTTAGAATTCTGTCAAATAAATGAAAGAAGCTTGAAGCATTTCTGAGATGCTGTATTTGAATCTCAAAGGTGAGCATATCAATACAGCCTATGACCAACTGCTGCTAGTTAAAGCTTTACCAGATCTCTAACAATTAATCCTGTCCGACTATCCTCATATCAGCTTTTTAGATAATGGTATTATGAATGAGAATTAACGGGACCCATTGACCTCCACAACAGTCACCGTGATCTCTGGGCACATCTGGGCGATGACTCTGCATTTTGGGCCTCCTACATGTCAGTTAATTCTCTAATTCCATTTGAGCTGTGAAAATAGGAGCCTGTGTAAAACAATTATTCAATATTTAGTTAAATCCCCAGAATTAAAACAGGAAGTCTGCACCTCAAAATCTACTGTGGTGGTGTACAGAGGCAAAATACAAAAACCTGTCTTCCTCCAAATACTTATAAACATAACTGTGGGTGAGAAGTTATTAAGTAATTACTGAAATGCCCTTACAATACAAAAAATAAATAAATCATTTGCAGGTTTGTGAGTTCTTCTTAACCAGAAGACAAAAATAAACATTAAAAGGGAATCAGCAAAAACAACAACAACAATGTTAAACTGCTTTACTGCACATTCTCATGTTAAGCCCTAATTGTCTGTTGTTTTATTGAAAATTTTATCTTAACTTTTAATTCTAAGTTGTTTTTCAACTGTAATTTCAATCATAATATGATATTTAATTGGGTGTAACGTGTCCTTGAGTGCCTGTAAAGGGCCTTTAAATACATTCATTATTATTATCATCATTATTATTATTATTATTACATGCTAAAGCATAAACATATTTATAAAAATAATCAAATACAATTTTAAAAAATTAAATACATGAATTTTTCCTTGACATATCACAAAATCATTCTGTCCCACAACTGTTTCCAATTTTGCAAACATCTGAGTTAGAAAACATATAAAAATATAAACACACACTAGATCTGCTGTCTAATACAAAATCATATGAAAGTAGCTATCAGAGAACAACATACATTACAAACTTGCATTTGCAAAAACATGTAACATAGCACCAACAGACATTACACGGGTGTTATGTTACATTTTATTCGTCATCTTCGAAAAGGTATGGTTTTATTTGGGGGGCTCCATGGTGGAGGTGGGCTGTCTCCGAGTATCTCTTGTATCCGTCTCTCTTCTCTGCGTCTCTTCTGCTCTAGATCTTTTCTTGCCTAAAGAACAACAAGAAAATCTGTGACACTAGCCACAAGGACAAGGACTGCTCACACATACAATATATTCAAAAATACTAGATTTGTACACCTGATAACAACGCCTTATACAACCAGAAATTAAGAAGACCGTGGGACAGTGGTGTGAACCTCATATTTAACTTAATAAAAGTTCAAATCAATTATGTATGTAACGGGTACTGACAGGGATGATGTGATCTCGTCTCTATAAATTAGTCTGAACATCGAGGGGGAAGATGGACTTCAGGCAGACAAAACAAAGCTCTGAGTCAAAGATCACGCCCATTATGATCTCAAGAGACGTGTACAATTTCATAACTGTGGTCATGCTGTGAAAGCTCTATGAAATGGAGAGAGTTACTGCGCTACGAGTCACGCACATCCAAGGCAACACAACAAAAAACTCCGAGGTCAGGAAATGATTAATCAAAGAGGGAGTAAGGCTGGATATACAATACTGGGCAAAAGTCTTGAGCCATACCTGGTGCAATACCAACAAGCTTGAAAGTCAATATTTCATACGAATACTTTTATTACTGCATGGTGATCCACAAGAAAAAACAAAGAAATCCTCTAAAAATGAGTTCAAAAATGTCCAGCAGACCTTCAGAAAGCCTGGAGATTTATCACTCAACGCCAAGTCTGGCTCCTTGGAAGCAAAATATAAACAAATGAGGGATGGATCAACAGTTTTGCACAGTACTGTACATATTTAATTTGAGCTTTATGTGTAAAATGCAGGCTCATTTGGCCAAAAAGTTACACAAACAAAAAATATATTTAGATGCTGATTTAATCTACAATCTATATAACGTAAGGTTCTGATCTTATTAAGCTATCACACTTTTTTTATTTTAAAAACTTTCAGAAAAAATTCTCAGAAACAGAATGAGGTAAAAGCATTAAATCAGAAGAAATTCACAACATTTTCATTAAAGATATGCTGAAACAGTTGGTTGAACGTTCAGATTTTCCCCTCCTGAGCAGTGAAATCTGTCAGTGCCATCTAAGTAGTCACAAAAGAAGAGTTCACACTGGAGCCTGGTCGCGACTGCTAAGCGAGAGACCATCTGTCTCATGAACAAAAAAGGATGCGGCGAGCAGCACCTCAGATGCTGGTAATAATCATTAATAATTCTACTTACCAGCCAGTTTTCATACACCTCTAAAGCCATTTTATCTCTTTCTTCCTTCATGTATTTCTCCTCCTCCGCTTTATTTTTGATTTCTTTGCGCTCTGACGTGAATTTGTCATCGATAACTTCTTTCTTCTTTTCACACCTTAATCATGTTTAAAAAGAGGATTAAAAAATCAGTATACATGACTTTTCTGTGAGGTTTTTAGAAATAAACAGTGGATGAAGATCTGAGCTTTGACTGCCATCTGGTGGGCGATATTTTTCAACCCGGCACCACAGCTGTTACAAGTTTTATTAAACATATATGCACATTTAAATCTATGTATTACCACCACTAAAAGCAAAGCTCAGTCATCTTTTGGATCTGTTGTTCAGACCATTCTGCAAAAAATGAATTCTCAGTGCCTTAAAAAAAGAGATATCTCTTTTCATCACCTTTAAATAAATGGGACAAATTAATAATGAATGATTTCCACTCACCAGTTAGAAAAGGCAGACCTGCTGTCCCTTTTTCTCACCTCCTCCTGTTCTTTGTTTTTAAGCTTCAATTTATTTTCAGCCTCCTTTTGTTTTCTGTAATTCTCTTTTAGCAGATGATCATGCTCACGTTTCCATTTCTCAAACACCTTTAATTGTTATTAAAATACCAAATTAACCTCACGGATACACACAAGCAATCTCATTATAGGTGTCAGAGTGATGTATGCTTTTACCTGTTGAGCAGTCTGCCTTTTTTCTTCTTTCTCCTCAGCTGCTTTTTGTTCTTTTCTACTCACAGCTTCCTTCTCTTTGGCCTTAGATTTGAGGCTTTCTGCCTTCTTTTTCTTCCAAGCCTCATAGAACGCAACAGCATCTTCTTTTTTAGCCTCCTCTTCCTGTTTGTTTTTTGAAAAAAATTGAAGAGCATCCATGTAATCTTTAAAGCTTGTAAGGTGCTCTGTAGTTTGTCTAAAACACAGATGACTCACCTTTTCCTTTTTTTCTTTCAACATGGCCTCTTTCTTCTTCAGTTGCATGTTCTCCCTCGACTTTTCCTTCTTCTTTTTGAGCCATTCCTTGTAAAAGTGAGGGTGGATTTTACTGGACTGAGAATGTGCTTTTGATACTCTGAGGCCCGCTTAACACATACACACATTCATTCAAATCTAAATGTTCAATGTGCAGTACATTGTTTTCTCCCAACAACTCACACGATTACGAAACACTCTTTTAATTTAGATTAGTAAAACCACTGCTACTCTATATTTAGCTGCATGGTTCTTCGGAGCAGTGCTGAGTAAGGTTTTCATTGTCTTTTACACACAGACTTTTAACTGTAGATATAAGGGTACGTCACAGTGCTTTTCTCCACTGCATGGCTGACAATGTAAAAAAAACTAGAAAAGACAACACCCTCAGAACCACACCGACCTGATAAATGGCAGCTCGGAGGGAATCTGCTTCTTGTGGCTGAGACTCTTGTAAAGAGACTTTACGGTCCAGAACTTTGAGAGACCCCAAATACTTGGACTCCACTTTCCTGGAGCATGCACTCTGAGATCTTGGAGTGGTCTTAGAGTGAGAACTCAAAGTCCTAATTTAAACAAAACAACAACAGAAAGGCCAGCTAAGTGATCAGGTCTGCTTCACACATAGAGCTCTGCTACTGCAGCTTGATTACCAACCTTGCTTCAACAGATTCCTCAGAGACATGAGAGAGATGAGCTGAGGGATCTCCTGAGCATCCCTGGAAGACAACAATGCACAGACTGAGCTCTTAGACTCTTGAAATGGAAGCAACCGGACTTGATTTTGGTTCGTGAAGATGTTTGACCTCTCATCCACAAGGCTTCTTCTATGTGTTCAATCTGGAATGCAGCGTAATGACACATGCCTTGATTCATACCTTCAGACCCTCATGTGACCTTTAATAATTACAAGGTGGGTCAACAACTCTCAGGACCACCTCCAAGAGGACGACCTCGCTATAGGTTAAATACACAGAATTCTCCATCAGTTTTTAGAACATAAGAAGCCTCTTAGATGACATGTGTAACGTCTTCACAAACCTACAAAACAGTCCTGTTGCCTCAACTCAAGCGCTTAAGACTACCATCAGCCGAGTGACTGAAAACCCACACAAACTGAAGCTGGAGCTCTCCTCAGAATAAGCTGTGATTCATTAAAAAAAACTAAACTTCACAGCGACGTTACACAGTGCAGAATATGTCTTACAGTAAATTCTTCAAATGATGTGGAGTAGTTCCTCTCCTGCTCTTTGCTGTCATCAGAAATAAAGCCATCTAAAACAATAAAACAAATATTAAGAGCATTAATTAGACATGTAGCAAAAATATTGGTTATTTTCTTTTGACTTTTTAATGATTATTATAATGTGGAGTGATTGATTTTTCTCCCACAGTAGGTTTAAAAAAAAATATATATATATATATATATATTTAAACAACACATTTTTCTACATTTTTCTAAAGTCCAGATTTTAATGAATATTTTTTGTGTTAAATTTTGCTGCCCAAGTCAGTGCATAACTAATCAATAATTGCATGCAAACTCCAATACCTATAAATATAAAAGTATTTTTATTCTCGTCTTCCTTACGATTTGCTAACGTCACACCATATTATCTGTAGTTGCCCTTTTTTAAATGTCCTGAATAAAAAGAAAAAAAGGTTTTGAAGATTTTTTTTATGATCATTACCTTTCGATCCAGAATCAACAGTGGACTTTGTGAAGAGTGCAGACCGTGCACTCTTATTTGAAGAGGGTGAAACTGTGTGGTCTCCTTCTGTCCACTATGATGAAACAACATCACAAACATCCTCTGATTATGAAAAGTTTCATTTTAGTTTGCAGCTTAAAACACTGATTAACAAAGCACAGCTGGACTGCAGCTCCTTACAGCTATGGTGCCAGATGTATCAGTTGAGAGAGGAATTGATACAGAAGAAGTCTGAGGCCTGCTGAGATCCTGAAAGTCTTCAGCTGGCTTCTCTGAAGTGTGAAAGCTCAATCTTAGGGTCCTTTGCCGGGGTTTAGGTCTTGGTGGCTCCCTCTCTGAAACACTATCTGAATGGTGACAGGTGTAAATCTAAATGTAAAATCTGCACTGATTCCTGATAGCAGTATTGTGTATTAAACTAAACAGACCTGCTGAAGCTGTGTGGTTCAGGTCACATGTTGATAACTGTGAAGTCTGTGAGCTTTCTTCAGCAGCAGAGCCGCTCTTTTGCTCTGGCCCTGGAGTTTCCACCACGCTGCTGTCAGATGGTAACGGTAAAGGCATGTCCAGGAGAGTATCGTCTGATGTTTGGTATGACAGAGATTTACTTGAGCTTTCTCTTGTGATCTGAGGATCAGCTGAATCCACACGAGCATTTTTAAACTGTGCGTCATCTGTGGAGCGTTGTGAAGATGCTGACCCATTAGAACTATCACGTGCAGCCGTGTGTGAGTCTAGGGGCTCGTTTTTTTCTTGTGACTCTGACGCAGTGGTGCTGTTGGAGGGAGAGCTGATTCTTTTTGTTTTCAGGAATGAAACTTTCTTTGTCCTCCTGTGTTTGTCTTCATCATCTGAGAGGTCAAAGTTGTTAATGATTTTGGCTTTATTCTTCCCAGCTTTGAGAGGATCTGTCTTCTTTTTTCTTAATTTAAGGAGTCTGTTTAAAAAATCTGAAAAACAAAAAGATAAACTGTCAACACACACACTGTTGTTGTTGTTTTTAATCAATCATCTTCTTCCCTCCCACCCTACCCCTAGCATCCCTTTCTGTCACACCAACCCTCTACATGTCCTCCTTCACTTACATCTAGGCAGCTCTACCTGCAGCATCCACTATCCCTCCTGTGCATGTCTTCAAACCATCTCAACCTTCTCTCTAGCTTTGTCTCCTGACAGCCTAACCCAAGCTGTCAATCTCAGTCGCTCCCATTGAAAATCCCAACATCTCCAGCTCTGCCACCTCCAGCTCCACTTCCAGTCTATTTTTCAGTATAACGCTCTCTAAACCATGCATCACAGCAGGTCTTACGTCCATCTTTTAAGCCTTCCCTTTAACCTTCGCTACTATCCCTCTGTAACAAATGAACTACTCCATTCACTTAGAGTCCTTTTTAGATATAATAACTCTTTTTCGTTATACCATCTTCATCTTCTTCGAAGTCATCAGAGTAGGTGTACTGATCTGTCTTGGCTTTGGTCGCCCTGGCAGAGACAGCAGCCTGGAGTTCATCCTAAAGCGACATAATTTCAGGTTAACATGATTCTCCTTTAATAATCAGGTTTAACTGAGCCGCTCATTTCTTATTTTGTTTAGAAACGGTCCTTACCTGAAATGTTGTTCTTTTAGATGTTTTCGGACTTTTTGAATAAGCAAGAGTCCCGTACTCCTGCTCGGTCATCCTAAAGCTGTAAACAGCTCCCTAAAATGCTAGCTGGGGTTCATTCGCTCGAGCTAATTAGCCTCTAAACACGTTATTAACCTCCCGTGCTGCTCTTCAAGCTTAATCACCTATTCTATACATATTTTTATGCCGATGTATAATGATACACGAGACCCTAAAGCCACGCTAGCATACTGAAGCTACTGTGGGCTAGCGAAGTTGTTGATGGTAACCCAGGGAAACAGACGGACAGTTCCGTTTTAGCACTGCGCATGCTTAGAAGACTTAGGACAAGACTTGTTTCGGAAGGAATATGTTTGTTTATTTAATTATTAAAATGTCTAAACTATTGTGTTCAGTGCTTGGGAGACATGATTCATAGTTTTATAGTCCAAAGTTTATTTAAAGGTAACAAGAAGGCTAATTAGAGATAGACTATTTAAAACCTTCCTGCCGTGTTCAGGTCAAATCTGACCGATTTACAAATGTAAAAACTCATAACTATTGTGTTTTACATCCGATTTCCTTGAGGACTTGTGGCATCCTCCACACGATGCACTTGAACATCTAAAAGTGATGAGCACCTCTTTCGTTGAATTTTGAGTTTTTTTAGGAAATTAATGGGAATCCACCCCTCACGCCCCTTTGGCCTCTGACCCCCTGAATACCTCACTGAATGGCCAAGTGAATGACCACTGAACGACCCACTGACCCACCCACTGAACTGAATCTGGTGGTGAAAAATGTTTCTTATGTTAATTTAAGAGCTGTTAAAACTGGCTGGTCACTTGTGACCAGAACACTACATGTAAGGGAAGGGGGGTTGCACACAACCAGAGGGCTATATAGCAAAAACACAATGAAGGAATTTTATGTGAAAAAATACTGTAACGTCAGAAGTTATCTACTTTATTTACCCAGTCTAGCCTCAAATTGATATTAATAAGGACCACTTTTTTTTTGAATAAGTGATTTAATTATCAAGAGGAGTAATCACATAAATAATAATGGATTGGATTTATATAGCCCTTTTCAAGGCACCCAAAGCGCTTTACAATACCACTATTCATTCACTCTCACATTCATACACTGGTGGAGGCAGCTACAGTTGTAGCCACAGCTGCTCTGGGGCAGACTGACAGAAGCGAGGCTGCCATATCGCGCCATCGGCCCCTCTGGCCAACACCAGTAGGCGGTAGGGTAAAGTGTCTTGCCCAAGGACACAACGACCAGGACAGAGAGCCCAGGGATCAAACCGGCGACCTTCCGGTTACAGATGCGATTTCCAACCCCCTGAGCTACGGTTAACATTGTTAAAATTTATTTTGAAAATACCTTAACTAGAGAGAGCCTAATCTTTAAGGATGACAAACACATACAAATATGCAGTCCTGTGAAAAACTAAAGAATCACTTTTAGCAGCAGTAACTGGAAGAAGTGGTTTTCTATATGATTTAATCAGTCCCTCATATCACTGTTGAGAAATTTTGGCCCACTGTTTATTACAGTATAGCTTGAGTCACTGAGATTTTACAGGCATTTGTTTATGCACAGCTCTCTTGAGGTCCCTTCACTGCATTTCAGTCAGGTTGAGGTCTAGACTGGGTCACTGCAACACCTTGATTCTTTTCTTTTTCAGCCATTCTGTTGTAGCTTTGATGCTACAACAGAAAGACCATCAGTGGTTTTGTTGAATACTCAGAGTCACCAACTACACCTGATAATCAAATGTTTAAAAGTGTAAGTGTTACATTCTTACTCTGGCTGGAAGCATATATCAATTATAAATCTGATGAGAAGGAAATGTGCCAGCTTCACACAAAAACACAGCCAAGCTTCAGACATAAGTCTTTTTATTTTCTGTTTTGTTGTAGGAAAAGTGCATAGTTGAAGCCCTTTTACTCTTAAACAGTAACAGTGTAAATTGAGGTCTACTTGATGCCACCAATCATCTCAATAGTCTCATGGCTTCCCCATTGATACCATACAATTGACCCAGCATTTTCAATCTTTCAGCTCTTCCCCGTGACCTCGCAGAACAACCCTAGAAAGCCATAGTACAACATAATTCAGAGGACTTTCGCTGATAATGAAGAGCAGCCAGATTCAGATGTGTTTAAAACTCCCTCCATGCATTCAACAAATACTCTTCCATTTTAAGATTAATGCATGTAATTTCTGGTATCACAGACACCCTGGGATATATCCCAAGGCTCATATACACTTTAATAACCACACACTATACAGATGTTCACAAAACACAAACAGACTCACTCAGCTGATGGTTCTGAAAACATGTGGGTTCAATGGTTTTGTTGCTTTGTGTGGGTCAATACAATAGGAGGGAGCTATATATTTATTTATGGTAAGGCTCCAGTATCGGTAATGTTCCCAATTAAAATGTGGAAAATGAAAAATCATTCCCAAATAAAGTGAAAATCATAAAAGGACCCCTCAGTATTGCCATTTCAACACAAATAATTCGAAACTAAAAACTCACATTGGCACGTTTCATTAATTTCCACTGACAAACCGTGGTACTGAAGTTGTGAAGCAGAAACTTTGATTGCGTTCATCTTTTAGAAAGCTTAATCTGTACACAAGACCTCCAAAAGGAATCAAAAAAGTGCTAATAATGTATTATTTTGGGTACTAGTACAACTTTCTTTTAAAGCACAATAATACACACAATCATCCTAACATACGATGATGATATAACTGCAGATAGTTTCATTTTGTCAAATGAGGCTAAGCATCTCTGTATTACTGGAGGTGAATAATAGTTTTCTCTGGTGTGTGCATCAAATATTTTGCTCACATTTTACAGATCAACTTCAATTTTGTCCTTCAAACGTGCTGCTGCACCACCTTATTTAAAGGGACAGCCTTACAGTCAATATAGCAGAGCCGACTACCTGCTTGAGTCAGATGAGTATCTCACCAAGGCCTGAATGTAAACACACTAGACTTACTCACTGCATTAAGAATCCTATGTTGTGTTACTGTAATGAGACTATAACCTTATCAAAAAAATTCTGCAGGGTTAAATATGAAACTAAAACATGATACAAAATGTCATGGTTACTGGCACCGTATAGAGTTTTATCTTCATAAAGTAAGAAGTGTGGAATGTTTGAGAGAGACTGAAGGACCCTCCACCCTTTGTTATTTCAAGCACCGGAAAAACAAATTAACGATTCAACAGGAACTCTTTACTACTGCCCCCTCCCTTCTTCCCCGATTATGTGACACATTCCTTCATCATAGATTTGCATCCGAGTCTCTGCAGATCCGCAGGCATCAGAGCTGGGATCAGGGACCAGCTCTGATGCCTGCGATTGCTCATTTAAGCAAATCCAACTGATATATATTTTTAAGCCACAGCTGTTTGGTAGTTGAGTGTGTACTTCTGCTATGAAAAGCCATGTGTCGTACCAAGTTTTATATTTTTTATGTGATTGTGTTCAGCTATTATCACATTCCTCTGGATAAAATCTTTTAAATTGAGAAATGCAACTGTTTTTAAGAGAACATATTTTGCTTTTCACCATTTTCCCCATGTGTGTCACATATATGCTTTTACATGGGTGGATGCTCATACTAAATACAGTCAAAGTTGCTCAGTTTTTTCTACTCTTCCTCCTTTGTGATGTCAGTGAGAGCAGTAATCCTTAATTGATATCAGGCTTGTAGCTCTGACTGTAAGCATAGAAGCTACACCCACCTTCATTTCAAATTCTGCGCATGGCAGCGAATAAGAATGAAGCTGACTTAAAGAGGGAGGGGCTAACACCTCTCCAGCTAAGGAGCTGCACCAGGACAAGTATAACCTAAAAAAGGATCATTTCAAACTCTAAATCATGCCATTGTAATTGAGTAAAATAAGTTTTGGAGCTGGACATGAGCTATAATAGGTCCCCTTTAAATATCATAGTTGTGCTGGCCTCGTTGATCAGTTGGACTCTAGTAATAAGAAATCAAAGACAAGTCTGTGGCAGCATCAGAAGAAGAAAGAAAAAGATATGTGAGGGAATGTTGACAGAAAGACAGATGGTGCTGTCCTGGTTGCAGCTACTGTGCAACTCCAGTCAGAGGAGGTGTACATTTGCTGTTTGTTTGGCTCCACTGCTAGTCGATAGGTGGTGCTGGGGGCTCTCTTCCATCACTCTGCAAAAAACAAAACAAACCCAGAAATAAATAAATAAATAAATAAATAAATAAATAAATAAATAAATATTTTGGGTATAAATACATGAAAAAAGACAATGTTTTTAACCTTTTTTTTTGGTTTTGCCTCACAGATAGTGTGCAGGCTTGCAGCATTTCCTTTCCCATCATTCTGGTACAAGTTAATCTGGGTTTAATCTTCCAAAGAACTCTTTTAGATGTTGTCTGCAAAAATCTAATCTGACTTTCTTGTCCTTCAGAGTAACCAGTGGTTTGCACATAGTTTTGAATCCTCTGTATTTCCATTCTGGAAGACATCTTTGCCAAGGTCATTGTAGACGATGACAAGTCTACCTACTTGAGTGCTCTTGACTTGGTTAGATGATGTGAAGCTGTTTTTCTTAGCCAAGGAAGAGTTTCTGTCATCATCCATTTTACTTCATCTGTGGTCTTTCATGTATTTTGGCATTGCTGGGCTTGTCAGAGCATTTATTCTTTTTAAGAATGTACCACACTTGGCCACTCTTAGAGTTAGCTATATTTTGTTTTTTTGTTTTCCTGCACCTGTTGCAAATCCTTGTAAATAAGGGAGCAGCTGTAAGTGGCTTTTTGTGAATGTATTTTCAAAGATCACTGGGATTTAAAAACTCCTAGCATGGAATTACCAGTCAAATCCAAAAATGTCTATAAATATTTTACTGATTTTTAAAGGCTTAAAAAGTGTCCCTTACAAAGGTTTGAACCACGATCCTTTGGGGAAAACTTCGCAGTGTTTGGAGCTGAAGTTTCAGCTAACAGACATGGCCACATACCCCTCAATTTAGCCCACTTCAAATAAGCCGTTTCTGTACCTGTAGCTTTAAATGAAATGATGATCTGCACATGCCCACATGTCACAAGTAAACCTGCTATCATAAAAATTAAAAACACATTATTGGATCCTGACCATTTACATTTCCTGTATTGCTAATAAAGCAGTTGGTTATGATGAGGCTACACTTCACAACACAAAAGGCAACATGCAAACACACTGACACACACACCCTCCTCCTAGTATTTCAAAGATAAGGTCTGAAGTTTCTGCAGTTTCTCATTAGCCATATAAAGCTAATGGCGACAGTGGCATCAAGAACAAAAGTAATCCACCAAGTCTTGTAAATCAGCACATAGTCTTTGAAGATTTAGCAGACCTGCTGAGACATTTTAGCATTAGAGATGGGACAAGACGCTATAGATAGTAAATAAAAATGTTTGTGAGGCAGCTGCTCATTATAGTCACTTTTTGTAGACTCAAGTATAGCAGAAATGCTATTCTTTCCTCTTTTTAAAATAAAAAATTAGATTATAGGAAAGTCTTGCTGTTAGAGTTGAGCTTTGCAACTCTGCGGATTTTTGTCACATACACATAAAAGGGAAGCAGAACCCCCCAAAACCATAATAACCACAATGTCATAATATGTTGTCCTTAAAATAAAGCTCCAGTTTGGTCTGTGAAGGACATCACAGAATAAATATTAGGTTCCTGGTTTCTATTCAGGGAGAGAATTAGTCATCTTTGCAAATATTAACCTATCCGCTTTGAAATACAGCAACTGCGTTTTTTGCATTGGGAAATAATGTTACTTGTCTAAAACTCAAATAATACACACAGTTATAAAAATCAACAGAGCTATGACAACAACATTCCCAAGAATTACATTTATTATTACTATTAGTAATGTTTATTGACAGAAGTGAAAAGGACAGGAAAGCAGGCAGAGAGAAATTCAAAAATCAAATGTTTAGTGGCAGAAAAACTTGTTTGGAAGCGACTTTATGTTAGTTTTACTCTGAGATTTTGGTTGGTTTTATGTTGCAGCCTTTTGTTATAAAAGACATGTGCCTTGTCAGAGAGGTATCAGGTTTGTCTAATCCCCTGACCTCATTACAACAAAACCTTTTTTTATTTCAGATGACGCAGATTTTCCTCCGTGCTTCCCCAAGTCTCTTATCGCAATGACTAAAGGTCCTGTGTTTTTAGGCTGATTGCTACATAAACACTGGTCTATGTTTTTTTTAAACATAAGTTCATGCAGCAGCTGTTAGCCCTACTAACTCTGCAGTACACACCAGATGTAAAACCTTTTTCAGTAATATTTTTACCACGAATTTCCTGAAGCAGAATACAGCGTATTAACAACCAAATTGGCTTTTCTATTTAATCATCTGTGATAATAGCTCTCTTTCATTCATAGCAATCAAACGTTGCATTATTAGATTCAAGGAAATATGTTTCCCTGATAAAACACCTTCCTTTTTATTTAATGTGCACGTGGTATCTGGACTGTTCAGGTGGAGGCAAAAGGGAAAAAAACAAACAAAACTCCAGTACTGTGCAAAAGTCTTGAGCCACACCTCATGTCTTTATATTTTGTTTTCAAAAAGCCAGACTTTGCAGGTAGTTAATGCAAGGCATTAACTAGTTTTGTGCATACACATAACAGGTAACCTAGCAAAGACCTTTGTCACTTTGTCTTTTGCAAAAACATTTTCCCCATTTCTTTAGTTGAATCTATACAAAATGCAAAAGATAACATGTCAGGAAGTGTCAGGCCTAAAAACACGTCTCCGGCAGATGAACATCATCTCAAAGTCTTGTCCTGCACCTGCTGCACCTTTCTAATTTTCCTAGCAAATATAAAGAAATGAGTGGCTGTTCAAGACTTTTGCACATTACTGTACGTCTTTGCATTTCAGATATATTTGTTATGTAAAATGAGTGTGATCTGCACTCACGTTGCGGGGTCCACTGGGCTTGCCAGAATGATGGGTTCCCCTGAGACTGGATGGGCGCAGCAAAAACAGGACCAGGGCTAACACCGCCCATCCCATCAGAACCATGGGGAGGGTCAGGTCACCTCCCCCGCCCACTGACCCACTGGGACCTGGCACTGAAGAAAAACAATAAAATAAAATAAAATACTTCTTATTCAGACACACATTTGAGTCCTATCGTGCGTTCAAACACTTACAAAATGTGAGCTACACTGAGAGAAGTTCATACATACGTTCCTGAGGGCACTCTGTGTCTGTGCAGTAGGACTGAGATTGCCTCAGCTGGAAGAAAATTACAGAAGAACAAAATGATTTACTCTTTGCCCTCAAACTGGGAGGAAATGACACTGCCTACTAACTTTGATTCATTAACCAGCAGAGATATTGTGGTGAGTAGTGTTACAAAGCCACCATCTGAGCTCTACCTGGTTCCTGAGATAAACACTATAGCTATGACGAAGAATTATTTAGACATCTGAACAACATCCTTTAACACTGTAAGCAAATCAGATGGCCCAGTGTGTATCCAGCTCTCTGCCATGTAGGCTACACCTGTGCACCAAATGTAAATTAGGTCAACTGTAAGCTGCCATACAGTAACTATGAACTGTGTCCTTCATGAAACTGGGAAACTCACAACAACAAATGTTATATTTTGAAATAAGAAGAGCCAAAGTATATTTCCAAGCACAATACAAGCCTGAGGGCAATAAAACTGTCTTTGCATGGCAGAGCAGACAGGCTGTCAAGACAAACACTGAGCAGGAACCAGGATGTAGCTTTGCATTTCCTTCTCCCCACATCTCTTTAAGGCTTGAATTTACTTGCAAGTTGATCTTCGTTTCCTTTTAAACTTCAGCTGATGATGTTATCACTTCACACCACATACTTTGAATATTTTGACATGTCTACACGCCGTCTCTTCAACTTAAATTAGAGGCGATTTAGAAAACCTCCAAGCTGTGTCGCTTACCAAATTGATGAGGCGCCTCATTGCGTACTCCTGCGTGCAGATGCACTCACAAGGGTCAAAGCCTCCCTCCGCCATTCCTCACCAGACAGTATCCACCTGAAGAGAAGTACAGCATGTAACTAGGACGTACATGAACAACTGAAAGAAACCTAACACTCCCTCTTGTTCTACAAGCGCACACTGATTAGGGGGAGGAGACTGTTCAGGTAAGGAGACTCTGCATAGAGTGCTGGCGTTTCGTTTTGCTGCATGTCAGCAACAGTGAAAAGTTAATTTCGGTTTTCTAGCTTTTGCTGGGAATACCAACAAATCCCCATATTCCGCCAATCTCACAGTTTCATCGCAGTAACCTTGAAAGAGAAAATAAACTTTAACTGTGGAATGTTGAGCCTCTATTTAAAATAGCCTTCACCTTTATCACGCTATGAAGCCCTTTATGAAACACCATGTTGGATCATTCAGAGCTGATTTCTGCACTCTCAGTGTATTAGCATGTTTTGTATGAACATACTTTTTTAAAAAAGATGAATCCATATGACACAAACTAGCAGTCCAACTATGAGCTTAGAACCTGCTAATAAAGTGGCTCATACTAGCAAGAACTTGGATGATTGCTGTCATTATGAGTGACAACGGAAGATGGGCTTGGATAAAGCATTGATGGAGTAAGATCAAGCTGGTTAATGCTGACAATGATGGAGGTGAAACACACACTGACAATGGTTCAAAAAACACCCCCCCAAAAACAAAACAACCACAAACACACAGATGTCTGCTACAGGTGTCTAATCGTGGTTATCAAACCCATAACAAACCCCAGATGAACTTCTAAAGCTCATAACGATACTGAAATACATTCATTTCCACTTTCTTGGGTACACCTTGCCAGTACTTTGTTGGGCCCATTACATTACCAACAGCCTCAACAATTCAGGCCGCTGAACCATCATCTTATATGAAACCTGAAAATCCATACTTTCAGGCTGTTTACGCCAAATTCTAACTCTATCATCTAAATGTCACTGCACAAATTGAGACTGGTCAGACCAGACAACATTTTTCCAATCTTCTGTTGTCAATTTTAATGAGCCCATGTGAACGGTAACCTTCCTATTTCTAACATGAGTAGCACCAGGTGTGGTCTTCTGCTGCTGTAGCCCATTTGCTTCAAGGTTCAATGTGGCAGCTCAATTACTGCCCACAGAGTCACAGAGGTTATAACAGAGAGCACAGAGTTTATTTTTTGCACTGATAATAAATCTACAGTGTAATTGCTGGATACATCTTTACACTGAGTATTGGTTGATTATAAAAGAGCTCATATTAAGTATAAAAAACTGCAAACTATAAACTAACTGAGGCTTCTGCAAATGGATTTGCGCTGCTATGAGCTCTGATAGAATCTCAGTTTGTTGAAGTAAACTGGCCAGTGAGCAGGTTGGGTTCACACAGTGTTACCCCTTGGACACTGGCTCAGAGTTCAATTTAATGCTCTCTCTGGAACAGAAAACCCAGAGTTTCCCCTCAACTCAGGATTAACAAACTCAGCCCCTGTGGGCGATCGTGGCTCAAGAGTTGGGAGTTCGCCTTGTAATCGGAAGGTTGCCGGTTCGAGCCCCGGCTCAGACAGTCTCGTTGTGTCCTTGGGCAAGACACTTCACCCGTTGCCTGCTGGTGGTGGTCAGAGGGCCCGGTGGCGCCAGTGTCCGGCAGCCTCGCCTCTGTCGGTGCGCCCCAGGGTGGCTGTGGCTACAATGTAGCTTCACCAGTGTGTGAATGGGTGGATGACTGGATATGTAAAGTGCTTTGGGGTCCTTAGGGACTAGTAAAAGCGAACAGAAATACATACAGGCCATTTACCATTTACCATTTAAATTAGACCTCATCCTGGAATAGGACCCAGCAGTTACTGAAACACAGCCCATCTGGCACCAACTTTCACGCTGTGTTTAAAGTCACTTAAATCCCCTTTCTTCCACATTCTTTTACAAACTATGAACCTCAGGAGTTCTTCTCGACCTTATCTGCACGCCTAAATGCACTGAATACCTGTGATGGGATTGGCTGATTTTACTGGCTGACATTTCTTTCAAGATTATATCTTGTTATCATTTAAAAACAAAACAAAAAAACAAAACAGCGGCCAACATATGTTGGCCGCTGTTTTGTGATTAGGATATTTTCAACCACTTATTTTATTTTCATGTTTCTTGCCATGCATCCACCAGCACACAATAGACATCCGAATTATCTGTCTACACCACAAAGAAACAAAATAAAAAAAATAAAAAGCCAAACATGTTTACCTAAGACTGACTACACCCAGCGGCCAGTGATGCACACCTGGCTAAACCTCACAGCCTTCAGCGAAAGATTGTGTAATAAACTAGAGGGCTGTTGGGTGAACTTTATGGCCATTCTAAAGGTTTCATTTGGTGGTGCTGTTAAATTTCTATTGGCTTATAGCTAGCTTTTTTCCTCCACCCCACTGTCGTCAATGACAGTAAACTAAACAACACAAATATGTGAAGCAACGTAGTGCAACAACACCACAAACAACCTGAATCAACACAGCTAAAGCCGAAGACCGTAATCTGTCACTGCGCGGCTTTCCGATTAAGACTGCAGGAGGTTTAACATCAGACATACAAAGGTTGCAGTATGATCCACGGGTGACTGCCTGCACTTTTGCGGAAGTCAGCTAAAACGAGGTTAAAGACATCTACGGTTACTTCCCTGTAGTTTTAAAATTACGTGATTTAGCCTAACGTTTACACTAGCTTCTTGCTAACCCCGCCAGCCAAGCCAGAGGAAACTCACACCCATTCCACCCCCCACCCCCTTGTCTTTAGATTGTTATTAACTGAACAAAGACATGAGAGCAAAAAACAGCGACTTACTGGAGCGGCGTGATGTTAATAAAACGATCACTGTCTCTCAGGGGCCCGAGCTGCACCGCTGCTCTACACAGAGACCATCAAACTGCAAACACATCAAACCACCGTCTGTGTTTTGTTTAATACACGTGAGCCAGCGGCTATTCTTCATCCGGGACCTCGGGAGTGGGGCGGCTCCCCGATGGCTCTGCTCTGTGTTCAGCCAAACAGCTGTCTTGCTTATTGGTCTGAAAGTCTGATGGGCGGGCCCTTTGAGCCAATCACAACAAGCAACGATCACTTTTTCTGGATAGTAAACAAACAGTCCAGTTGCCTGTCAGCTTACAGAGGCCCATGAACCTACAACATCTGTGCAGTTGTGTAATCAAATACATGGTGGTGGATTCGACTTGAATACTTTTCATTACTTAAAGTTTTCATTAGTTAAAGTATTTAATTTTTATGCTACTATATAAATGCTATTCTTTTAAATAAGGAAAACAAAGAGATACCTTTCTGCAGCACAACACATACTTTAACTTTGAATCTGGGCTTTTATTTATTTATTTATTATATAACTTATTGGTTTTATTTTTGTCACTGTGGGAGTGGAAGTTAATCTATCACCATTCCCAAATAAGCTTATAAGACACCAATACTTAGAAATAAGAGCCAGAGAAGCACCAACCTGTTGTATTTTCCAAGTTTTAGAAACATTACAAGCTCAGTTACACACACCATTAACCCCCCCCCTCATTGAATATAATAATATATGTGGAGGTTATTATTAATATTATTATCAATATAAAAAAAAAATATGAGAGGTTCTTTACCTTACTTTCATCTGTTACCAACCTGGAATACATTCACTTCTGTGAATGAAACAAAAGTTTATTCTAGTGACTATAAAGATGCATCTGTAAGAGATGGAAGCAACTCCTTTTCTTTCATCTGGTCCCTTTAGGGTTCGCCACAATGGATCATCCGCCTCCATCTCACCCTGTCCCTAGTATCCATCTCTGTCACACAAACCTTCTGCATGTCCTCCTCCATTACATCCATTAACCTCCTCTGCGGGCCTTCTTTTCCCTACTGCCTGGCAGCTCCATTTTCAACATCCTTTGCCCAATATATCTCCTTTCCTCCTCTGTACATGCCCATACCATCTCAGCCTCGTCTCTACAACTTTATCTCCAAACTGCTCAACCTGAGCTGTCCCTCTAATGTACTGATTTCTATTCCTGTCCATGCTGGTCAATCCCAAGGAAAACTTGAGAATCTTCAGCTCTGTCACCTCCTGCTCAGCCTTCTGTCTTTTTGTCAGTTTTGACATCTCCAAACCATACATCATATCATCTTATAAACCTCCCCTTCACTCTTGCATCCTTCAAATCCCCCCTCATAACATGCCCCCACCCCCTCCATCCGCTCTCTTCTGCACCTCCAAGAGTTGAAAGCCACTGAAATGCCATTCATGTTACAAACCACAAAGGTGTGAATGCAGCTGAAAAGTTTTAAGTTTAAGCTGAAGAACTGTAGATGAAGAGTGTGTGCACTCTACATAGACAGCTGCCTGCGCCAGTTATCACAAGATACTTAGGGAGTGACAGAAGCTGCAATGTGTCTGTTAATAGCATATATGGCTTTTAACATATATGCAGAACATTACACACACACACACACATATATATCTATATCTATATCTATAGATCTATATCTATAGATATATATATATATATACATACACACACACACACACACACACACACACACATACATACACACACACACACACACACACACACACACACATAGAGATACTGACCACCATGTAGATAAAATGTGAGTAAGAAAGAGTTCCCATTCCAGTAAGAACATCCCTCACAATCAGATGGAAACCATGACAGAAATGCCCTGAAGGGAAGTTACAAAAGAGCATCAACCCAGGTTGACTGTCACCAGAGCTCATTAATGAAAGTTCTAGTGTGTGCTCCATGCAGCTGCTCTCTCTGTGTGTGTGTATGTTCTGGACGGACTGACGCTGAGCGCAGGCAGGCGAACTGCGAACTCTCGCTGTGCTGGAAAGAAGCGCTATATACGGTGAAAGTGAAAGGAGCTCCGTAAGTGTGGAAAGCACCGAACAGGCGGCCTCCCCCCCCCTCACACACACACACAAACAAACAAACAACACAGGGAGACGGGCCACGGGTGTAGCTTGAAGGCAGCAGCGGCGGCAGCAGCTCAGCAGACACAGCCATGGCCAACATTGCGGTCCAAAGGATCAAACGGGAGTTCAAAGAAGTTCTCAAAAGCGAAGAGGTGCGGTAACGCTACCGGCTTATTTTCACTTCTACTCAGCTCTTTCTTTAAAATTGTGTCAGCTCTGTTAAAATATACGCTACCGGCAGCCGTTATTGTGACCAAATAGATTTACCCTAGTCAGGTTTGGGTCCTCTGTTGCAGCAGGTCAGGCCCAAATAGGAGAACTTTAGCTAGCTTTAGCTTCAAATCAGCGTCCAGGCGAACCTCCCTTGTTATGTCAGGTGGGTGTGTTCAGGAAACACCGGGGATTCGGCTCTCTCAGCTGACAGGCCCTGAATGCCTAACAAACAACGTCGCACACCTTTGTTTTAATTACACAAGTCAAGTAAACCTAGAGTGTGTGGCCTGTTAGCGCCTCAGGCAGGGAACCGCAGCTGTTTAGCAAAGTAAATGAGTTAGCGGCAGTTAGCAAGGCTTGCTAACGCTATTTTGACATGTATCCACAGTTAGCATTAGCAGCCGTGATGTTTTGCTGCAACGTTCAACAAACTTATCAGGCGTTAATCAGCTGTTTGTTAACAGTCTGAATACACTGCGTTTATTTAAAAGGTGTATGCTGTCATATCACCTCCTGCCCAACTCCTGTTAATGCTGTTTTATAGTTTTGTAACTTTGGTGCTAACCTGAATTGTCCTAGTGTTTCCTCTGGGAATGGGGCTCAAATTGGTTTTTAATGTTAACACAAAATGACACTAGCCGTGCCTTTTCTAGCAACCATCTTGCCAGGGACTTCTTGTTTTCAATTTGATGTGAACACGTGAAGACATGAGCTGGGTAACTCCTTTTTCTTTCTTTCTTTCTTTTTTGCATTTGTTCCAACCTACAGACGAGTAAAAACCAGATTAAAGTAGATTTGGTGGACGAGAACTTCACAGAGCTGAGGGGTGAGATAGCAGGGCCTCCAGACACACCATATGAAGGTACTGTAATATTGGAAACGATGGCCAAGATATGTGATACTCGTCATGTGGTCTGATATACTAACGCATGTCTGCTTTTCTCTCTTTCCTAGGTGGCAGATATCAGCTTGAAATAAAAATCCCAGAAACCTATCCTTTTAACCCGCCAAAGGTATTTGCTTTAGTGCCTTTCATCCTCTGCCTCTCTTCCTTGTTCAGTTATTTTGAAAACATGTACACTTTTGTTATAGCTGGTAAAATCGGTTGTCACTAATTGCCACTGCTCATGCCTAAGTGACCCTGTGCATGGTACCCAACTCTAAAAACCGCTCCCAGTGCTGCAGTTCAAATCACTTTTAATTATGTAGCACCCATGTTTCTACGATAATAGAAACATCAATCCCCTGTGAGCAAGCACTTGGCAACAGTGGGAAGGAAAAACTCCCATATAGCAACAAGAAATCTCCTGCAGAACCAGGCTCAGGGAGCGGGCAGCCGTCTGCCACAACCAGTTGGGGGTGAGAGGAAAGCGAAAAAAGAGGGACCAATAGGACAAAAGGCAAACTAAAGGAGAGCGAACCAGAGCTTAATGATTAAATACAGTGGTGGTGAATAAAAACAGGTAGAGTAAGGAGATAAATGATGAGCAAAACATTCAGTGCATCATGGGAAGCCCTGCAGCAGTCAGAGCTTGTAGCAGCATAACAAAGGGAGGGTTCAGGGTTATCTGATCCAGCCCTGACTATATGCTTTATCAAAATGTACAATTTTAAGTCTAATTTTATAAGTAAAGATGGTGTCTACCTCCCAAATCCAAAATGTGAGCTGGTTCACAGAAGAGGGGCGTGAAAGCTGAAGCCTCTGCCTCCCATTCTACTTTTAGACGCTTTAGGAACCACAAGTATGCAGTCCAAGAACGATATGTATTCGAAGTATAGTGTATAGTAATATGAGGTCTTTAGGATATCATGGGGCCTGATTATGCAAGATTTTGCATGTGAGTCGAAGGATTTTATATTCATTTCTGGATTTAACAGTGAGCCAATGAAGAGAAGCGAGTATGTGGCACTTTGACCGGAATCAATTTATAATTCTTATGAGCATCAGAGTTTTGAGGTAAATTCAGCTATTATGCTTCAATTAACAAAACCTTTTTGTGTTAGTGCTCTAACAGAGAACAGCATAACGTGACTTGTAAACAGCCTTTTCAGGTTTCTGGTCACTATTAGCTTGTATGTTAAAAGCAAAAGAGAAAGTCTAATACTGATAACAGTGAAAATAAACATTTATTGTCTCCCTCCTGTAACCAAATGAATCTTGTAAACATACCTTCAACACAGGGGTGGTAAGAAATCAATCTTTCCCTGAAATGATGTCACCAAATAACCTGTTAGGTAACAGTTTACGGGTTTAAACTACCGGCGTTTGGCTTATACAGTAATTTAAATGCTTAATACATCAAGTTAATTTGTCACTTAGATGTAAAATGCAGTGGTGCCATAAACTATAACTGCTGGCTCATTAATTTGCAGTATTTCCCTCGCAATGGCTTGCAATACATCAGGACATGGTAAAATGACAGCTACTGTAGTGTAGCCTGGATACTGACATATCTGTAAGAAACTGTAAATATTTCTTCTTTCTGTCACCTCACGTTCTTCTCTAGATAACGCTTCCTCATCTGTATGTCCTAGGTGCGCTTCATCACTAAGATCTGGCATCCTAATATCAGTTCTGTGACCGGAGCAATATGCCTGGACATTTTAAAAGACCAGTGGTAAGTGCAAAGTATCTGAACTGTTCTCAGTGTGCCTGTGTGCTCCATTCACTTAACCTGCCCTCTCACCCTCTCTCAGGGCAGCTGCTATGACCTTGAGGACAGTGCTGTTATCTCTACAGGCTCTCCTCGCTGCAGCAGAACCAGACGATCCACAGGATGCAGTAGTAGCAAACCAGGTGGGAAGGACTTAATGCACGACTCGCATTTTGTCTGCTTATAATCGGATATTAAAGTACCAAATTATATTTGGGTAACTGTACGTGTCTCGGTACCTGGTGTGAACTTGTGTCTAAAATAAAATCTGCCATATTTGCTAGTTCATTTTGTGATGTTGCTCACAGACCTGTATTTCTGAATCCTCAGTATAAGCAGAACCCAGAAATGTTCAAACAGACTGCGAGGCTTTGGTCTCACGTCTACGCGGGCGCTCCTGTCTCCAGTCCTGACTATACACGTAAAATAGACAAACTCTGTGCCATGGGCTTCGATAAGGTCAGAACCCCTTTGTTTTTGTTGTGCCCTCACATTTATCGGTAAAATTTAGTTACACTCTATCAGCCAGTTTCCCAAACATTAATCGTCCCTTGTTTTAGAGCAAGGGAAAAATTCACTGAAGCTCTCCATTAAAAAAGTAAATAATGATAAAATAATTTTTAGTCTAAGACTAGGCTTAATCGCTGTCTGGGAAACTGAGCTTATATTTAACATAATAACATCATATTTTAAGAAACATGCTTATTTTCAGCTTGATGGCAGCAACATGCTTTAGAGACATTTAGAAAGAGCGATGCTCATCACTGTTGCATCACATCTTCTTTCAACAGCATTTTGTGCTTGTGAAACAAAGAGAAGTGCTTTTGTTTTGAAAGCTGTTGCTTCATTCTTTCCTAATAAGACACGTGAGCTGCTCAGATTGAGCCCTTCTACCTTTTTCTTTTCTCATCTGCTAATGAAATGCTCAAATTCTTTGAAGTTTTACCCTCCCACACCCTCTATTCACTTCCCTGAAGACTTGTTCCATCTCTGGCGCCATGTTTTTACCCAATGATAAAAACGAAATATTTGGTAATGAACAGTGAGATGCGGCGTGTCAACTTTTTAGTTTGTTCAGCTGAATGCTGGACAAACTCATACCATGACGAGCCATCTGTCATGCATCTGTTCGATTACAATTCACAAGAATCACTACTCTTGCTGCAGTTTTGGTCAGATTTAAACCAACTGGCACACAATGATCGCCTACACATTACAGTAACCTGTGAACTGGATCAACCGCTGCATGAGATTAATTGGTGTTCTGGTTTGTTGCTGGCATTATATTCAATACGGTCATTATACACAATAATATATGTGTATAATGTAATTTTTTTGGAGGGGGGTGATTTGAAGTTGGATGGTGATGTAATAATTTTTAAAATGATTTTTACCCCTCAGCTGTAAAAGGCTGACGGAATATTGACATCACCCTGCGGGGCAGCCGGGCAGACAAGGTGAATACCTAAATTTGTGAATGCGATAACTCGAGGATGAGGCAGCATGTCCCCTAAAAATCTTGGAGAAGTTTGAATCTCAGAGACCTCAATGTTAAAGTCAGAGGTCAAGTTTTCTGAAAATCTAGTGAATGCGATAAGTTGAGAACAAGGCAACATAGGATTTTAAAATTGATAGCATAGATGTGTCTGGTAGGAGGCTATTGGGTAGCATTGGCGGTAGCCAGAATTTTATTATCATTAGTATTTTTTAATAGTCTTTATTTAAACCAGAACGTTTTACAGGTGCAGAAGTAAGAAATGAATGGGGCATGATATACAGTGCTGATAAGCTGGAAACATCAGGTTATAACTTATCTTTACATAGTTTATTTACATTTTTGTCAAAGGTATTGACGGCCTTAATTCTCAACTCATAGGTTTTTTTTTTTTGGGGGGGGGGGGTTTCACTCTGTAAAGTCCTTCAGCAGTGCATATGGTTTAATGTTGGGGGCTCAACCATTTCCTCCTGATGGCCTTCTTACCTGCCAGAATTAAGGCTTTAAGTAGTAGATTGTAGTTGTAGTAGATAGTATGTAGATTCCTTCCTTTTTATGTCTGTGGATCTTTTTTCTTTACTTTATAGTTCAGAATAGTCTCTAGTGTATAAATAACTTTCTCAAAATGGCTGAAGCCTTGTAAATCTTGGCCTTGCAAGATGGATTACACAAAACACACACACAAGTATTCATTTGTGTTCGTGAGCATGCATTCTTGAATTTATTATTATGCAGTAAGCTTATGCAAACATTTACATTACCGCAGTACTTAAAGACAAACAAACAGTATATTTAGCTCTCTCCAGTGGGTTTCTTGTCTCGTGGATGGACTCCAGCTGCAGTTGGTGGTTCTTGTTCTCTGCAGCCTTTGTGAGATCTGCGAATTCTCAGATGAGAATCATTTTTCAACTTTTCTTCCTCCTTTTATACAGAATGCAGTAATAGCGGCCTTGTCTTCAAAATCCTGGGACGTGGAAACGGCGACAGAGCTGCTCCTAAGCAACTGAAGCCAGGTGTGAGGATCCAAAAACCCTTCATCACAGTGTCAGCTCCTCCACCACTGCCTTTTGTTACACAGAAAACAAACACCCCATCCACCATGGCAGTCTGAGCCTTCTTTTATTACCAGTTTGTTTGCTACTAAGTCAACACCAGTAGCGCTGCATTTGCCAATATGCACAGCACCCCGTTGCCTGCCGAGTCTTTACTCCCACCTACCCAATATGTGTATTTCAGTATTAAGCCCTCCCACCCTTAAAAAATGAAGAAAAAAAAATCCACCCATGCCTCCAGTCTTCCATGCCCTTTAAACACATTATTTTTTCCCCCCACAAATTTCCTTAAAGTTGTAAAGGATCGAACAGCTGCTGTAATCAGGTGGATTTTCCAGGGTAAAATGTAAGGAAAGGAAAGCCTGCTGACTGCTTCTACACTACATTACCGTTTAATTCCTTCGGCAGCCAGTTGGACCGTGTGTGTTTCTCTGCTACAGACTTTTAGTACTGTAAAGAAAAAAAAAAAGTCTTGCTGGATTAAATTTTCTTGACTGGATAGTGCTGTGCATGAGCAGTGTAATGTTTTTTTTCTCCTGAACAACCTTTCATTGATGCCTCAATCCACTACAGAAGTTTGGATGTACAGGTTTTATTTTCTGTATGTAGACTTAGAACAAAATCACACACACACATCTGCCAACATCTGCACACATGCACAGAAGAAAAATCTGTAAATAGATCTGTGTAAATTTGAAAATACAGTGGGGATGTACTTTTTTTTTTTTCTTACATGGCATTGTAAAACAGATTTTAAATATAAACTATGCCTAGTTTACAATTGTAAGGAGATAAATGTGTTCATGCTTTTGTGATCCATGAGAAGTCCCTCTGAATGTATTTTTTTTTTTTTTTAAAAGGGTGGCACAGCCAAAATCTTGGCCCTCATGGCACAGGAGCTAACAGCCAGCTCAGCCACTTTTTCTGCTATCATCTACAGTCCAACTTTTTTTTTTTGTGCACGTGTTTGTCCTTTCATGTTGTTGCCTTTATTTTGATTTGGCCAGATGATGCAGTGGGTGTTTGTTTGGTTTAACACCCCTCTCCTACACTCTTGGATCTCACAGGACTCATTCTATATAATCAGACACCTGGAACTTCTGATGGGGAAAGCCACCAAGCACCACCCAGTTTGGCGTTACACTGGTAGGGAACCAAAGCCCTACCGAACACGTTGATGGAAAGCGAATGGAATTTTTTTTCAGACATTTGAGAGGAAGATTCTGATGAGTGACATTAAGGATTTGGGTTTGCAGTGCTGTTTTATTTTTTTATTTTTTTTTTAACCATACGCACATCCTCGGCCACAGATTGAGGATCTGCTCATTAACATAACCAATAGGAGGCGGCGCTGTACACTTTATTGCTGATCCAGTCAATCAAAGGCTTTGGCCATATATACAGGTATATAGGTGATGTCCTATATTCCCAAACATGCTTTACTACACAGCCAAATAAAACACTCACTGAGGTCGTCTTTGAACTATGTCTTCTAGGTAGTAAAAGAGGCTGGAACTCCTCTGTTATTCTATGAAGTAAAATAGCAGACCTGGGAAGTGTTTTCACATATTTTTGATTTTGAGGTACATGGACTGTAAAAACATGTTTGGCATTTAGAGAAAGGGTGTAGATGCATCCCCACACAAGGGGCCATTCTGTTTTTAATAAAGGAATTATTTTGCTTAACCTCCAGCTCAGTCCCTACCAGCACAGCAGTGTATTACACTGCAACATGGAGTTAATGTGCAGCAGTCTTTGCTCACAATGGGGGGAAAAAAAAGGAAGTTCATAGGCAGGCAGAATGCACACGCCATCTCCCTTACTTGTAAATAGCTGGGTTTGGTTCTTAATAAAGAGCCATCTTATCACTAGAGTGCACCATTGATGGCTGGATCGAATATTTTCTAAGAAAAAGACAAAAACGGACACCCTCCCCAGTCTTCCTCATGATGTACAATATTGCACGATTACAAGCATAGAAAAGGGGCCTGTTGCATCTCAGTTTCTCCATTTGGGTTGAGACTTATTTTTTTTTCCTTGTCCTCGGAAGCAAGCATCCGCAGTATAAAAAGCATGGTTATTTATTGTGACAGTGTCATGTTTCTTTGAATAAAAAAAAGAAAAGAAAAAAAAGTGGAAAAATCACCTGTTTTTGAAATCTGCACTTCCAAAACACAGGCATAGAGACAAACGCACTGCACCATAACATCTAAAAGCATTTATTTTTTTTTTCTTTTTGGAAAAAATTAAATATGATCATGAGTATAGGCATATTTAGTCCCCGTCATCAACACAACCCACATGGCATCCACTCACTCGATGCTTAAAAATCAGGAATAACCCAACAGAAAACTGACAAAAGTACAAAAAATATTCAATCATAAAAGATGAACAAAAACCTGAACACATACTTGGATAGTTATATATCATTTATGCAATCCAAAGTGACGTACTTCAGAAGTAAAAAAAAGAAAAAAGAAAACAAAAGTCATTAAAACCCAGCTCATTTTCAGAGCCTCTGACATGTCCAGGGCACGAGGCAGCGAGCAGAGCTGGGAGCACAGTATCCAGAAATGCTTGACCGCTTAATTTTGTCCATTTACACGCACTGGAAATAAATCAAAAGGCCTTTAAAAGCATTACTGGTGTCACTTGAGAAGCACCTGCAAGTTTCTAACTGGCCTTGTGATGCTATAAACAAGCAAAAGCACCTAAACATACCAAAGTTAGAAACCTAAACTTACCAAAGTGTATAAAATTTTGGTGCCGGTACGTCTGTTAAACGCATCAGGTGTTCCCATATTTAAGCCAACTGCTGCAAAGATTTTAACTGTTTTCACTTAGATATTCAAAAAGTTTTCAGTGGAAAGTTACACAGGCATATTTACAAAATATAACTGTGTAAAAAACCGATGAGAAAAAAAATATAATAAAAAAAAAATACTGTGCAACTCAGACACAAAGAGGAAGAGGTCAAGAGACGTACAGTAGGATTTTCCCAGGGGATTTAATAAGCAACAATCATAACCAGATTAAATCGGCTGTAAAATATCCATCCTGTTTTTTCTTAAAAATGGCTCCACAAAAGAAGCAAAGAGCAACAAACACAAAGGAAAAAAATAACATGATTCTGAGTAAGACCTACATACAATGAGCTTCAAATCATGACTACAAGGTAAAACCTTCTAGAGTGTGTGTGTGTTTGTGTGTGTGCCTGTGTGTGTGTTTTAAGAAAGGTCCATAATGTATCCAGGAAAGCTGTAAGAGTCAGAGGAGCTTGTACGCAGGGTTGGGAGGATATAAGGAAGAGTCTGGCCCAGTCTCTACAGTCTTGGTTTCACCTTCAGTGGTTTCCTCTTTACCTGAAAGACGAAGTTTTGAGTCAGTGTCGGCGCAATCATCATCATCATCATCATCATCAACGTAACATGTACACAAATCCTTAGATAATATTTAGGTTGTTCCTTTAAATCAGGGATCTCCCCAAGAGTTCATCAACTTGTACAAACATCTGTAAAAACTAAAAGGTCAATTCTGAGCAACATCTCAGTAGTGATCACTTTGTAATGCAGGTTGCCCCTAAAACCTGTAGGAACAGTAATCACTTTCAGACCACAGGAATATTTTCATTACCCCAGAGGAGGGTTTTTAAAGCTCCTACATCAGAGTAGGCACTCTCTGCACCGACAGACTGTACAGTGGCGTTACATTAGTGACTCCTTTGCAAAAATCAAAACTGCCATTTTGAAAGCCAGTGATGAGGGATATAGCTACACAAAGAACCCCATAAACCAACAAAAACAAAAACAGGTATACCATCACTTCCACATCCTCCATTGTTGTGTTCATGTCACACACAAATTATGTCACAGGACTTTCAGATAATGGAAAATGACCAAAACCGAGGGAGATAGACTTAAGCCAAGTAGGTATTGGTGGAAAAGGGCTGCAAATGGACATTTTAAGTATAAAGTTGCCGTTCATTTTGCTAGGTACACATGCTCAGTTTCTCATAAACTCAAATCTCTTATCAGTCAATCACTTGTTAGCAACTCAGTCCATTTAGGGAATGCAGACATGGTCACCACAACCTGCTAAGGTTTAAAGTGAGCATCAAAAAGTGGAAGAGAGGTGATTCAAGGGATTCAACATGGTATGGTCCATGGTATGAGTATTTTAGAAGCTGCTGATCTACTGGGATTTACAGGGAATGATCCCAGAAAATATCCAGCGAACAAAAGTTCTCTGGGAGAAAATACTTTGTTGATGCCAGAGGTCAGAGGGGAATAACCAGAAGGCTGTGAGCTGACAGGAAGGCAGCAATAACTGTGCATACCTCATTACAACCAAGGTATGCAGACGAGCATCTCTAAACACACAAGTTTGACTTTAAAGCAGATGGTGTATAGCAGGAGAAGACCACACCGGGTGCCACTCCTGTGAGCCAAGAACAGAAAACTGAGGCTGCAGATCACACATGTCACCAATACTGGACAGCACAAAACTGAGGCTTAATTTCTGCTGCCACACTGGGAAGGTCGGGGTCAGAATTTGGTGTAAATACCATGAAAGTATCTATCTTGGCTTGTATTATGTTTCAGGCTGCTGGTGGTGGTGTAATCATGTGGGGAGTACTTTCTTGTAGCACTCTGGGCTCCTTAGTACACACAGAGCATTATAGCACCCTCTGATGGCTGCTTCCAGCAGGGTCAAGGGCCATGTCACAAAGCTTAATGAAAATGAGTTCACTGTACTCAAATGGCCTCCACGATCACCAGATCTGAATCCAGCAAACCACGTTCCTCTCATTCTCAGACCTCACCTCTGCAGGTCAATCTGTCTCTTTGTCCCTTCGTCATTCTGCTGCTGCTGTTTTGACATCTTGATGTTGATTGACTCTGCAGACGGGTTCGAGTTGGGGTCAGCTGCCCTTTTCCTGCCTCTGCTGGTTCCACCCCCCACTGGTGCCGCTCCTCCCTCTTTGTCAGCTGCTACTGGAGCAGCAGCAGCTGATTTAGGCGGGCGACCACGTCGTTTGACAGGCGACGCTTCTGTCCCGGCATCGGGAGCTGCTTTCTGACTGGGCTCGACCTGGGAAACGGCAATAAGAGTTCAGTTGAGTAAAATCAGTGCTTAAACGCAGGAATGTGTAGTTCCCACGTGAGATTACCTTCTTCACCTCTTCAGCCTTGATGACTGGGTTCTCATTGTTTTCCTGTGCTCTGCTCTCTGATGACTCAATGGTAGAGCTGCTGTTACTGCGAGACGCAGAGAGTGTCAGTGATAACGGAAACTTTATGTCTAAGAGCGAGCGCCTGTAGCATCTGTGTCTGCGTGCTTACCTGTTCTTGTTGATTGTTGAGCTCAGAGGAGAGGAGTTGGTGCTGGTGTTACTGGTTGTGTCTGAAGCTGTGGTGGTCTTGGTGAAGATCCTCCTCCCTGGTACCGTCAGAGGCTTGTTCACTGCTCCTAACACAGGAGCTGGTTTGGGCTACATAGTGAAAGAGAATTCAGCTTTCTGTGCTCAGAATAACATGGAAAAAATTTTAAACCTCTTAGCTCCACATCATGACTCAAATTTAGAGTTTACTGGCAAACTGTGGGTAACAAGCCTAATGTAACGTAACAAGCCTCGGTGTCGTGCATTTACCTTTCCAGTGAGCAGCATTTGTCTCATTTCTGCCGTCAAATACTCTTTATCGTTTTTGAAGTCCTGTTGAAAGAAATTAAAAACAAGACAACTGATCACCGTAAACCCAAAACATAAATAAGGTCATGATTTAGATTCCTAACTGCACATAAGCACAATTTCCCAGCTCTATACCAGCATGAATCACTTTCCATCCCCAGAGTCAAACAGCTCGATTAGCTGAGATGACCAAATGTGTCCAACCCTAACCATTTTCCTGTGTGTGTGTGTGAGACACATATCTTTGTGGGGACCAAAAATTGGAAGTTTACTATGCTTGTGGGGACAAACAGCCTTTATGGTGAGAAAATAAGGGCTGTTCCCCTGAATTTGAAGACTCAAAATGTGGTTTTAGTGTCAGGGTTACAATTAGGTTACAGTTAGGAAAACGCTAAGGTGTGTGTGTGTGACCTTGTCCTGTATGAGGAAGAACTTGGAGGGTAAGACAGGCTCTTTCGGACAATCCAGGTGACACGCAGTGCTCTTGTTGGCGATCACGAAGAGAGCGACGTCACAGACAATGTACAGTTTCTGTAATCACAACATGAAAGAAAGCCATTCAGTTGCCCGATTGCTAAACACACTGTCTGCCCAATAATGCAGAATCCAAAGATTTTACTTTGTAATTTTAAAGAACAGGAATGACTCAAATTTATAGTTTACTGGCAAACTGTAAATGCAATTCAAAGTATTAACTCTATTATATAAACTACACTGGATGTCCAGTCAAATGTTTTTAAATGTTAAAATGCAAAACTGTAGTAACACTATTACATACCTCGTTGGCCTTTGCGTCATCAGGACACTGAGCATCCTTGGTTTGTTTGATATTTTCTACCATCTTCCTAAGAAAGGCATGACTGTTGTTCTCATTCTTGGTCATCAGCACTTCAAGCATGAACCACAGGCATCTATATATGAACACACACACACACACACACACACACACACACACACACACACACACAATAAATATTCTTTATGCCACAGCTGTACGATCATCACTTATGTGTATTCACTGGACTTTATAATAGAACAAAAGAGCAATTTAGAAATAAGAGCATTTTTGGAAAGGCAGTCACAGCAGGAGGCTAAATCAAAACACACTCACTCTTTGATGTCTTTGAGCTGCTCATATTCATGCGGTTTTGTGAAGTCTGGGTCATGAGCCAGCAGGTGGATCATGTAAGGAACCACATACTCAGGAAGAAGAGAGACAAGTTTTTCTGAGGAGAAAGAGACAATAGCTAATTTTAATGCGTGTGAGTAACTTTCTATGTCCCCTTTTTCAATGTGGGAAAAAGAAAACGCCAGGTGAAATGTTACTTCCTGAATAAGTATCTCAATAAATCTCAGCCAACAATACTGGTACTTTTTCTGTGATGCTGTGTTTGAATTAGAAAAGCCAAACATAAAACTGTAAAATGACCTTTGGCAGGACAAAAACAAAGCTGTTCTGAATGCTGTAATAAAAACAAACCAACAAATAACCATTATCATCATGTTTCTCTCTTCTGTTTGATGCTTTTTTAATTATGCAGTGACTTAACAACATCTGACTAAAGTATTTATTCCAAAAGCTGTTTTTCCAACTGACTCAAAAGCCTAATATTAACATGACATTAGTAACAATTTGTACTACATTTGGATTAAACGATCCTCTTTCATCATCTAAACTGCCATCTAAGAAAGAGCACATTAAAAACTGATGTTTCGGTGTAGAGAACTGACCCTGAGCGAGGGGGTTTTGTTTGATGTACTCTCTGCGGACGGAGATGTTTTTGAGGAGGCACTGTCGGGCATGTGCGCGGCGCTCCTTCACCGGGTCCTTGGCGCACAGAGCGAACACAGCCAGGTATTCGAGGGGCAGCAGCAATTTCACAAGAGCCAGGTGCAACTTCTGTGCAAAGATCTGACGAACCTGGTAGCACTCGTCCTGCACGGAGGAACAAACCGCGTCAGTGGATATGAAGTTTTTTTTTTTACTTTTTCATCGATGACAGAGGCACTAAAGTCTGATATGAAGGTGAGACTTGCATTGATAACGAGGCCACACAGCTGAAACTGCTCAGGTGTGATGATTTCATGGTAACACGGCTCTTGTGCCAACTTCATAATGGCTCCACCTGCAGCCAGCCTCAGACGGGACATGTCCGATTTACTGTCAGGAGTAGGAAAAAACAACCGGTCACCTCAAAACATGAGCCAAGAAAAATTAAGGTCTCCATCCAAAGCACTCCCACACATATGACTTTTAACATCCGTCACTCAGCAAAGGGACCTCCAGCCCCAGGTACCTGATCTTCTTCTGCTCTGTGAGGTCTCCTTCGCTGACCAACATGGCTGACAGCAGGCGCAGGGTGGAGTTCGCTGACTTGGATTGGTTGTTCTTCATTCCTAGTAACCAACGCACGAGCAGTTTGATGGCCTGAACCTTTGGGAACAGAAATTTAAAAAGAGAAAGATCCTTGTTATAAAGATTGTTTTTAAAATATAATGAGACAAAAAGTTTTGATGAAGAACCTCAAACAGACTGTATTACAACTGAAATCACCTCTTACCTTAGCAAGAACTTCCGGTGAGACTTCCTCATCAGTGGTCCACAGTTTTCCATTCTTGTTTCCTACCGACTGAAGTAACAAAGGCACAAGCCAATCAGATTTTCACTTTTTCTTTTTGTGCGCGTGCGTACACACACACACACACACACACACACGCACGCACGCACGCACGCACACACACTTCTTGCCTACATACAGGGGTCTTCACTTACCCGGTCATTCATGAGCAAGTCCTTCACGATGAAGTTGGCAACAATGGATTTCATTGGGGAAGCAAACTGATCTGGAGCCAGCATGGAGATATGGCCCAAGGACACGAGAGGCGTGATGAGCTGCTCTGGGACGTCTGCGTTCAGACTACGTGACAGAGGCTGGAAGAAGAAACAAACGGTGTAAATACATCAATACAAAGAAAGGAAAGATGACAAAATGTTTGAATAAAGCAGCCACATATTTGATATGCAATCGAGGTGATGTAAAATCATACGATTGCTCAAGTGGAATAATTGAATACCTCAAAAATCTGTGCCAGCTGCACTTCCTTGTTGTTGAAGATGGCATGAATACAGTGAACAGCCTGCTTGGCCTGGTGAGGGGTGCCCCGCTTGGCCTTCTGATGCAAGATAGGAATCAGAGTCCTGATGGACAAACAAGAACAAGCGATTAAAGACCAACACAGCTAATTTTGTAATTTGTTTTAACCCCTAACTTAGCATCTTCAAATGTATAGTGCTGTTATTTAATGATTTACCATTGGTGAAGCACCGATAAGTGAGTATATTGAAAGTAAAGGCACATCTCTTGAAACGTAAAGACTCCTGGCGCATTTACGTCTCTGTAAATTTATGTCACTTACGATCTTATCTGCTGTAATTCCGTCTCGATCTTCTGCCCAGTGTTTCTGAAAATCTGGATGGCTGCCTCTGCAACTTTGTCATCCTCCATCTTCAAACACTGGAGCAGAGACTCGTAGGTCTCTGCCGAGTGAAATGCGGTGGGGTGGGTGAAAGACAGAACCTGGAAACAGAGAAGGAAATGTTTTCTAAGCAGCATCATACAGGTATTTTGTTCTTCTTATTATTGTGTGCTGACGATTTGATTTCAGTACACTTTGGTGACAGCATGTACCTTGAGTAGCTCCAGTCCTGAGCGGATGGCTGTATCAGGGGTAACACCTTCCTCATCATCATCAGCTGTGCCCTCAATAGACTTGTTCAACAGCTTTACCAGAGCACTAAAGTAAAAGATGAAACACAGATTATTACTACTCCTATATTAAGCAAATTTATGTCCAAATTTGTTTGGTTACAGCTTCAGGAAGTAAAAAGGGTTGAGTAGAAACTGTTAGACTGCAAAGCATGAGAAGTAAAAGTCATTCAGTACATGTGTTTATTCAGAATGGTGTTTTTCCACAATGAAGAAAGGGTTAAACTTATGCCCTGCCAGAGGCCTGCAGTTACACCTTATCGCCACTAGGTGTCTCAGTGAATGAGGAAAGTCTGTCTATGGTAAAGTGTTACACAATGACAGAGACAAAGCTAGGGCATGAAGCAGTCTGAGTGAGGGGAAGAGACACACTGCTAGTCATACAACTACCTGTTTTGGAGACTATACAAAAACACACTGGTTTACTGTGATCCAGTTTACTGGAATCAGAGTTTAAACTTAAACACATGTTAACATCTTAGCTCTGTTTTGAGTCTGTTCCATCAGTGTTCACATGTGAATTTTTCTGACCTGATGGCTTCAGAGTCGATGTGAACAGGAGCAATACGCTCCAACAGGAACTTCACCATCTCCAGGAACGGGTTAGTGGGCTGTTTGGGGAACGTCAACTTCCGAGTGATTTCCCTCTGCAGAGAGTATAAACAGCATCATAACATCTTAATACTTGTCATTCTGTGCATGTTATTATGCATGCACATTCACAGCAAGTCATGTATTATTAAAACTCTGGTTAAGAGGGGAAAAAGTAAACCTAGCAGTTATTTTGCTCTCTATCACAGTTCAAGACTGAAATCTGTCACAGAAATCTGCATTTTCTTTGACTGACTGGACCTTTAATTGAAAAATAAAGTTGTTTTGGTTATTTCGTGCTTTTGGTCTGATACATTCAAACTAACAGCACTGAAATTAGGGACCAAACCATTAAAGAGAGGAGGCATCAAACATGTCATCTCACCACACAAATCTCAGCTTGTTTGCAGGAGCACGTCGGACTGATGAGCATCTCCAGCTGAACTCGGAGCTTCTCATCCTCACCGAGTACCTGATTGAACTTCTTCATGAAGTCCTGAGCTTTCCCAGCATCTGGGAGGTTCTCTGAAAACACAAGGCAGAGTTATAATAGGCGGTAAGTTATGCACCTAAAGAATTCAAGCTGACCCACTGGATTATCCATCATATACCCACAGACTGCAACAATGACACCTTGACATGAGGACTGGTGTGGCCGAGAGACAAATATTGACCCCATGATTTGTGAACAACACGCTTGGACATATTAAGCAACCATGACAACACTATTTGCATTTATTTAAAGAATAGTGATATTGTGCTATATATACACAAATACACACTGTTTCAATGGTGGATACTAGGACTAATACTGGGCCAAAGTTTCAAATAAAAAAATGCAAATAATCAGGGTAAAAAGCTCAGGTTTCAAACTGCTTTAAACACTCGTCTAGTTTCTGACAGTTTTTCTAGTCTTGGCTCTGTGTGATGTAAAAGAGAGAGCCTGTCTTTAATGTGAACACATCTCCGGCTGTGAGTAAATGGTAAATGAACTGGTTCGTATATGGTGCTTTTCTCCTTTACCTGAGCACTTTAAGCACTTTATACAACATGCATCACTCACCCATTAACACCCTAATGAAAGCATCATAGAGGAACTTGGGGTTCAGTATCTTGCCCAAGGATACAGGCTGAAGCCGCCAGTGATCAAACTACCAACCTTCCAATTAGAAGATGACCTGGTAAGCTACAGCCAGGAGGTAGGTTATTAGTGTGAGGACAAATAACCCACTTGCTGCTCAAACCGTGCTTATGAGGGGCAACCAATCAAAGAAAGACGATTTAAAGAGAAGCTGGCCTTAAAGAACAAGGACCTGTCTAGTGTTTGTGTGTATGCAACTTACTGGCAATACTCATCAACTTCCCAAACATTGCTGTGTTGTTGGCCTCAGACTAAGAGAAAGGGAGAGAGAGAAAAAGAACCAGGTTATAGTTTTAAAGAATAGGAGGAACAGGTGATCAGTGCGTGTGTTTGCATAAATGTACCACTGGCAGCTTGTGGAGGTCAAGCAGCTCCTTGACGAGGCCTCTGAGCATGTTCTGACACTTCCACATCTCATTCAGGGCCCTGAAAGCAAAAATTAATTACACCAAGAGAGAAAAAAGTATTCAGTCTTGTTATGCTTCTTTGAAGTCCACTTGTCTGCCGCCTGGGGCACATTTGTAAGTTGTGCATTGTAAAACAAATTATCTGCAGACAAGTCCACGCTGCCACAAAAAACAAAAACCAGACAGGCACACAGACATCCGCAAAGACCCTTACGGTTACCGCAAGATGATGAAATTTATGTCACATGTCACACAGACTCTACGGGACGCATACATGTGTAAAGAATAATCCAGGCAGTTTTATGGTGTGTGTAATATAAAAATATACTGGTCATTTTTCATTTGTACGTATCTATGATGATTTGATGGTGTCATTAGTGTGGGTTTACTGACTTGACAGCGTTCGTGTCCAGGCAGGCATACAGGTAGTAGAGGCATTTCATCTTCTCCTCTGTATCAAGATTGTGAGGGACCATGTACTGGGCAAAGATCTTCTCAACTAATAACCTGCAGGAAAGGAAGGAAGAATTGTTTGAAAACACAGAAAAATCAATAAATCAGCTAGGGTGCAAGTTTAAAGGCCTTCTCTGCTTTAAACACTACCCAGTAGTGGACAACTAGCCTTATTCTGCAACATTAATCCAGGAGAAAAACTCATTATCAAAAACACTGTAGGAAAACAGTTCCTTTAAAACACATCAGTCCTCTTAGCCTGCAGCAAAGACCTGGTGCTGTAAAGTGGTGCACTGAATTGGTCTGTCAGCCTCATTTCTGATTACCGGAGTTGCTGCTAAGGCTGGTCTGCAGGTCACAAGGTACAAATGCTCAAATATTTCACCTCAGTCCTCCTAACACAATTATCAATTAATTGAATCTAAAACTTATCCGCACTGTTTCTTTTCCTAAAAATGAAAAACAAAATAACTTCAGTACTTTTACTTTTTTGCCCTCGCAGATTCGCTTTTGCCTTTTAAAATGCAAATGAAATATAAACAAAACAAACAATAGAAAATAAAAAGTAAACCTCTTGGGTTTTGTGAATTTGATTCTTAGCAGCAGTAAATCATTAGTCCAATTTGTAAAGCCTGCATGTTCTCACTTGTCGTCGATGCTGTTCTGGTAGTAGATGTGCAGCAGTTTGTCTTTGATCCAGCTGATCTTTTGGGCAGACTCTTTTCCAGCCTCGTGGTGCAGACAGTATTTCTTGTAAAGCTGAGCCAGGCCCATCATGGCCTCCTTACGCACACGCCACTGCAGCAAGAGGGAGGAAAAGGGAAGAGAAAAAGATTAAAGATGAAAAAAATGTAATTAAGATTTTGGAAGTACATTATATTATTTCTTGTTTGATAAAGAAATTATGTTACATTCAGGGAAATTTCATCTCTTTTATGAACACTGTTATATGTTATACATAATTCACTTCATAAGGTCAATAACTACTGATGTTGGCACTAAAATTACACTATTGTTGCCATGACAACGTTAAGTGACAAGCCAATAAACCCACACGTCACTAGTTCTAATGTAACACATCCCCGTTACAATATCTGTACTACAAATATTTATCTTACCCTCTTGTCTAAGGTCCTTTCCCGTACAAAGCCTAACAGCTGGTCATTGACCAAGTTGAGGTCTTTTTTCCCAGCATTAATGATGGTGACGATGACATCATGACGAATGGCTTCCTCTGGGTCGTGGGAACGCACCTTCAAATACTCTGAGGGAATAAAGAATAATAAAGATAAGCAAGAATATTTCTGTTAAATCAAGATGAAAAACAGCAGGTTAAGACTGAAAGTGGAAAAACTCCCAAACACAAAAAAACAAAGCAAACCTGTCAGGTCTTTTGCCAAGTCTGGGTGGTTCATGAGGCAGTGGCTGGCAAACTTTACACACTCTAGCCTGACTGGTACATGGATGTCATTGAACCTGGAAACCAAAATACAGTTACACATAATTAATTTAATTAGGCATTAAACTTTGTAGGTAAAAGAAAAAGTGCCTCAGTAAAACTTAGTAAATAAGACTGATGAGGCCTACACTGTTTCCCCACACAGACTTTACATAGACAGGTCTCACAGGCACCAAAGAATAATTGGCCACTTATTTTAAGCATTTCTTTTCTTCTTTAAGTTTTTACACAGAAAACGCCCTCTCTGCAATAAAAGTACTAGAGGAAAATCCCCTCGCTATTATTTTTAAAGGTTAGTCACTGCTTATTAGTGAGCCTGTGCCCTTCCTGCCTTGTGTTTTCTCTGCTGTCTGACTCACTGGCCAAGTTGCTCTTGTGGTGGTCCTCACTATCGTTCGGTTAGATCACCAAAGATGACTACGTCCTGCTTGATGTGCTTCAACCCCACAGTCTTGGACTTACTGCAAGCTCAAACTAGAACGTTGGGTTACTTAATTCCTGGTTCTTTGATAACAGAGTCAGGTGTTTCACTGTGGGAATCGCCTTGGTGTGACCAACTACGGAAGTCACGATTCCCATAGTGAAACACAGAGCGAAGTTAGAAAAAGAACCTTTATTCAGCTGCCTCTAAATAGAGAGCTGAGTCCACCTCCTTACAGGACTCCTTAAATGAAGGGATCTTTGTTCTGCTCTGGACAGCTGCTGTAACCAGAACCAGGTAGAGCATTTTTGCATTCACCGCAACACCAAACGACCCAAGATTGGAGAGCAGAACAAGGACTTTCCATTACCGGGTGAAGTCCACTGAGTGTGGGAAACATTTGCTGTCCTTTGACCTTAATTATTATACTTCAAAATTAACTACCAAAACATGTGGCTTGCATACACACATGCACAGATAACCCCATCACCCCAACCCTCACCTGTCAACACCATGAATAGGATCCAAATCTGTAGGAAACCCAACTAGCAGGACAAATCTGTACACATTTTACTGATAGGTGAGCTGAGGTCACACTTTACACTGTTCACCAATTCTCCATTAATCTGAGCTCTTTTTGGAGCCAGGAAACTTTCCCTTTTCCCCCATTGTGCTAAATGGATAGACCAGTTCCCAACTAAAACACTACAGATCCAATTTATAGATAAATCATAAGATGACGGAAGTAAATTCACTTCTCTCTACATAACTTCTCCTTAACTAATATAATTGTAATAAAAATTACATTTTTGCAATAATGCCATCTCTTTACACGTTTCTGTGTCTCTCGTGACTGAATCGAGGCAGCTTAAAACATTACTTCATGTCTGTGTTGACGTCACCCACCGTCCTAGGAAGCACTGCCACAGCGGTCTGTTCTGCGAGGCCAGCTCAGAGTCTTTGGCCCCGAACAACTTTGCCAGCAACCGTACAACAGCAAGACGCTCCTCACCATCATTGCTCTGCAAACACAACACACACACACACTTATTTTTAATACCGGCTGCAGCTTTTATCTTGAAGCTGTTATTAATACTGTTCATATCTTGTGCTCAGACCCATTTCACATACTGCTGCACACACAGAGCAGCGCGTGTGTTTCAGCCACTCCCTTGAAGACAGTTTTATTTTAAAGTATGAATTTTTTTTCCCCACTTGTTGGTCACTCATTCTAACAGTATCTACAGAAACGGCTCAGTTATGACGGCAGACTCAATACAGAGGTGGCTTACTGTGATGGTGTAAAGGTACTGGGCACTCAAAGAGTCATGTCATGACCAAAAACGACTTCATACAAGAAAAGCTGGTCTTCAAAAACATCTGCGTGACAAACAAAACAACTGAGCATCTAACTAAGAAAAGGAAAAGTGAATGAAAGATAACAGACGAGTCATTACTCAGTGGTGATGCAAGATGAAACCTCAGTGATGCACTGATATCTCAGCCAAGAGTGCGTTTTGGCAGATATCGCCTTGCTGACTGATATCAAACATGACGAGGTTTACTGATGTCTGTGGCTGATGTTTATCGGCTCTACCACATGACTCTTGCTCTCGCTAAATTTTCAGAGCTCATTGGATGACCAACTGAAATATATTAAAGCAGGTCATATTTTATGATGAAGATTTCTTGTTCTAAAGAACAAGATCACAGAGCAAGCGACGGAAATCAGCTTTCGCTGAAGGGTGGCTGGCCTCTCCCTTAGGGTGATGAGTTCAGTTATTTGAGACATCCACATTGAAAGGAGTCAGTTAAGGTTTAACAAGGATGCCTCCCAGGTGAGGTGTTTTGGATATGTCCCACCGGGAGGTGGCCCAGGACATGCTGGAGAGATATCTCTCAACATGTCTGGCAACATCTGTGTGTTCCCCCAGATAAACTAGAGGTGGCTGGGGAGAGGGAGGTCTGGGCTTCTCTGCTTAGGCTGATGCTCCTGCAATTTGCCCCAGATAAGCAGAAGAAAATGGATGGATGGATGATTTTTAATAATAATAATAATAATAATAATAATAATAATAATAATAATGGATTGCATTTATATAGCGCTTTTCTAGGCACCCAAAGCGCTTTACAATGCCACTATTCATTCTCTCTTGCATTCACACACTGGTGGAGGCAGCTACAGTTGTAGCCACAGCTGCCCTGGGGCAGACTGACAGAAGCGAGGCTGCCATATCGCACCATCGGCCCCTCTGGCCAACACCAGTAGGCGGTAGGTGAAGTGTCTTGCCCAAGGACACAACGACCAGGAAAGACAGAGCTGGGGATCGAACTGGCAACCTTCCAGTTACAAGATGAGCTTCCCAACCCCCTGAACCACGGACGCCCACCACGGACGATTTTTAAGGAAAATGAACAGGATAAAATAAAGGTACCAGCTGCCAAATTGTGAACATAAGTACTCCCAAAGAGAGTCACAAATGGCTGCATTGATATGTAAAATTGCTGAACTCACAACGGTCAGTAAGAGAGAAAAGGTTTATGCAAAGAAATACTTTAATATTATTTATTTCATGCCTCCTTATGTGTTCTGAAAACCAGGTTTAATGAAATTATCAATATTTTCATATGAAGATTCTGCCACGTTATATTAGAGGAAGCAAACAAAGCCTTGGCCACTAGCCTCAAGCAGAACTGAGTGGCCAACAGAGGTCTGTAAGCTCACTTCTTTCTAAATCTAATTCAAACCATTAGCCTGCACTCCTCAAGGGACATGAAGGTAATGAATTACATTCTGCACAGGCCCCTTCTGGAGCCAGAAAAAGATTTATGCTACTTAAAAAACAAAAACAAATCTCATTAAGATGAATCTAGATTAGTCAAATACAGTCCTCCGCTTTTCCTTTAACCTTCAGTAAGTTGACAACCCATTAAACACCAACACCACAAAGGTTAAATAATATTAAAAATGCATACTGTTAATCAACAACAGGGTTAAAGTCTGTTTTGTGATTGTTGTCTTCACCTTAAGCTTGAACTCCAGCTGTGGCATGACAGAGGTAAGCAGCATAGGATCAATGGCAAACAGTTCCTGGATGAGGTCAAAGACGTGCTCTGATAAATCGCTGACTGATGACTTGCCCATCACTAAAACCTGATTGAAGAACTAAAGATGAAAAATAAAACACTGCATTAGATTAAAAAAAACAAAACGTTAGAGACACTGAAATTTAAACGAACCAAATACAAGGGAGAAGGTGCAAGTAAAACATTAAAATATGCAACTGAGTGCAGGACGCTACGCACATTTGCAATACATGTCTCGATGGTCTGGACAGTCCTCTTCAGCAGAGTCTTAGCAAGATCATATGCTTGCTTGTTCAGATTCTGTTCCAAAGAAGGTGAAAAATGAAAATTAAATCCGGTGAAGTGTATTATTCTTTTGATTTTATATTGTACATTGCTATGTTATTTGCTGTTTACCTTGTGTGCAGGGATGAGATTAATGAGGATGGTGTCCAGCAGCTCCTGTGTGACACCATCTCCCTCCATGATGATAGAACTCATCAGATCCAACATGTGCATCTGTACCTTGTGGTTATGGCTGTTACTATGAAGGAAGAAAGACAGAAATCATTTCAGTGTAATAACAGGAGGAATAATTAAACAAACAAAAATAAAAACAATAATAATGATAATCAAAAACTAACTATAAACAATTGATACAGTGTTTATTATAATCCCATTTAGTAGTAAAATCTAAAAGCATACATGTCTTTATGCTAAAATAAATCACATCTATCGGTTTTCCTTCAAGTTACATATTTTAAACTCTGGTGTAAAAAGAGTTTGACAGACTCGAGCAATAACAAAAGTCTTTACTTGATAACAGAGAAGAGTGTTTTGAAAAGCTGGATGAAGATCTCATTGCAGTCCTCCAGCTCAAAGCAAATGTTGTACGACTTCACCCAAGCCAGGTTCTATAGAAAACAACAAAGCCATAAATGTTACTGGTTTTTTTTAGCAGTTAATACTATTACCACGTACTTTACCTTGAACTAAAATCCATGAACACACTGACTGTGTATGGTTAAAAGCTTATGATACTATCAAATATTTACTATTAAATATGACAACGCAAAGTAACATATCCTGCTATTTCAGTAGCTGGAAACAGAGAATGGAAATTTTCCATGAAAACAGATTAAATTATTAATTAGTTTTTTTTTTTGTTAGTCACCCAAACAGTTTTAGCTCCAAACATAAACAGTGATCTCTCCTTTAGCACCTTACCTCCAGCAGGTAGAAGTATCGGTTAAACTGAGGACTCTTGGTGTCTTCTAGTCCCTTTAACTGTCTAGTGATGAAGAGGAAGATGTCCTAGGGAATTTTGGGAAATTGAGTTAGTGCTGTTGAGTACACACAAGTTTCACAGTAGTAGTGACAAAGATGCTCAATGGAGGGCTTGCAACCAATATTCACTTGAGGTGTGCATCATGGGAAAATAACATTGCCGTGGTTTTGAATGAAAGAACTAGACGTCAACGCTGTAATCTTGCTGCAAATTCAACCATGTCATTAATTCACAACTCAATTTTGTTTACTTTTGATGTAAAATGATATTAATGGACTCAATAAGATCTGAGCACATTTTTAAAGGGGTATGCACAATTACTAAACTTAGAGATTAAGCTTTGGTCCCTCACTAGTAAGGGCAATGTGTAACCGCATGTGGTGCAGGTGTTAACCCATCAGGAAAGAAAGCCACTGACGCTAACAGTTTTAACATTAGCCACACCCCGGCAAACCAATATGACCCTGCATGTGTGCATGAGATCACAGTAGACGCACATTTCAGGGTCATTTTGGTTCACCATAAACTAGCAATCAAACACACTCAACTATTAGCCAGGAAACAGGCCAATAAGTGAACAAAAGTCAATATTTTGATTTAGTCCATAAATTTGATGACAGCTGTCATTTCAATTTCCCCCAGGGATCAATAAAGTATTCTGATTCTGATTCTGATTCTAATCATCAAAAATCTGGACTACTATAAGACTCCCTTGAAGACAGTGTTCAGTCCAAGGTTGGTATCTAACCTTGAGTTTATCATGGGAGGTATAGGGAGCCTCAGGGGCATAGATCCTGAAGATATCAGCCAGGCAGCAGGCCACTAGTAGCCGAACATCTTTATTGGGGTTCCTAAGGAAGAACTCTGATGCAAGGTGGAGTGCCAGGCCGAGGTATTGCTGCTTTTCCTCTTCTGAGTCTTGATCCATGTCCATGTATGTCTTCACCACCATCTGTTAAACAGAGAGACAAGGGTGGAGGTTGAAATGGTGGATGCATGCATTTAAAAAAAATAAAGCAAGTGGAATATTTCAATGTTTCAATACAAAATACAAAATATAGTTGCTTGTGTTTCCAGTGTTTTTGTCATAGAAAAAAAAGGTATGTAAAAAGTATGAGGTGAGCTACATCTTACCCAAACCTTCTACTACAGACCTTCTGGCTAACAGCAACATCTCTAAGCCAATGGGGAATGCGCCCTAACAAGTTCTACAAAAATTGCTGAATGGCCTTTACATACAATGCAATTGTAATGTAATTAATCCCCTTAATAGAAAAGCAGTCTCACCAAAACATCCACCAGAGAGAGCAGACAGGTTACTTTTCATCTGTATGACATAAGACAGGTACTGCCATGAGAGGCACACGTTTTCCTTATCCATTTATGAGTTTCTCCTCTACAAACATTTGCAATGTACTTTGTGATGTATGGCTGACCACTAGACCAGCTACACCTGCAAATGAACAACAACTCCACTGTCTTGGATTGCAGCTGATAAAGGTAGTCATTGTTTTGCTCTGGAGCCCAACAAAGCCGAGCTCCAAGACGGTGACCCTGGACTACATCTAACCCAGAGATGATGTCTTCTTTAGCAAAGCAGCTGGATAATAATATGGACCACCACATCAGCAACCTGCTCAGCAGGCTAGCAAATATAGAAATTGGGACGGGCTTTAAAACAAGAAAGACCAAATTATTGATGCACGGCATCATTATCTTCGAACATTTAAGGAAACAGAGGTACCAATGACAAGAGGTACCAATGCTGTGGGTTATAAAGAGTTAAATGACTAATATAAAAAGACAACTTGAGTAGAAAGTGGCAGCTTTCCAGCACTCATCGGTGTTGATGTTGTCGTTGCCCTTTGGATTATCACACAACACAAACTTCAGTTGAGGACCTTTTTATTTCTCAGTAAAATGAAACACTGGCTTCTCAAGCTTATCTTCACACCAGTCTTATCAATCCAATGACTTTTTACAGCTACGATATCTCTCTTTAAGCTGCTGCTTCCTCTGTGCGTGAGTGTTTATGTGTATGAGAGCCAGCTGAAGCATAGCAGTAGAGCTCAATAACCAGCCAGCAGGGGTGGGGGATGGGCCAAGAGCTCCAGCAGACTGCAGAGCACCACAATTACTCTTACAGACAGACACACACATACACACCTTTCACTCCTACACACACTCGCACATGCACCCCAAGCTTCTCTACTCTCTGTTGGAACACTCGCTACTCAGAGCTGAGGCCCTCCACGCTAAATGTGTGGGACTGTTTACTTGCATTTCTGCAACCTAAATATAACAAAATCTCTAGTTCAGTGATAAAATGTAAGTGACGCATTTTCAAATAACTGCTAAACCAAGTTCTTGACTCTTGAATCTACAACTGCTAAACGTCAGGCGAAAATTAGGCTGAAGTCCTTTCAGCTCAAAACCTTTCTGTGTATATACAAAGGCAGCTATTAATGAAGCTTTACCTACCTTAATTTTAACAGTCACAGGTCTTTAATCAGGTGCATCATCAATCAAATCTGATACGGACGTTTGCTCTCTTTACTACAAATTAAACATCTACCATCTGTGCTGTTCCAGTTTTTCCTCATTATTTTCAATCAAGAATGCTCTGAGTAGTGTGTGTCCTTGTTATGATTAAGCCACAACTTTATCCTCTAACATGTTTATTTCAACTCCTTCCTCTTAAGAGTCTGTTTGGAGAACAAATGCATAGTGAGGGCCTTGTAGTGTAGTGTTACTGCGGACTATTCGTCATGATTACAACAAAACTAAAGGCACGTGGACATTTACAGAGGTTCACTTTGACCACCTAAAGCATACAGACCCAAGTGGGCTATGGATGCCTTAAGTATAACACTGATGTAACAAGTACAAAGAGGACAGTAGAAACAGTGAAGCCAGGTCAAGTACAATGTTTTACTCAAATCATCCAAGACCACAAGTTCTACTCTTGTGCAAATCTAATGTGTAAAACACCAGCCAGAGTTCATTATCAAACTAACTAATCAAAAAGTCCAAGAGCCACATTTATAGCCACTCCCATTCATTGCACGTCAGCATGTTGGTTATGAATTTCTACAGACAAAAAACAGAAGCTTTCTCTAAATAGACTAATGGCTACTTTTGAAGCAGCCTGAGACAGTAGCCACCTCCACATATAGAGATGACTGACAAGAGCTCAGAGTAGTTTTCACACATGAACTCCTTACAATGAGAACCAGGTCTGTCCTTTCTCACATGCAGTACACAACAGGAAGTAGTCCACTTCAGACGCATTTTGACAACTGGAAATATTCTGTGTGGTTTGACAGGGCTGAGTGCAGCAGGAAGATACGTCACCCACTTTGAATAGATCTAACTGTTACTTGCACTGTGCTCACATGGGCTCATTTGTGGGAAGATCGCAGGTTAAAGACCGTTTAATGTCCAAACCAACTGCGCCAAACGTGTTCTCGCACGTCCCTCTGTTGGGTAACAATTAGAAACCCACAGAGCAGCGCATGTGTAAAGACATTTAGTGTCTAACGACACAACTTTTTAAATTTTATTCACATTTTACTCTTGTCTGTAGTGAGACTGTTGATTTTAACTGGTAACAAGTGCTGAAAATCTTCATGTTGGTGCTTTAGAAGTAAAATTTGGTTATAGTTTTATTTTTATAGTTACATTTTAAGGCCGATGGAATATTTTAATTAAGAAAACGCTTTTTAGAATTGGAAAAAACAACCAATAAGACATATTAAGGCGTGATGAATTTTTTTATCTGCCTAGTAATTGCACCTCAAGTGTACCAAACATCACAGCTGCAACTTCAAAATCCAAGTCCTCCAAAACACTCTGTTTATGTGCTCAGCAGTTGACAAGTTGTCTTGTCAGATGCAGCTTGACAAGACTGTTTGCATGAAATTGCAGCAAGCAGCTGGTCACCTAGAGGTTGAACTTTCAACCACCTTAACCTCTAGTCTCCAAGTAATCAATTCGGACTGACTGCAATTACTCTGAGACAGACGAAGGCAAAGGTTTGCAAGTGTTTCTCATCCAGTTTATGAAGATTGTCAACAACCAGCTGTATTCTGGTTATGTCTCTATATAAACGCAAGAGCAAGATACTCTTATGACGCTTCGAGCGACGCCATTGACCAGCCAATCACTGGCATGCTATCTGTCAACGTCACATTTTTGGATTACCTTGGACCACTTTGAACCCTGGCAGAGTAGGTACTAAAAAAGGACCTGTACCAGGCACTAGGGCTGCCACAATTAGTCGACTAGTCACGATTACGTCGACTATTAAAATCGTTGACGACTAATTTAATAGTCGACGCGTCGTTTGACGCTTTGTAAGATTCCAAAAGACGCAGGAATAAGTAGTAGAATTTAAGAGTGTAATAACGGACTGAAACAGAAGATGGCAGCACTGCATGTACAAGGATGCCAGCTGCCGTTAAACCCCGAAGAAGAAGCTGTGTCCCAGAATTCATAGCACGGCCCAGCTCAGTTTCCAACGATGGTGGCAGCTAGTTAGTTTTAATATTACTCCTATTTATTCTTTCTGAGTCAAATATCTGCTCAGTTTATCAAGACACCACATATTTTCAAAAGCGCTCCGACGTTTTCGGAGATGTCTGTTACGAGCCGGTGAGACCACCGGACTCCCGGCAAACCATTTTCAAACCCACCGCCGTCTTTCGCTACTCAGGTTAAATATGATATATTTAAGTCACTTAGATAACTTAAAAATGTTATTGTTTGGCTTTTTTTAGTATTTTATTTGTTCCTGATTAAATCGGTTTGGCTGAGATTAAAGTTATAGTTTTTACACAGCTGAATAAACGTCAAGCAGATTAAACTTCACCGAAACAATCTGCAAATGTCATTAAAATTTAATAAACTCTCATGTTGTCTTTATTTTTAGTTAGCACATACCTTAAACACTTAAAGCTGTAAGCTAATGATCGTTAATAAGAGCAGATGCATGCTGGTGCATAGGGTTGGGCCATATTATACCGTTCACGGTAATACCGGTATAATGTTAGGCAACGATAGGAAAATGAAATATCGCGATAGAATGGGAGTAAAACGCGCATGCGCAGTGGCTTTGTTTTCATATGCACATGGCCGATTGTTGAGTGAAACAAATGAACCAGAATTGGTTTGTAAAAATGGTGCAACTTCAGTGATGTGGAACTGGTTTGGTGTTTGTCCGTCAGATACATGACAAAGCACATTTTTTTGCAGAACATGCAAGCGGCCGTTGTTATTGTCATATTTGTCGGACTAAGATGCTCTTAAATCTGGGAGTAATCTGGGTCCTAAACCCCCTCTTCAGGTCAAACGAACACTGCAGCATCACTGAGAGTTAAAAACTGTCTAAATTCTTTCATCTTTAATAAAACGATCAGCATTGCTGCTTTACCAGGTGTAACTATGAAGTTTAACTTCCAGGCATCCATGAAAACAAAATTTATTACATTTAACGGAGTTAGAAGTTAGCAGGAAGCTAGCGGAAGTTAGCTCGCTAGTTTCGCTAGCATGTTCTGACTGAGAGACTGAGAGATTTCTGAAAAAAATCAAACGTACAGCTCTGCTATCACTTCCAACATAAATGAAGACAGGAAACTAAACAGCAGTGACGTTTATAGGGTTACTGAAGTTGGGCTAGCTGGTATTTAATGATGTGCTACGTGATCGCTAGCAACACAGCTATGTTAGCATAATATAAACAGTGAAGCTGGAGGACGAACACTAACACTTTTCCACTTAAAAAAGTTAACGTTAAGGTTTCTGATAGTTAGAGACAAATGCAATCGCATGGCAGGATGCTGTAAACGGACCAAACTTCAGTCAGAAGAACAACTGAGATAATCCATCCACAATACAAGGTTAGTCATTAATATACTGCAACAACATGGGAACAGAGCAGCTGCCAGAGAATTCAACATTAATGAATCAATGGTACAGAAGTGGAGGAAGCAAGAAGAATGAGTTTAATAAAGTTTGATTTATCTGACTTTGTTTCGCTTAATGTGCCTTATAATCCCGTGCACCTTATGGTCCGAAAAATACGTACTGCACACTGCAGTTTAATGTTGCAAAGCACCTCTTTTTAACTTCAGTGGATATTATACATGGTTATGCTCAGGATATGTCAGCCCATTTCTACTGGAAATGCCTTTTGGTTAAACTTTCAGCAAGGCATTTGCATTTGCACTGTTACATTTTTATAAAGCTTTAATGTACATAAAAAACAGCTTCTTGTTTAAGTGAAAATAAATGGAAGGTTGTCTTTTTGCGCTAGTAATGTTGTGGAGTTGTATTTTGTCTCGCATCAATTATATCGTCAGTTATATCGTTATCGCAAATTTTCAAATATATATCGTGATAAATATTTTTGGCCATATCTCCCTGCTCTACTGGTGCAATAAGCTGTATGTTTTATGTCCAATGGATGCACAATCTGATTAGTCGACTAATCGCAAAAATAATTGGTGACTAATCGACTATCAAAATAATCGTTTGTGGCAGCCCTACCAGACACTATGACCTAATGAAAAACCCTGAAAGCTGAAGTGAGTCATAGTGAACCGACCCAATTAGGTAGTAATAGAAAAGAGGTTTAAGTCGCAAATGTGAAATTCTGTGCATGCAGATGGCAATAGATCTGAAGTTTTTGTCGATTTATCAAAAACAGATTACAACTGCCAACTTGACTCAATCTTGTTGTATTACTTTCTTAACACACCTAAGGGCCTTTTTATGCTAGCCAAGTCACGATTTTGACATGACATCCTGTATCGCGAGACAATCTTTGTTGTGCGTCGGTCAGTTATGCACGTTTATCAGGGCGTTTAACGCAATATTGTCTGAGTGGCAACACCGATTGTTTAGGAGCAGGGGTGCTCACACTTTTTCCGCATGTGAGCTACTTATAAAATGACCAAGTCAAAATGATCTACCCACTACAAAAATCCAAAACATATACTTATTTATAAATATATTGAGGATTCTTTATATCTACAATGTATATACATGCATAACCGCAATATCCAATATTTCACAACACAATTAACTATGTAAATTTTTTGTCATTACCTGAGTTTACTCTGATGACTTGCACTGAATTGAATCAGCCAGGGATGCATAGTCCGGACAGTAGCTGCTGACGGCCAGGTTTAAGAGAAAAAACCGAGAGCTAAAAATTGGAGTTAACTCGCTGACTAGCTTGTCAGTTTTACTACACTTCGCGCCGCTGTTTGCGCATGCGCAGCGACCTAAGCGTCAGAAAAAATCTGCTGTCATCTGACTGGCTTCCCTGTATCAATCAAGTGACGGGATGGATGATAGGCTGGCATCTATTTTTTTTAATGCCATGCGATCTACCAATATTACCTTTGCGATCGACTGGTCGATCGCGATCGACGTATTGAGCACCCCTGTTTAGGAGAATACCGCTGTGGCTTCTTGCGCCTTAACAACGGGCATAAATGTCTGCATCTGTATGATGATGTAACAGCGCTGAGAGAAGCAACCACTGTGGAGGGACACCTAAAGTTGCTTTGAAGGCATCAACGAACTGCGAGTGATCTCAGACCTGGTCCTCATCTTTGAAGCAACCATTTCAAAGGCAACAAGTACACAAGCTCATTGCATATAGTCACAATAACTGTGGTCACGCAATGGTCTCCAACAACAGTTTTTCCTAGTGTGACTGTAGAATAAAGAAATTTTTCGCAATTAGGTCATATGCATAGCATTGCTCTTGCTTGTGTTGTTGTTAGTCTTTCAGGCAACCACAGAGAGGACTGATGTCATAACATAAATAGCTGAAGTATTAAAAACAATAAAATCTGTCCCCTGCAGCTACTTTGTGGTTTTCATGCTGCTTCTTATGCACTTGTCTCCTTCTCTGCAAACTCCATTGTTGCCCCCTTTCCTGTTCAGGTCCACTTTTTGACCAGTCACCATTCGACCTACACATAGCCCAATGGAGATGGTGCTATGTGCTGTGGTCTTTGTGAAGGACTGCACACAAGCACATCTGCATAGGTTGCACACCCAAAATCCTTCTCTCCAAGTTGCCAAATACCCAAGCAAAAAACCACAGATAAGCAGATGCTGTACACGATGCTTTTTTTAATCTTAGTAACGGCATGTTACTAAGATTAACATTAACATTAACAGAAATAAAGACAAACAGTTCAAAACAAAAAACAAACAACAAAAAAAAAAAAAAAAAAAAAAAACTGTGGTGGTGAAAATAATGGTCAAAGTGCCAGCGCATGGTGGCAGAGTTTGACTCAAGCAGACTGTTCTTGCAGAGCCCATAAGGATGCATTGGATTTGAAGGTCACTAAAAGTCCCCAAACCAAAGCCATAAATGTTTGGTGGGAAGGACACATAACAACTTTAAAGTTGTTATGTGTCTTTATCAATAAAAAAAAGATATGTTATATGAAGCTTGTTTAAAATAAATAAATAGAAATAAAAACATTAATATTATCCCAACAACTTGAATAGGGTTTTATTACAGGATGAGATAGCCATTTTCCATTTGATTCATCTTTAAAGCCTGGCTAATACAGAGTCAGCTTGTAAGCTACTCCCACACATGAAGCATTTTGCTGCTCACAAAGTGAATGCAGCCATGTCAAAATAGGAGAAAATGAGTAAGGACAGATATTGGCACTGATTTTCCGTCTCCTTTAAATTCTGAATCACAACAAATTTTCTCAGTGCGTGCTTTAGACGTATCTGATGAATACCAATGTTGCATAAAGCATAACATTTTATCCTTGAAACTAGAGCTGGGCGATATATCGAGTTTTTAAAACATATCGATATATTTTTATACGAGATATAAGATGTGACAATATCCTTTATATCGATATAGCCTATGTTACATTATACTTATAGTTGTGGAGCCGCAAGTTTGCCTCTCTTTCGTCTACTTTTATCTCTACGCAACGTTACTCCGCCTCGCCTCTATCCTTCACTGAACACAACTCCCCCTCCTCCCCCATCGCTTCACGTGCAGGCAGCGACAAGATGGACACGGCAAATCTCCGTTAACGAGTTACTGCGCATCACCCCATGCGTGGGGCTGGACGGCGTCAACGTGTTAACGAGCTAACCATGCTAACGAGCTAACCGCGCTAGTCCCTACGGGCTGCATTGCCTAAAATCCTTTCATTCTCTCAAAAGTTGACAGCGCGCCTTATGTATGAATTCTGGTTGTGCTTGATGGCCGCGAGCCGATTTTATGTGGAACACGGCGCTCAGCAATCTGTCAAAAATGTTTGAGTACGATTTTGGTCAGCTACGGAGCTGCACCGCTTGATAGATTGTCGGCGCATTACGGCTACCGAGGAGCCTCGCGGAGTGATACGTACTGTGCTTCAACGTAATATTACCGTATTGTGTGTGTATAAGGACCATAAATAGCACCTGTAAGAGACGTACGTGGTTATGAAGTGGATTTCAAACTCCAGGCTGTCAGTCACGCAGTAAAACTTGGAAATAGAGCTGCTGTGAAATCTGTCTGTCTTTGTTATTACGCTCAGCGTCTTTTAGTTTACATTTTGACTGCACAATTGTGAGCTCTTTGTTATGCACAAAAACAACATTGTTTTATTTTATTCATGGAGCATTATTATTTAATGAATGCTCATAATTTATTTTTGAGTAATTTTTCATGTACATCTGTGCTGTATGTTAATAAAAGTGCCTGTGTGACATCTGGGACACAGCTTTGACTAAGAACTCTCTTTTTGTTCTTACTTTATGGCTTAAAAAAATATCGAGATATATATCTTATATCGCCATCCAGCTAAAAAATATCGAGATATGAATTTTGGGTCATATCGCCTAGCCCTACTTGAAACCTGAATTTCTTCAAGAAATAGGCACCACTGCTATTTTTTTTTTTAAACATGCCTTAAGTGTAAAGCCATTTCTCAGTTATTAAACAGCCAAACCCAGGTTTTTGGTTTTTTTTAGTAAATTCTAAAATGAGGCATGTTGATATTTTTTAGGACTACATGTACAAAATAAATGCTCAGTAGTAATAAAAGGCATTTAAAAAAATACAGCTACATAAGCACTGCACGTACCAGATTACACCTAAATCACTTTGAGTCACCTGGTTTCCAATTCTAATTCTGCACTACCGTACTTGCCAGGACTTCAGCCTGAAATCTGTGGAACGTGTTACACAGGATCGACACAAGCTTAACTCATAGCCAGAGATAATGTCTTCTCGACAAACAGATCAACACAGTGAGTGGTTTGGCAGGCTACCTTGACAGCAATACCTATGAAGTACCATTTAATAGACTGAAAGCAGCCAATATGTCAATTCAATACAATTTTATTTATAGAGTGCCAAATCATCACAACAGTCACCTTAAGGCACTTTATATTGTGACCTAAACAATACAGAGACAACCCCAACAATCAAACAACCTCCTATGAGCAAGCACTTAGTGACAGTGGGAAGGAAAAACTCACTTTTAACAGGAAGAAACCTGCAGCCACAACTGGTCACAAAAGTAATATGCTGTTTTTAAATGTGGAACAATCATGGTCTCACATCAATCAAGAGTTTGATATAGTACTTATTTACACTATAACACAAACCTACAATATATCACAAACACTGTGCAACCTACAACTAGAAAATACACAACGACTATATAATTTTACCACACAACTTAAAGTCTAGAAAATTTAAAGACAGGAAATGACATCAAAACCCTTCTAAAACAAAATACACTAACTTCTCTGCTGGCAGCACAGTACAATGCAACCCCTACTGCAGATCTAATGTCAAACTTTCCGATCCAGCACAGGTTAAACGGTTGCACACATCTGTCTTATACAGTCTGCACCCTGCCATTCAGTACATTTGCCCTACTTGACAAGGCCAGGGGTTGTGTTCTTTATGGTCACTCTAATCAGTTCTCTGCTGTCCGGAAACCATTTTTAACGTGGTAAACACTCTAATATGATTAAAAGGAATCACAGGACCCCTGAATAAAAAAAAGTAGAAATGCTGACTTTAAAACTGCTGACTGTTTAAATTGTGGATATAAATGTTAAATGCACACAATTAAAACACCTCTAATGTGTATTTTTTATAATGAATAACCATACGGCAGTGTTAAGTGTTATTTACTGATAGTGATACACCTATAGAGAACTCGCCACAATCTTCAGCCACCACTAGCTTTACAGTACTCTCTAGTGAGCTCTAGGTTATTGCTTAGCTCTCCAGTCCAAAACTTTACTGTTTTAATTCACAAGTCAGCCTTGGATGCAGTTACTTCTTGCAGCAGCTACCAATAAATAAGTTCTAAAATCCAAATGTCCACTCAGATTGAATTCCAGACACAGTTAGCAAATAACAGATAAACACAACAGAGGAGTGAGCACTTAAGGAACTCCCATTTCCCTCAGGTGAGGGTTAGACCACAAACAGGGCTAAAAAAAAGATAATCTGGAAATTTCCAGGCGGCCACAATCACAACTGATATATAATATAATGTCCCTGCATAGCTGCTGGGTACAAATTGGCCAGGAATATAATAAATGTAATAATGACCTGTCAGTTTTCTTTGTTCTATTTTAAAATCCTCAGGTGAATGTGCAGTTGATGACACAGCTGACTGAAATCTGGTGACTGGAGGCCATTTGACTACAGTGAGCTCATTGTCATGTTCAACAAACCACGGTGAGATAATTCGACATGCTGTGTTGTCCTGCTGGAAGCAACCATTAGACGATTGATATACTGTGCTCATAAATGGATGGAGCTGAACACCAACAATAATCAAGAAGGTTGTTGAGTTTAAACAGTCTTAGTTGATACTAAGAGGCCCACAGTGTGCTAAGAAAATTTCTCAAATTTTATGTTGGGTAATATTATGTTGCATTATTTTTGTGGAACTCAGTTTCAATTACAATTCATTCCATTACATTCATTTTCTTCCGCTTAGCCTTATCAGAATCGTGGGGGAGCTGGAGCCTATCCCAGCTGTCATATAGTGAAAGGCAGGGTCGCCAGTCTGCCGCAGGGCTAACATATAGAGACAGACAACCACATTCAAACTCACATTTACACCTATGGGCAATTTAGAATCACCATTTAACCTAACCCCACTTCTTACATGTCTTTGGACTGTGTGAGGAGGCCGAGTACCCGGAGAGAACCCACGCAAACACATGGGGAGAACATGCAAACTCCACGCTGCCCCAGTTTCATTTCAGTTTTATTTATATAACACCTAATCACAACAAAAATCGCCTTAAGGTGCATAATATTGTATAGTAAATACTGTACAATAATACAGACAAACCCCAACAGTCAGATGACCTGTTCTTAGCTGACAGGAGAGGCAGGCAATGTGGTCTTATGTAGCCCATCTGTTTCAAAGTTCAATGTCTCAATGGTTTAGAGTTTCTCTTCTATATACCTTTGTTATAATCAATGGTTATTTTTAGTTACCATTGCCTTCCTATAAGGTCAAAGCAGTCCTACCATTTTTCTCTGACCTTTGGCATCAACAAGGCATTTTCACCCAGAGGACTGCTATTTATTGGATATTTTTATTGCAATTCTCTGTAAAATGTGGTTGTTTATAAAATAGTCATACCAGTCCATCTGGCACCGAACATGTTCAAAGTCACTTAAATCATCTTTCTTCACTTAAGTCATGTTCTGACGATTGTCTTGACCGTGTCTACATGCTTACAAAACAATGAGTTTTTGCCATGGGATTGATCAAATATTTGCATTAACAAGCAATTAAATGGATGACTAATAAACTGCCCATTGAGTGTATATATTTTAGTCCCACAAATGTATGAAAAATGGGCTTACACAGTTTCCCCAAATTAATAAAATAGATAAAAGGTACTTCTAGTATGGCCTAACACTATTGTTTATTTAGTTTAGTTTAGTTCAGAGCTGTCACATATTTTAAAGATGTGGTAACTCCTCAAGTTTTATTTACATCCACAAAGGTCAAAATACTCTTGTTTATAATCAGTTTTATTACTGCAGTTCTCTTCTTAAATTTCACTTAAACATGACTCACTGTTCTGTTTTGTTCACCAGCAGTAAAAATAGCTTCAGTGTGTAATGTTTGCTTTTCTTGCATTCAGATTTTGGGACCATTCCATTTTTCCAGCCTGGGGAGATAGGATGAAAGCCTAGAAAATGTTGAGGCCTATGAACAATACCCCCGCCTGTTTTGTATGGTGTCACACTCAAATTTAAAAACACTCTGGTAGGAACAACATGACAAGGAGTATTGTTTACAAGCAAAATAAGAGCCAAGACAACAAGGGCCAATAATGACTTAATATAGAGCAGTTTACAAAGTTAGAAGGATTTTTTGGCATTGCGCCACAGGCTGGACACTCTTAAATTACGTTAGGGGCAGCAGAAAATTGTGTTTTATTAGAGCAAGAAAGCCCACTAAACATACCTTCAATCGTTTGACCATCTCATCGTTACTGATTTTGTCCGTAATCTCTTTAACTCCAGGAGGATAGATGATTCCTTCCCCCGCCGGTTTCTGCTGTTGCGGGAACTCCATGCTTGTTGATATATGGTCCACACGGTCTTTTACTGGCCTCTATGGGTCAGAAAACAAAAGTTCAACACAACCATGCTACCGCACTTACCAAAACCTCGTTTTAAGCATCTTCCCTATTTGCCAATCATTAATTTTGTTTGCTGAAACTGATAAAACCGTACCTGTATATTTAACGATATTCTAATCCGGTTAACTTTTTAGACAGAAAGCAAGCAGTAAACAAGCATCGTGCATACTATTAGCTTGCATGCTAAGCGTGCAAGCTAATAAACATCAGCTCTACATTTTCCGTAGATTTCTCATAAATCATCGCCTGGATGCAGAAACGATCTCAGCTGCTGTCTCGGTAATATCACAGCTATTCGTACAGTTAAACAGTTTGAAAATCACTTTAAATAACACGAGAGGCGCCGGTCTATATCTACTGTCATACAGGTTATTACATTAGCTCGCTAGCTGCAATGCAAACATTACTAGCTAGCGGTTAGCATTTTGCGGGAAGGAAGTCATGTTAGCAGTTAGCATCGAGCGGCTAGTACACGTTAGCTAACTGGTTAGCCTAGGCCGCAAACTATTCAGGTACCCATCACATCTCCAGCTACAATCACAGAGGAAGTTAAGTATCCTCTCCTCTTTGCCTAAAATAGCCATGCTCGTGGCCAGTTCCTGTGCTTTACAACTAATGCAACTACTTTGTGAAGTTTAAAAATGAAGCTAATTTACTTGTTACTGTCTTTTCTCAACTTCCGAGCATCGCTCCGTGTTGCCGCTAGTTCACAGGCGAAAGAAGGGCTGCTGCTACCGTCGCCCTGAGCCCTCCTCTCTCAACACCAACTTGCTCCACGGATGATTTTGAACACCCTAACAAATGCAAAATGACTCTACTTTCAAATATACGACTGCGACTCAAACCCCGGGTTGTTTGCCAAGCGCTTCCTCGGTAGTATTTACCTCTTAAACAGGCCGTTTTAATTCATTAGTCTGACACAGGTTGGGCTTAGTTTTCGGCACAAAGCTCTCTGTCCGTTCAGTCAGTGCTGTTTGTGTGAAGGCTGGGTGCAGAACGCCCCCTTCGGTCTCAGACGGGTACTGCTGCACCACATACATGGCGGGAGTCTGTAACCGATAGCTGGCACACTTTCTGTTCCTCAACCCACTGTGGGTTTATCCTTAAAGTGCACTTATATCAAAGAACATTTTGAACTCATTAAATGCAATCTGTATACTATTTTATCTAAACTGGCATATAATAACATACACACAGTATTCATGGACAAAAACACTGGAAATATAATTGTATATAAATGTTATGTGCAACAGGGTTAACCCTTACAAATGCTGAGACATATGCTCAAACCACCATAAATTTGCTTTTTTAAGCCTGAAATTTGTTAACTTTTCCTAAAGTGACCTAAAGTATTTTAGACAGTTGTGCAGGTACTATACTTTTTTGTACAGGGAGGTTGTGCTGGGTCAAATGTGACCCAGTTCCAGATATTCAAGATGGACCTTGACCTATCTGTGTGTTTGAAGGATCATAAATGAATCTCCTAAAAACACAATAGTAACACTGCATATGAGTAATCCTATATGGTACATATATGATTATTCATTTCAGACACATGATCTGAAATAGGGTGGCATGGTGATTCAGTGGTTAACACCGCAGATAAATAAAGTTTCTGATTCAAATTGTGGCTGGGACATATCTGTGTGGAGTTTGCATGTTTGACCCATTGCAGTATACCTGGACTGACCTTGCTCCAAGTCATCCAGTGGGCTCCCGCACACAGCCTGACATCCCAGTCTGGTTAGTGTATAGAATAAGATATTACAGGACCATATAGATAAAATCGGATTTGTATTTTAAAAAATGGAACAGTGCTATATAAATGTGAATACGTTGCATTTGCACCTGCAAGTACAACTACCCACAATGTAAAAGGAAATAAAGTAAAATCTAACAATAAAAAATGAATCCATTTATTGCAAGCTTGCTAAGAATAAAACAGAGATCAAGAGAAGAGTTGGATGGGGATTATGAAGGCTGACTTGTCAGTGAGTCTGGGAAATGTGCAAATCCAGTCGATACACACAAGCATTTTCCTACAGCTACTTTTAATGCACAGAGTGCATTTGTGTTCTCAGTGTTAATTAATATGGAATTAATACTGATTAAAAAAAAATATGAGGATATTTTTCATTATCTAGAAGTGAAGAGAGTGTTTAATGGTTATATACTATTATAATAAATCCCAAAAAATAGTTCTCAAAGTTTGACTTGATAATTTGAAATTGCAAGGCATTTTCTCAGATGTTTAAGTTAAAAAATATAAATTATATAATTATATCTAATTTACAATTAACTCGAATTTTCGTATGATTACCCGAAACTCTGAGCTATGGATATATATTTTTTTTTCAATGGCGGAAACAAGCTTCCACAGCAGGGTGTGACATTTTTCTGAAAGGCCATGGAAATCTGTGGGCGTTTCTCAATAACAAGTAGGAGTACTGAGAAACAGACTATTATTTTGAAGTTACCCTCTTGACTTCCGGTGTGTTGCTTCCGGTGCAATTGTGTTGTCGTTCGTACTGCTATTAGATAGCATTACAGAGTTTTTGCACTTTGGAGCTACAACATGTTTTCAGCTTTGAACCGTCCTCCTGTAGGTCATAGGCTACTTGGCTAGCTCTGTTAGCTGCCAATGAGAGCAGCTGGTGACCAACGGAATGCCTCGAAGAAAGAAAAATGGCCAGAGTCCGGGCAGGCTCCCCGACGGCGGTGCAAATGAGCGGGGAAACCTCGGTCAGAACACGGGCTACCCACTACAGCAGGGATACGGTGGTGGTATGTCCGGCAACTTTCCACCCAATACCGTCAAAGATGAGATCGTCAGAAGCATGCAGGAGATGTTCTCACACCTGGACCCCGAAGTTATTTACATCGTGCTCTCCGAGTGTGACTTCAAAGGTAACGTGACAGACGTGCTGTGTCACTTTTGGGAAAGGTATTTGTTGTAACTTGACTAACCAGTTAGCTGTGGAGCTTCTTAGTCATGCATTTCTGATAGTACTGAGGCGTTTTACTATGCTTTGTAGTGCAGATCAAGACCGACATATAACAATACAAAGGCACAAAGACTACCATCAGTCATTTTGTAATTTGTATTTTGTAATTTGGATAAAGTCGCACCTTAAATAGTCCAGGAGCAGAGGTGCAAGGGATGGGCAAGGATCCAACTTAAAGATGCAAGCTGTCCAGCAAATGATTTACCCAACATCTGTGACTCTGTGTAACAGCTTCACCTGTCTAAGGTCTAAAATCAGAAAAAAATCCAGATTTGTTTCTGACGAGTCTCCTTATAAACCTCTGACAGCCTGGTCTGCTTATGCTCTTCTGACCTTCTGAGCATGTAAAGTCACTGAAGGGCAAACTTATGGATTCATAGCTACCAAGTAACAAATCATCCGTTTTCTATGGTGTGGTTGATCCATAGATTTTACTCTACAGTGAGTAAATAAATCAGTGGTTTTACTTTTGCTCTGTATAAGTCGTTTAATGTGTTAAAATGGCACTCAGATATTGAGTGCTGTTTTAACACATTTCAATTGTGCAGGAAAATGTTCTGCTTCTCTTATCTGTCTTTTTGTGTCATAGTTGAACATGCAATGGACTCCCTCTTGGAACTTTCTGTGGCTGCTGAAGACACAGTCCCTGCCCCACCCTCTGTTTCTGGCTTTGAGCGCACTGCTGCAGCCTTGCTTGCCCCACAGCACTTTTCTGAACCCTCAAAACCCTCACAGAAGCCTTCCTCTCCTCCCTGCTCAAACCTGCTGACAGAAGAGCTTGACCTGCTGATTGATCAAGAGCTAGAGACACTAGCTGCGCAACATGATGTTGGTGAGGAGCACCAGAGCACCAAATATTTATCTTCTGGTGCATCGCTTTCTTCTTCTTTCTGTCCACCACCACTTCCTCAGCAAGCTCTCCCTGAGTTGCTTCAGTCCAGCTTGGACCATGGATCTCGAGAGCCCTCTGCTGAGCGGCTTGGCCCTGAAGGACATTTCATAGAGCATAAATCTGGAGCTTCTTCTCCACTCGACCAGCTCAGCACATGGGAACAAAAGAACACAGAAGGGCAGCAACCTGTATTGGATTTCAGACACCTGACAACAGAAACATCTGGAAACACCCCAAAACTTGCCTTGGACCTGGCAGCTTCAGGGCGTCCCTCTGCTTTCCAGGTGTATAAAAAGGAAGACCTGACACACACTCTTTCAGAGAGCGCTGGGGCCATGCAGTCCGACACAGGAGCGAGATCCAAGATGAACACGCTGAATCCGGAGCAGCTCGACCAGGTTCCAAAACACTGGAACCTGGAGGCACCAGTGTTTTCTCCTCGTATGCATGGAAACCAGATGCCAGCCTTTATTACCCCCGTGGCTCACACACATTCATATTGGTCTGCCCCCTATCTGATTCATGGCCCTCTCTCTCAAGCACCTCTCAAACCTTCTGCTACTATTCCAAAGTCTTGGGCCCAGCCTGCTCCCCCACAGCTTCCTGCCCGCAACAGCAGGCTTCGTTTGGAAGGGAAGGTGCTTGTGCTCCTGCGGGGCGCTCCGGGGTCTGGCAAATCCACCTTGGCAAGGTAGGAATGTTTTGATGGCCTAAAAAGTAATAGTAACAGCTGTTCAACAGGAGGTTTTTCTGAAAACCAATTTTTTAAATCAGCCAATAAGGTGCTCAGTTTAGATTACTTGGCTGGTAAGATTTGAGCTTTTAGCAACTAATTGTGGGGTTTCTATTTTTACAACACACAAAAACAAGATGTTGCATAGTAATTTTTCCTTGTTTCATACATATATATGCAAAACCTAGATTCTGCTGCCTTGTTTATCTTCCTTTTTCTCTTCATAGTTTACTACAAAGTGCTACAAAAAATACTTTAACAGTGAAATTTAAATATCTTAAAAAAAATACCAGAAAAGATAAAATATTTTTTGTTAAATTACTGACATATAATTTTAACATAGCACTGTACAAAAGTCTTGTGCCACCACTCATTTGTCCATTTTGCTTTGAATATGGAAATGGGTGCAGCAATTTATTCAAACATGCAAAGTGAAATGCAGTTTTTAAGCCAAAAACAGAGTTCTCGGGAACTTGAAATGTAGCATTTTTTATGACCACTTTTCTTCTCCAAGACAGTTTGGTCTCTTAGGCAAGCTTTCTTGTAGTTTTGTTACTTCAGAATTAGTTCTCCAGGCTTGTTAAAGGCTAGGATCAGGCTGCTGGTAGCACAGAGCCTAATGATACAATTTAAAATAGCTTCTTTGCTAAAGCATCTGTTATTAATAAACACAACACCCATTTTCATGCTCGGATGATTCATAGGTGAGAGTTTTTAGAGGAATATTTTTGCTACTAAAAAATGGTTTGGTATAATGATGAGTGAAAAAGCAACTGATTTGAAAGACCTTCAGAAAGTCTGGAGAACTGTTGCTCAAGCACTGTAGGAAATATTGGAAATCTTTCACAACTTTAGCCTGTTTCCATTAGTTGCATAGTATGTTGCAACCTTGTGTTGGATGTTTTAAAGACAGGGAAGAGACTCTGTTCCAGAGTGACAACCAACATGATAAAATGTTCACATTATCTAAATATAAAAAAAGATTACTGGTCAACGGAGGAATGATTCACCACTAGTTTACAACAAAGCCGGTATTATGCTGAAACAGCAGAGACACAATCTAAGCAACACTTCAGCAACCCCTGTTCCGGAGGAGTCGATGATTTCTGCTACAGTAATCAGCAGCTGTGTTGCATTTACACTTCATTGTGTCTTTGCAGAGCCTTGCTACAGAACAACCCTGGTGGAGTTGTACTAAGCACCGACGATTATTTCACTCACAATGGAGAATATAATTTTGACCCCACTGTCCTGGGGGAGGCCCATGAGTGGAACCATAAACGAGGTAAACAACAGACACACACACACACTACACCATTAACCGTTCAGCTATCTTAGTGAGGACCTTCATTGACATAATGGTTTCCCTAGCGGCTAGGGAAACCATTATGTCAATGGCCTAGCCCCTTACCCTAATCATTAAAAATGAATGCCTTACCCTAAACCTAACCATAACCTAATTGTAACCCTGACACTAAAACCACATTTTGAGCCTCAAAAAGGCCTTCAAACCTGTGAGGACCGGTGAGTGTGTCCTCACAAGTGACCGTTGGTTCTCACAAGTATAGTAGAATGCAGATTTCGGTCCTCACAAAGATAGCTAGACAGGAACACACACACACTGATAGCAAGTCTCTGTTATTGATTGCTTTATGCTTTTTCAGCTTCTGTTGTACTATTGGAACAATCACACTGTGGCTTATCTCCCTTATTCTTGTCCCACAGCTAAGGAGGCTTTTGAGAAGGGGAATAATCCCATCATCATTGATAATACCAACATGCAGGGCTGGGAGATGAAACCATATGTTGCACAGGTCAGTCATCAGTAAACTTAAGAGACAACATTGCAAATGGGCAAAGGCTTTTAAGAACGTATTTTTGCTTACTATATGTGTTTTCAGACATGCAGTCCAGTTTAGTCTAGAGGCAAACTGAACATTTAGGGTGTAGTTATTATAATAAGTGGCTGGATATTGAAGTATGCATAAACTGGTTATGAACTACACAAAAAGATTTTCCCTTAATCTTTCCTAGGCGCTAAAACATGACTATAAGGTACTATTCAAAGAGGCAGACACCTGGTGGAAACATAAACCCAAAGAACTGGTGAGGTGAGCGTAACAGAGGAATTACAGCAGCCTATGGTTTCAGTATAGAAACGGATTTTTTGAAAATGTTGCTTGAAAAAATTTCATCCCTTCAGCTTTGCTTTTTTGGTGGTCTGTGCAGGCGTACTACACATAACGTACACGTGGACACAGTCCGCCGCATGCTTGAAGGATATGAGCGCTTTGTCACAGTCCAGTCCATCATGGGTTCACAGATGCCTGAACGGAAACGACAGGTTCTTCTGCAAAACAGAATCTCACAGTGAGTTTCACTCAAAATTACCATTTCATATACCTGAGAAATTATGTTATATGTGTATATTTGAGCTTGTGTGTGAGTTTTAGAGAAAATCCTAAATGAATTTAAACTTCTGCACTCAGTTCTTGATTTTTAAAGTCTTTAAAGATGCATGCTGTACAATCATTCCTTTCTGGGAAAAGACTGATTGAAAGAAATAATTAAAAGGCCAAAATTACCAGACATTCATGCCCATGATAAATGTATGTAAACGTCTGACCATGCCTGCGTATCTTTTTTGTTCCTTTAGGCTCGCATCTTCTGAAGCACCTTGTCCTGACCTTGTAGGTCAGCCCAGATTAGCTGAAGGATGTCAGACATCCACCTCTCAGCGCTTTTCCTCTCTCCCAGATGTGTCGTCTGTTGGTTTTTCTGGAGACGTGGGAATGCCCAGAGAAGGCAGCCCCGAATCCACTGAGTCTCTCAACTTACACCTTGGAGAAAAACCTACAGACAGCCTGAAAGCTTCTGATGAAAATGATGATATGAATTTGGGGGAATTAGACTCTGAGCTAGATGCTCAGTTAGAGCGAAATCACCCGGTATTAGAGCAGAGAATGCCAGACTGTATTGTAGAATCGGTGATGAATGAAGATCAGTGTGGGGATGAAATTCCTGTGGCTTTCGCTGAGTCTATTGGACAGAGAGTGAAGAGAGAAAGACCAAGCAGGAGGATGGAGCCTGCAGATCTGGTGAAAGACACTAACCAAGTAGACAGCATGACAAAAGTGAAGGAAATGATAAGAGAGGAGAAAGTAAAAAGATTCGAGGTGGTGAGGTACGAAGAAGAGAAGGTCACGCCTAAAACGATGAACTTTGTGGAAGACTGGCCATGTGAAGGGCCTCTAATGCAGCGGGAGGCAAGAAAAAGAGAAAGATATGAGGTACGTGGAAGGGAATATGAAGACGCATGTCAAGAAGCCAGTGTTTATGAAAAAGCAATAAGAGCACAGCCAGCACAGCCAGGTCCGGATGTAACTGAGGTTCAGAAGCTTCTTGATCTCATCCAGACTGGCGTAGCCACAGTTTCAACCTGCTCTTCCCACTCTCCCTTCCTTTCTCTGAGTTCTGGAGAAGGATCCGAGAGAGAGGATGAGGCAGATGGAAGCTCTGAGGAATCCCACAGCAGCAGATCTAACAGTAAAGAGAGAAAACGAAACAAGAACACAATTAATGTCAGCAGAGGTGATTTACCAGACTGTGTGTTAGACTGGAAGGCTGCCGCCTCTTGTATTGGCCAGGAATCAAGAATTGATGATTCGGACGGATTTAAAATCGAGAACGAAGGACCTAATGAAGAGGAAAGGAATACTACGGAGCCAGAGACTGCAGACCTAAATTCAGCCAATAAAGAAAATCCAACTTCAGCTCTTGCCACAGATTTGTTATACAGCTCCAAAACTTTAGAGTCAAATGTATGTAACAGTGATACAGGAAGCCACAGTACTGAAGATGAGGCCACTCCTCATGTGGATATGAGTAAATGCACTGAGAATGACCGAGAGACTGCCGCAGAGGCTGATTGTACATATATGAGTGAAATGTGTCAGAGTCCTGTGTGTGAAGGCTCTGTGGAAACAGAAAGCAGCCCCTCCATCGGAGGTGGTCAGGAGGGAAAACTGCGTCAGGGTCGTAGGTCAGGGAAGCAGTGCAAACTCGCACTCACCTTCACTCAAAACTGCCCCTTGTCCGTAGATTGTCCCAACTCCACAGCTCAAAACCCAGACTCTTGCCGTAGTGGCTCAGCTGGTGAAACCACGTTTAATGCGAACACTACTCTTGATCTTAAACCAAACTTGGATCTGTCTAAATCTGAGGCATCCCTGCAGCCACCTCTGGCAGATACTGGCTGCTTCACCCAGACAGAACCTCAAGACTTTGCCCTTCTTTGGCGTCTCAATCGTCAAACCAACCCCGATGATTCAGCCGACTCTGTGGCCACTGGTGACATCAGAGTCCTGTATGGCGACTCTTCTCGTTTTGTGCCAGAGCTCTCCTCTGCCGTGTGTGCAGCAGATGCAGTTCACCCATCTGGCCACAGAGAGGTACCCTACCGTGTGGTGCATGAGAAAGGCACACAGTTGGAGGAAAAAGAGCTCGGGTTGACTCAAAACCGGCTCGAGAGCCTGCGTGTTCTCAGTCGTCATTTTAGGCTCGTTAGCTTTGACACTTTAGAAGACCTGTATGACAAGTGCAGTCAAGACATAGAGTGGACCACCAACCTGCTGCTGGACTCTGGAGAAAGGTTCTTTAGAGATGAAGATGGCGAAGAGGAGGATGGTCAAGCTCACATCAACGATACATCTGATCTGTGTGCTGCTTCCTGTCAGGCTGTAGAAAGCAGTTCGTATCCTAATATGTTGGATGAGGATCATCCTGAAGATTGGCCAAAGGAAAAGCCATTTATGCTTGAGGTGGAGACCCAGCAATCACCCAGTGTGACAGTCAGTGAATCAGAAGAGAGCCAAAATAATATAGATGTGTCCGATTCTGGAGGAGCAGCTGTTCTGGTTGCAAACCATCCTGATGCAATCCCAGATTCAGAAAAAGCCCCTGAAACAGATCTCAGTGTTCCCGAATCAGTAAAGGAAAGAGAGAGAAGTGACAGCGCTGAACCCAAAGCAATATCAGAGTCTGACCAGGAAAGAGGAGCTTGGGGTGGGAGCTCAGATAATGCAATAATTGAAATGTCAGGGGCTAAGATTGAGGACGAGATTGCCAACATGGAAGAGATGAACCGACTGCTGTGGGCTGAGCTGGAGGAGCTGGAGAGAGAGGAGAGAGAGGAAAAGCAGAGGGGAGAGGAGACACGAGGCCGACATCACCTGGATATTCAGAGCGTGGAGCTGAAACTACCCACTGAGCTGGCACTGCAGTTAACTGAACTATTTGGCCCTGTGGGAGTAGACCCAGGTAACTAACACACAGGTTTTCAACCAAGAAATGTCAAACTTAAAGCCTTATTGTGATTGGTCATGGATGAAGCCAGGGTGAAGAGGGGCGTTATATCATTATTCTTACAGATGCAGTAAAAGCATGTGGTTTAGAGATGGCCTCTTAAATTGCATTGATGCTGTTTCATTCAGCTGTATACACCAAAAAGGAGTAAAGTAACTGTAAAATAATCATAGAAAACTCTTTTGCAGCTCCAAACAGGTGTTCTGTTAATCTGGGTGTGATGTCACGTTTCTCTTTTTTTACAAAAGTGTTCCCGTCGCTCTCTGGTTCTGCAGTTTGATACAGTGTTTCGTACTCTGGTAACTGATCCAACTGATGCCTTTAGTGGTATTTTTATTCTTCTCTGCTACTCCAAACTGACATGATTGTATATGTCCTGCTTGATTTTTATTCAGGTTCGTGCTCTGCAAATGACTATGCAGTGCAGATGGACTTGAACCTTGCTAAGCTGCTCCACCAGAAGTGGAAGGAAACCATCCAAGTGAGTTTAAACTACTGTTTCTCCTGCATTAGGTCTAATACCGAGATGTCAACAGCCTGCTTTAATCTTAAATGGGCCAGACAAGTGAAACTCCACTTTCTGTCTGTGTAAAGATGTTAACTACACATTTAATTCTCGAGATACGGTAATATAAGATAAAAAAAAGTCATTTCAACAGCCTTTTTTTATTTAATTGTTTATCTGTTTCTTAACTACACTGATATAGAATTAATGGCTATGGGGGGGGGGGGGGGGGGGGTCGTCTTTATCATCAGGAAAAGGTGTAAAACAAATAAAATAGAAATCGTTAGAAGTCCAAAATTGATAACCTCATATTTTGTTGTACACTGGGCTTTATTCTTTGCCAGGTCAGTTCTGGCCTGCGGGCCTTATGTTCATATTGTGCGTGAATTATTGTGCGTTCATGTATAATTTGTGTTTTTCAGGAAAGTCAAAGACAAGCGGCTCTTTCCTTTCACCTGCTTCAGGAAAGTAAGTTTAATACACACCAAAATACTCTTAAATAACATTCAGGAATAATCTGTTCAGCATATGAGTAATACTCTGTTGAATACAATACACATGCTGACAGTGCATATGCAGTGAACTGTTAAGTCTGTGAACATGCACAGACTTAACAGTTTTTCTGGATTGTTAGGTTCGGTACACTGGGGTGATTCACAGACGGGAAAAACCGGGTCGCGAGACCAGACGCAGTCAGCAAACGTCTTGATCAGGACGGATGAGTACACGTCAGCGGGCAGCCACCCAGAGCCTCGCGGTCCAATGCCAATCATGGATCACTGGAATGCGTCCCGTCCGCTTGTCTCTCTTAGAGAGATTATGGAAGAAGAACAGGCTTTGCAGAACAACTTAGAGAAGGTAACGCGCACGCCTACTGCACCTGCAGATTCTTTAGATTTTATTTAATGATCTTGTTCTGCCTTGATATCCTTTTCTTAAAGTCCAACGCTCTCTTTTAGACCAGAAAAAGTCGTGCAGACCTTGACCAACGTAACGGAGCCGCACTTTTGAAAGAGAAGCAGCTGTATGCCCTCTTCCCCACCATTGACAGGCATTTTCTGCAGGACATTTTCAGGGACCACAAGTGAGAAAACAACTGTAACTTTTTATAGTCCTCTAAACATTAGTTGGTGTACTGATTTTAGTGGCTAATGTGTCTTTTTCTTTGTGTGTGTGTGTGTGTGTTTGTTTAGTTACAGCCTCACGGAGGCAGAATTGTTTCTTCGTTCTCTGCTGAACGAGGAGCCTGTGAAGACTGTAGTTGCTCCAGAAGCTCCTCGCTCTGACCACCACAGACCAGCCAGCAAGGAGAGGGAAAAGGTATTCACAACACAGGCAGAGAATGAAAACAACGGAGCACTGAACACATGTACAGTATACATTAGATCTGTTTCACAGGTGGGAAAACATGAACTGTTTAATTAGTCTCGATCTTTTTAGTTTGTATTTTCCATATTTGGATGTCGGAGAAATCTCTTTCTGTTTTATTGCAACATCTCTACAATTATCATTTTACAATACAGACAAGTTGAATTGTGAGATTCAACTTGTAGAAGTACTGTGCAAAAGTCTTGAGCCACCAGTCATTTCTTTGCCTCGTAGCAGCCAGACCTTTTTTTTCTAATTTATTTAAAGTGCTCTTGAACAGTAGCTCTCCAGACTTTCTGGAGGCCTTTCCAGGGTTTTCTTTTAACATTGGCTACCTTTTCTCTCATTTTCAGTCCAGTCCTTGTACATAATCATTTTCAAAGGAATGTTTTTTTGGTTTGTTAAGCCACTGAAGACTGTACTATGAATCATTGAAGTGTAAAAAAGGCTTAAAAAAGGAGAAACCATAACACATAAGACAACTTGGCAAATAATCCATTTTAAATTTGCATGTTATTACTAGCAGAACACGTAATTTGTTCTCATATCTTTAGTAAAATTTACATAAAATGCCAAAGATAACAGTTCGATTGGCAAAAAATGTTTTCTTTTTTTTTTTTACCAGCTGAAAACTTATATTATGGAATTGGTTTGCATTAATTTTCCACACCCTTAAGTGTGTCTTGATCACTCTGCTCTTTTAATTTGTCAGAAGCAGAGGGCCATGGAATCAGCCGTACCCAATTATCAGGATACAGAAGATCCAGATTATGAAGACTTCAGGGCCGAGGCCAGACTGCAGAGGAGCCGACAGCTCGAGAGCTTTGCTAAGGCTGCAGAGGCCTACAAGCAAGGACGCAAAGAAGTGGCCTCATTTTACGCACAGCAGGTGAGTGACTGAGCACAACACGAAGCACAACATTTTATTATTACTGTTTTTGAATGTGTAGCATGTCACTGCCATCTAATTAAATAAATATATTTGTGGCTTTTTATTTAAATTTGTCTTTCTTTCTGCTTTTTCAGGGGCACCTCCATAGCCAGCGTATGCGTGAGGCTAATCACCGTGCAGCAGTTCAGATTTTTGAAAGGGTCAACTCATCGCTGCTGCCCAGCAATATCCTGGACCTCCATGGGTTACATGTCAATGAGGCCCTGGAACATCTGGCTCAGGTCTTACTGGACAAAACCAAAGGTGCTTAAACTATTATCTATTCAGTAAGCGTTAGCTTGTTACAGATGCCCTTTTCACAAATTCCTTAATGTTAATCTGTGGCAATTGAACACGTCACTCATGTCAGAATAGTCCCATGCGGGGACATTTAGGTGAAACCCTCTCCCCACTGACCTCATTATTGGATGGAGTAACATTGCAACAGAGCCCAAGTCTGAATGAAATGTTATCAGAAAAGTGCAACAGCTGCAGCAGTACAAGGAGAAACATGTTAGCGAGCTCTACAGCCTCTGTAGTACGTACATATATTATCACAGCCCCCGTCTCATGTCTGCCTTTCTCTCAGTCACCAGGTGCTAAAGATCACACAAGTGTGGTGGCTGCCATGTGTAAACCCCCCCCCAGCAAAGTTACATATTCCATGTCTGAAAATCGCTATTACTTTAAAAAAGACTTGACACCTGTACTACAGTTTACCCGGTTTGTAACGAAGAAAAGAAGAAGTTGAGATGTTCTGAACTGAATGTGTAAAAGTGATTGGATATTGCTTCGAGTCCAGGCGCTAACCAGGGACAAGCGCCGGTGGTGTACATCATTACCCAGCAGGACACTGACCACGCAGCTTGTTAGAAAGCGCAGTTACCCCTTCAGAGTTTGCGTTCGTTATTACTGCTGTAAACTGTAACTTTCTGCTTGTGCTTCTTCTTCTTTGGCCTCTTTCGGCGTAGAGTGTGAGCAGGGTCTGTGCCGACCTCAGCTCTCTGTCATCACAGGAAGAGGGAACCGCAGCCAGGGGGGCGTGGCACGCATCCGTCCCGCTGTTATAGACTACCTCACTAACAAACACTACAGGTATGCACGCACGCACACTCAAGACATGTTGCATGCTTTACATGTTCATCTTCACCCACATTTTCTCGTATCTCTGCATCTCTCAGGTTCACTGAGCCAAAGCCGGGTCTTGTGTTGGTCTCTTTGAAGTGAAAGAATCCGTTTATTGTGTTCAGACTGAAGCTGCTATGGAGGACAACACTCTCTTTATCTCTCACCTTCCACTTCTACGACGCCACAATACAACTGTTACCGTTTATTTAGTATGATTCTCTGCCACCATCAGTCTTGTCTCAGCTTTTTTTTTTTTTTGATATGTACTCACTCGGTCTCCCTTTCGAGTTTTTCTCCCGTGTTTATGGTGTGAAACGCTGTGTTTGTAAAGACGGATTGTGTGCATATTTTATATTTAATTGTTTTATAGTGTGTATTTTTAAGAAATCTTTTTAAAGATTAAAAATCTCCATTTCAATTAAGTTGTTAATTGTTTAAACATGTAAGTGTTTTATAATGCTTTATTTCAAACCTGATGGCATGCTGTCTGCTTGGAGGTTTCTCTCCAGGGTTTTAAGTGATATGACAAAAATATTTACACAGTTTAATAATTTGATGCTTTTTTCATGAAGCCCAGTGCTCAGAAGGAAAGAGAGTGTGTGGTGTCATTGAGCAGTTTGAAGAACGTTCACTGTGATTTCTGCAGAAATCGCTTTTTTTGCCTCAGCAGCTGCTTCTGCAACCCAGTGCTCTTCATTTACTCTTGCGCAAGTCCAAGCAACAATGTTTTGCTGCTAATATATTGACACTCAGGTGATGAACTCTAAGTTTAAAGATTGTTTCCAGTGCTTTTCCTTGTAGTTTTTTGTTTTTTTTTAAACATTGTGCCATATTTTGCAGCAGCTGTACTGTAATGGTTCGAATTCTAGTTTTGTAGTTTTAAAATAGCTTCTCTATAATATTTTTCAGAAAATGTGTAACAATAGTGTTGACGGCTTTTACCGAATGTACATATTGTTGAGACCACATAAATTATAAAGAAGATTGTATTTTTGTATTTGGTGGTTTGTGTTTTTTTTAAAGAAGACATGGTATTGTGGAATAAAACTTACAGTTTAATATTTCTGTGCTTTTGTGTGAGTGATTTACATTTATCGTTTTTGAATAAGTTACAAATATAAAAGATCTCTAATATGTAAACTATATTTTAAAGTTACAGTCATCAGGCTAGTTGAGCACCTTCAGTTTGTTATTACAGAGCAAACCTGCTATAAATAAATGCAGTATGTGGTGTGGTATTATCTTGCTTAAATAAACTTACGCACTATGCTTTTTTCCTTCACAATGCTTCTATATAGTTTAGCAACAGTGCTGTTTTCACACATGTGCAAACTGCTCATGCTATCCTGTATGTGTGCTTTTGATCGGTGCACAGATAACATGCCAGGTGGTCCTGCTCCTCTTCAGTCTGTGTGCATGATTTTCAAAGACTAGTTCAAATTCAGATTTTTTTTTCCTTTTGTTTTCTTTTTTAGTTGTTTTTATGGTAATTTTTAAAGTTTTGTTTGTAGAGACAGAAATATCTGAGTCCTTGCTGTATTTTTCAACTAAAAAAAAAACTTGGCTGAAGATTGTGGCCATGTAGTGCTGTGAGTTTTTAACCTAGTGCCTCGTGTACAAAGATTTCCCCAAATGCTCTGAATGTTTTCATCATATCATGTATTTAAATTGTGAAATCCCCAAATTCTTGATAAATTTACACTACAAAACATTTTTGTTAAACCATTTCTCTACACACTTCTCAGCATCTTTTTTGTTCTTCTCCACACATACTTTATAAAATCAAAGACAAGTTAACTCTATACATTATGAACGACAGTGATTTTTATACATTCACTGCCCCTTTTCATGAGCAAACCCTCCTCCCCGCCTATCCTCTGAACCTCCCCTATCCTAACCCAGTCCCAACAAATCACAAGCAATTGGGGGGGAGGTGTAATTAAGTAATCAACATTACTTAATTATATTACTCATTCCTGATTAAATCATTACTGTCACATCTACATTAGATCAGTATAAAGAGTAGGATTATCCCTTCTGTGCTCTATGTAACTGTGAATTGAGGGGACCTTGTTAGGGGAACCAGCAGCCTCACATCAGTGACAGGTCATGGTGTAACAGGTCATGTTACTAAGCTAATGCCAATTAACCTAATTACCTGTGGGGTTTATGTTACCTTCTCTTTTTCTTTAAAGCATAAAACAAGTTTTTAGTCTTTGTTGCCACTGTTTCTGTTTCTTTTTAAGTAATAATGGCAACTAATTTTGAAGTGGCATAAAGAAAACAACAAAGACAAGTTTATAGGTTGTCTTTGAACTATTTTCATGTAAATGTATAAAAATGTGTCAGATAATTGGGTTCTGTCAATTTACTCATAACACAACATCTTTTTTTGGAAACAGGTGTTGCAAGTAAATAAACATCTTTGATTGAGGCTAAGGTATCGTGACACAAGTCTGATATTGGTTACTCACTGTGCATTCTTCAGATAGATATGAAAGTAAATCAAAGTTCAAAATACAGTTTCAACGAATTAACCAAAGAATCGCTGACCCTGCCTAAGCTGCCAGAGAGGCCCCTGATGGTGGTTTGGTTTTGTATCGCACAGCCGCGGAGACGCGCAGAGGGGTAAAACCATTTTAAAGAAGGTTTAAAAAAAAAAAATCACTTCGATCGTCTCCCTTTTGCACATTCTTGTTCCCACACTGAACTAAGTAAAACACATTCGCACATAACACTTGCTCGCACCCATCTACACGCACTCCTGTCCACACGTTGACGGGTTTGTCTCTGTATATATGCTGCCTAATTTGTCCACACATTGTACAATGCACAAGTATATTGTCAACGCATTGTGTACAAATTTAAAGTTACCATTAACTCGCAATGTTAACAAAATGTGGAAACAAAAGTAAAAATTGAATACGTTTTTGCACATAAAAAAATGAATTCATCTCCTTTGATCTGTTATATTACTCAAACTCACTTCAGTTTCAACCAACACTGCCTTTTATTTAATCTTTATAGTTTAAAGCTGTAAAATCCCACTTTTCCCATCATAAATGGAAAATAAGTCGGACTTTCTGCATCTAAGGCGCAGTAAGCATATACACCTAAATGTGCTTTCTTGTTTATTAGTGACAATTAAAAAAAAAAAAAAAAAAAACACAGCTTAGCCCCTTGTTTGCAATAATTGCCCACATCATAGTGCGATCACAGCGGCTAGTTTGGCTGCGTTAACACTGTTATAAAAGCCCTTTATAGCGTGCGCCAGCTGTGCGTAAAGTTGCAAGCAAACAGTACAAATCCACAACAGAAACAAAGTGATACGCACGGCACAGCTGCTGTGGGGGAGGCGAGCAGTAGACTCAGTCACACCTCCACACTCCAACAAGCGGATGCAATTGACTTGACTTTTCTCGTACTTTCTCACTTCCTTTCGGTGCATACGAGACATTTATTTAGGAAGGTGCCTCAATATCTCGTCTCGTTTTTGTCCTCATTAATAGCGCCCGTAGCAGGGGCGTTTAAACAAAAAAGCGGCCGGCTTCTTATGATTATTAAGAGGGCCCTTTTGGGAGTTTAACGAGTGATTTTTACCAGCTCTGTGAAGTCTACAAAGGCGGCAGCAGCCAGCATCCGCCCGTTAAAGATTGAGAAGACTGACAAGAAAGGTAGGCCGAACCATCTTCTTCTCTCTCGCCTTTATCTTTCTCTTTCTCTTTGTCTTGATACAACATCGTGTTCCTGAAGCCTTTATGACCCAGATTTTCTACTCAGTTCTGAAATTTAACAATCAATTAATTATGTAAATGATAATCTTTTAGAAATTAAAAGGGTCGTTATTAGTTGTTTTTTTAAAATTATTTTTTTAGTTTTAGTTTTTTGTTTTTAAGCAGTCAAACTTTAAAACGAAACCAATGAGCTCTTTAAAGTGTGTTCCTGAAATCTGAGAAGTGCAAATTGATAAGAACTGGATGTTTTGTAAGATTTCACAGTAAACTATAGCTACACTGTGTGAGGATGAGGATGGTAGGACAGTTCACTAGTTTAACAAATTGGTCTCATTTTTTCTCCTATTTTTAGTAAATGGCTTACATCATTTCCTCTGACCACAGACAGAATCAAATAAAAAATGATTTTAGTGAGAAATGAGCTGTGGAAAAACCACTGATTAAAGCGTCCCATCTGCGTTACGCAGGGCTTTCCATTTTGGATGACTGTGTGACATGGCAGGTGGTTTTGAGGTTGTCACTTGGTATGTCTGCTACTTGCTTTAATAAAACCGTCAGTTTAAAAGTGAATAATGAAGATCTGCCAGTAGATTTTGTTAAACTGGGTCATTAGTTGTCAAGATTCATGTTTGTCACCTTGTTAAACTGAGACATCCTCACCCCTGGTCAGATGTCAGATTGTGGTATAAACTGCAGAATCGAGAAAGGAGACACGCAAGGTGGATCTTTTATGTGAGCTTGAGAGTTCGGAGATTTAATTTCTGAGCACCTGTTAAAGTTTACGGGATAAAGCTGTGAATTCTGGGTCACGCCCAAACACAGCAGTCTTTACTTCCGTGTTTTAATCAGAACTTTGACACAGAATTGAATCTTTATACTTAAAATTATCATAAAAAGCAAAAGTGAGTGTCATCTTCTACACACATGGCTCAAGCGGTTGACAGCTTGATTGTTTGAGCTCCTATTTCATATCATCTTCTTTCTGATCCTTTCTCTCATGCAAACATATTGTTTTAAGAGCTGCGCTGCAGGTATCTTACATGTTAGACTGCACGCTGTAGGGGAAGACTTCGTCAGACGTACAGAGAGACGTGCAAATGAAGCTTCAGCTGAACAAACTGTTCTAGGGGCTCTCCGATACCTCTTGTTTTTAAAATGCTGTGTCTTCATCTCTCTTTCCCAGCAAATCTTGGTCTTCAGTGCCGAGATTAGACCTGCCTAACAAAAAGGAGGATCTTCGAGATGGTTAGAGAGAAGGACCAGAACCTGACCAGCTGCTGCGCACATAATGCGGAAGTGAGGCGAGCTGAGATGGCCTGAAGATCTAAGAGGTTATGTGAAGCGTATATATAAATCTGTCTGTTGGAGAAGAGCTGCCTGTACACACTTATTGTCAGTGACAGGAGACACGTTGTAAGTCCCTTCAATAAACTGAATGACCACTGCAGTAGAGCATCTATTAATGAAGCTTACACCAAGCAGGGCTACACAAAACTACCGCCTGGATACGGAAGTACAGCACACAGACTGATCAGTGCTTTTGTCTGCCTTGCGGACTTTGCGTCCCTCTAAACCAAAAAAAAAAAAGTTAGGCCAAGCAACTTAAGAAGGAAAATAATCAGAGGCAATCATGAATGGCTTTTCGGAAATGTCGATTAAGTGCGTCCTAGTCGGGGACAGCGCAGTCGGAAAAACGGCCCTGCTGGTCCGCTTCACCTCAGAGACTTTCCCTGACACCTATAAGCCCACAGTGTTTGACAACACAGGGGTGGAGGTGTACATGGACGGTATCCAGATCAGCCTGGGGCTGTGGGACACGGCCGGCAATGACAGCTTCAAACAGATCCGACCAAGATCATACCAGCAGGCCGATGTTGTCCTCATCTGCTTCTCTGTGGCTAACCCCCACTCTCTCGCCAGTGTCCAGAACAAGTGGATCAATGAGGTTCGACAACACTTGCCCAGGGTACCGGTGCTGGTTGTGGCAACCCAGACAGACTTGAGGGAAATGGGTGGGCACCGGGGCACATGCATCACACCATCCGAGGGTAAACACGTGGCTCAAGATGTTAGAGCTAAAGGCTATTTGGAGTGCTCCTCCTTAGGCAACCGCGGTGTGCAGCAGGTGTTTGAGTACGCTGTGCGGACAGTTGTTAACCAGGCCAAGAAACAGGCCAGAAGACGCATGTTCAGCATGAACCAGTGTAAGGTCTTTTGACCCATTCACCTTGATTTTGTGAGCTCCTGAGCCTTTTATCAGATGATCTTTTTAAACGTATTATTCAAACTCAGTTGGTGTTGTAGGGGTACAAGAACACAAATTAGGATTTCTTTAATAAACTTGTTTTTCACTAACCTCCCCACAAGACCCTAAACTGGATCAGTATTTAAACTGAGATTACACTGACTGAAAACCTAACAGACTCTGATTCATATGTTTGACTTACCCATACATGTCCTCGAGAATTGTGTTTATTCTTGGTCTAAAGGGACAAAGCATTTGTGGCGAAGGACTTTTTTCTTAATTAAAGCTTTTATTCATCAAGGATAACGTCTATAAAAACCCTAGAGACATTTTATTTAAGGGGATGAAGTAAATAACGATATGCTTGTGTTGCTGTTTCTCAGCAGTTATTTAACATACCAAGAAAACGATAATGTACGTGTCAGCTCAAAGAGCCAAATGAGAATATTTTACCACGTTGGGCTGAACGTACTCGTATATATAGTTAAATTTGATTAGATATTACCAGAAAACAAGTGTTAATTAGTCAACAAACAGTTGACAGAAATGCATACATGCTGCGTAATGTTCTCTAGATTAGATTTGCATTTTTACATGTGAGGTCTTTTTAATTAACGACAAAAATCTAAAGATGATCTCGAATTTTTTCTCAGTAAATAAGTTTTTATTTTTATTGAAATCACGCAATGTGTATTAAAAACCCCCAAAAAACCTCTACTCAGAAAAAATATATAAAAAGGTCCCCCCCTATTGTGTGTGTGCATGCGTGTATTTTATTTCTGGAACAACTAAGGTTTTAACACACTGACTACAACTTCCACTGATGTGAACATTCAGTGTGTTTGTACAGTTTTACCCATAGCAGAGGGCTGAACAAATGTGCAGCCACTGGGAAGTGTATGTTACTTTGAGTGTCAGATATTCAGTCATTTTTGGTGTAATTGCATTGGATTTAAGTTTATTTGCCTGCCATTAGAAGCCTCACATTATTTGTCATGTAATGTGAATAATTTTCACTTTGATTTCAGCAAATCAACACAAATTTCTACGCAGTGCCACAGAATATGATGGGAACTTTTGTAAACATGTTGTACTTCACTATATGCATATAGTGTATATCGTGTGGCCGGTGTTTTATGTTGCTATGCTGTTTTGCATGTTTTGTGTATCCCTAACAAGTGTTATATGAAATATGGAAGCAATTAAACTCAAAGGAAGTGTGGATCAGAGTGTGTAAAAAACAGTAAGAAGTTTTATATTTTTTCAGCACATTTTGAGAATAGCTGTTTCAAACTATAAAGTGTTTGGTTATTTCTTCAAACTAATGATAAGTATGTTAAAAACACTTTGTTTGAAGAAACCTTTTTCAACCAATCAAAAAGACTTGTATATACTGGCTTTCAGTAGAGTGCTGGATCACAAAAAAAACAAAGCCCACCAAGCAGATTTGAAAAAGATCTGAACACCAATGAGCTTCCATATAAGGGCTTTACTTAATGTGTCATGTTCTGCATACAACGCTCGTCTGCAGTCTTTAGACGTCTAAGGTCTCAGACCGTTAATACGCAGCCATCTAATGTATGGGATGAGATGTATGGTTTATATAACTGTAGTAGCTGTATGATATATACTAATGCAGAGTGATGTGCAGAAAAATGTTAATGTTACTGTTGTATGATTAAATAAATTATGAATAATATGCATATTATAAAAACTTTATTCAAGTTATTAGATTTATTTATTTAGCCTAAAACTTGCTCCTGAGGGTTTTGGGACTCGTATCGGTGTAACCTGTTATACGCAGAAGCGGTATGATTAGAAATACCTTCTGGTGTTTATGTAAGGCCTTCACACTGTCAAGTGCGAAGACCAAAAATGTCAGGCTTGTCAAAAAAATTACAAGATTTTGATATTGTATGTATATTGTGTTGTATGTAAAATCAATTAAAATCAACGCACACACAGAAATCTATTTGTCTAAAGCTCCATTTCAAGTCAAAACGTAAGATATAGTCTGTAACAGTAACTCTGCAATAGCAGGCAACAAGAATAATTTTCATTATTTTGATATATGAGTTATTGACACTGTGAACATTTAGATTTTAAATGCCGTCAATACATCATCGCTTGTCCTAAACATGAGGGGTGAGACCCGTACATCAGAGAACGACACATATGGCTGAACAAATTAGTTCGTATGAAACAATTTTATTTCAGTTTAAACCAAACTTTATTGTTTTAGCTAAATGAAAGTCTAAAAAAGGACAACCAGGAAAAGCAAAGCACCAGGGACGAAGCTCAGAGGAGCTCTTCCTCCCCCCTCATGCTGTCTCCCGCTGTTTCTCTACATATCTCTGTCCTATATGGTGTTTAGAGCTGCTGAGGATGAGAGGTACAAATGAAGACTTTTGAAGGATATGGTGAAAAACACCTAACCACATCCCAGCACACACACTTATAGTCTGTATATAATATAGACAAAGTTGTGCAAACACACACAACGACTCTCAACACATCTGTCCGCACACTTGAACACACACACACACACACGTTTTTTTTGCACACACTGACACTTGTGCTGACAACCATACAGCTCCCTGTAGATAACACACAAGAAGAGCGTGAGCTGAAATTGATGAAACTGCAAGTCCATCAACGATGGTACAATAAGCCAGTTATCCGGGGTACAAATGAACCAGTGAGACTCTATTTGAGAGTTTGATTCATTTACTTTACAAAAAAAAGTTATTAAGTTTTACAGATCAGTTTGTGTGCTAAAGTTGTGTCATATGACATGAGCACGAGAAATTAGACTTCATTCACATAATAAACATTTAACAATATAAATAAAGCCCCATGCCAAAAGTCGTTTGTCAGAATTAAATGTGTTTCTGCTACATCATGTATTTGCTTTTGAAATAAAAATAAATCAAGTGTACAAACTGGTTTTAACTTTCCTTTAATTTTGCTATCTTCTAATCGAAGCCAAATAAGCTTGTTTGTTCTGTCAGGCAAATAATCTTAACATTGATTGTTTACGTTAGCTGACTTACTGGTCCTCAATAGACTTTATAGGAGTGATACACGTGTTGTCATAGAAGCAACGTTTGTAAAGATGTTATAAAATGTATAAATATGATATGATGTGGATGTGTTACTATATCGGTTTGTGTGTTTTGTGTATTCTTGCCAAGTGTTTTCTGAAATGTTTAAGTAATTAAGTGTGAATCAAACGTATAAAAACAACAGTGAGAAGTTGTGTATTTTTTCAGCACATGAAATTGTGTGTTCATTTTCATAGACGTACAAAGGTTACACATATGATTCATAGGTTTGCTGTGCTATTAGGACATAAACAGTTTAGAAAATCTTGAGCCAGTCTCTTTATTTTCCCTCTCTTGTCAAGTTTCCTTCTGATTTTTAGTAGCAAAAGCATAATTTCTACTTTGCTGCTGGTATATTTTTGAAGGGTACTTGTAATCCAAAGATGCTGTCACATGTTCAAATGTATCTGACGATAAATGTAAATGCATGTCGGCAGTTTTATAAGTGACAAATAAGAAATGCTTGACTTTAAGAGTTCAGCGTGTTTGACAGCCTGCTGTGGTCACAGCTTTCATCTCTCATTGTGCTCTCTGCCACAGCTACCACAATACCTTATCCTTGTCTTCTGTGTCGCTGTATGCCTCTGTCTCTCTCTCTGCCTCTGTGACACACACACACACACACACACACACACACACACACACACACACACACACACACACACACACACTGGTGGTGTACACAACTGTATGCAGCCAAGCCACTTCATAGTCAGAGAGTGGTGGGTGTGCTTCTTTCTCATATGCCTTGGAGGAGAATTCATAAACACAAGTGTCGCTAATAACGTTAATGACAATGAGTACATTTAACTTTGGTTTTATTCCAAAGCTCTTGCACTACTGTTACAGGAAAAACAGCCACTTGTTTCCATTTTTTACAATATTGCACAAAAGAAAGAAAGAAAAAAGCAGCATATCTAATAACTGATTCCAACAGACACGATTTACTAAAAAACAAGAAGAAATAAATGTATTTGTCCTTATTTTGCATTTTTTAAATGACGTAACAATCTGATTTTCAACAATTCCAGTGAAAAATTCAATTAAAGGCCAAAAGTAACAAAGCACCTCTCAGTACTTTCCAGTCTTCTTCCTGTGGTATTCAGGCTGTAGTGGCCTCAGTCAGTATGACAGTAAGTCATCACACATCCCTAAAACTAAATGCAACTAAAAGCAAATAAACTATCTTAATATTTTAACCTTTGTTTTTCAACGAGACAAAATCACTTCTGGAAAAAAAGGGGGCCTTTCCAGTGCGATAATGTGGCTAACTGATCTGAGCTCTATACCACAGGGCCGAAAAGTAAAGTCACACGGTGGCTACACAAACAATTCTCGCTAGACATTATTAGTTAACTGTTAATTGTTTATATATTTGATGGGATCTGGCAATATAAAATCATTTATTATATTACCAGACAGAATATTTCAGATCAAAGTGCTTTTCTTACTGCAAATGAGCTCAGTTTACCAGAACCTGCTCATTATTGTGGGAGGGCGATAATCAGTTTATACATATTTTCCTCAGTTATGGCCAAACCTTAACCTCTTTGAGCTTTCTGTGCCCATGTCTTTGTCTTTATCTCCCCCTTTTCTCTCTTTTGCTCTCATACAAACACACACACACACACACACACACACACACACACAGCACGTACCGGCAACACACAGTGAACCAAACATTGAAATGAAGATAAGGAATGGTTTAAAAAGCTGACTTTCTCAAACTCTAAGTCTTCTATTTCACACGTTCCTTCCTCACAGACACACACACACGCATGCACGTACGCATGCACACACAGGAAACACCTGTCCTATACGAGCTCAGTACCACAGAAACTGAGTGACACATTAACACATCACATCACCATGCACACTTCTCTGCAGAATAAGACAGTAACACTATGTCAATAACATTTCTCACTGACGTTTGATTCCTTAATCCATCTTTCCCATCATCCAGAAGTATTCTTTTACTCCAGGACGCAAGGATCCGTTTTTAACCAGTATTGGACTTAACCGGATGTAACCGGTGCGCTGATGTAAATTAAATAAATACTTTGAAACGTGAGCTTCTGTTTTTGCTATTATATAAATAATGTTTATCTTGTGTGTGCACAAATTAGCATAAAGTTCAAATGAAATGATTTGTGTTGATTTCCAAAGTTAAGTTTATACGTATTTCAGAATAAACAGATGAGTGCTTCTGCATTCTGTAGCTAGAGAGAGTTCTGAAACCTGTCCTAATTTTCTGCATTACTGAACAAGCGCTGAAGTTTTAGACTTTTGTGAATAAAGCTGATTGGCATTTCTTGTTCTCTTTAAGATCTGCCCTGCTTCACGTTTACATAACCTACAGCTCTGCCAACTTTAGCATCTTTACGCTGTGCGATAAATGAAAGTTAGCTTCACGTTTCATTTCCTTAGACAATAATCACTTTTTAAGCATCTTTTTACTGATGCGGAGGCTTTTGTTTTCTGTTTCATAGATGCAGACTGTAAGATTTTACAGTTTTTCTGTTTTGTTTTTACATTTTCTTCCAATGAATATGCTCGTTTAATACCTTTCTTTCCCTTTTTTCTTACTGTATTGTTGTATTTCTGAATACATGATCATAATTTCACTTTTTGGACTATGTTTTAAATAAACGGTTCGTATTTTGTATTTATATATTGTATAAGTACACAAAACAAGAAGATCTGAGAACAGAATCAGTTAGTCAGATTCAAGCAAACATGGAAGCAGTACTTTTAACATAAGTGTTAAAGATGCCAGGACTGCTGGGTAGTATGACAGAGATCTATTAGGTGTAGATTCCTCAACAGCTGAAGATGAAATCTGCTCTCAGTGGCTGATCTGTTGCCATGTTATTAAATTCCTGTTTACAGATTTAGACCCGGATCTGTGTAAAATTCATTGTCATGTGAAATGTTTGACTCGTTTCACATCCTCAGTGTTCCTGTTAAATGACATGAACATGGGCAAGAAAGTGTCACTGAGATGCACTGAATGTGTGTGACTGACATTTGTCATTAGCTGTGTAACACAGTAGGGTTCAGCGTGTGTGTGTGTGTGTGTGTGTGTGTGTGTGTGTGTGTGTGTGTGTGTGTGTGTGTGTGTGCATGAGTGTGTGTGTCATACAGCTGGTTGTGGTCATGTACAGAAGTGGATGGGGCTGCAGGCATCGCATTTCACCCAGTGCATGTGTGCTATGTGATACTGCACCTGTACCTGTGTTTGAGTGTTTGTGTGGTTGTGTGTGCATGCATGTGTGATTGTGTGTGCGTGTATGTGTGTGTGATAGCTCCAGGTCCTGTTCCAGTAGCGATTACACACAGAGAGAGACAGTGACAGAGACGAACTGCGACTAACAACTAGCGAAGCATTGAGAGCTTCTGACAGGATGTAAGATTTCGAGAATTTTCTGTGGTCTCGGCTGGCTCGGCTTCAGCGAGGGAGAATGGAGATCAGAATCGAGTGACGCTGGATTAGGACACAAGCTGTCCCAGCGACTGCTTTGCTGAATAATTGATCCTTGGGCCTGTGACCGGTTAAGAATGAGGAAGGCATTGCTGATGGTTTGGATCGGCCTTTTGGTGCGAGGTCAGTTCTCATTTTGATGCCGCAGCTGTCACTAACTGTTGCACCGCTGAGGCGGGAGTTTGCTTTAATAAGCCAAGTTAGATTTGTTACTCTTCATCATCTGTAGTTTCCTTCTCTCTGTTTAGTGCAGCCTTCCATTCTCTTTCTGTGTGTTGCTCCTCAGTGTCCCATTGTGCTCAGGGTCATTATGCCCATAAACTTCTAAACGACCTGATGGAGAACTACTCCAATGCTCTGAGACCTGTAGAGGACACAGACAAAGCCCTCAATGTCTCCCTGCAGATCACTCTGTCACAGATCAAAGATATGGTGAGTAGAGAGGAACGTTTGTGGTCGCCCCCTTTTGTTACTTAAACTTTTCAATACGAGTCTGGGACGCGTATGTCCAAATCCAAGCCATCATTTCTTTAAAAGCCTGCAGGGGAATATATAATGTGGAAAAAAATTAAGGTATTTTGTAGTTTTTTTTTAATTTAATTACATTTATCAATAGCTAGGTGTATTTGTTCCCTTTTCAAACTGTGAGATGACTGCTATATTAGAAGAAACATTGTGTGGATTTGACCACTGCTTGGCCACACCGGTTCAACATTTTAACAGTGACATGCACAGTTTTTGCAATAAAATCCAGAGTGGCATTATGCCGAGGTTGCACTTTAACCCTTTAAAGCATGGACAATGAAACCATTGCAGACAATTCCAATAAAAAATTAAATATATGAGTTTTAATTTGTGTCATATTTTCTACATCTGGCTTTTCCCCCTCAAATGTATTGCTTAAAGATGTATTATGCAATTTATTTTGGATTTTCAGAGGAGTAAAAAATCCCACTGATGATGCAAAAGTCCTAAAAACCCAGAAAAAAATCCATATATTTAATATGCTTCAGTAGGTGTTAAGGGTTAAGATGGTGTGTAATAAAAAACAAATAATGCGGTATTATGTGGTAACATTTTACATCGATCTGATGACAATCTGAGCTGTAGAGATAAGAAATTTAAGAAGCAGCTGACAGTCACATTTTCCTGTAACATGTTTCAGATGATTTATTGTACAGTGGTAATAACTCACATACACTCAGCCTCCACTTTATTAGGCATGCCTGCGCAGACTAATGCAATTAAAAACACTCACCCGCTCCATTTTTTTGACACTCAGTCGTGTATGTTTTAGTGCTGAGGTTGCTCTGCGGTTGTCATAATGAAGATAAGCAATGTTGCAACTGAATAAAGATATAATCATATTTATGCTAATTTGAAGAAATTGCGATTTCCAAATGCCAAGCACCCACCAAACCCCATGGTTCCCACACTTAGTCCCCTTTATACCAGCCTGCTGTGTTAGACCCTCACTGGCTGTTATGAAACTCCACGCCTCCAGTTTGAAACTCAAGCATTCAGTAACAAATTTACATTTCTAAAAGCACTAGCTGGGAAACCCAGATCATTTAACCTTTGTAGGCCTCTTCTCAGATCTGACAAAGAGGCTGTTTTCACAGAGCTTCTTTACTCCCAGTGGTCACATCTTCAGAGCTACAGATAAAGATGGGTTTCAGCATACAGCCTTTCAGTGTACTGTGAGGATCACACTCAGGATAATGTAATATAAAGTAGGAGTCTTCAAGTGTACTCCGTTTGTGGGAGCCATAAATCGAGGCACTGTCACTGTGTCTATGTTCGTGTGTGTTTAGGATGAGAGGAATCAGGTGTTAACCACATACCTGTGGATCAGGCAGGTCTGGCATGATGCCTACCTGAAGTGGGACAAGGAGGAATATGATGACCTTGAAATGATCAACATCCCCAGTGACCTGGTTTGGAAGCCCGACATTGTCCTCTATAACAAGTCAGTAACAAACAAAGACAGAAGAACAGAAAGAAGATGAGGAATCATATTTTTATAGTTAATCAAATGGAAAAGGTGCATCTGATCGAGCTCACGCATTCCTTCTGTTTTTGTCCACGTAGAGCAGATGAGGAGTCGTCAGGCCCATCCAACACTAACGTGAAGCTGCGTTACAACGGAGAGATCATCTGGGACTCTCCGGCCATCACAAAGAGCTCTTGTGTGGTGGACGTCTCCTACTTCCCCTTTGACTGGCAGCAGTGCAATCTCACATTTGGCTCCTGGACCTACAATGGAAACCAGGTGTGTCTGCACACAGGGAGCATGTAGAGCAAGAAGGAGACAGATATATGGCTGACAAACACATAGCGTCTTAAATATTTATCAGTATGTTCTCACTGCTGAACTCAGTGATAGAAAGTATGGAAACACTCATGGACACTACTGAGTGAACAGATGAACACAAGCAAAATGTGCTAAAGTAGATGTTTAAGGAGCTTATTTCTCCATACAGTTGTGGTAGAAGTTTAAATACACTCATTGTGGTAATTTTGAGCTTTTCTTTGAACTGTTGTTTTCCAGGGTGGAATGATTTTCTAATTTGCAACACTGGGTTTAAGTTATTGTGGTGGGTGTTGTTTTTGTGTGATTTAAATGTTCATTTTCTTGGTTTTAACATGATTTCATCATCGTAGTTCTACTTGTTTGTACATGTTTCACTAACATCTTTTCATCGTGCTTTTGTATGGACTCCACACAGGTGGACATCAGTTTGGGCATGGACAGCGGGGACCTGTCTGACTTTGTGGAGAATGTGGAGTGGGAGTGTCACGGCATGCCAGCGGTTAGAAACGTCATGATGTATGGCTGCTGTTCCGATCCTTACACTGAAATCACCTACACCCTGCTCCTGAAGAGGCGCTCCTCCTTCTACATCTTCAACTTGCTCCTCCCCTGCTTACTCATCTCCTTCCTGGCTCCGCTGGGCTTCTACCTTCCAGCCGACTCGGGGGAGAAAGTTTCCTTGGGGGTGACGGTTCTGCTGGCGCTCACTGTATTCCAGTTGTTGGTGGCTGAGAGCATGCCTCCTGCAGAAAGCATGCCCTACATAGGTCTGATTTATTTATGGAAGTATGGAAACTGTAGAAAGTCATAATAAAAACAGGCATAATAAAAATGCATAAAAATTCATTCAAAAATATAAAGCACAAGGTCAAAATTTTGACAGATTTTACACATAAATCGGGGCCCCACTGGTTACTTAGTCTTGTGGTTATATATTAAAATTTTGCATGGTATCTCAAGATAAATAAACCAGTATTACCTACTTTTAAGCTACCCATACACTTGACCCTATGTATTTATTATTTTTATAGACTTTTTAATAGACTCTATTTATAAATCTGTAATTTCTTCTATCTTCCTTTTTAGGGAAGTACTACATTGCCACCATGACTATGATCACAGCCTCCACTTCTCTCACCATCTTCATCATGAACATTCATTTCTGCGGTGCTGAAGCCAAACCAGTCCCTTACTGGGCTAAGGTGCTCATCATTGACTACATGTCAAAAATCTTCTTTGTCTATGAAGTCGGGGAGAACTGCACCACGCCAGAAAGCGAGAGGACCCCGCTCTACCCAGAGGAACCAATGGGTGATAAGAGCTGCTACCATGACGACCGCTTCCATGATGGCTTCTACTATACTGACAGTGATCCAAACAAATACAGCAATGGGAATGGTGTACATCATCACAAAAACCATCACAAAAGACAAGCAAATGGCAACACCAACAGCAGGCATCACCATTACAACAACCATAACAACCACGCTTCCAGGCTGGAGAGGGGTGACGCAAAGCATGAGCCCACTCAGCGTTACCACCACATCAGGAGGGATGAACTAGATTACCAGGCTCCTCGGCATCCACTGCACCTCCAACACCTGAATGGGGGGTTTAAGGAGCAGATCCTCTATTCCTCAGAGAAGATTCAAGTCCCTGCCTGTCCCTGCTGCTGCCCCTCTATCCAACATAAACAGGTGACACTTCATGCTGTTTCATCCTTTACTACTTTTAAACGCAACTAATATTAATTTAGAAGCGATATGTAGGACTTTTATATGTTTAATATTTTTTATTGCCAGTGTGTGAGTGGTAAAATGACATCTTCTCCATGTCTTTGGGTTGCCCCTTACAGCCAGTGAACTTGGTGAATGGGGAAGGAGTTATTTTCATTTTAATGATCCCTCCCTCAGTGTCTCTCTTCTGCCCCTTTGCCATTACGGAACAATAGCTGGCAAGGAACAAGGAACTGTACAAACCACAAAACAGTTTGTTTCATCACAGCATAAACTCTAAAAGAAACTCCAGATAAGGACAGAAACCAATGAGTAATCAATTAATGAGGATTTTTCTTTAAAAATGTTAGCGAGGACACAAACTAAGATTAGTGAGCTAGCTGCTATGTTGGCAAGTCAGAAATCCATTTGTGTTGGCCAGGGGTTAAACTGTGCTTTGTCAGATAGGGGAAACCCTAATATCTGGTTTAGTTGTGCAACCTCGGAAAACCACCTAGAAATAGACACACAAAACTTTAGAAGCTTATTTCTGCCACTGGAAGGAAAATGCCAGGAAGATTTAGATCAAAGTCAAAATTTTTTAGATATTATCCAGAAGTTTGGGGTTAAATACCTGGAAATTTCAAGCTACTTCTGAATGATCTATAAAAGCTTGTATTGTGAGTTCCAGTAGATTGGTTTTCTTTGCATATAGACCATTAACACTCTGTTCCTGCTGATCTGAAGCTTACTGATCTTTTGGGATTTAACTGAACTGAACAATATGTAAGCTGATCAGCTTAAATATAAATTGATGTCTTGATGTAACCGTACACTGACAATGAACGCCACAGACTACCCTGCACCAGTCCAACATATTACATCACTGTAAACTTCACTACAGTACTGCAAACTAACCAGTTTATCCAGTATTAATCTGTACTAAACTTCCCAGTATTTTCATGGATGAAGCATTGAGCCAATATCTCATTTTTAAAAAATCATGCGTGATTTAGAAACACAGTGCTGAGAAAGAAAAAAATATGTTGAGGGTGTAAGTGGGAGTTGGATATTATTTTCTTTATATTAAGCAAGCATCTTATGGTATCAGGAGGAAGCAGCACCTGACTACAGCATTAGGGAACCGGTTTCTAGTCCAAATTCTTAAAATTGTTAGCATGTCTACCTATCGATCCCGTTGTTGGTTCTTGCACTCGTACTACAATCAACTGATTTCAGTTTGCATTTCAGAGGAGGAAAATAGCGACAGTCTAGAGCGTAGATATGGACATCTATTTTATTATTATTGCACAAAAGGACAAAATAAATGGTAAAGTGGAAAACTGCATCCAGGACAGAAACAAACACATCATGCTGCTAACACAACTTTGGGTTTTTGAAAGCATCTGCCAAGAGGGCATGCTAACGTTAAGCTAGTCAAGAATCCAGAGTGAAATCTGAGTGAATGCTGACTGCAGCAGCAAGACCCTGAACTTCAACTGGTATAAAGCAGATGAGCAGTTAGGCTGCATCCTGGGAAATGCTGGAACATCATAACCGGATAGTTTCAGTCCACTTTAACACTTGGAATTGTTGCTAACACTGGCTAACATGAGGCAGAAGAAAACCAAATAGGACAACCTCAAGAGAAAAAGCCAACCCCAAGCTTTCTTCTTGCTAATGTTAGGTAATTTTAGCCTGCCTAACTATCGAATGTAGTGCGAGTAAGCTAATTTATTCAGACCCTCAGGGCTGCCATGGCTGGTAATCTGGATCGTTTTAAATGGCTTAATCAGTAAATTAATTTATCAGCAAAGTTATAAATAGCTTGCAAACCTTTTTTTATGCACATGAACACCAAAATGCTTCATCAGCCAACGTAAGCCATGGTGCATCTTAAGTGTTGAGTCCGACTGTGTGTTTATCCAAGAATAAATAAAAGCAATGGTACAAAGCAAGAAACTGTTTCCCACAGAAAAGGGGGGAAAATGAGGAAGATTATAAGGAGGAGACACTGGACTCACCTGACAGCACTGATAGTAGTAAAACTTCCAGGGAAAAATCTTTTTAAAAACCTTATTTGGGGGAAAGCCAGCAATTTGTAAAAGTGTTTTTGTTAGACTTCCCTGGTGATGTATTCTCATGCCCTGGTGTCCTTTGAAATTAAATTAAATTTAGACGATGTTTCAAACTAAGTGTGTTAAAGCATAAAGGAACTACAGCAAATGCAACACTGCAACATAACAGCGCTGAACGGTCTGGTATGAACCTCTTGCTGTCATGTAAATTCTAGAAACTTATAGACTGCAGTTTGTCTAATGGCCACAAGTGTCATTAGCAGCAATGGCTTTCTGGATGTTATATAAATAACCTTTAAGTGTCCATCTGTCCTTTCTTCAGGTGGTTAAGAACATCGAGTACATTGCAAACTGTTTCCGTGAGCAGAGAGCCACGTGCATCAAGGTAGCAGAGTGGAAGAAAGTTGCCAAGGTGATGGATCGGTTTTTTATGTGGATCTTTTTCGTCATGGTCTTCCTCATGAGCATTCTCATCATTGCCAAGGCGTCTTGATAGCTTCTTCTACTTTTCATCGACACTAAACCTCCAGTCTTGTTACACCTCTGTTCGACTTTAATGCAACGTGAGACAAATGAAGACTATTTTGTCCGCAAGAAAACCGTGTTTCATGTCAGTATTGTGTGTGTGTGTGTGTGTGTGTGTGTGTGTGTGTGTGTGTGTGTGTTTGTGTGCGTGTATGTAAGTGTTTGTCTGGGGTTTTTGTTTTGTTTCGACGTAAAGAAGACGAGGTCACTGCACACAAATCATCCATTTAACCACACGTGTGCACGGAAAGCCTCTCGGTTAGTTTATGTAAGATCTGTTTGCATGTGTCACAGAGCAGTGGAGCAGTAAGACAATCCAGGCCTTGCCTTGAACATGCATGGACTCTATTATTGATGAGCTAACAGCCAAACATCCAGCTATAGGCATTACATTTCTTGCCTTACGTTTTAAGCAACCAGAGGATGCTATTTTCCAGAGTTGGCTACGATGTGGGAGGGAGCACCAAGAGGAAAACCTGAAATACTTTTGAAACAGTGTAAATGTCGATGACACAGCCTATGAATCACATCTATCCTTATAGACACTATCACTGGTAGATCGTGTGAGTTAATGCTGTTAAAGCCACATGAAACTGACATTGGTTTACAAAACAAATTTCCCACATGTGGGACTAATAAAGGTTATCTTATCTTATCTTATCTTAAGTTCTCCATACTTGAAGAGAAAAGGTGAACATTTACCTCACAAAGACTTTTAACACACTATCTGACCTTAGTGATACTTTTTCACAATAAAGGGTGATGCACTCTACCTTATTGCTAATTTACACTTTGCTCAATGGCACAATTAAAAATAAACCTTTGATATTGTGTTATTAAAAATGATTGTTGCTCAGTTTGTGGTGGTTTAAATCTTATTTGGTGTGTTTGTGAATTCTGTCCCCTTCTTATTGTCCTGTTTTTGTTTTTGTTTTTTTTATATAAAATGCAGCTTATAAACTTAACATTGTATCTTATCCATATCACAGACACTCATTTTCCCTCACCTGTTTTTTTTTTATGATTAGCAGTTTGTTTGGACTGTAGAGGGCAGGCAACTGAATGAACCTGGTTTATTTTATTTAAATGTTTCAATTCAGAAAAGAGCCTCTGGAGGGCAGATTAGGTCAAATTAGAGACGATTCAGTTACTGACTGAATGAATTAATGAATGAACTTGCATAACCAAATGTCCCATAGATACTTTAACAGTACAAGAGGTAAAAACAGAGGATAGAATCATAAATTAATGTATTAGCACTTTTTCTATAAGTCAGTACTCATTAAAATCAGGTAGACAAGCATATAAAACACACACACACACACACACACACACACACACACACACACACACACACACACACACACACACACACACACACACACACACACACACACACAGCATGATCCAACACGACTGGTTTGGCAGTGGGTGAAGGTCTGGGAGGGAAATCCTTGAAATCTTATACAGATTTTCACATTTTTGGCCAACAGTCAGAGGTTGGGCTCGTTCAGTGGGCCTCTGGTTCCTTCTGGAGGACAATGATCATCCTCATGTGGCCAGAGTGTGTAGACAGTTCCTGGATGGCAAAAGCATTAATGCAACTGACTGGCTCTCATGTTCCTAAATAAAAAACACAAAACAACAACAACAAAAAAGTACATTGTTCTTTAAATCTTTTTCGAATTGGAAGGAAATATTAGTAATAGAAAGTAATAAAGTTTATTGCAGGCTTAAATTGAAGTTCATTATTATTTATCTTCCCATTTTCAGACACCAAATAAATTCCTTCATAGCTGACTAAATGATTTTCTTTCTGCAGTATTTTTTAAAAAATTACATCAATAATAAAAAAAACAATCAATTGTTGCTTAATCTTTAAAAAAAAGTCTACTGTCCTCCTTGTCATTGCTGTCACAAAGACATCGCTGTCAGGCTGTTATGAGAAGAACTAATCTTTGCTTCCATCTAGTGGAGTTTGGAAAAAGAAATACTGAGTTAGCCTACAGTTAGCAGCGTGCTATGAAAGCAACACGAAGGACAACATTTAGCTGATAATTTCCTCTCGCCAAGAGATGCAACACAAAGTTATTGCAAAGACTTTTAGACATTCTTGTGCAGATGTGTCTGCTTCAGTCTGTTTCTTTGGATTGTTTGACCTCAACAAGGACAGAATAACAACTCATTTTTGACCCCTGGTACCTAAATGACAAATACATATATAAATATCACATTACTATCCTGTTGACAACACTCCTCCCAACCTCTTCACAAACTGCTTGTATCTGCATTATCAGGCTGCTTCTTTCTGGACTGTGTTTTCTCAGAGCAGAGGCCTGCTGAGCCGAGTGCTTCAGATATACAAACTTTCTTCAATCATGAGAAAAAAAGCAGTAATGACAGTTAGAGTCCAGAGGGACCATATGGTCTGACATACCTACCGAGATATCTACAGAACTACAGTGTTTTGGGGGAATAATGAGGATAAACAATAATTCATGTCATTCATCAGTTTTGCACTTTGCTTTTTCCTTCCTTGTTCACAAAAAGTGAAGAAGAAAGTGGAAGAAGAAAGGTGTATTAGCCTCCTCTACTTCCTAGATAGGAGGAAAAAGAGGAAGTGAGACAGAACTAATAGACATTTCTTGGTGGTGCACATCCATGAATGGGGTGTGATAGGTGGGAGCAGGAATCTGGCTGAGCTGCTGGCCACAAGAGATGGAAAGTACTATGTTGTAGCAAAGAACAGGTGCTGGAAGTCATTTTGCTTGGTGGATATTATGAAGCAAGGTAATTAAAAAAAAAAGCACAAAATCACAGGAAATTGCTAGAAAATGGATGAAGATGTAGCTCATCACCTACAGATGGAGAAGTGGTTATTGAATGAGAACTAGGAGCAGCAGAATGTAACAAATTAGCACTATGAGAGAAATTTAAAGATGGTTCAGCAAAAATCAGAGGAAGGAGAAACTGGTAAGAGAAATGGGGAGGATTTTAGGGGAGAGCCTGAGGAAAATGACAGAAAGGAGAAGATACAAGAGAAGCAGTTGACTGAAGTTCTGAGTAAGACTTGACTGATAAGACCTCACAAAGTTACCAACATGTTTGAGGAGCAGGTGGAGTAGAAAGAGAAAGGGATAAAATCAATGGAGGAGAGGATCTAAAAAGATTACAGTAAAAAAATAAAAATACTGAAGGGGAAGTTCAGGAAATACAAAAGGGAAGATGTGACGAGAGTTTCTTTGAAGACACTTAAATTAATTCGTCCAGAGTTCAGAGGAGAAGAGGGGGAAAAGCAAATGGATGATGGACTCACAGATCAGAGGAAGAAAATTCACAAAGAAATGGACATGCAGATGGAAAAGCAGAGGATGGAAAAGCTGAGAACTGAGGCCCTTCGAGGATGAAGTAAAACCCATCAAAATAAAGTTTGAGCAACAAAAGGTTAGTGAAGAAAGCCCCAAGAGACACTGGAGGACAACCTGTGAAGAGAACGAGAAAAGTGCGACAAGGAAATCCCAAAGATGGAAAAGCAGTTTGACAGTAAGTGTTAGGATCTCTGCAGAGAGACAGCACAGGGACAAGAGATGAGACTGAATGCAGCTTTGTGAATGCTGGAACTTACCACTGTGTACAATAACAGCACTAACACTTTGTGTTAAATGTTTACCATTCATGTGTTTGCTGGCACAATAATTACTATTATTAATTACTATAATATGCTCTGGCCTTTAAACTGTCTTCTTTGATTTGACCATTACCTGCAACAGGGAGTTAATGCCCATGTGTAAACACTTTCATTTCAACGAAGAGACCTAATTCCTTTGTATGTCTTACCCTGCCAAAAGCACAAAAAAAGTACAAAATCTCAACGGTGACAGACATAATCTGATGATCACCTCCACGCCCTCTGCTTTGTGCTGCTATCTCTATCTCTTTCATTTAAACCTTTTTTCGAATAAAATCCCATTGCCATTAATAAAGATCAAATATTGCTTGAGTGCTATTTCAGCATCATTACCGATGTTGTGACTTCAACTGTGCCATCTGCTTCTGTTCCCAGCCAAAAACTCTGCTTTTATCCACTGCCCTGTGCGTCTGTGTGTGTCTGTGTTTGAGTGCACTTGTATTACTGATGTTGTGGGAACAGACCATTATTCTGTTTATACAGTCTTGACCTAACTCTGTTTTGGAGACAAAATATGAATTCCAGTAATGTAAATTACTTTATTTCAGCTGAGCACTTGTTCTCCGACTTCGTTTCAGTGTTCACCTGAAAGTATAGTGAGTAAAGTAGTAGTCTGAGTTTGGGTTAGATTAAGTCTCCAGAAAAGAAGTTTATGTCAAAGTCCTCTGAAGAAATGTGTATGCATGTCATGTATATATATATATATATATGTATAATATATAACAGCTAAGATACTGCGCAGGACCCTCAAGCTCCCAGGCCTCAGGTAGAGGACCCGAGCTTGAAGGATTGACCGTGTTTTTTTTTTTTATACTTCAAGTTTGGGTTCTCTACCAGAGGCCTGGCAGATAAAACAGTACAACACAGTGCATGAATACATGGTAAAACAAAACATAAGGGAATACAGTCTGAATCTCTGAGAGTTAATATTAAAAAAACACCATATCACCATCATCGTAAGTAACAGCCAGCAGTCTGTTAACTTATTATAAGACTGAAAATGTGACAAACTGGATTTTGTAGGTGTTTTTGTTACCTTTGGATACAGGCCAGCTGTCTCCTGGTCAGTCAAAGCATCTTTTTGAGCAGAAAATCAAACTATTGTTGTGAAATTGAATAATTTGATACTGTAACAATTCTCCTGTGTCCTTGACCAAAGCATGGATTTACAGAAATTATGTGAAAATAATGATTAGCTGATAAACCAATATAATGAGATTAAGGACGTGATTGTTTGGATACTGGGTGATTGAGGGAAAATAAACACTACAAATGATGTGACTGACTTCACTGTTTTGAAAACATGCAAATATTTTTGAGTGAAACCAGATGAAGAGATGTCATGGTCCTGGGTCTTTTGATGCAACGTTGTGTGTTATGGACTCTTTTTTAATTAATGGATTGCAGATATTATGTTTGTTTACATCCTCAGGCTATATTTTTAATACTTGGCTATAGTTTTCTTATATTCCGTTTCAGTTTATTCTGCCTGCTGTGTGTTTCCCGTACCTTGTTAAGTCTCTGGCTCTGTCTTAGCTGTCTCCTGTTTTAGTTAGTTAGTTTTGTTTTGGTAACTTTTGTGTCATTTTTTAGGTTTTAGTTAAGTTTAGTTAAGGGTTTAGTTTAACTTTAGTTCCAGCTGTGCTCCCACCTCTTGTGTATTTATTTTCTGAGGCTCCTCTCTAGTAGTGTGCTCCTGTATTTTGTGTTTTCCCTTAGTTTTTCCTTAGCTTCTGAGTTTTCTGCATTTTTGATTCCAGCACTGTCTTGGCTTTTGTATTTTTTGGTTTTTGTGAGAATACTAAAATACAAAGCAATACAACTTTTTGGAGTTAAGGACTGTTTCTGTGTCCTGCATTTGGGTCCACACTCTGCCTGCCACATAGAATATCTTGACAACTATATTTAGATAATAAACCAAAAAGCCATGTATTCCTGTCATACATAAATATTCAAGACACTGTTATAAATAAAGATTAGAGACACTGAATGTGTCTGTGAGGAAAGAAAAAACAAAGAAAACCAAAACGAATATCCTGATTCAAATGCATGAAACAAAAAAATTGTAATAATAAAACGCTATGGGGGGATTTTAGTTTCAGCATTTCTGGCTGTAATCTCTATGAACTGAAAAACTGGCCTAAATTAATGGGAACATCTGTAAAGGAAAGTCTTTTGTGTGTTTGTGTTGAATCATCCTGCTTTCATTTAGTTACAGCAACGTCTCCACTGATGGTAAGAGTCCTGAGATTAGGAAAATAAGAGAGAGAGAGAGCGAGAGTGAGAGACCGGGAAGGGATTAATCTCAAACAGTAATGCAGAATGAAACTGTTCACAGAGAAAATTAAAAATGGCTCGACATGATTTCTGCTTTTCTCAGGTGGCAAACTTCTCTCAGCTCTGCGCGTCTGGGAGCTGTGCTGTCAGCAGTGAGCATAGCTGGTGGTGCATCAGGTCCCCAGTCAGTCTGCTGTGCGCTCAGAGCAGAAGCTGAGATCAGCCCGAGTGGAGCAGGACACTCAGTCGCCACTGTGGGTTACCATTAAGACTCTTGTTTTGTTAGTGGCGAGGATTCTCGCACTTTAACTTCGACATGTGGCCGAGCGCAGGACGAGGCGATGAATAATACAACCGGCTTGGCGCTGGTAGGAGCTAGGAGCCGGGAAGGGTTACCGGCGCACCGCGTCTTGACGGGCTGTGTTCTGGCGCTGCTCATCATTTGGACACTTTTAGGTAACTTCACGGTGTGCGCGGCCGTTTATCGCTATCGGCACCTGCGCGCAAAAGTAACCAACGTCTTCATCGTGTCGTTGGCTCTGTCGGACCTCCTGGTGGCCGTGCTGGTGATGCCGTGGAAAGCGGTGGCCGAAGTGGCCGGTTTCTGGCCGTTCGGGGGCTTCTGTAAAACCTGGCTGGCCTGCGACATCATGTGTTCAACGGCCTCCATCCTAAACCTGTGCGTCATTAGTGTGGACCGATACTGGGCCATCTCCAACCCGTTTCGCTATGAGAGGAGTATGAATAGGAGGGTTGCATCCGTCATCATCGGTGTGACCTGGACAGTGTCTGTGGTCATCTCCTTCGTTCCTGTACAGCTAAACTGGCACCGGGCGGAGATCGGTGACCCAACCGGGGAGAATCCGGCGCACTACGGTAGTAGTATTGACAGCTGTGACTCAAGCCTCAGCCGCACATATGCCATCTCCTCCTCCCTCATCAGCTTCTACATCCCGGTCGCGATCATGATTGTGACATACACACGCATCTACCGGATAGCCCAAATGCAGATACGCATGATATCCTCCTTGGAGCGGGCTGCTGAGCACGCGCAGAGTTGCCGCTCGGACGTTCCTGAACTGATTTCACACCTGTGCACAGAAATGAGCACCCGCTCGTCTCAGTCTCACATCAGTCTACATCCGAACTGCCAGCCCTCTAATCAGTCACACTGCGAGCTCAAAGTCTCCATCAGAAAAGAGACAAAAGTGCTCAAAACTCTGAGCATCATAATGGGCGTGTTCGTCTGCTGCTGGCTGCCTTTCTTTATCCTCAACTGCGCTCTGCCTTTCTGTCCCGGACCAGCTGCTCCGGCGGCCCAACGCGGCCCTTACTGCGTTAGCGAAAAAACTTTTGATGTCTTTGTGTGGATCGGCTGGAGCAATTCGTCTCTAAACCCGGTCATATATGCGTTCAACGCGGACTTCAGAGACGCTTTCCTGCGCCTGTTGCGCTGCCGGGGACGCGGATTTTTGGCCGCGGTGAGTGCCGCGGTGGAGACGGTAATGGCGAGTAACCAGGCGGGAAACTCCAAGCGAGAAAGCCCGACGAAGGTGAGGCTGGACGTCTCCTGCGCGACAAACACGAGGGGAAGTGAGGACAGCGGGAACACTACGGTGACTGTGTTTTATCACAGAGGGACGAGGTCAGAACAAGTGACGGACACTGAGGACAGGAGCGACAGAGACAAGCTGACGCACATTCCCATCTGAGCGGGATCATTTCAGGGGTCGAGGGGTAAGGCAAACACAAGGAGAACAGACTAAACCCCGGATGTAGAGGGACAGGAAAAGTGAAGCACTGAATTTTTCCCACCAGGGAGATCTCGAGGACCCACAAAATAACCCACCTTACTGCTACACTACATCTGGATGTCTTCTAAAGTCTTTTTCCCATCCTGGGATTAGGGAGTGTGTTTGGATAACTGTGGGTGGTGCAGCTGTTTCTACCTGTGTGTAGACATAAGCTTTATCTTTGCTGATCAGTGCCCAACAAAATCTTTAGGTTAAAATATTCTGAATCAAAATTTGAAGGGGGGCTGTTGAAAAGTTTATAAAAATAGCAGGCTGAATTAGGTGGAGAAGAAAAAGGGAGAAAATATGACCCTTTTATGAAGAAAATATATATAGTTGTACTTTGGAAGTAAAGGGGACACCCGTAGGTGAATACATGCTTGAATCAGGCAGAGGGAGGTGCATCCTTCTCACCCTCACCTCCAGCTTTCAGATCGGAGTAGATGTTTTACATGGATGGGTGGATTAACAGAAAAATTTACTCAGTAGGACAGAGGTTTTGCAGAGTGGCCATTCAAAAGGCAAATAGCTGGCTTTCCTCTCTCTCTTCCCCCAGTGTGGAGAGAGATTTACCAGAGGTCAGGATTTTTGTGACTCTCTAGAAATGGGATTATGTAAGTAACTCACATTAGCACCCGTCAGCTGTGCATCTTGGTGGATGCACGGTGCACTCTGTTACCCCCGCACACCCCCACCTAACCCAGCCACCCCTCCCTCTTTCCCCTGAAAGAAACAATCATGAATTATTTGTAGTGGTTGTTCCTGTGAAAGATGTCCTGACCAGCAAGAACACAGAAGCTTTTATGGTGACAACTCCTGAAAACACAAGATGTGATTCTTTGCAGTAAGGCTGATGCAGAAATGGCCACCACAAGAGCAGAGGCACGCAGTCTCGTCTGCTCTGGATGAACTTTCTGCATATTTTCATCTGTTCATTTTAATTTCACAGGACCTTGTTGGTGTTAAATATGAACGCGTCTGTTGTGACCTGAAAAAGCCACCAAGCCTTAATGGAACCAACAAGAAATATGTTTTTCAACTGCAGTTTGTTTCTAAAACCACACACACATAAGCCTGTAAACCAGAATTTGCTGTTTTCCCACTTTTATTTGTGTTTTAAGGCCTAAACAAAAAAGTAAAGGTGACTTTCTGTATTACTCATTTCCAGTCTATACTCACTGGCTACTTGATTAGGTATACTTTTGGAACTGCTTGTTAATACAAATATCCAATCAGCCAATCACACTGGAGCAACTGGTCAGGATTACCTGCTGAAGTTCAAACTGAGCATAAGAATGGGCAAGAAAGTCAATTTAAGTGACTTTAAACATGAAATGGTTTAGGATTTACAGAAAATGGGCTGAATGTCCAGTGAGCAGCAGGTCTCTGGGTGAAAATTGATATTGATATCAGCAGTCAGAGGAAAATGGCTAGACTGCTTCGAACTGATAGGAAGGCAGGAGAATATCAAATAACTAATTGTTCCAATTAAGGTATGTGGAAGAAAATCTCTGGCACAATATGTCATATTTTGAAGCCCAAGCAGAAGACCACGTGTGGTACCACTCCTATCAGGTAAGAACAGGAAACTGAGGCTACAAAGTCTGGATCCATCCTTGTTGATGCATCGTATATCAGGATAATCGTTTATGTCACAAAGCTTAATTAATATTAAATTGGTTTCTTGAACATGACGGTGAGTTCACTGTACTGAAATAGCCTCCGCAGATTCCAATCCAACAGCGCATTTGGGATGTGTTGGAACAGGAGGTTGACATCATGCATGTGCAACTAACAAATTTGCTGCAACAGTGTGATGCTATCATGCCAACATGGACAAAAATCTCAGAGGAATGTTTCCAGCACTTGTGAAACCTGGGACTTCTTTAGCCCTACTGCTAATCCAAAAAAATGGAACTTCCTTTTCTTTTGAATAGAGTTGTGAAAAGCTCTATTAAACCCATGTTAACTTTTTTCCTGACATCAATATATTAGCTGTTTCTCAAACCAAAGAAGCCCTTCCTGAATAGGCTGTACCTCATAGCATAGCACCTAGTTTTTCCAAATAAAACCATCATAAATGTTCCAAGAGGCATTAACATGAGTAACATGGTTGAATGACAACAATTAGTCTAGTAGACGGTGACTGCAACACCTTCCTCTGTCAGCACAGCTTTCAGTCAAGGTGGTTACAGTCCAAACTTTAAACGTTAAAATCCAAGCAGGTGAGTTATAAAAACCTTTATGGTCCAAAGTTTGAACACATATTATGAGTGAAGTTACATTTTAGCTTAATACATCAAATATATTTTTCAGGATACAGGGAGTGCAGAATTATTAGGCAAGTTGTATTTCTGAGGAATAATTTTATTATTGAACAACAACCATGTTCTCAATGAACCCAAAAAACTCATTAATATCAAAGCTGAATGTTTTTGGAAGTAGTTTTTAGTTTGTTTTTAGTTTTAGCTATTTTAGGGGGATATCTGTGTGTGCAGGTGACTATTACTGTGCATAATTATTAGGCAACTTAACAAAAAACAAATATATACCCATTTCAATTATTTATTTTTACCAGTGACACCAATATAACATCTCCACATTCACAAATATACATTTCTGACATTCAAAAACAAAACAAAAACAAATCAGCGACCAATATAGCCACCTTTCTTTGCAAGGACACTCAAAAGCCTGCCATCCATGGATTCTGTCAGTGTTTTGATCTGTTCACCATCAACATTGCGTGCAGCAGCAACCACAGCCTCCCAGACACTGTTCAGAGAGGTGTACTGTTTTCCCTCCTTGTAAATCTCACATTTGATGATGGACCACAGGTTCTCAATGGGGTTCAGATCAGGTGAACAAGGTGGCCATGTCATTAGTTTTTCTTCTTTTATACCCTTTCTTGCCAGCCACGCTGTGGAGTACTTGGACGCGTGTGATGGAGCATTGTCCTGCATGAAAATCATGTTTTTCTTGAAGGATGCAGACTTCTTCCTGTACCACTGCTTGAAGAAGGTGTCTTCCAGAAACTGGCAGTAGGACTGGGAGTTGAGCTTGACTCCATCCTCAACCCGAAAAGGCCCCACAAGTTCATCTTTGATGATACCAGCCCAAACCAGTACTCCACCTCCACCTTGCTGGCGTCTGAGTCGGACTGGACCTCTCTGCCCTTTACCAATCCAGCCACGGGCCCATCCATCTGGCCCATCAAGACTCACTCTCATTTCATCAGTCCATAAAACCTTAGAAAAACCAGTCTTGAGATATTTCTTGGCCCAGTCTTGACGTTTCAGCTTGTGTGTCTTGTTCAGTGGTGGTCGTCTTTCAGCCTTTCTTACCTTGGCCATGTCTCTGAGTATTGCACACCTTGTGCTTTTGGGCACTCCAGTGATGTTGCAGCTCTGAAATATGGCCAAACTGGTGGCAAGTGGCATCTTGGCAGCTGCACGCTTGACTTTTCTCAGTTCATGGGCAGTTATTTTGCGCCTTGGTTTTTCCACACGCTTCTTGCGACCCTGTTGACTATTTTGAATGAAACGCTTGATTGTTCGATGATCACGCTTCAGAAGCTTTGCAATTTTGAGACTGCTGCATCCCTCTGCAAGATATCTCACTATTTTTGACTTTTCTGAGCCTGTCAAGTCCTTCTTTTGACCCATTTTGCCAAAGGAAAGGACGTTGCCTAATAATTATGCACACCTGATATAGGGTGTTGATGTCATTAGACCACACCCCTTCTCATTACAGAGATGCACATCACCTAATATGCTTAATTGGTAGTAGGCTTTCGAGCCTATACAGCTTGGAGTAAGACAACATGCATGAACAGGATGATGTGGACAAAATACTCATTTGCCTAATAATTCTGCACTCCCTGTAGAGACAGACAATCATTCGCACTCACATTCACACCTATGGGCAATTTAGAGTTTCCAATTAACCTATCCCCACTAAGTGCATGTCCTTGGTGTGTGGGAGGAAGCCAGAGTACCCAGAGAGAACCCACGGGGAGAACATGCAAGCTCCACATAAAAAGACCCCGGCCTGATGGAATTGAACTCAGGACCTTCTTGCTGTGAGGCAACAGTGCTAACCACCATGCTGCAAAACAATTAGCTTAACATTTTCACAACTTTTTTCCCCCCATCAGAATAAATGTGGATCTATAATTTGGGGCAGGTACATTAAAAAATGTCTCAGTACTGGCTGGTTAAAATCTGGAAAAAAAATCATTCAACCTCAATACTTTAACTTCCCATATTTGAGTACACAGTAATAAAAAACTTTACATTGCAAAAGACAATTTTGCAATTAGAACAAAATTCTGGAGTTTCTAGATGGAACTGTTTTAATAAAGGCAGAAAATATATATTTTTTATTAAATATCAGCATATTCTTAAACATATATAATGATTACTGTGAAATTTTACTGCAACGTTTTAGCTTTATATGTCAAACACTTGTCACATATATAAAATAAATAAATAAAACAAAAACAAAAAGGGTTACTTGACTTATTGTGACTTTAAACATGAAATATATGAAAGTCATATATATATATATATATATATATATATATATATATATATATATATATATATATATATATATATATATATATATATATATATATATATATATATATATATATGGGACTGCTTTCAGTCCCATTATTGAGCACTCGCTAAGACTTTACATTGGGAATATACATGCATACATATACATACATATATACATTTATTATTTTAGCATTATTGTGAAATATAATTATATACTATTCATAAATTGTCAGTAGTTATTTTTGCAATGTGAAGATTTATTCTAAAAATTTGATGATTTGAGATTGGAGTGATCCAGGCCTTGAAAATTAAAAAATAAAATTGTCCACATATTTTACTAAGTTATCTTCTGATTTATAATCATACTACCATCTGGAAACGCCTTGTTCTGTTTGTACAGGACAATCTACTGATATCTCTGTTTTTGTGCTACAACTTTTTTTGTGATCATACTTGCTCCAGGATAAAAGTTGAATGTAAATATGATTTTAATTTTTGTGACTCAGAATTTCCTGGTAAAATGTGTTCTACATGCTTTTTTTTTTTTTGCAGTAATGTGTAATGTGTAAATTGTGTAATTCAACAATATATCATATATATATGTATGTATATATATTCCCAATGTAAAGTCTTAGTGAGTGCTCAATAATGGGACTTTCCAACACTGACTGAATTTTTTTTTCATATTTTAATTAGCTAATACTCAGAAATTTTTTAATGTATTAATCCCAAATTACAGATTCTGATTCATTTTGATGATAAAAAAGAGCACTGAACATTTCAGACTCTTATCTTTAAAAGGTTATGAGATAATTATGTGTATGATATATGAAGCTACAATATCACAGCATTCATATAAACACTCAAATTTTCTATCATAAAACTTTGATGCAAATTGAAGACAGCTGAGCAGAAGGCATAGTTCATCTCAGAGGAATGACTCAGTTATAACATTTTACTTTAGGTATAAAAATTCAACCCTTTCCATACTCTTATTATGAAGGGTAATATTTGCTATAGAAGCCAAAACTGCTTTTCTTTATAACAGGCTGTGTATCAAAGCAGCTCATTTAATATGTGAATTTATGCAGATTCTCTCTCTCCTATAGCCAGCATCAGTCTGACACGCTTCCTATAATGGATTCATTTTTCAGCTGCAACTGAATTTTTGTCATCCAACTATAAACTGAAACCTGTCCTTCCCAGTATGTTAAATTCTTCCTTTAATTAACAGCAGCAAATAATTGTTAGTCATAGCTCCCAGTTGTACTGAAAACATATGGAGAACCATAATATAATCTCAAGGCAACAGTTATACCGTGTTTGTGTCTCTGCATTGTAAGAGTTGCAAAAGACATTATGGTATGCTTCTAATTATAATATTCGCTCTGCAATGCTCTTGCAACCTTCATGGGACATTCAGCTGCACCGTGCACAAGAATATTCCCCACACCAAAGAGGATTAATAAAACAAAGGTCAAATAAATGTTTTAAAATGTGCAGATGTTGAGAAAAGTGAGAAAAGTCTTTAAAGGTCTGACCGGAGTGCCGTTCATGATGAAGTGATTATATCTATTAATATTAACTGACTAATGACTGTCCTCATTTCATTCTTACCCAAAAGAAGCTCATTGCATTAATGTGTCTCCCAAGGTAGATCGCCAGGGGAAGGTTTTTATGGGCCACATCTGCCTACCTTGATAGTGTGAGAGTTAAAAGAGCCCCTGCAGCAGAGAGATTCTGAGGGAGGTGTTAATCGATGTGTGCACTTGAGGAGGGAGAACTCCTCTAATAAAGGTAATTCCTGCACTGAGCTTTCTAAGGAACATGGTTTCTCATGATAACCCTCCCTTGTAATAATAAATCTATGGCCAATTATCTTTTTTGTTGTAGAATTTTTAAGTGAAGGGAAGTACATGTAAAATCTGCAGCAAATAGAAAAAGTGAGGCATTTTCCAAATGTTAATTCACTGTTAATTTCTATTTCATGAATTTGAAAACAGGAATTTCTACTAAGTCTGAGAAGTTGAATAAATGTTTAGGTCTTAAATTAGTTATTAGAAAGCTTTGACCAAATATTTCAAAAAAGAACAGGACAGAAAAAGCAGAATTTTAATTCCTGTAAACGAACATTTTCCACTTCACTCTGTAATTTAGTGGATTTCTTGTATGCATAGCAGAACATATACTCTCACTAGCCACTTTATTAGGTTTACCTTGCTAGTGCCAGGTTGGGGCATCTTTTGTTTTTCAGAGTGACTTTAATTCTTCATGGTGCAGATTTAACACGGCGCTGGAAAACATTCCTCAGAGATTTTGGTCCAGGTTGACATGATGACATCACACAGCTGCTGCAAATTTGTCAGCTGCACAGCCGTGATGCAAATGTCCTGTTCCCCCACATCCCAAAGGTGCTCTATTGGATTTAGATCTGGTGACTGTTGAGGTCGTTTGAGCACAGTAAACTCATTTTCATGGTCAAGAAACCAGTGTGAGATTATTTGAGCTTTTGATTTGTGACATGGCGTGTTACATGAAGAAGCCTGGCCATTCTGACATCAACAGAACAACTGGCTATTTTGCCTTCTTCTAAACATTCCCTGTAAACTGTAGAGACGTTTGTGCAAAAAACCCCCAAAAAACTCAGCAAATCAGCAGTTTCTGAAACACTCAGACCAGGCAGCAAGAACCGCGCCATGTTCAAAGTCACTTACATCACCGTCTTCCCCCTTCTGAGGCTCCGTTTGAACATCAGCAGATCATCTTGATCCTGTCTACATGCCTAAATGATTTAGGCTGTACAGATGTACCCAATGAAGTGACTGGTGAGTGTGTATATGTAATCACAAACCATTTTTTTGTACATGGTTTGTGAGTGGAAGGCTAAATCTACTCTTATCCTACACAACGATGATGAGAGAGGTCCCACTCTAATCTTTGTTTCCTGCAGATGTTCATTCTCCTCATTCTCCTATGGATCGGATTTATTGAAGTACAAAGTGCAAAGCTTTTGTACCCCTGCACACTCTGCACAGAGCATTATAAATCCCACAATAGAGGTATGACTGAAGTGTGGAATTTCTGCTTTAATTCACAGACTTTAACAAACGTATTGGATTTACTGTTAAGGAATTACAGCCATTTTTATGCACACAACTTTTGACTGACAAGCAGTTTCATGAGCACATGAGGTCTGCTTCCTTGTTATTTCACAACAAATTGAACAGGTAAAAAATAAATCTGGAGCTGATTTCAGGTGTTGAATGAACATTTGATACCTGTTTTCTAATTAAGAGGTTTAAAGTAATGTCAGTGTAAGTGAATAGGTGCATCATACCAAAGGCACATTACTACCATGGCTGAATGATAGCCATTGGTGCCAGAAACATCACCCTAACTGTAGCTTAATCTGACTCACTGATGTGAATCAGTGCATAATCAAATTAGTTTTTGAGCATTCCTATCTATTTAGAATTGTGGGATATAATATGGAAATCTCTGAATTATTTTAAAAACCACCATAATCTGATTGAACTGTTGCTTCCAGAAAAACCCCACCAACTTAAATTTGGATGAGAATGTGCAGTTATGTGTAGGATACGTGGACTCCCCTGCACACCTCTCTCTCTTCTCCACTGTGGTTTGTAAAGTCTCTCTATCTGACAGACCTTATAATCCTCCTTTGGTCCTTTGGGAAATCAGATCAGCATTATTATAGATTTATAGAGAACACATTTTTTAAAAATTTAGATTTTGTCCTGGTTTATAATTACATCTACACAACTCTTATACAAGAGCATGCATTCAAGTCAAAGAACACGAGAGAATTAGGCCAGATAAAAAAAGAAAGTTAAAAAAAGTAAAGGTAGAGATAGTCTGGAGTATTCCACTAAACCGAGTCAAAGCTGTGTGTATGCCAGAATTTGATCTGCACTGAAAATAGATACAGAATAAAAAAAAATGAATGCAGAACCAGAACTAAATCTTATTGTTGTAAAACAACATTTTTAGTTAAAATGAAACATCGCAGGCTTACTAAGGTTTAAAATTACTTTGATTAAACAATCATTCAGAGAAACTAAAAGAAAAATAACCTTTGCCAATGCCAGTGTCCGTTCAAAGTCCGTTCAAAGTAAATAATTCAGACGTGCGTTTATGTAACAGTTTTGATTTACATTTGTACATGGGACAAGAGCCAGAAATAGCTCCAGGGTTGAAAAAAACACTTGGAGGGGGAGAGAAAACAATTGGGGAAGTGCAAGAAGAGGACACACAATGCTTTATTAATAAGAAGAAACGGTTCCAACAGACGGCCACAAGTGGCCGGTGCAGCTGTGTCGGTGCATCTTTCCTGCCAGTTTTCATTCGTTCTGTTGTGTGAGGCAGTTGAATTATTAGTGCGAGGTGTCAGAAAACCTTCCAGCCCACTCTCACAGTGTCCCTCTAACCTCTAAGAATAGACCACGATGAGACGGACCCAGAGGGAAGCAGCAGAGTTTTTGTCTGTCCTGGTCAGAAAATGAACCTGATACAGGCACGAGAACGACGGCATCTAGTGGCTGATGTCAGATATTACACCCACTAATTTATGTTAAAGAGTTTGAGCTAAGGATAAACACTTAAATGTGGACTTTAGGAGGATTACAAATCATTTTATTATAATTAAACAAAATGGAAAAGTGAAACAACAGGAATTTTTCCACAGTCAATAACTTTAACATTTCAGGACAGTCGAGGTCAGTACAACATCCAGTATCAGTAAAAAGGAATTTAATGACTGCAGAGATGATTTATGAACACTGCTAAACAATAACTTGACCCACTTATGAATTTAAACTTTGCTCTTAATGTCACATGACAGGTGTAACAGCTCTATATATTCTTCTGTTACGTGAATAAAAGCCTTATTCCAACTTCCTTATTTCGACCCAGGACAGGATCTACATGGTAGGGATACAAACGGCAATTTTTTTTTGGTTTAAAACTTCGGGTGTACTAGTTTTTAAAATCTTGAAAATATTTTTATTTATACAGAGTATTGATAAGCAGTTTATAACTGCTTATCCTCACTTTCATTTTTTAATTAATCCAAATCTGCACAAAAATGTAATAGGTTTTCTTTCTGTCCTTACTCCTCTCACACATTTATGACAAAGTTCAGGTCAGCATTTTATTGTGAAATCTTGCTGACAGACACATCAGTGCTGTGTTTGTCTACAGATAAGATTCATACCTGTTTTGTAGTGATTTGAGTTGTTTGTTTTTCTTGATCAAAAACCTGGAATATATAGGAGAAAAAGGGAGATATGGAAATATTTTACAAATCACTTCTTTTTCAGTACCAGAAAACAGCTTCATTATTACCAAGACAGCTCCTTCAAGAAGAAACACAGCTAAAGTAAAAACACACACATGCATACTCATATTCGGAAAGGTGTGAGAGAACATTGAGCAGTTTGATTGTTTAAATTGTGTTGTTTTTCTTCCCTCTCAGAGATGTTACACAACATATTTTTGCTTTTTGTGGGTCTGCTGTCATTGGAACATGTTTCCTTTGCAGAGGTTCCTTCTTCACAAATAGGTAATTCAAAAATGTGTGAACTATGTCTATTAGCCTTACAGCCTGATACAACACATATATATGCTTATAGCCATGCACTTTGTGTACTTTCCCTTCCTGCTGTCAAAATGTAATTTTTTTAAACTTGCTTTAATTTTTAGTAAATATCACAGAAACAAGAGAGTATGCTGAGAGGATGCAGAACTTTACCAGGACAAATTTTGAGCACTTGGAGAAAGTGAGGAACAGATCCATTCGTGTTGCAAGGAGCTGTAAAGACCTCAGGGACAGATATGATGAACGAGAAGGTAAGGACAAGATTCATAAATGTAACATAACAGTCCAAGGCATTTATGTCCTCTTAAGACTGAATTATGTTTTCTTAATGCTATAACATTTCCAGATGGAGTATACTACCTGACAACAGGTAATGGCATGCTGTACCAGACTTACTGTGACATGACCACAGCTGGAGGCGGATGGACGCTGGTGGCGAGCGTCCATGAGAACAGCGTTTATGGAAGGTGCACTGTGGGTGATCGCTGGTCCAGCCAGCAGGGCAACAATGCTGACCTGCCAGATGGAGACGGGAACTGGTCCAACAGAAACACCTTTGGAACAGTAGAGAGCGCCACTGCTGATGACTTTAAGGTAAAATAGCAAGTCACCAGTGGTGGAAAGAGACATTAACACTACATTACTTTATTTTGAGGTTGGTTAAGTAATTCCATTTATTACTTTCTACTTCTTTTTAACTCATATTTTATTCCACTGCATTTAACTGATTGTAATAATATTTCACATCAGCATTACATATAAAAAGGCATAGTAAGATAATAAAATACATCCATTTAGTTCTGTTTCTACTGGATTTACCAGAAACTAGATGTAAAGAAGATAAAGAGTCAGTAAAACTTACCTTTGATTTGTGCACCGTTACTGTACTCTACTATCTAAAGCTAGCTAGCTACAATTACCTGCAACTAGCTGTACCTGAGGGTAAATAGGTAGAACATAATAAAGAGTTTAGAGCCCTTGTTGAGTCCTAGAAGTTCTGCTTTGATTTCTTTTTTCTCATTTTCCATGTCTGTTCCGCTCTCTGTCCCATCTTGCTATTACTGCCTGTTTTACTGTCTCTGTTATGAGTCTCTGTATTTAGGAATTGTCTTTTACTTTTTCAAAACTTACTTTTAAAGTAAGTTCTCTTTCATGATTTCAAAGGTTGAGTGAAATAAGAAAATGTACCTATTTGTTGCAAAATAAGTATTGCATAAGTGTGGCAAAAGTCTTATTTAAAGTCACAGCAGTAATGTGTGCACGTTCCCAGAATCCAGGTTACTACGATATAACAGCTGAGGACATGTCTGTGTGGCACATTCCCAACAACTTCCCGCTGGAATTCTGGAACATGGAAGCTGCAGCCGTCCTCCGCTACCACACTGAAAACCGCTTCCTCAGACTGTATGGAGGAAATCTCTTTCAGCTCTTCAAGGTAATTTAGCTGTGCAGAAACCGAACTTATAACCAGGGTAAAAGATCACAAACCGCTAGGTATCAATTACCTGGCAGCTACTGTCTGTCATTAACAAGGTGGTACTACTGCATGGGTGATACTTTGTACAAATGACTGTTGCCATTGATCTCTTTCTTTGGGTGGTCTGTGCATGGGAAAAGGAAACTGAAAAATAAGTGTTTTTGTTTGCATTTCTTTCTCTTTCTGTAACACTTGAAGACTCACACAAAGAAAGAATATTGCACTTATGACGTCTTTCTGTCAAAATGTCCTGTTCAATTAAATTAAAAGTGTTACATTTAAATAAATGGTAAGAAGATATCTGGCCGAAAAAGAGATGCTGCACTCCTTCACTCCCTTCGGACACTTTTTTTGTTGTCTCTGTGGTCTTCTCGTTTTGCCTGTAGCTGTTCCACAGAAGCCAGAATTCATGTTCACACAGCTACACGTTGATTTTTAAAATGTATTTTCAAAAGCGTTACATTTGTTTGCTTTTCAGTCAGAAACTATTTACAGATATGTAAATAACTCCAGCCCCGAGCCATTTCTAACCAGTTAGAGCTGAGACTTTTTTAGTATAAAATAAAACAGTGGTTAAAAATGTTGTTAACTACACAAACAAACATGCAGATCTACACATGATAAGACTGTCTCATCTTTTCAGCAATATCCAGTGAGATACAATGTTGGGTCATGCGGTGACAGAGGGCCAGCTATTCCCATCGTATACGACCACGGGGATAAGGAGTCCACCAGAATGTTGTATGGACCCAATTCAAGAAGTAAGAAAATAAAAACTCCATCTATCTATCTATGTGTGTGTGTGTGTGTGTATACCATTATTGATGAATAGGATACACGTGGATTATCATCTATACTAATAAAAGGTTAAGTAAAATGTTTTTAAGTGTAGATTGCATCCCAAAGTTAATGATATTTTTATGTTTCTTGTTTGAAAGACGAATTTGAACCAGGCTTCATCACATTCAGAGCAATAAACAATGAACGTGCCGCCATGGCTATCTGCTCTGGTGTCAAGCCAACTGTTGGTTACAACACTGAACATGTGAGTAATCAGTCATCTCACATCTGCAGGCAATGAGTCATCACAACAAATGGTAAATGTTTAATAATAATAATGCTTAATAATGTGTATGTGTTAGTCCTCATAGGGAAATTACTGAATTTATCAGAGGAACCCACCCGAGGGATTAATAAAGTTTCATCTAATCTCTAATCTTACTCCTCTGCATTTAACCCATTCACCCAGTGAAGCCGTGGGCAGCCACCAATGCAGCGTGTAGGGACGGTACCTTGTATATCAAAGTATATCCAGTGTACTGACAATATTTGTGTGTGTGTGTGTTTGCAGTACTGTATAGGAGGAGGAGGATATTTCCACCCTGACCAGTGTGGGGACTTTCCATCATTTGACTACGACAGACTGGGCAGGGATCAAGGCTGGAGCGCCTCCAGAGAGATGACCGAGGCTGCTGTCTTACTGTTTTACCGCTGAGAGGATTTGTGTACATGTAGTCTCTGACTAAAGTCTGTTCAGCAGTCCCAGCTGTAACCAGATCAGGTAAAATCAGGCTCATTTGTACAATGTTTATTAACCACATGGTTTCTGTATATCAGAAACCAAATGGAAATTAAGAGATAATTAAAAGAATGATTTGAAATTGAACCACCCACCAGCAGATGGTACTATGAACTGTCTATTCAAATAAAACATTATTTTAAATCATTTTGAGAAATTATTATTACTCAATCACCACACGTAGGTAAAGATAAATATGAATTTGACCATTTAATCTATGGACAAGACACCCGGCTGCTAGACCTTCAAGTTAACTTTGAAGTTGATTGGACACAATGGACATATTGGCTATGAATTTTCATACAAATGTTAGAAATACAGCACAGGTCAAAAAAAAAACCTGGGGTGCTGTGTATAATGTTCAAAAAGTGCAATGTTTTGAAAATCTCATGATTTTATATTTTATTCACAATAGAAAACGTATCAACTTTTTAAACTGAGAAAATGTATTTTAGAAAAATATTAGCTCACTTTGAATTTGATGGCAGCAACATGTCTCAGAGAAGTTGGGATGGGGTAGTTTTTATCATTGTGTAACATTCCCTCACAAAAGTCTACAAACATCTGGAAACTGAGGAGACCAGCTGGTGCAAAAATGCTGTCTCATACTCGTCTGATATGGGCTTCTGCTGCTTAACAGTCTCGCACCTATTTTCTCATATTTTTTTGTTTGAAACAAAATGTTTGATCTGAACTGCAGACAGGTCAGTTCACCACAGCCATGCTGTTGTAAAAGAGCAATTAAAGAGCTCCTGAAATATGAAAGGCCTTCCTATGATAAAAAGGGATATGCTACATGGAATAGTTGAAACAGTTCATTAATTTATTGTTTAAGGTTTTTTATGGGATTTTTCCAACTGTATCAGATAAATAAAGCAAGAACAAATTTTATTTTTATCTGCATGCTCTGAATTCCTCAGAAACAATAAAGAGAAACTTAAAGGCAATTAAGAAGATCAAATATTTAACAAGTAAGAGATAAGGGATGAAAAGAGGTAAAGGATTAGATTGATACATGGGGTATGCACTGAACAACTACAGGTATTTATGATTCAATAAATACTTGTCATTCATGACTGGAGGCAGAACACTGAAAAAAAGGCCATGTTGGATTTACTTAATTCAATAGTGGACATTGGTTGCACACAACTGTTTTGCTTTGGCAGAAACTTAAACAGCTGAGTTAAATCAACACAACTTATTCATATTCAATGAACCTGTGCATTTTGTGTTGATACAACGCGATTGAAACATGTTTAGATGAAGTAAGTTGAGCTCTTGGAATATTTTAATCCTTCACAACTTTGTCATTTTATTTCAACACTATTCAATAACTTTTACCCCAATACTACATGTTGTCTTCATATTACATAATGTTCAACAAAGTCTAGAGTCTGGTTAACCTAAAAAATTGCATGGATTTAAAATGACTACTATCCTCTTATCTTTTTCTGGGTTGCGGCATAACCCCAAAGTGATAGGTTAACAGTTATGGTTCACCCTGGACAGCTCACCAGTCTATCACATAGAGACAAACAACCATTTGCACTCACATTCAACAATTAACCTAACTTGAATAACAGATAGGTTTTAACTGTGGGAGGAAACCAGAATATCCAGAGAGAAACCATAGCAAACTAGCCAGTTTGTGGATTTGAACCCAGGAGCTTCTTGCTCTGAGGCAACAGCACAAACCACCATGCCACCAATCCAGGCTTAACAAAAGTAGAAAAGCTATGATTTCAAGGCTTGATGCTGAATTTTCTGTACATTTTTGTCCTTGACAGGTTAAACAACACTGAACAGCGATAGCATACACGTGGTGTGTGCGTAGTTGTCTGCTTCTTCTAACTGCAGTGATTTTCCTGCAGTTTGAAATCTCGTGCGATCTTGTGAATTTCATGATTCCAGCAACTAACCAGTCTTACTAGATTGTATCATGTCATCTCAACAAGAACAAATTAAGTTGTTGAATTTCATACAGATCCTACATGATTTAATTCCGGTCAAGATAGAAACATGAAATTTTTGTGTTCAAATTGCAAGGTAGACTTTTTTTTAAGGTAACAACCACCCAATTTATTTTTTTCGGTATACCAAAGAAAGTAGAGGCGGCTGCTTGACTTGACTGAGATGGATGCCTTCCTCAAACCACGATCCAAAGCACGTGAGACTGAAATCCTGTGCAGTGTCACGAGATATAACATTGCTATATTATTGACAAACAGACTGAAGTGTGTTTATCCAGGCAGATAGTGTGTTTAACTATATGGTTGAGTGGGCGTGTGTGTGTGCATGTGCGTGTGTGTAATTTTAAGTAGCTACGATTACTTCCTAATTTCAATTTAACTTAATGCATACAGGTGCAAAATACTGTTATAAGAGTGTATTGTGGTCTTGAAGGGTTTTTTGGCAAACTTTTATAATAAAGTTTGACTTAGAGCATGAGAAAAAACAACAGATAAAGACAATCAGATGTGTGATTTGCAGGTAGACTCTAACATTGTAAATAAAGTTTGAAATAGAAATCATCAAAAACAAGAAATCACCTTAGTCGTAAGCAACTGGATATTATCGCTTTCACCTCACTGCTGGCACGGCGTCGAATTTTGCTGTCTTGGAAAGCTCCTCACCCTCCAGCTCGATCACTTTGGCTGGAAGATGTTATGTTCTTTTTAAAAATGGAGAAAATAAAATTTAGACTCAGAGGAAATGTTAATAAGTTCTCACAGATGTGGCAGCCTTTTATCATTTACTTTAACTCATTGAAAACACTTACAACAGACTAAACTTTTGTACCATGGGGTTCCCTTTTGTTATGGTTCTGGGAGGGAGTTGATTTCTTAAATTATTTTTTTTATTTGTTTGTTTTTTGTTGTTGTTTTTGTTTTGTTTTTCTTCCTTTCTTCCTTTTTTTCCCTTTCTTTTTTCTGTTTTATTGTTATCATCCGAATTTTAATGCCTAATATGTTTTGATATATGTCTCTATATCGGTTGGTACTTGGTCCTGCTAAATTGCTTTATTAAAATATCCACATTCAAAAAGTCTATATTGTGAACATTACCTTTTTAACCCTTTTTGAAAAAGTAAAGGTAAAAGCCAGTAAATTATGTGAAGTTGTATTTACTTACTTTAAAGGAACACATTATTTTTACTATGTTCTGATGTGTAAAATCTTGCAAGCATTAGAGGGTGGTTAGAGGTGCAACTCAAATTACAATGAAAACATCTTTAGAAAAATGATATTGAAATATTTAGATGGTACTTTCACTGTAAAGCATTAATATTGAAAAACACTTATGAGAAAAAAAAACTGTATTGGAATATTATGAGCAGACCTTCCAAAACATTCAGTGAAATGAGAGTTTTATAACAAGCCTTATACAACAGATATTGTTTATTTTGTGTTTTTCTGTGAAACTGAATGGGTTTCAGTGTACAATAAGTAACAACTTTGTATAAATCGCACAGGGAAAAAAATTGTTTAATAACAGGTCATGCTAATCCAACAGAAAAGACCTTTAACTGTAAGATTTACAGCTTACTCAGTACTCTTATTTACAATTTACTGTTTTGTTGTTGTTGTTTTTTAACAGAATTATTCTGGCAAACGCAGTTGACTTTTTTTTCTTTTGTGAAATTAACAATATTTTTCTTTTAAAATGTGGAAACCACAAATAAACTTGCCCTCTAAAAGCGAAGCACTCTGTTGGGGTGAATGGTACTTTGAAGCCTTTAAAATATGACAGGTTCTCATTATTAAAGATTTTGTGGAGGACTTAAATTCAATACTGGATTTAATAGGCAGCCACTTAAGATAAATTAATAAGGGACATATGCTCTCTCTCTCCAGTCCCTGTCAGTACTGCTGTGTGCGCATAGTCCATCCTTGAAGTGACAAATGCATGAATTAGTTTTCAGCTTCACCTTAAGACAGGAAGTTTCTACTTTTAGCAATATTGCACAAACGAATAAAGGCAGGCCTCTAACGTGTTGTTTCTTAATGCTGAAGGAGATATCCTGGTCCAAATTGTAAAAACATAAATCTATGCAACCATACCCTTTTAGGACAGTATCCTGTCAAAAACAGTCCAAAGTTCAATACCAGTAAAAGTTAGATTCAGTTATTGAATATAGTGATGATTCATAAACACAAACAAACAACCTCTTGGCCTAGTTTTCAAGTCAGACTTTGGTCTTGACGTCGTGTGACCAAAACTCTCTGTTATGTGAACAAAAGTCTCATTCCAACTGCAAACTTGATCTTTTTCGACACACGATCGAATTTACATGGTAGGCATACAAATTGCAGTTTTCCTTTTGTAACACTTTGGGTTTACTTACTAGCACAATAATAATCATTTGCTAAGATTGATAAGAAGTAGTTCTTTACTGTCCATGTTTATTTGGTGCTATCAGACAAACATTAGAGTCAATGAGGATCTAGTTTTTATTCATACTTACTAGAGATGGACCGATCGATATTACGTATCGGTATCGGTCCGATACTGACCTAAATTACTGGATCGGATATCGGAGAAAAATAAAAAATGTAATCCGATCCATTAAATATCAGGAAAGCACCTCACAAAACTTGCAACACGCAGTAACTCACCTCAGAACATTAGCACATCGGAGCAGTATGCATCACGTGATAGAGCGGCTGTGGCATGCGGGACCTGTCGGTGGTCTGGATAGCATTTGGAGCTTCGCTAGCAACCCGGCATTTCATCTCCGACAAAGTTATCCCGAGAGAAGTAAAGCAAGTTTGTAAGTCCATCTCTGAATGTTTGTAAAGCATTCCTGCGTTAAGCTTAACAAGCGACTGCCTCTCCTGCTGCTACTTCGATCATGAAACTGCTTAACGATCAGCTGATCGGCTTTTCTGTCGCGAGTCCGTGTCTCTAGTTTGCTTTTGGCCCACTTTGCACCAGAAAGAGGAAACCAGCGGCTGAACAACAGCAGCACGTTTAAGCTTGATCAGCTGTTGTTAGAATGTATTTAATATAACTTTCTACTCGAGGATCTTTTTCTACGTAGCTGACGCTGGTAACTGTGCAGGGGCGGATCTAGCAAAGTTTAGCCAGGGGGGCCGATAGGGCATTAACAGGGAAAAGGGGGCACAAAGACATACTTTTCTTTCTTATTCTCATTTAAAATGTCGAGCTTTTAATAAATAATTATCTGACACCCAAAGTTTTAATTTGATGTAAAATGAATGGAAGTCCATTACTGTATATAGTGACTATTAAGTCTAATATATATACCCTAGTAAGCTATAGTACTTTTTCCTTTGGGAAGGTACCATCTGTGCAGTCTGCAATTTTGTTGAAGAAAGAGGTTGAATCTATTTAATATTTCTTGAAAAATAATTGATTTCTGTGCATTTTTTTTCACACTGCATCAAATTAAGGTTGATTACGTCGATTAAGCATCATGAGGTGGAGCGTGAGGGGTGGTTCCCTATTTTTTTATTTATTTATTTTTGTTGTTGCTGGGAGTTGGAACCCTATTAGTTAGGTTGCTTAATATTTATGCTAAGTACTCTTTAAAATACCACAATAGGGAGGATGGTGTAGGTTTAAGTTTATTAGATTGATCAGTATTGCTGAACTATGAAATATATTTTTTTTGCATACAGGTATAACAGAATAGCTTTAGTGTAGTTGTTGTTTTAAACTTGAGTATGAACTTATACAAAATGCAGCAAGATATTTAAAAAACAGTTTTGTTGATTAAAAAACACTATCGGATTCATATCGGTATCGGCAGATATCCAAATTTATGATATCGGTATCGGTATCGGACATAAAAAAGTGGTATCGTGCCATCTCTAGTGGAAACTTTCATATATGTCATTTATGATATTGATGACAAATGTATACGCTACGCAAGATTACCATGGTTTCAGTCCTAGTGAAATTGACCGACAACACATCAAAGCCCTATTTCCTTAGTTATTATTGGTGTATGACTCAACACAAATCATTCTGCCAACAAGGAAACAATAAAAACAAATCACTAACTTTATATGTGTAGCTTCATAAACATTTCTCATACTCAGTGTCATCACACCACTTCTTTTTCAGTACACAAAACCAGTTTCATTTATTAGTTAGACATCTCTTCGAAGAAGGAAATACAACACAAGTGAAGTAAAAACACATTCATGCATATTCTCAAAGGTTTTTGTAATCTTAACAATAATTACTGAAACTTATGAATGGTTGTGTGAAATAACACTGAGTTTGATTGTTTAAATGATTTTTCCCCTCTCAGAGATGTTACACAACATATTTTTGCTTTTTGTGGGTCTGCTGTCATTGAAACACTTTGCAGAGGTTCCTTCTTCACAAATAGGTAATTCAAAAGTGTGTGAACTAGTCTTAGGTAATAGAACACAATATATATTCTTTGTGTACTTTCCCTTCCTGCTGTCAAAATTTGAATATTCTTAAATTGCTTGCATTTTTAGTAAATATCACAGAAACAAGAGAGTATGCTGAGAGGACGCAGAACTTCACCAAGACAAATTTTGAGCACTTGGTGAAAGTGAGGAACAGATCCATGTATGTTGTAAGGAGCTGTAAAGAGCTTAGGGACAGATATGATGAAGGAGAAGGTAAGGACAGTGTGTTCACATTTCATTAACTTAACACAACAATCCAAGGCATTTATGGCATTTATAATTACCATCAACAGTATTGTTTCTCCTCCAACTCAGCATGCTATATTACTTTCTGATGAAGACTGTAATACTTTTCTCCACCACTTTGTAAATAAGGTGATGGACCTGAGATCCAAAATCTCCTCAAGTGCCTCCCCTTATGAAGATACCCTTCGGTGTCATGGGTCATTTACTTCTTTTTCTCCAATTATTTAATTACAGTGATAGGTAAAATGAAATCCTCACCATGCTCTTTAGATATATTACCTCCCTCTGTCCTGTCTGGGACTCTCACCAGCATTGGTCCCACATCGCTATCCATCATCAACAGTTCACTGAGGCAAGGCTGTGTCCCATCCTATTTTAAAAATGCCGTAAGTACTAGTACTAGTAATTAACGGCCTATTTCAAAATTGCCATTTTTAAGAAAATTACTGGAACAAAATCAGTTCAAGTCCTTACCATGCAGATTACAGATTGCTGACCCTTTTCAGTCTGGCTTTAAACTGACTCTACTGAGACCACTCTCTTAAGGGTCTATAATGATTTATTAGTGGCTTCTGATGCAGGGGATTGCTCTGTGATCATTTTCCTTGACCGCAGTGCAGCCTTTGATACCATTGACCATAAAATCCTACTTAACAGATTGAAGGTTTTGGCTGGCATATCTGGATCTGCCTTAGACTGGTTTTCTACCTACTTATCAGACAGGACCTTTTCTGTTGGGACTGACAGGTTAACCTCTAACATTGCCCCCCTAACCTGTGGAGTTCCACAGGGTTCAGTTTTGGGTCCATTATTATTCTATTTTTATATTCTTCCTTTAGCTGGCATTATTCAATCTTTTAGCGACATTTCTTATCATTTCTATGCCGATGACATTCAGCTGCATATGTCCTTTAAGCCTCACCAGCTGGATAGGCTGTCCGCCCTAGTCCAGTGTTTAACTCAAATCTCTGATTGGCTTTCTAACAATTACCTTGTTTTAAACAAAAATAAAACAGAGACCATGACTGTAGCTCCTTCTGAACTACATTCTAAAATCAGTCAGGTTCTTGCCTCTTTCTGTCCTTCTGCCAAGTCAAATATTCAAAATCTTGGAGTAATATTTGATTCTTCTCTGGGCCTAGAGTCACATGTAAAGTCTTTGTCTCGTTCCTGCTTCTTTCATTTAAGGAACATTTCTAAACTGCGACATATGGTTTCCTCAGATGAATTAGAAAAAATTGTTCATGCATTTGTGTCATCGTGTTTAGATTATTGTAATGCCCTGTTTACCAGCTTGGACAAATTATCTCTTTCTTGCCTCCAAGCTATACAAAATGCAGCAGCCAGGCTACTAACACGCTCTACCCAGGGCCTGAATAAAACTGTATTCATTCAGAGTACAGTAGGCTGGAAGCTGGTAAAGTGTTCCCCAACTTAGAGACTCAAGAGTCTGGATCGGTGTATCAAAGCACAGTATCTTATTTTATTTTTTGTTGCAATACCTGAACTACAAGACATTTCTGATAGTCATTTTTTGAAATTGAGTGTTAACCATGCAGATATTGAAAAATAACAGAACCAGAACAGTGGTATATGTATATTAGTTTTGCAGAACTGAAAAAGTGACTCTGTTGTACACATTGTTTTTTTGTTTTTTTTATCAATCTTATTTATTTATTTTTATTTATTTTATCTTTATTTATTTTGTAATTTTTGTTATCTTCTAGCAACATAATGACAATATAAATAAATCTTCCTTGCTTCTCATGTAAGGCATGAATGAAAACTTTAATTTAACTATTAAATACTTTACTTTTATTTTAGTCAAAAGGTACACGTCAAATGTAACTAAAATTTAGGGAATTATGATAAACTTCAATTTTTAAGTTCATCAACTCAAAAAAATCTTGAGGCACTTGGTTGCCTTCATTTTTTTTAGGTTCTGCCAACTTCTTTGGGTTTACAGCAGAGGTGGGACCAAGTCATTGTTTTGCAAGTCTCAAGTAAGTCTCAAGTCTTTATCCTCAAGTCTCAAGTCAAGTCTCAAGTAATGTCAGGCAAGTCAGAGTCGAGTCTCAAGTCACTGGTGTAAAAGTCCGAGTCAAGTCACAAGTCTGAAATTTTGAATTTCAAGTCCTTTCGAGTCTTTTTTTTTTTTTTTTTTTTTTTTTTTTTTTTTTAAATGACATCAGAAACAGCAGTATGCGACATTACGTGATGGCAGAGCTTCAGTTCATCCTTTGTCATTTTTTTTTTTTTTTTTAATAAATAGGACAGGGGGAATGAATGAGAGAAAGAGGGGGAGAGAAAGAAAGAAAACCAAAGGGGAGAAGAGACGGTGAGAAGGGGGGGAAGAGAGAGAGAGAAAAAAAAAAAAAAGAACTCCTGGGTCACCTGTATGGAGAAAAAAAACAAACAAACAAAAAACAAACAAACAGAGGAGACAGCAAACAACAAAGAGCAACATAATAATAGAGAAAACAAAGCACCATCACAATAAACTAGCTAGCCATAGATATCAATATTTACTAAATAATAAACGATATTGTGCAGCACGCAAGATAGACAGCGCACAGTGTGCTTTGAGGTAGCAGCCAAGAAAGCTTTAGTCCGCGTCTGTGAATACCCATGTGTGCATACCTGTGTGGATCAGCATGCTTGCATTCCAAAGGTTTCTCCATGTAATGATCTGCTAGGGAGTGTGGGGGGGCCACAGCCCCGTCCTCCAGGGTGTGAAGCGGGTATGGAGGAGATCAAAACTCCAGACATCCAGAGGCCCCCAGAACACAAGAGACCATGGAAGACCAACAGAGGGGCAGCCGCGCCACTGTTCCAGTAAGAGCTGAGGAGAGTCCCAGATGAGGGCTCGCCCAGCAGCCGCAGAGCAGAAGTCAGGGGGAGTTGCAGTGACGCGCCCGTGAGCTCCGCCGGCCCCCAGCCGCGCCTGAGTGACCGAGCCCCAGGCCGAGAGGCCGGGGGCACCCCACCTCCAAAGGGGCCCGAGCGAGCCCCAGGCCCCAGGCCCCGACAAGCGGCCGCCAAGGAGTGAGCCGGTGTGTACCCGGACGCCCACCCCCAGACACAAAGAACCACCAACACACCGACACCTGAGGGAGTCCGCCACCGGCAGGGGAAGTGGTGGTGGGTGGAGATAGGCCTCCAAACCTTGGAGGGCCTGAGGTGTCCCCAGAGAGGTGGCGTCTGATACCCAACCTGACATATAGACACAGACATACAGGCACACACAGATACAAACATCCATTCCCACCCTCATGCTCTCATATGCACTCACTCCACACTCAACCAACGTGGAGACAGACATAAAGAGACGCTGTACACACAATCACACTCCCCAAGCGTACTCTACGAACCGGGTCTAGGTACCCTTGTCCCTGGAGGGGGGAATTGCACCCAGACCCAGGTGGTGTTACCCTTTTCCCTGCGGTGGGGAGAGGCAGACCACCCCGACTCCGCAGCAGCAGGGAGGCCCCACACCCCAGACCGCAGTCGGACGGCCAACTCCTCCTACTAGCCCCCCCGCTCCAGCAGGCCGCAGAGAATGGGGGTGGGAGAAGACTCCAAACCTCCCTCCACCCGCTCATTGTAGTGTTGATGCATATGTGTTCTAAGGTGCAATTAAAACCCAGGAGGGCATGGAGCTACCTGCCATGGAGCAGCAGGTAAGCGCATAGTCCCTCCTGCTAGCCCTCAATGACTAAGTGTATTTAAAATTGAGAGGTGGGCAACGACGTCAGGGGTGAGGTGTACACCCTGATGGTAAATTGGACTCCGTGATTGTGCCCACCCCCAAGATCCTATATGTATGTGTAATGAGAGTGTGAATAATGTGAATGTCTAAGTTGTGGGATAAAATTGAGGCAGAGGCAGCCAGAAGGGGACAGGGGGGGGGGTAGCCTCCTCTGCACCCTGGTGACATACCCCCACTCCAAGGCCCTGCATGTGTGGGTGGTTGTGGAGGAGCGGGAAGAGGGAGGCAGCTGGAGATGGGGAGGGAAGGAAGGGAGGGGCAGGTAACCCCTCCCTGGGGCCAGCTCCCCCGCTGACCCCAGTAGGCACTCCCACCCTCCGCGACCCGCCAGGGAAGGGGGGCCCAGGCCCATCAGACCGGGGCCCAGTGCAGTAGCGCCCTCCGGCTCCACAGAGCCCTGGACAGTCCACCCAACCCCACCACAGAGAGAACTGCACCCACCCCACCATCCACACATCTTCCAGACTACATAAGACGGTAAACGCCCAGGCTGAGATCTTCCTCCACCTCTCCTGTATCTCCTTTCGAGTCTTAAAAAAAACAACGAAAAAATAATGTTGCAGTTATGCTAAATGTAAATATTAGACCATGTAATTTTTAAATCTGTGTTTTTCTCAACACATGACAAAATAGTGAACTTAGAAAATATACACAAATTTTGAAATTGCACCTCTTTAAAATGCAGCTCAATTAAACCTAGCTCCAAGAATAATTTTCACCGACGGTTCTGAGATAAGCTGCATGTTATTCTTGGATGCGGTTGTAGGACTGGCTTTAAAATCGCATGACAAAAATATCATACACAAAAAAAACTGCATCACCAACGTAGCCTGGACAACATTTGCTAGTTAGATGAAGTCAGCTATCTCATTGTAGCATATTTATATGCATATTTATAATCATACGGTTCTTGGAGTGAGTGCACACACTCATGAAGTTTAGTAACTTCAGGTCACTGCAACAAGCCCAGGTACAGTTTACCGACGGATGGGTACAGGACCTTGAAATGCACCGTGTAGAACGAAAGACCATCGTACGAACAAAGGTAAGTTTACAGTCTCACAAATCATCTTCATAAATACACATTCGTTAACCGTTTATTAATAGGACCTTTGAGCTCAAGGGTAATTAATTAGTAGTGGAAATAATTTCTGGTACGCGTTACAGAAATGTAGCAGTGACAATAATACTGTATGTTGTAATCGTACTGGGCAATTGGTGATACAAAAAATAAATATTGTGTTTAATAAACAAACATCAGTCAGGGAACTGACACTAGTCTGGGGATGGAGACGGGGAAATATAAAGCATGATGCACACGTGTAGTGTGTTAGTTAAACTATCTTGTAAATATGTCTTTAATACAAAAAAGATTAATGTTTAACAATACAGGAGAGGATGTGTGTGTGTGTGTGTGTGTGTGTGTGTGTGTGTGTGTGTGTGTGTGTGTGTGTGTGTGTGTGTGTTGTTCAGGAGCTGTAGAAAAAACCATGTTTGAGCAATGCTCAAAAACGACTTCCTCCTGACCTAATTTTAAACTTTCCTCTTACTGTCATGTGAGCCAAACTTTCTCTTCATATTCTTCTGTCATGTGAATAAGTCTTATTCCTACTGCAGACTTCATGAGACAATTTAAATAGTGGAGAAACAATCTGGAAATTAAACAACTCGGATTTAATTGTCAGTCACTGAAAAATGTTTTTTTAAGAGCATTGTCAGCTTCACTGACTGTGAGTATCTTTCTTTGTTGCTTTTATAAACATATAGAGCAATTCTCTATCAATCACGTTGAACCTCATTGTCCTGCTGTGAATTTTCATGTAAAATCTCTTCAGGGAAAAAAAAACCCACGGGTTTTAAACTAATTTCTGTTTTAAAAAAATACATGTAGTTTATTGTGTCAGATTGGCAGTCTGTCCGGAGTGTACCCCACTTCACGACCCATAGTACCTGGTGATAATGGTGAAAGAACATTTAGTTTATTTTCTTTCTTTTTTTTATTCATGATCACTGGAGGCGCTTGAAATTTTCATGATTTGAATTGAAGTTGATTTGAACATAATTTTTTATGCTTATATATTCAAGGCTTATATAACAAGGTCCAAGCAAGCAAAAAAAAAGGAACTTATTCAGCTCAATTGCACAAGTCCAAAAAATCCACAAGCTGAGGAAAACTAAAAATTCCAAGAACACAAGAGGCAGCATAGATGAGAAGAGGAAATACTTTGGTGATGAAAACAGGAAAGACAGGGCTCTAAATATTCACACCGAAGGCCAATCAGAGCAAGCAGATACACATGGGCCAAACTAGACCCAGGCAATAAAAACAATCAGACATGGGAGGAAGTAAAACTACACATAAGACTCCAGAGGAAAATAAAGCAGGACGTGAATAACAAGAACCGAAGAAGCTAAAACATAACTAGCACTAAAATACAACAAAAAAAAGTTATTCTTGACCAAGAATTATTAATTTCCTTTCTTCTTTCTTAAGAAATGAGCTTCAGAATCTTCACGACGTATTCAAACAAACAAAGGTGAATAAAACAAGCACACACATTATTACTATTTGTTTTTTTTAAACTTAGGTTTCTTGAGGTGGAGATGAATTAACTAAATATTCTGCTTGTTACGGCTACTGAAAAACTATTTTATTTATTTAGTTCATTTAGTCATTTCACTTTTTTTGCTGCCATGCAGAAATATTTAAAAAATAATCTATCTTGAAGTTTTGACTTAAGTTCAGCAGAAAATTCAAGTTATTTTCTCAGACATTTGAGCTAGTGAGTTCAAATTTTGAGATGCAGAGCGTAATAAATTTATTAGACCGTCTATCGTTAACTAGAAGAACACACAAATATTTAAAAAATGCATCAAATTTGGTAAAAATGAAAAATCATGTTTTTATTTATCAGACAAATTCCTGCTGAATTCATGTTTTACACCCAGTTTTGAGAACACTAGACTTCTCTGAGATGTTAGAAATTAAACATAAACATCCAAGCAGTAAAAAAATGTTTCTGTTCAGGAAAGAAAGTAAATATTTCTACATATTTGTCAAAACTCAAAAAAATAATACTGACTTTTGAGATAATAACCTGAAATTTTGACATATGGATGCCTTTTTTCCCCAGAGGTGGAAACAAGCTTCCATATTTTGATGTGTTGTGTCAGATAACATTTATCATCAAGCACCTAATATGTATTTTTTTCACCCACAGGAGATGTTACATCGCATAATTTTGCTTTTTGTGAGTCTGGTATTTTTGGAACAAGTATCCTTTGCAGATTTTACTTCTTCACAAATAGGTAATATGAAAACGTTTCAACCATTTCTATTAGCTTTCAGTGGTACAGCACACATACACGTAGCGACAAGAAAATACACCATCTGACACTTATCACCTATTAGGACATAATAAAATAATCGATCCTTAGCAGGTCTTAAAATGAGGTAAATACAACCTCAGATGAACAACAACTCAAAACATCTTACACCATGTCACTTTTTTCCATGTGGGAAAAAAGATGTTGTGCGCTTTTCACTGCTCAGCTTTCCAGTTGCCTTCTTGGCTCAGCACCACATACGGCTCGCTCCCTGGTCCCGGCAACATCCTCAAAAGGGGAGACATGATCAGATGATGGAGGTCAGGTATGTGAGTCAGCCTCAACTGACACCACACCCTGAACCCATTGCTCCACCCCTCCGCTGCAGCTGAGCCACAAGCCACACTCCGACGCAGACATGTTATAATATGTGTTGTTGTTTATCTGAAGTAGTATGAACCTAACTTAAAGGACCAAATTGTTTTCTATTATATTTTTCACACAACTGCAAATCTCCAGATTGCTTTACATGTGTACTTTCTTACATTTTCTTGACTTTGTTTTCAGAAAAATGCACAGAAACCACACGTGAGACAGAAGACTTTGAACAGCTGAAGAAACTCAGGAACAGATTCACTTATATTGCAAGAAGCTGTAAAGAGATCAAGGACCGATATGGTGAATATGAAGGTGAGGACAATACAATCACACAAATCACAAGTCATAATTATTTAACGGGCAACATTCAGGATATTTCTACCCTCTTAAAATGAAACTATGTTTTCTTAATACTTTGTTTCCAGATGGGGTGTACTACCTCACCACAGCTAATGGCATGCTGTACCAGACTTACTGTGATATGACTACTGCGGGGGGCGGATGGACGCTGGTGGCGAGCGTCCATGAGAACAGCATTTATGGAAGGTGCACAGCCGGCGATCGCTGGTCCAGCCAGCAGGGCAACAATGCTGACCTGCCTGATGGAGATGGAAACTGGTCCAACAGAAACACCTTTGGAACAGTAGAGAGCGCCACTGCTGATGACTTTAAGGTAAAATCAGCCGTGGTGGTAAAAACAGTGCTGGAAAGTAACATTAACTGAAGCACTTTACTTAATTTACTTAAAACTGATTGTGAGATCATAAAATGCAACACACTGCTGTGGTTAGTTTGTTGGAAACTCATCAGTTTCTTGCCAGATGAATTGTTTAGACAGAAATGCTCACAGGATACAACAAGAAGAAGCAACAATTAAATTCCTTGGTTTATCGTCTGATTGTGAATCTTAACCATGATGTAAATAACAGTATTAAACACCAATTAATATCATAGATAAAATATTTACCATAGGAAAAAACATTCACTTTAGTGTCAAACACTTTTGATATTAAAGTATATTTTAGCTGGTTATAAGCTACAGTACCAGCTTATGTCACTGAATTGGTTCGGTGCAGGTGGGCGTGGGATGTCACAAAAATTCTATTTGAAAAGAAAAGCAAAATATTTGAAAAGCAAAATGGAGCAATTTATGATGCAAAAGAACTTAACTGGGCCAGAAGTGTTAATTTGAGTCATAACTATGTGCGTACCCTCACACAGAATCCAGGTTACTATGATATAACAGCTGAGGACATGTCTGTGTGGCACATTCCCAACAACTTGCCGCTGGAGCACTGGAACCAAGCAGCTGTAGCCATCCTCCGCTACCACACTGAAAACCAGTTCCTCACATTGTATGGAGGAAATCTCTTTCAGCTGTTCAAGGTAATTAAAGCTCTGAAGAATTTATTAATTTGTTAATTTCAAAAACATAAATGATCAAGAGGAAAAGCTTCTGAAAATTGATCCAGTAGTTTATATTCTGTAGTAAATCAGTCGTTTCCCAAGGTGGAACGTTGGTGGAACGTTGGAACGTTTTAAAGTTTCAAAAATTCCTGTGAAAAGATCGTTAGTTGTCTGCTGCATCAATGGTATACTTGTCCCGAGAAATAAAGGCTGTGAACTGAACTTTGAAAATATCACAGATACATGTCTACTACTTCCTCCAAAGAACAATGCAAACTGGTTCTAACGAGAAAAGAAAGAGAAGTGAGAGACCCCAGAGCACAACTGAACAGGAGGATGACTCACTGGTCACTTTATTAGAGATACTTAGTTGATACCAACTTGGATCCCCTTTGCCTTCTGAGCTGCCTCAATTCCTTGTGGCCAAAGTGTGCCAAGAAAATATTACACCACCTTTGCATCACAACCAGGCTTAATTGTTGATACAAGACAGGATGGAGCCACGCCTTCATGTTGTTTATGCCAGATTCTGATCCTGCCATCCACTTCAAAATGTTCTTGGAAGACGTTTTTTTTACTGCAGAATATAAACCACTGGATCAATTTTCAGAGGCTTTACTCTTTACTTTTATACATATATGTGTGTGTTTCTGTGTGAGCGTGTGTCCATACATACACACTCATGACAAACCCCCCCAACACTGTTGCAGCAATATCCGGTGAGATACAAAGTTGGAACATGCAGTGACAGAGGGCCAGCTATTCCCATCATATACGACCACGGAGACGCGGAGTCCACCAAAAAGTTGTATGGACCCAATCCAAGAAGTAAGAAGCTCATTTAATCAGATTGAAAATGATAATTTGGATCATTAGAAGACAATTAATTAGACAATTAATGTGTAATAAGAGTCTTTTACATATTTTACACATAAAATAGTTGTTTAAACTTGCAACACAAAATGAATAACAGAGTTTTTAAGTATTTATGAAAGTACTCTATTAATTAAACCAGTTGTCATATGAATTTTTATTTAATTATTTAATTTGTTTGTTTGTTTGAATGAAAGGGGAGTTTGAACCAGGCTTCATCACTTTCAGAGCAATAAACTGGGAATCTGCGGCCATGGCTATCTGCTCTGGTGTCAAGCCGACTGTCGGTTGCAACACTGAACATGTGAGTAATCAGTCGTCACACATCTGCCAATACTGTGTGAGTACACATGGTGTAAAAACCCTGTTTTTAGTATTGTATAGGAGGAGGAGGATATTTCAACCCTGAGGAGCAGTGTGGGGACTTCCCATCTTTTGACTACGACAGACTGGGCAAAGAGCAAGGCTGGAGCGCCTCCAAAGAGATGACCGAGGCTGCTGTGTTACTGTTTTACCGCTGAGTGGGTTTGCGTAGCCTCGACTATAGTCAGTCCCAGCTGTAACCAGATCAGGTGACATCAGGTTTATTTGTACAGCCATCAATCATAAAATTTCTCTTTTATTGGAGAACAAATCAGAAGTTGACAGTGAAAGAAATTTTGTAATTAAGCAACACAAACCGTAGATGGCACTGCTGAACTGTGTAGTTACACGAAACATTCAAAGTTGTTTTTACTGGAATTAATTTGACAGTTTGTTTTAGTCAGCAGAGAAAAAGAAAGATGAACTGCGAATAGATTTCATGGTCACGGTCTAACCTTCAATTTTTATGAAAAAAAATTTGCATGTAAGTCATCCTCATTATTATTGACGAGCACATAGACCTAAAATACTCAGGACTAACCAGTGAAACTGAGTATTTTTTAAATGTTGTGTCCATTGCTTCCACTGACAGCTCATGACATAAAAACCTTCAGGTGGTCTAGAGGTCACCTATAGCTGAAAGACAAACTGGCCACGCTGGCTGGATATAGCCATGAACTTCAAACAGATGCTGGAGGTCTAAAGCTTGCACATTTGTTCCCTTGTGTGACGTGTGTCCTCTGATTCTTGGAACTAAAGATCTGATTAATTAAACATCAAATTTTCACTGAAGGTTTAGTAAGAAATGTGGTAAAGATGAAATGCGTTTCCATGGAAACCCTGCTTTGATTAGAATGTTATTAACCTGATCTAGAGCTATATTAAAAGCTAAGACTAGGTGTGGCTTTATTTAACCTAAAAGACAGACAGACAAACAAATGAACAAACAAACAACACCCACACTTGAAAACTAACTGAAATGACTTTTTGAAATAAAAACAAATACAAATATTTGCAGTAAATGTCCTTACTTGTAGTTTTTAACAACACAGCGAGTATGACGCATTTGTTTGATGAGACATGAGATAACTAAACGAGCAAATACCCAGCCTCACAAAGTGTTGTGTCTTTATTGTAATACCTGTTTTAACTTTTCCAAATTTTAGCAGGACAAACACTCTTCATATAATAATAATAAGAAAAGCAAGAAAAACAAAAATCCCCCTAAAACTAACACTGAAACTAGCCTAAACTGAATCCAAACCTTTCTAAACAGTAACACCAGAGCTGAAAATACAAAACTGTAACATTTAACAACGAATGCTGAGCTTGCGGTAAACGTAACTGCTTTTTTTTTTTTTTTTTACGTCTCTACCATTTTACTTACCTGACTTCTTACGACCATGGGTCTGATACAACCTTTGGTTAAGACAGCTAACGACTGCACTGCAAGCAGAAATGATGAATATAAATATAGGTATTCATTTTTTTCTTTTTAGGAATAATGCACATCTTATTTATTTAATAAATAAATAAATATATTTATATCTCCCCCTCCTGTATGCCACTCTACGAGTCAGCTGAGCTAGAAACTTAAAAAGAAAAACAAAACAAAACTCTTATGGAAGAATACTCTACTCGGAAAACATGTATTGGTAAAATATAGCAAGAATAAAATTGTTCTAATTGTTATGTGTATGCTCTGAATTCCTCAGAGACACTAAAAGAAAATGAAAAACAATTAAGATGATTAAATATTTAACAAGTTAAAGAAAGGGGATGAAACGGGGTACAGGTGAGGATTTCCGGTGTAGTCTCGATTTTCTGCACTACGCAAACAAAATTCAAAATAATGGGAGTTTATTTTTCACATTATTGACCTCCAGTCTTTAATAATCATTCTCCTCGGTGTTTCTTAGTGTGACAGAAAAGCAAAGCTGAGAAGTGTGAGGTAAATATTGTGTTTAATAAACAAACATCAGTCAGGGAACTGACATTAGTCTGGGGATGGAGACGGGGAAATATATAAAGCACAATGCACATGTGTAGTGGTGGAGGGGGGGACATATTTATCTGTTACACAAGGTGCCCCCCGTACAGTAGGAGCAGGAAGTTCTATATAACATACAGATCAGGATCCAAGTCTACGGTACAAAAACTTAGCAGCAACATGTTAACATCGGAGACCAAGGGGCTAACAAAGTAGTTTCATTTAGAAAAAAGTCACAGTATTCTTTAAGCATAAATTTGTTAAAAAGGTAAAAACAGTCCTAAGCATCCTCTAGGGTCAATGCTACTCACAAGATCTGTGTGTGAAATACATAGGTAGGGAAATTATCTATACATTTATACTCTAATATAAAGACCTTCTGGTAATGGCACAGTACAAACTTCCAGGAAACGCGACAAAAATATACAATGTCTTCACGTCACATTTGCAGATTAAAATGTAACTAAAGGTCTCTGGCAAGCACAATAGTTTCAGTGATCCAAAAAAAAAAGAAAAAAACAACTTCTCACCATTTTGTTAGTTCAGCTATCTTGACAGATTATGTCTTTTTAATACAAAAATAAGGACAAATACTGTATAAATTAATATATATTAAAAGAATCAGATTGATACATGGGGAATCTACTGAATAAGTACAGGTATTTATGATACAATAAATACTTGTCATTCATGACTGGGGGCAGAATAAACGGACTGAAGTGTGTTTATCCTGGCAGGTAATAGGTTTACCTCTATAGGTGAGAGTATTTATGTGTGTTTGTGTTTGTGTGTGTTGTTCAGTAGCTGTAGAAAATAGCACATGATTGAGCACAGCTGTGTGTAGGATCATGCACACAGTCTCAGAGGGTTCAGGAGGTCTGTTAAAAGGGAGACTGCAGACTGCAGTGGTGATTTCTTGTGAAGGTTGTCACTGCTCGCCCTCTCCCAGTGCCTTAACGCAGCTCCTCCTAGTGGTGAGTCTGTGGTACTAAGGTTACTCCTAAAACACACAACTGGGGGACAGGAAGCAGGAAGTCTGTGGTCAGGAAGTGGTCAGCTGTCAGTGACACGTCAGTCCTCCAGGGAAGAGACAAGTGTGGCACACCATTAGAGTCATGACCAACAAAAAGAAGTAGATAAAAGGAAAAAGTCAACTTCTGTGTGTGTGTGTGTGTTTTTTTTTTGTCTTTTTCGCCACTTCATAATAAAAAATAAGTCTGTTTTCGTACTTTACAATACAATTCGACATCCCCACCGAGGAAGCATCAATCATCAGTCCAGCACTGACAAGAAAAGAAACTTTTTTTTGTTTGTTTTTTAAGGGTTTAAAAAAAGGTGGTGGGGGGTACTGTGCATGGTTTCCTCACGGGGAATTGGGATCTTGGACAACAGGGGGTGGGGGATCAAGTAAGGCGAGCAGGAACACAGAACATGTCTGGAGAACAGAAAAATCTGCTGAGGGTGTCGTCTCTGTTTTTTCTTTCTTTTTTTTTTTATGAAGAACACTTTGTACAGCCGCACTTGACAACTTTCTCCACTTCCTGGACAAAAGAAGACCCGTCAGTGCACTGGAACGTGTATTTCCTGCGTTTGCTGCGAAGGGGGGTGCAGCAGGTGCCCTGTCCTTCTGCTCCCCCCGGGCAGCTGCCTCGACACTCTAAACGGGAGACCTTCTCCTGGGTTTGGCACGCCGCGTAGCCTTGCTGTCTCTGGTAGACATCTCGGACCCGTTCCCCTCGGCAGGCCACCTCTGCGGACACAAGGAACAGAAAGAATATTTGCAAGGTGTCCAAAGTTTTTACTGAGAACTCCACCAATTCTGCACATCATGGGAAAAGGTTGTCCGGCTTTGGCAACAAAGTAAGAAATATATTAGGAATGATACGACACAAAGAGGACAGCAAGAAGAGCAAGAAGAGGAAAAAATGGCACGAACATGAAGAATAAAGAAAAACCCTTTCTAGAAATAAACTGCTGAGTGAACTGTTCATAAAACTTTCGGGTTTAATTTGGTTCAATGGCATTAGTTTAGTAGAAGTCGATGTCTGCTGTTGGTTCAACTAAATTCAGATGTAAAAGAAAGTTTTTTCTAGAAGCCCTTTTAACAACTCGACAGCTGAAAACTTGATTTTTGTCAATCAAACACTTTATTTGTTTCATATTTAGGAATTTGGTAGTAACATCGAAGTGATACTACTATAGTACTACAAAGACTCGTAGTACGTGGTATGAAAGACTTTCTGTATCTGGTTTTGTGTCAGTGGAGCTGAGTCGGTCTGTCCTTCACCGCCATCCAGTAAGCAGCGACTGGGCCCGGAGCTCGTCAGGATTATCCATGATGGACGGTGACCTCATCTCCACCACAGCTTCAAGTCAGGTTTCCTAATTAGTTTATTCAGTCTGTTGGTGTCATCAGCTCTGATGTTGCTCCGCCAACAGACCGCAGCAAAGTACACTTCAATCGCCTCAAATGGCCCATCAATTTGTTGCACACACTGAATAGCTCAGCCTGAAAAACTGGCCTGCCATGTGTGTATTTTATTTGAAATTACAACACAATTATTTACAAATATTTAAAAGTAGGAACACTACAATAACGGGGTAAAAGGAAATGAAGAAATAATGAAGAAATAATTATACCTTAAGTAATGTGTATGTACTTTTACACATGCTATATATGTATAGTTTTGCTTTGTATAGCATAGTCCTGAAAAAATATGACTTGTTCTAATGTATCTACCTTAATGTTTTTGTAGGTAAACAGAATTACAGTGTAATTCTCCTGTGGAGCTCCTGTGCTGCTCATCAACACAGCAGACAGCTCTCCTCAGTCTTGCATCTGTCAGGTCGTCAGTAATCCATTAGATGGTGGATGTGTTTACTGACACGTTCTGTAGCTTCTCTACTGCAGCAGCGGTTGGATTGTGTTAAATGCACTTGAGAAATCAAAGAGGATGATCCTCATTGTGCAGCCATTACTATCTAGATGGGAAGAAGCTCTCTGCAGCATGTAAATGATTGTATCATCATCTCCCAGACTTGGTCTGTTTACAAACTGCAGAGATTCAACACTAGCATATTAGGCACTGTTAAGGTTCAAAATATTGGGGATGGAGACAAGAGAAAAAACCACAATAACAACACTGGTCCGGCCGGGTTGAGTCAAACGATGATTTAATGATCACACACGTGGGAGATGGACACTGATGCAGACAGCCTCAAAATCTCAAAATGGTGGAGCATTGCTCAAACTTTTATAACCTCTGGTGCCTCCACCTTATCATAAAAAGCCTAAACATTCACATGCTCTCTCTCACACAGCGCCTAAGCTACGACCTTGGCTCCCTGTTTATCTGCTCCTGCTGAAATAGGGCAGAAAACTCCAGCACACTCTGTTCTCTTCTACTCAGACAAATTAGACAATAACCTTCTGCGAACAGTATTTCTTATAACTCAGCAATATAATGCATCATAAAACAATATCATTCATTCACAACAAGTCAGCAATTTAATGTAATGCAAATCAGTTTAACTAATGCAATAGTTATCAGCTTCTTCTAATTCAGGAGAATAATGCAAACTAAAACTACATAATAATTCACAACCTTTAATTAGGGGTATAACATGGCATAAAATAATATCATAATTTTACAGCACCTTCAAAACATGTGATGTGAGGGCAACTGGTCAAGAGCTGTTAAGCTGAATCTTACGCTGTCCATAAATCTGTGAAATGAGTTGACAAAAGTAGTATCCAGCTCAGAAAAGGAAATGCCCTCGATACACAGACATACTTGGTTCTTTCTGATTTACCAGTCCTGGGATATAATTCCACTAATATAAAGCCATGTTACCTTTGCAAAAATGTATTCCTGTAATGCTAAAATTAGTATTAAAAAAAGGTTTTATTATTCTGCAGAGTTTGCGGCGCTCCATTACAGTGGGGAAAAACAATAAAAAGCTGGAACTTGTCATGCTATATGTTGCATGAGGTGACAGCAAGTATGCTGATGAGAGGTTTGCTGGGCTGCATGCAGGAGGGAAAATTAGTAAAGAAAAGCTGACGTTAACATGCGATCAGATGGTCTCACCTGAGTAACCCCTCGTGTGGGATTAAGAGGAGGCTCAGGAGATGCTGAGTTGAAAAAGCGACAGGTTAGAAGCGTCAGTGCAGAGAGATTAAACACTTTGAGACACACGCTGCTGAGACACTTTAAAGAGAGTTAGCAAGTAACAGAGAAGCTCAGACTTTGTTAAAAGAAGCCCACTGGAGTATTAGATTATTATTTTTAGAAGAATTAAGGTAGTGTACCGAACAGGCATCCGTGTTTCGCTTACCTCTGTCACACGCCTCTCCTGTATATCCGCTGTTACACTCGCAGTATGCCTTGCCCAGGCCTGACACTCTACATTTGCCATGTTTGCAGCGAGACAGGCTGCAGGGGTTAGCTGCATCCTGGTCCTGCTCATCACAGAGGACACCAGCAAAGCCAGGCTGGCAGCGGCAGGAGTAGGAATAGGAGTTGATTGGGATGCAGGTACCGTGGATACACCTGTAGGGTGGAAGAGGGAAATACAGAACGTAAAGAACTGGACAGACAAATCGTGGTCTCTCTTTGAGAGCCATTGCACTAGCTGTGGTTTTAGACGAAGCGCAGAAACACTCACTTGTTGCCATCACAGGGGTTGCTAACTTGCTGGTCACACAAAGTTCCCGTCCAGCCTGCGTGGCATGTACAAGTGAAACCGCGGTGTCCAGTTGGGTGGCAGTCACCTTGGACGCAGGCCCCTCTCTGGCACGGCTGACAGCCCGGCTCCACCCCATTGCCCAACCACTTTCTGGTGGTACTCTGGGTGGTTCCAGATCCTGGGAGCCCCGCTTCAAGCCCAGCTCCTAGATCCTGGAGCTTCCCGTTGATGTAGAGGTTACGGAGGCAGCCATGGAAGCTCGTGCCGTTACGGCCACCCGAGCTGTGCTGTAGAGCCGACAGACCGCCAGAAGCCGAGGCTCGCTCTGGCATCCCTGCATGAAGACAGAAGTATCTCAGCGCCTCATTTAAGATGATTAAAGATCATCTTAATTATATTTTTGTGTGTATGGAAATAAAATCAGGTCCAAACTCAACGTGAAAGCTTTTTATGACTTGATGCTTCACACCTAGCCTCTGGCCACCTGTACATAATGTTTAAATCCAAGTATTTATACTATAATTTGTATTAAGTATAATTATTATTATTAAGTATTACGATATCTATCTGTTCTACAACACTTACACAGACACAGCCATTAAGAATATACATAGCGCTGAGTCCTTACCTCCCACATAAAGTGGAGAATCTATATTGAGTGTGGACTGCTTGTTGAGGGAGTTGATGGATTTGGGCGGCCCGCCATCGATGGACAGAGACAGAGTCTGATCTGATGCTACTAACTCCACGGCATGGAAATTACCATCATTCACTGTCTCCACACTGAGAGCGAGAGAGAGACACGAGGGAGAAATTCACTTCAGACATCTGTATCATCCATCATGTGAACGTGGAGCCAGGGAACGGGCTTTCTGTATACCTGTATATAGCAGAAGGAGGATAGGATCCAGTGTCGTAGCTGACCCTGAGGCGTCCCCTGTACAGCTCCATGGCAATGTGATCATTATCCCCTTTATACAACAACACGCCACTGTCCTCATCGGTAGCAATCTGAAAACACAGCAGGATCGCCATGTTAGTGGCCTACAAGTGCACATAGTTCTTTTCACCTGCTGTAAGAATTGTCAACAAAAAACAAGTAAGTCATTTTCAGGTATATGTACTTTAGTTGTGTATTTATTTTTCTGAAAACTTATCACTTTTACTTCCTATGTGTACACAAATATCTCTGCTTTTACTCCTTACATTTTCAAAACAAACTTTAGCTTTCAGATATTTAAGGGGAGTTATTATTTCAAGTCACTGCACAGAATATCTATAGATCTTTTATAACTCTGTACTCTGGGGTTAAAGCAGGCCAAGACATCCACGTTTGTGCAGATGTCTGTAAGTTGTGGTCGGAGTACATCAGCATCTAGCGAGCATAAAGGAAATAATGTTTTTAAGGTTCACAGCTCAGCTCCACAAACATCAGCAAACACTCAAACTGTTTGTGTGCAGTTTGTCACACAGTGTGTTGCTAGCTAAAGGTTCAGCTGCTGTATTTCCTGGATAGAGAAAAGAATGAAAGCTAACTTCACTCTGAGATGGAGAAAGATTGAAGACAGACATTATTTCTAAAATGAAGGACTGGAAAGTTAAAGATTTACTTATATTTATATTCAGTTCGGCTCAGCTAATCGCAGCCTGAACACAAAGAAAATCTAGTTATGCTCAAAATAAAAATGATTTCTAAGTGATTATTTCCCCCACAGCCCAACCTGCTAAATCTCACTTTAACCTGAGAATATACTCTTTCTGTTTAGTTGTGGAGGCTGAATCATCTGCAATACAGGCAAAGCAAATTCTACATCACAGCTGTTCAAATTAAAAACAATATCATTAGAGTTTAAATTGAAATAAACTTTGCCTTCCTCTTACTTCACTCTCACTTGGGTAAAGAGATCAATTTTTAAACACAAGTATCTGCATCTTCAACTTAAACAAAGCATGTGTGTACTTCTGTGACCCCTACTTATACCTGCCTACTTAAACCTGAAATTAAATCAGCATCACAAACTTGTTGTGAGAGTTCCTGTTAATACGTGCATTCACATAATTTCAGCTACTTTAACTCTGTTTTGTTTGGTTTCTCTAGAAGAGAAATTGAAAGGCAAACCTGATGGTTGGTGTTGCTGCTGTGATCTAAATGTATGCTAATACATGAGGAGCACAAACTGGAGATGAATCTTTACAAACCCCTGAAGGAAATCTGACTCTTTAGCAGCTAAGCGCTCCACTATGTTCACCAGCCAGTCACTAACTGTGTCTGCATGCCACTGAGAGTTTAATGATAAATATTCTGACACAGTGAAATTATAAAATCTGATGGGAGGCACAGATTGTCATGGACCACAAGGCTACATGTGTTTTTGTTTTTGCTCTCTCTCTCTCCTTGGCCGCTCCGCCTGGGCGGAGCTCATTGCGGCCTCCCGCCCTTGGCCCACACACCTGTTTGCTATTATGTTGCCATTACGTGATGCCATTTAAGGCCGGGACACAGACCTTCTCATCGCTGGATGATTGTGCAAGAGGCGTTAGTGATCCTTTCTAGCTTTTGTGAACATAGCTTGTGTAAAATCCGTGACTTTGTGTAATCCGCCTTTCCCGTGTGACAGTTTTCCCCAGAGAGTGTGTGTGTGTGTGTGTGTGCGCTGTATAACACATGACCTCCCAAAAAACAACAAAAAAAATTCCCTAATGCCATGAGTTTTCTCAATAAATAAATAATTAAGGGATGAAGGAAGAGAGAGGTGCTTTTAGATATTTTCCAGCAATATTTTCTGTTTTTTTTGGAATAAAGATCTGGTACTATAACTTTATGAATATGGACTCTCAGGAGTGTAGCTCAAGTTAACACAAAATTACAGATGCTCGAAGTCTCTAAAATATTTGGATGTCTGTAGAAACCAAACGTTCACAGGTAGGGGACTGATTTTTAGTTTACAGCTTTGCATATTCAAGGCATGCAACATTCTTTAAAACAGTGCCAATCAGATGAATGGATTCACAGGTATATAGACACACAGACTCATTTTTCCAGTATGAAACTGTTATTATTTGTTTATTTAAGAAAACCAGTCATAAGAGCTGTAAGCAAATCTGTGATGGCCAGGTGGGGCCTTTCTTTTAAATTTCATGATTTGAGATGAAGCTTGTTTCCACCACTGTGAAAAAGCAGAACGTAATCAAAATCTTGAGCTATTGTGTTGAAATGTGACTGAATAACTCAAAATTTCAAGTTATTTTCTCAGAAGTTAGAGTTACTACATTAAAGCTTTGAGATAAAAAAGACTTCATTACAAAAGCTGTTTTTTTTTTGTTGTTTTTAAGAAAATAGTAGATCATTTTAAATATAAATTATTTAAGTGTGTTGTTGTGTGCTGGTTTTTTTTGGTAAAACTGACCGGTGACTCTGTTTACTCTGAGGGGTCACAAGCTCAAAAAAAGTTTGGAAACATTTTCATTTCAAAAATTTCAAAAATATTTCACCTGAAATGAAACGAAGCAAAAGTGCAGAGCTGCATTTAATTTAAAGAAGGTCACCTGCAGGCTGATGTTGGTCTGTGGTGAGAGGAGACTGGAGGGCAGCTGCAGGTACGACTCGCGGTTGACGAAGTTGACACTGGCGAGAGTCTCACAGCGCTCTCCCTCGTAGCCGTGGAGACACTGGCAGCGGGGGTCTGATCCCACAATGACGCACTGTGCCCCGTTGAGGCACTCGTGGTTGTCACAGGGGCTGGTGCGAGGAAGGACCATCGGAGGAGAGAACTCGCAGAATAACCCACTGAAACGCACATTGTAACACACGTGGAATACCGTAAGAGTCCAGATCATTCCCTTTATTTGTTCCTTTTATAATTATTATCAGTTTGTGGTACGGCTGCTAGAACATACAAGCTTAAAAACATACTTCTTCGGTGCTTTCAGTTACAGTTGGATTTTTCATCATTTCAAATGTGAAAGTTAGACAAATCCAAAGTCCAAAAAATACCACACTGTACTATTACTCCAGGGACCTTGAGAAAAATAGTATGTTGATCTCAATAACTGACAATACACACCAGGGGGAGCTCCTCATATATCAAAAACTGTTGGCATGTGTGACTTCCTCTGTGGTGCGCAGCTCACCTGTACCCTTCTGGACAGATGCAGGTGTATCCATTGACGGCATCGATGCACTGACCGCCATTCTGACACTTATTCTCTTCACAGTCGTCATAATCCAGCTCACAGTGCTCACCGATGTATCCTGGAATGCACTCACACCTAAAATGAACACACACACACACACACACACACACACACACACACACACACACACACACACACACACACACACACACAGAAATGCTTGTTGTTACTGGACTCGCAGGGATACAGCTGTTCTTTGTGGCTGCCTGTGGTTAGATTTGCTCTAATTGCATGTGGAAGATTTCCTTAACAATAAAAAGAAAACATGTCAATTGCTTCGTGACCCAGACAGTCCACAAATCCTAGAGAACACAAACTAATCTAATTTTTACATGATGTCAAACTGCCTCACAGAGCACATCCAGACGTAATTACACTGACCACAGCGCACACAAGCAAGGGAGCAAGGGAGTAAAAGTACAGATAAAATCTCGCCAGGGAACCTTACTAGGGAGCCAAAATCACATTCCCAACACCTCCCATCCACACATGCAAACACACACACACACACACACCATTTCTCTGCTGGGAAAAATCTGGAACTCAATTATTTCTGTGTGAAAAATATAAGTATTCAAATCATGCAGGAGAGAAACAAGAACCACTACTTGCATACTCTAATATCTGCATATTAGTTTATACAGGAGTGTGTGTGCGTACGTGTGCGTAAGCGTGCGTGCGTGTGCGTGCGTGCGTGTGCGTGCGTGCATGTGCGTGCGTGCATGTGCGTGTTTCCAGTCTACTCACTTGTATCCCTGAGGAATCAAAATGCACTTTGAGTCGTGCTGACATGGGTTCAGCTCTGGGGCACAGAAGTCCAGTTTCTCTTCACACAGCTCCCCTAGGAACACACACACACACACACACACACACACACACACACACACACACACACACACACACACCTCATCACTTTTTAAATTCTTTGCACAGTATTAACGATAAAGTGAAATGAAAACATAAAACACATCAATATTTTAACTTCGTTGTGGTTTGTTTTTTTCTTTGTGTGTGTTTGTGTGTCAGTTGAATGGGTGCTTGGTCTCATGATGGATGACTCTCTTGTGGCCAGAATCAACACAGTGGTCCGATAAATGATTTCAGTGCTGGGAATCTTGATGCTCCAGAGAGTATCCTGATCTTCCTGAAACTCTGAACTCCAAATGAATCACTGATGAGGGAATAAACCAGTTTCCTTGACTCCTGAAGTCCACGCTGGGAATAATTACACAACCCTCTAGGGATTAATAAGTATAAGCGTGAAACAGCAGGAGATGTTTGTGCTTTTAAGCCCTTCATTTAGACAGTGATTTCTTTCGCTCACGGACTTAAAAGCAGTCAGACTTGCTTAATGCATATAAAATGTTGTTTTTTAACAATTCACATTTCAGTAACAATAGTTATTCATCTGATACATGTTTTTGGTGCAACCACTTAGTTTACCTACTGTCTGAAATATGTAAATTTAGCTCTTCTCAATTTAAGGCCAGCCTCCCTTTGAGCCTGCTGATTGGCTGACCATCCCAAACAGCAGGTGGGTGGGGATTCTGCACTCAAAGACAGAGCTGTCTGACTGAGATGATCATATTAGGATTATCTCTTCCCCTTTCCAAACAGTTCGGTATGACAGAAAAGCATAATGGCTTTAAAAGAAAAGCTGTCATTACAGTTTTTTACAGACGCTAGGACACATTTCTCAATACTTAGGTCACGTTTGCAAAACTCCTCACACAGTGAGCACAACAGAAGTCTATGTGGGCTAAACTGAGGACCAGTTATCATTGTTTTGGCACAAAATGCATTCAATGACTACATCTCTCAAATTTCATGAATCATCTTCTCACTCAGACACAACAACTGCCAAAAAGCTTTGTACGGACAGGACATTTTGCATGTGCTTACATACTGTTTTCAAAACTGTTAAACTCATGGCCAAAACAATAACACAATGCAAAACTTGAAAAGACAGCAAAATCCAACGGCAATATTTTATTGAAACATATTTTAAATCTAACAATGCAGTTTAACCAGCCACAGCTGATTCTCATTGTAGATGAACATCTACACTGGTGTTACTCCTTCAATTTTTCAACTCCTTCAATTCTGGCAGCCAGAAGATTCTTTCCTAGGTGTGTTGCCCTAGATGACATAAGATGTGATGTGGATGAGAACCTGTGGCCAAATAGGGAAGACCGAGTAGATTAGCATTACTATTGTATGTGTATCAGTGGATGGTGTGTATACAAATTCTTGTATTTTGGGATTACTTAGTGCAAAAAAATAAAAATACATAAACATAAATACATGATGTCTGATTCATTCCAGTAACATATATTGAAATTATAAACAGAGATGTGTCCTTGTTTTACACAGGAAAACACTGTGTAATGCTACATGTTGTTAGTGTTTTTTAGGTCATTGTTTTGTGGGTGACAAAGTGTGTTTGTCGGCTGTCAACCTTTGCTAGTGTTCTGGAGGAATGTGTTCATTTGAGACCTGAATGAAGTGTTTTGGTAGTTGTAGTGCATTTTGAATGTGAAATGAACTGCTTTGCCAGGCTGAGGGTCAGTTAGGAGAAATGTGTGAAGAGTTTTGCAAAAGTGACCTAAGTATTGAGAAATGTGTCCTAGCGTCTGTAAAAAACTGTAAGAGAGCTGTTAAAAGACTGTGAGTACTTGCTTGTTTACTTTGATGGCTTCTTATTTACATGTGAGTTTTTGTCACAATATCACAATCTAGATGTGATAAATATTGGTCTATTCCCCCCACGACTTTTTAGGATGTGAAATGAGCTCCAGAGAAGCCTCAAAGGTCCTGTCGTATGTGTAGAAATGAACCTTGAGCCAAACATTACTCAGTGGCAAAATACTCACCACGTTTTATTTCAGGCAATTTAAACATTTAGAGCTGTATAAACTGTTTGTTTTTTGTTCACATTAAGAAAGCTGCAAAGGAAATAATAGAGCAGATGGTGCAGTGGCAGTATAACATAGTTTTATGTGTTAAAATATCTTTTTCATACACCAGAGGACCAGTTTGTTTAATTTTTAGAAATCATTACACTGTGGTTGAAATGCATGCAAACCATAAGCCTGAAAGGAAGTTTTTAGTTCCTTAAAAAGGAACTTTGGGTGGTTAATGTACAGTACAATACTGTGCAAAAGTCTTGAGTCACCCATCATTTCTTCACATTTTGCTTCCAGCAGCCAGAGTTTCTGAAGCCAGAAGTAATTTTTGTTTCCAAAGTGTTTTTAATTCTCCGGGCTTTCTGAAATCATCCTTTGGACGCTGTCCACTTGTTTTCATTCAGAAATGTTTTTGTTTTTCAGTTTATTATACAATTTATACTGACCTCTGGATTATTCAAGCATAAAAAAGTACCTAACTCGAGTTACCTATGTGTGTTCTATCACACAAAGAACCAGTTTTAAACTTTATATTTAGGCTTTTGTTACTAACAGACTGTCACAAAACACACTGACATTATAGTCTACGAAAAATGCCAAAGACGACACACTCTGACAGGCATGAAAAGGTGCAGGTCCACCAACAAAAGCAAACCCAAATTTGAAATTTTTGGTTAAAATCTTTGTCAGTAGGTACAGAGGAGATCAGGAAAGAGGTACAACAGTCTGTATTCTAAGTTCTGTTGGTGCCTGTTTTAATAAATCTCTGCACCTTTCTCTTGTTTTATATAAACATAAAGAAATGAGTGGTAGCCCAGGACTTTACATACCACTTTAGATATTTACGTTACAGAAAGCAGACTGGCTTATTGTCCCAGACTTTCATTCCTAGGTGTGGAACATTAAAATGACCTTTATTAAAAAGATAAGATGTAACTCAGTATGTTTTTGTTATGGTCCAAAAAAAGACTCAAACAAACTCAAATGGCTCTTAATATAACTCCTTCAATACCAAAAGCCTCCATTGTTCAACCAAACAGCTTTAAAAGCATTAAACACGCACGTTTGAGTCTATTTCAGTCTATCGTACAATCAAACAAATACTCACAGGACCCCCAAATGTTCCGCTGAAAATAGTCGGCACCAAATGCACCATTTAAGTAAATCTGGATAATAAGTACAATGTGTGACTGTTTAGAAAATTAGCCTTCTTTTAAAACTAAAAAATATATATTTTGATTGTTCTGGAGGAGTGGATGGAATAAATGTAGTCTAGATGTTAGTAAGTTTGGGTATTTTAATGGGATTTCTACTTTCTAAAAATATAGATTATTGCCAGTTCCTCTAATTTCAGCTCATTCAACTGGAATGGTCATCACATGTATGCGTGAAGCAGCAAGCAGTATAACCACAGAAATCTGAGAGTGGTCTTTTTATACATCAAAGACATGCACTGCTAACACGGAGCACGACTGCATACAGTATGGTGAATCTGTAGCATTCCCGTGGATAAAGCACAGGAAATGAGGGAAGTTAGGAAGGAGAGAGGGACAGAAAGGACAGAGAGAAGAACAGACTAACCTCTCTCCACCTCATTGGTAGCAGCTGCAACCACAAAAAAGATGACAGATGATAGAAAGCAGAGCAAGATGGGAGAAAAGACACAGGACAGCAAAACACAGAAAGACAGAGAGAGAACACCGCCACATAAGTTAGCACTCAGAGATGATTAGCACAGTGCAAATGCAGACAAACAAGTAGCAACAGATCAGCGTTAGTCAGATAAAACATTTATCTTTTGTGACCTCTCTGTAATGATAGAAGACTTTTTGTGGGAGATATATTCATGCTGACTATTTCTGGAATAAAGAGTTTGTTTTCCATTTTCTAGACAGCTTCTATACGTCTACAGTTTGGATAATGTCAGTGTTAGTAAGGCGATAAAGGAGAGAAAAGAAACTTTCAGTTTGGTAAAAAAAATCAAAAGTAAAGGTTTTTGATTGAATCAAGTTGCAGCCATAAAACTCAGGCAACCCTTCCAATGAAAATAGGTCAAAAAACCTTTCTGATTTAAATTTGGCTAATCTTTCCATCCAAGTGACCGAGGTCGCTCCATAATGTAGTGGTCGACACATTTGCTGGGTAGGCAAAAGGTTGCTAGTTCCATTTCAGTCAGAGTGTAAAACTCTTCCAAATCAAACACACCCAGAGCCTTGTGAAAATGGAACAGCTGAAAGGTTGACATGGCGGTGTGATGGTTACCACATTGCCTCACAACTCTGTGCAGAGTTAGCATGCTCTCCATGTCTGCCTGGGTTCTCTCCGAGTATTCTGGCTTCTCCCCACAGTCCAAAGACATGGACTGTGGGAGGATTGGTGATTTTAAATTGCACATAGATGTGACTGGTTGTCTGTCTTTATGTATTAGCTCTGGAGCTGAGTGTCAGCTGGTCCAGGGTGTACCCTGCCTCTTGCCCTCTGACAGCTGGGATAGGCTCCAGCCTTCTTGTGACCCTGAATTGGATAAGTGGCAGAAAATGAATGGGACACTCTTCTTGTTCTAACCTGAGGACTTGTGTCCCTGCTGTACAGAGTGGATGTCATTGTAGTCTAAGGAGCTCGGAAAGAAAAGAGTCTTCTTCTTTAAGTTTCCTTGAAGAAGTTTCACCTCTCATCCAAGAAGCTTCTTCAGTTCTAAGAGCAACTGGTGGAGAGTCCCAGCCCTAGTGGGGGTGTTCCTAAGAAGGTCATGGACCCCCTATTGATCCTCTGCCTAATTACTCAAGCCAAGGTGTGAAAATGGGTGTGGGTCACAATCAGCCAAGGTTTCGGGTGAACTCATTGTGAGACCTTGCCCCAACCTGTTATGTGGCTTGCTGAGAACAAATAACCCAAGATGTGAGTGGATGTTAACCTTGGATGGTCTTAGAAAAAGTACCCCTTATGAGGTCCTAGAGCCAAAAATCGACCACGCCATAAAAAGTGCTATAAAAAGATTATACATTAATATTTTTTTCCACTTTAAATTAGCCAATCTTTTAGACCTACTTCTCCTTGAAATATACATCTAAAGTTTTAATTATATTTTGCGGATTTTAACCCTCTATATCCTGGTTTTGTCACATGAGCGCACGGCTTTTTTTGGCGAAAAAAATGAAAAAATGAAATATTTTCCATAAAATAAATTTGAAAGTTATATTTTATTGTACTTTTAATTAGGCCTTTAGATGGTTCAAAGATTGGCACCAACATACATTTTGACCTGCCATTATTTTTTTTGCAGGAGCACATTTAAAAAAATGCATCCACCTTTATGAATAAGGACAATTCCCCAAAAGGTGCTATAAAAAAATTATATATTCATATTTTTTTTTCACTTTAAATTGGTCAGACTTTTAAAACTACTTCTCCCTGAAATATTCATATAAAGTTTTAATTATATTTCGCGGATTTTAACCCTTTATATCCCGGTTTTGTCACATGAGCGCACGGCTTTTTTGGCGAAAAAAACGAAAAAATGAAATATTTTCCATAAAATACATTTGAAAGTTATATTTTATTGTACTTTTAATTAGGCCTTTAGATGGTCCAAAGAATGGCACTAACATTAATTTCGATCGACTTGGTTTTTTTTTTTCGCAAGAGCAGAAAATAGTCTCCAGGCGGCCAGCCCTGCTACGTTAAGCCGAAAGCAGTGCCTTATTCCGGTGTAACTCTCTACCATCACCGGGGGCATGTTGGGTCGGAGTCCTTTCTCCAGCACACACGCCGATACCACGTGACAACAAATACGTCATTTCCTGTTGATTGAAAAAAAAATGCACCCTCTCGCCAACCTGGGGACCAAAAAATGGTCCCGCCCGATCAGCGGGCGAAGCCGCTGCTGCACGCCGGGAATCAGGCTTCATTTTCCGCAGGTCTGTCTAAGCAGCCCGCTGTTTTCCAGCAGGGGTCAAATGTGAAGCAAGGGCGCCACCTGGTGGCCAAATAAAAAAATTACAATTCTAAGGTCCTGACTACAGAACGAAAACGAAACTTAAGCCATCACCACTACGTTAATGGTAATAATTGTGCAGTGAAAAATAGCGTTTATAATGGGTTTCAATGGGGCGATTTATGGCTCTAGCGCGTCATGTGTATGCCGGTTTGTAGCTTAGCCACTTTAAGCTAATCTAATAAACGGAGACTGCAATTCTAAAGAAAAAAGAAAAAAAAAAGGGTTGGAAGGTTTGGCTATATTCTATTCAACACAGTGAAAATGGCCAAATATTAAAAAACGCTGTGGATGAAAAATGGCTCCAGTACCATCCAAGGTTAAGGTGTCTGGTAAGGGATCTCAAAACTGGATTATAGATGGCAGACAATTGGTATCGTAAGATACCCCCTCTGTTCAGAGATGGATGAAAGGTGAAACGTCTTCAAGAAACTTAAAGAAGTCCAGACGCTTTTCTTTCCAAGCTCCTCAGACGTGTCCTCCAGTACTGGAAGTGTCTGGAGAATACAAAGACACAGACAGGCTGGTGTGCTGGTGTGGCCAAAAACTGTTTTCACAGCACCACACTTCAGGTTGTTTATGCTTATGAAGTCTCCCCCAGAGGCCTTAAGATACAACAGCAGAACTTCTCACTGACAGTCATGTTGCACAACCTTCAGAAAACTGCTGCTTGGCAGGTGATTGTCCTCAGATTAAAATTTGGGTCAGTTTGACAAAGAAGTTGATGTTGATGCCTGTGCGGTTGCGTGGTCCATTGTGAACACATAAAAGGGGTCAGCGTATTTTAAGCAGCCACTGATTTGTCTCATTTTGCAACTCTTGAAGGCAGGATTTTCAAAATTTAAGCCAGAAATGATTTTCACTCTTTACGGGCTGAGTGGCGTAACACTTTGATTGACTCCCAAGGTGCACTTTGGTAAGAAATTTCAAGTCACTGAGCCACAAAATTCTGTTATTCATGCCTCTAAGCATAATATTGTATGGTACTTTGTTTTCAGATGCTCTAATTTGTTCCTCTGACACACCTCTTCTCTGTGGTAATGGTGGCCTGTCTCTATGGGTACTGCAGTATTTTAGTGGCCGACATCATGCAAAAAAAATAAGAACACAACACTGAAGTAACTAAAGCTGATGGCTATGACACAAACCTACAGGATCCCTGCATTATCAGGGAGAGTCCTGTATTTCTGTGTTTAAAGAAATAAATAAAATAGGAATACAGAACGGGGAAAACATGCCAGCCTCCAACATCGGCTCCTTCTTCGTTCGTGATTGTTACCTGTGTATTCTGGTGAGCACATGCATGTGTAGTTGTTGATTCCATCAACGCAGGTGGAGTTATTCTCACAGTCGTTATCTTCACAGTCGTCAATGTTGATCTCACACGCGTCACCTTCGAAGCCCTCCGGACACACACACCTGAGATCAAACACGGAAAGATGCAAGCGCTCATAAATAGGTGGATAAACACCTGTAGGGTCACATACACTACACTGAGCTCTAACATTAATGTAACTATTGATTCATCCTTATTAGATTAACAACAGACAGGATTTACAGAAGGGAAATCCATCGATTTTTCATCTATGATAAGATGAAGAGAGCAAATATTTGGTAAATTATCCCGAAAATAAAAAAAACAATTATTTTAGTAATTTTGTTGAAAAAATAAAGGTTGCATTGGTGTGCTTAAACTTTAATTTCTTGTTAGCTTGCCAGGACAAAAAACTGTAGAAAAGAGTCAGAGATGAATAACTAATGATTCAATGCAAAGTGGTGTATACAAACCTAGAGAGCTCAAACAGGTGAGTGAAGAAAAAACACTCATCATCAGCATCCTAGGCCTATAAGGAAGGATTTGGGATCACCTGATATAGCCCTAACTATAAGCTTTATCAAAAGGCAAAGTTTTAGGGTTAATCTTAGAAGTAGAGAGGATATCTGTCTCTCGAATCCAAAACTGGGAGCTGGTTCAACTATTTTTAAACACCCTTGAAACTACAAATAAGCCTGCAGCCTGAGAGTGAAGTGCTCTATTGGGGGTATATGGTACTATGAAGTCTTTAGGATAAGATGGGGCCTGAATGTGATGAGAAAGATTTTAAATTTGATTCTGGATTTAACAGGAAGTCAACGAAGCGACGCTAACATGGGAGGAATATGCTCTCTTTCTAGTCCCTGTCAGTATTCACGCTGCAGCATTTGATCAACTATAACCAGAGACACAGAGGCAGCATTAGCACACAGCTGGGAGTTTCATCCCATGATTTTATTCAGAGCAGCCCCTCGTGGGTATATAAATACATTTTACATATAATTTAGGTCCCATCGCACACACTATCAAGCTTCATACACAGGCGTGTTCGGCTGTTCTCGCCAATACTCTCAGTGGCCTCAAACAGACATCAGGTAGGGATTTTCTGCCCAGTGTGGGGATGATTGTAAGCAGTTGATTACTACTGAATAATTGCCAATATATTCAGCAACTAATTTTGTGTGGGTGGACAATTTTATTGAGTAATCATTGCAGCTCTAATAGCAAACATTGCACGAATGTGGGGACCTGTGAATATCAGACATATTTAATATCCCCTCCGTCCCCACCCCACCCCCTCACTGACACACACACAGACAGACACACACACATAAACAAACACACCTACACACACACTATCCATGCATGCTGCTCATAACGGCAGAGTCAGCTCCATCTACATATCCCCAGAAGAGAGTCATTATTCTGTTAACGTGAGCGTGCCTCAACTCTGTAACTACTACTCAGGTTTATTACAACACTCTCTCTATGACACACACACACACACACACACACACACACACACACACACACACACACACACACACACACACACACACTGAGAGCGCTATATTATGGGTCTAATAAAGAGCTCTTATGCGGCACACACTCGGGTGGATTAATATCTCATTATATAGTCGGCGACAGCTCTTCACGATGAATATTCCACCCCCTGTGCTGGAGAGGGAAAAGAAATCATACACCGATGGAAATACGGACATAAATGGACAAGAAACGGCAGCAGAGGATACGGAGAGAGGGCAAAGAAATGGAGGACAACAAACGGGAGGAGCTGGGGTTTCTTAAATCATCTGCGTACGTTGTTAAGATCTGCTCGGAACGAGCACACAAACAGGCATTAGCTTCCCTACAGTTAACACTAAATAGACTAATGAAGAAAGTTCTCACAGCGGGTCTGTCCACTTTGCTCTGGAGACACAAAAGAACCAGTCTCCTGAGCCATTCGCCTCCCGTAACTTCATCACCACCTCTAATTACCGGTGCAGCATCACTGATGGAGGAATCAGCTGAGAAACCACAGATTACCTGCACGTGTGCTCTCTTGCTATCTGATCGGTGATGTATGGTGTTCTGGATGGTTGGTTTTATGAACAGATGCTTTGCGGTAACACAGTTATTGATGTTTATTTGTATTTTCGCTCAGCTCCATCATCTTCCAAGAATGAAACAGCCATAAATGTTCTGTTATTCTGAAAAGGAAGTTTTACTTTAGCACCTTGAGCACATGTCCTCTAGCTCTATCCCCCTAATCCTTACAAAACACTACTTAAAATGTATAAAGTTAAGTACCACCGAGTACACCGAGGGGCCTGTAGCACATAGAGGACTACAGATACTGGAGTTAGAATACTATTGTATGAAATGTTCAAAAGAGAGGTCAGAACTGATGCAAGTGAGGCTCTGACATTGCAGTTCCTTTAAAAAATGTTTGATCCATTAATGCGTTTTCTTGGATTTCCCATAATGCAATGCGCCCCATCAGGTAAATGCTCACATCTTTCAGATGTAACACGGCAATGCTTTCTTTTTTGTCCCAGCCAGTTTCATCATCAGAGTCCACTTTAAAAAGCTCTCTCCAGAGCCTCACAGGTGGAGTAGTACCTCCTGATACACAACAGGTGGATATTTGTGTGTGAATTAAGGAAAATGTCTCTTTAACATAACTTGCGGGTAAACTGACGGTCAAGACTAACCAGGTTGGATAAAATATCTCGAATGTCTCTCACCAAAAGTTGCTGCCTTCTCCTTCTTTCAGGTGGCAGGTTCCACCGTTCTGGCATGGGTTACTGATACAGGCGTGAATGGGTTCGTCACAGTTTTGGCCCTGCGTGCACAACACAAACACACATATGTTCAGCGCTCTCAAACAACAAAAGCTTCTTAAAATTTCCACCTATTGCATCAGTTGACTTTGAAAGTGTTGTCTCTTATCCCTACACTCGGTCACAGATGTATTCATCTGGCTCACGCAGGAATAATCTTTCTACGTGTCTGTATGTGTTTGTACTCTGCATGAGTTTTGAAAGATAAGAAGTGTTGTCTCATGGGTGTGTTTTTTTTTCTACCAGTGAGTGATTATAAAAGATGCTTTGAAAGAGCAGGTGAATATGATTCCTTTTGCTTTCTATGCTGGGTGTACCTTAAATCCATAAGGGCAGGTGCAGCGGTAGTAGTGCACAGGGTCATTGGCACATGTGCCGTCGTTCTTGCAGGGGTTGGACAGGCAGGGATCACACTTAGCCTGGATATTTATATCCACTGGGCCTATATGGTGCACCAATCCACACAAATAAAACATATACACAGGAGAGATGATTAACAATGCATAAAATTTGGCACATTGGAGAGTAGGAACACTGACTCGATTTACACAGAGGGCTGTACATTATTAGGCAGCTGCAAAAGCTTCAAATGTCAACTTTTTCTGCAGAAGACAAGGATGGTGATTTTTACCCTGCATTCTATATACACTTACTGGTCACTTTATTAGATACACCTGTTCAATTACTCGTTAAGGCAAATATCTAATCAGCCAATCATGTGCAACTCAATCCAGGGGCATAGACACAGTCAAGATGACCTGCTTGAGTTCAAATCAAACATCAGAATGGAGAGAAAGGTGATTTAAGTCACTTTGAATGTGAATACTTCAGTCTTTCCCAAACAGCCATTTCTATGGTTTACAAAGGATGGAACGAAGAAGAGAAAAGATTCAGTGAGCTGACGCTCTCTGGACAAAGATGCCTTGTTGATGCCTGAGATCAGAGGAGAATGGTCAGACTGCTTCAAGCTGATAGGACGGCAGCAGTAACTCAAATAACCTCTCAAATAGCATCTCTGAATGCACAGCATGTCGAACCTTGAAGAAAATGGACTAGGGCAGCAGAAGACCACACCAGGAGCCAGGTTTATGGTTTTAGGGTAAATGGATGGATCCATCCTTCCTTGTATCAGTAATTAAGGCTGGTGGTGTAGGATATTTTCTTGGCACACTTTGGTGTTTAAAATCTTTTCAGCACCACAGCCTACCTGAGTACTGTTGATGACCATGCCTATTCCTTTATGACGACAGTGTATCCATCTTCTGATGATGGCTGCTTCCAAAGCTCAACTAATCTCAAACTGGTTTCATGAATTCACAGTCTCCAAATCTCAATCCAGCAGAGCACATCTGGGTAAAATGGAAGATTCTCATCATGGATGTGCACCCAATAAATCTGCAGCAACTGTGTGATACTATCATGTCGATATGGACCAAAGTCTCAGAGGAATGTTTCCAGCACGTTGCTGAATTTGTGCCACGAAGAAACAAGGCACTTCTGAAGGTAAAAGGGGTCCAACTGTGCACTAGCAAGGTGTATCTAAGAAAGCGTCTGGTTACTTTTACTATGTTGTTTAGTATTATCACGAGGAGGTTTCACTTGCTCATATATTACAAGTATTGCTTGAGAAAGATGACATTTCTTTGCAGAACCATATCATGTACAGAAAACACAAGAACACAATGCTGGTCAGAACATGAGGGAAGGGAAGCGGAGCGGTTCTGACTGAACAGAGAGGAAAACTGGGACGGGACTGTCTCAAACTGGAGAATCTGGGATTGAGTAGAAAATACCATTATAAGATACTTTACCTGGCACCAGAAAACCACAAGGCCCGGGGACTTCTACAGTGCGTCAGTCAGATTAGGTCAAAAATAGATTTCAGTCTTGTGTTCAAAGTTAAGTGATAGAATAAGGTTTCAAGATTAACAGTAGCATTTTTCAAGCATCAAGAATCTCAAGGAAACGTATAGAGTTAGTATATACATGTTAAAATTAACATTAACGTTTTTGCCCAGTGAAAACAATATCACAGTAAGTGTAATATATACATAGTGCTGTTTTGATTTTTGGCAACTTGTGGTCTCCTTTGGGAGTTCTCCTCAAGTGTATGTATGTTTGCTAGCACAAGACCAGACACTGATTTAACTGTATTGTGTCGTTTCTTTGTCTAGCTCCTGGAAAGCATTGTATTGCTGCACTACAATATGTCCATTTACCTGTACAAGTGAACTTCTTGGAGGGTGTGGTCAGTAGAAGTTTGTCCGTCATGTCGCCGGGCCCGGCACAGCGAGCAATGCCAGGCTCCTTATACCCGCTCTTCACCCAGTCTGACAGCCACTGCATGTGACAGTCACAGTACAGAGGGTTGGCGCCCAGAGCCCTGCCAGCCGATTGGACAAAAAGTGAGACAGCAGAAGAAATAACTGGGAGCATTTGAATCATGGTGGTAACAGTGTCACTGTTAGATCAACTTATTTCGGTGTTAAATAAAGTCGACCATGAAGCTTTCGGGAGTGGCGGTGTTTGGATTGTCACTCTGATCCACCCTTTCCTTGTCACGTCTGGTTTCAAAAACCCAAGCTGGTAACAACCACAACCCTCAGCTACAAAACCAAGGGGCGACATCATGGTGGCTACACCATCATTTTATATAAAGCCTTGGGTATTAGAACTGTCTGTTACAAGCACTCTCCATGGTGCTGATCCTTGTGAGCGCCTCACGTAGACTCACCAGGCATCTGCACCCTGTATGACCACGGTGCTTTTTCTGCAGCCTGCTTAGTTTTTTTGATACTGCACTAAAAAATGAGAGCAATACCCAGTGCTCGCACTCTTCCTCTGTATGTCTTTCTCTTTTGTTCATTTCAGCCATGAGATCGTTGTCGAGGCAACACTCAAAGAAAACAACAGTAAAATAAAGTAAAGCAGAACAAAACCTCATTGAATTACATCAGCTTGTTTTCTTTTCAACAAAATATTTCTGCTTCATGGACTTCTCGTTAGAATATATAATCATGACTCTCTGATTTTTCTGCTTCTGCTCTGGGCGTCCTCGTCACAGTGGGAGTGGGCTTTTTATGTTTTGCATTTAATTATTTTAGCAGATTTCCCTGAAAATTCATTAACTACCAGGGGGGAAAATCCCTGGTAATTTGCCCCAAATTACAACACAGTGCATTGTATTCTTCTTATAACTACTATTTAGATTGCTAAGTGGTTAGTATGTGGATCTCACCTGACCGGAAAATATGGATTCTGTTATTGAATGTTTCTGAAAGTGTTGTGATCACACAGCCACACAATGTCCATTTAACATACAAAGACAGATACTCGTATAAAAAACACATTTATGCCATTCAGGCCCACCTTTGTGTAAATTGCATACCTGGCTCATTGTGAAAATTGTTTGTAAACCTCTGAGCTGTGACCGCATATCACCACTGACGCTCTGCTACTCAGCTACAAGAAACAATCCTGTGTGATCACTGATGGCATGACCAGTTAGCTGGACAAGGATGTGGCATCTGCATAAACCACTTCTTTGTTATATTTTGTTGTAAATGGTAAAGGAAAACACACAAAATTAAAGCGAACGATCTTCCCAATGCTAGAAAGGACCTCCAGTCGACATTCATAGAGGTCACTGAGCAGATGGCCGGGTAACATCCTGTCTGACGACGCGTCACAACTTTAATTATAAGTTTTGTTCTGTTTGTGTTTTTCAGCTCCCTGCTGTTACTGGACAGATATATTCACGATGATTATGTATTTCTTTGATTTGTTATTTTATAAGGGAAAAAAAAGGGCAGATTTTTCCAACACACAGCGACACATGACCAGTGATGTTTCTGTGTTTGCGTGTTACTCACAGGTGGGAAAGCGATGCCAGGTCTTTGAAGGCTCCTTCTGGTATCAGTGATATGTCATTACCGTGAAGAGACCTAAGAAAACGTGATTGAAACAGGATGAGATACAATAAAAAACGATTCGATGATTACTTCAGCACTAATCTGACTCTCTGGGACATTTCCCAGGATCAGAAAGTTCAGATACTCACAACAAACGGAGAGATTTAAGTCCGTCGAACGCCCTCTCTGGTATGCATCGCAGCCGGTTGTAGCTCAGAATTCTTTGCAGACAGAATTAACATTTTAGCGCGGACACAAGGCAGATTTTTTTCCCCAAGAAATCTTTGCATGCAGCAAGACAATTCAGAACACAATCCTACTTCTGACTGAGATAAGCAGGCAAAGCAGCAAACATGAACAGTTTAATACACTCATTCATATGCAGGTCTCACAAGGCAGTGATCTAGCACTCAGAGTGCAAGTTTTCTTCCTTTTTTATGTGTATTTTGTTTCTTTTATTTACAGCAACTAAGAGACAAAACATTTATCACACTGGTGCGCAGACTATAAACTGGAGAAACTGCTCTCAGATGTATATATCATGTACTGTTTTCTCCAGTGCCTTCCACTCTTTTCCTGTTTTATTTTTTCAAAATGATTCTTTATATATTATTAAAAATGAAGTGAAGCTGCAAGCTAGTTCAAGGCAGCATCTCCAGCTGCACTGGATCTTTGCTCTCCCTGCTGCCCTGAGTTGATGCCAGCTGTTAAGCACCTCCGCCAGTCCAACATCCATCTGTATATTTACTCATTGTTCCCCAGTTTTGTATGTAATATATTTGTGGGGCAGGGTGTTGAGCTCTCAGCCAGACTCTAACTATAGTTTGTTGTTGTAATAAAGTAGCACTTTAAAACATACGTTGTCTGACTAAAGTGAATTTTTGGACTAGTTTAGGTGAAGCCAGTATTTTATGACATCGATGGTTATTTTGTGGCAATAAAATCTTTCAGAGATTCCCCTGACTCTCTTAGGACTGGCTAAAAATCACATGCGGTCATGTCACCCTTTCTTGATTTCTGCTATGATTTTTTTGAGGCCTTCTTCTACTTGAGCATTTATGAGCTTCTTGTCCACACATAGTCACAACTACGCCTAAAAACAAACACTCACACACACACACCACAAAGGCATATGTAAAGCCAGACTCACAGGGTAAGCAGCTCGGACATGTTACTGAGGCTGTGGTTGGACAACGTGCTGATCTGGTTGTTACTCAAATCACTGGAAAGGAAACAACAGATACATAAAACCCACACAAGCAGCACTGTCCATACATGCGTGAACAAACCCACACGCGTGCACAGACTATGGATTCTGTAATGCTCCTCCTTTAGTCTATCGTACCGAGACTGTCACACCACATCAGGGCCAAACAAAGTCACAAAAATGATTCAACACAGAGTTCAGTCTGTTAGTTGTGATTAAAAGCAAAGTGCAGGAAGCACAGACCAAATCCCAATCCTTAAGTGTTTTCTTTTTGCGTTAAAAAAAAAAGTGTGTTAACCGTACTAAACTTGGCAAAGTGGGATTTAATTATCTGTGTGAAAGTATACAATATCTCTCCACTGAGGTGCTACGGGTGAGACTTACATGAGCGTTAAGTGTTTGTAATTGGAGAGCTCCACGGGAACTTGAGTGAAGTGATTTCCATCCAAATACCTGAGAGTCAGAAAGACAGCGTGGGAGACAAAGAACGAGGGAACACGGGGGTAATATGGAGGAGGATTGGTAAACAAAGGGAGAAAGTGAGAAGGGAGAAAATGAAGTGTTAACCATGTGGGAAATTCCTCATAACCAGTGTGAGCAGTCATTACTGCTGCAGCCATAATAAACACTGGAGTTTAATATCCCCACAGGCGTCTCTCGCTCAGACATACACACATTCACGGGTGAGATCCTATCTCTCACTTTGTGACAATGTGCTATTAATCCAGCATATTAATTAAGTCTTTGTTAATACTGGAAGAACCTTGTCCCCCAAAGGAGACACAGTAGAATGAATAAAAATACCACTAAAGCTGCGGTCTGATATTTAATTCAAGATTATAATACTCTGATCATTAGGGATTTTTTGTTGAGCAGGACTTTATGTACCAAGTGTGATCAGAAAGTTTCAGGACTGATTAAAATTAGGTCTCAAGGCTTCATGGCTGAATACTGGTGCAAGCTGGCAAGTGCCACAGTTTTAAATGGATGACTCAGGATGTTCCAGTATAAATCTGTTTTAATAGTTTTCACTTTTTGGAATGAATTCAAGTACACTAACGTCAGAAGAATGAGGAGCATCCACCTGATTGTGCTCCTCACCTGATGCGCTGCTTTGGGGCTTAGAGACTGTGGACTCCTCAGCTAAAAAAACACTCTCTGTGTCAAAGTCTCAGCTCAAGATCGTCTTAATGATCTTCATCTACTGTATATGCATTTTTTTTGGCTGAAACAGAATTTAATGTTTACTCTGTGGAAGTGTGAGATCTGGTTTAAAATCTCAGGAGCACGATCGCTAATAGTCAGATCAGAAGCGGAAGTGATCCAGGAAGGTACAAAGACAATCAAAATTAAATGAGGGATAGTTTTTGATTATTATGGGTACACAGCTATACCAATCAAAATTATTATTACAACACAAATGTCTTCAGATGACTTTCTGAGAAATAAAATTCTCTTTAAGTTCACAGTTCCTGTGTCTCTGTGTCTCTATAAGCATGTGTTTCTGTGGTTTTCCACCTTTCTGAATGAACATTTCAAGCTCCAGTGAGGTAAGAGATTGATTCAGATGCATAGCGTGATAAATCTGAGGTTTTCTGAAGTCAAAGACGGCTTCAACTTCCTCCATCCACCATAAGTTTGAGCTCTCTGTGGGCACTACTGAAATCCACTCTGACTCTGACCTCTGCTATGGCCTTACTTTTCTCAGGACAGCCTCTGGGGTGTGAGAGGACAGCATTTCTTTGCCAGACTCACTCGTTGTATCCTCCATTACACTGCTATTCTAGCTCTACATCTGCACAGTCTCACTGCAGAGATAATTTATCAAGTGTCTCATGATATTGCATCAGACGACTGATGCAGACCTTGGACATACAGCCAAAGCTATAAAAAGCTATCTTTAGCCACAAGATGAACAATGAGTGCTGAAGCAGGTGGCGTGGCCCCAAGGAGCACTGACCTTAACTGATCTTAGCATCACAGATTCAGTCTGGGATTAGCTACAGTGCACCAGCGCAGGATTGCACGCTGGCACGAACCACTGTTTAGATCAGATCCACTAAACGTTCCTGACCCTGGTGGATTAACTGTCTGTGTGAATCTATTAAAAACGAAGCAAAGGATGCTTTGTTGGTTTGTGGACTCTTCAACTGCCAATCGTTGTTTAGTCTGTGGGTCACAGCTGGAGATTCAGCTCTAATTGTAATGAGCGTTGGGTCAGTTTGACTCAGAGTAGAATGTTTGTTCTCTGAACAAGATGTAGAAGTGCAAGCAGTCAACAACTGAAATCACTGATTGCTTTTGTCATTAGCAGGGAAAGTGTTAAGGGACCAAACTAAAAGTAACAATTATCTCAAAGCCCTGGAAGTGGTCTGGACCTGATCTTAAATAATTTATGTTTCTTTATGTTTTCAGGCACATTTAATAGGGAACTTTATGATTGCAGCTTGTAAAATGTGGAGTTTGGTTAAGCTTTATACTAAAGGGTGTGTTTGTTATAAACTCACAGTTCGGTGGTCTCTTTGGGGAGGCCTCTGGGCAGCGTGGTGAGTCCTTTGTTGCTGCAGCGGACCACGGTGTCCAGACAGGAACACTCAGCTGGACATCTCAGCACCGGAGAGCAGCTGTTCTCATCATTACCTGATGGTAAAAGTGATTAGGGATAAAAAAGCTGTTTTAGAGAGACGTGTAATATCATTATTATTTTCTCCATCTCACCATCTTCACAGGCAAAGTCCTGGACAGCTACATCCTGGATGGGGATCTCCTTCAGGAAGTAAGGACTCTGGCAGCGGGGGTTACCAGTGACGATGCGTTTCCTTCTCAACCAATCACCAAGCCAAGCCAGGTGACAGTTGCAGTTAAAAGGATTAGCCAGAAGGTTTCTGGAGAGTAGGAAAGTAAGGTGATGAGGGTGCTCAGCATTATTATTATTGTTATTTTTTGCATTTATATTTGTCACATTTGTGGGTTGTGTTGTTTACACTCACAGTGTGGACAGGGAGTGCAGCGTGTCGAAGGCTCCGGGGTTCATGGAGGTAATCTGGTTGTCATAGAGTGACAGCAGACGCACCGAACTCAACCCCACGAAGCTGCTGTTGCTCACACAGCTGATGCGGTTGCTCCTCAGCATGCTACCCACACACAGGAAAAAAGTGAATGAATTAACCTGTGCTACAGTTAAGTATGTAGTATACATGTATATACAGTTAAGTATATACACTTATGTTTATACCCTAATGAGATAACACCTTATTTTCAGGTCTTTGCAGTAGTTAATAGCGATTAACTAATAGCTAATAACTAAAAAAAATCCCCACATAATTCCTTATAAATTATATGTACATAACACTACATACGTCTTAAAGATCATAAACAGTAACACTTATTAACACTTTATAACTGTGTAGGAATGTCACTAAAAGCCTTGACCTTCCTCTAATTGTTTATGAGACCAATGCAGTTGCACTTTTTGAGTTTAACCAGTGGCTCATATTAAATTGAATAAGCATTTAGTTTTGCTTTATTAAGACTGATATTATTGACTTTATAAAAAAAATCTAATCTGCATTGGTTTCCTCAGGATCTTAGGGTCTTAATTATTATATATTAATTAACAGTTAATGGTGGTTTATTCCCTGACCCCTGGAAAAAAATGGCATGGGCCCTTGATTGTTGTCAAGGTAGATAAAATGTAAAATTATATGCCTTAATAAACATCTTTACAGCCTCATGTGGATCGTATTACCTATTAACTGAAGCTCATTACATAAACCTAAATATGCAGTGTTACCTGGTGAATTATGCATGCTCATATTATTCTGTGTTTGACAGTGTCACAGTATGTGGGAACGTCTTTGGATATTGCTGGCATACTTAATACATATGCATATGTGTGAGTGTGTGGGTGTGTGTGTACCCACAGTGTGCGGAGGCCACTGAGTCCCTTCAGCATGCGGTGGTGTATGTTCTCCAGTCTGTTGGAGGTCAGAATCAGCTCATTGACCCCTGAAGCTCCTTCAAACGTTCCCTCCTCTATGTCAGTGATACGGTTATTACTCAGGTTACTACACAGAGCGGGAAGCAGGAGGAAGGAAAGTAAGAGAGCAGCAAGAAAAGAAAGATGTAAAGAGGGGGTGGGGGGTTACGTGTATAGAGAGAAACACACATAGTTCATTTTAATTTCTATATCCGCATCTGTCGCAGTTTTCCTCTGTGTGACCCGAGTGTGACTTCGTGACGTTACGTCCTTGTTACATTAAAGACATGTCTGACTCACATCTTCCTCAGCTGAGGCAGCTTTTTGAAGATCCCCGTCGCCTCGAGCACACTGAATTCATTGTTGTTCAGACGCCTGAGAACAGAGCAAAGTAGAGGTGGTTAGAAACAAAGAGAAAGAGGCTCTGAGGTTTCTTCTATCCCACACATAGATGCACTTTGTAGCAGACAAACACGGCGTGACTCACAGCTCGGTGGTGTATTGAGGAATGTGATCAGGTATTTTGGTGAGTTTCTGGTTGGAGCAGTCGACGGTGGTGCCCTCGCAGCGACACTTTTCAGGGCAGGCCAGGTCTGCAAAGCAGTCGCCTCCTAGCTTACTACGGTAATCCTCGTTACCTGGTCACAATCATAACCGCAGTGTCACTAAATGTGCAAGAGTCAAACCCCAGCATTTACTGGCACGGGTCCCGATAGAAACACCAGCACAATAGCAGAATTTAGAGACACTGCTCAAGGGCTGTGCTGCTTTTTTTTTGTTTTTTTGTTCGTCATAGGAAAAGAAAGCTGATTACAATCATTTGCAACAATCCCCATAAGCTTTGGCTCAAAATGCTGCATTGTGCTTCGCAGCCTTAAAGGAATCAAAATAACAGGAAGCTACACAGACTGTGAAGATCAAGACAGACACACACAGACGCACATGCACTCACACGAGAACAAAGATATTGGAGGTTTTCTGCCCTGTCAGACTACAAACAAGCTGAGATCTCACCAGAAAAATGCTCATGCACATACAGGTAGTCATCTATCATACTGTACAGACACTGAGGCTCTAAATCAAGCTCACACACATGCACACACACACACACTCTTGCAGGGAGTGACAGGAGTTTGCTGTCTCTTGCGCCATGCTGTAGGGTTTTGCAGGGCCGTTCCATGGTGCTTGAAAGAACCATGTTCCACGATAGGAACCTGGCAGCCACATGGTTAGATCAAGCACAAAGGAACAACCTGCTGACTGACTGCTCCTCCGCTGGAACACAGGGGTGGGAAGGACAGAGGAGACAGGAGGAGGAGGAAGAGGAGGAAGGGAGAAAAGGAGCTGAGGGGAGAATGAACGTGAAAAGAGGCATAGGAGAGGAAGTGGGAGGAGAAAGGAGGAGAGAAGAACGAAGAAGCCACCTGATACTGGAAATGTGTAATTTGCAGCGAATAGAGAGGACAGAGAGGAAAAATGATAAGAAGGAGGATATCAGACAAGGTGTTCAAAAAGTTGCAGGAATAGAGGGAAAGGCTCGAGGAACATCTACAGACATCTACATCACAGAAAGCAGAGCAGGAACAGGGCAGCTGTTACGGAGGAGTGGGAGGAGAGTTACAGCAGCACGGAATGCAAGAGAAGCCCTGACTTCTGGGTAATACACACACAGACACACACACACACACACACACTCCAACACACCCCATAGGTATATAAACAAGATAAAAATACATGAACCATTGTGCGCTAAAGTGTAAATTTTAATTATTATTCTCGTCGCATCGTTGTTGATGGTGAACAACAAGACAAGAGGAGTCACAGAAGGGTCATTGCAGTTGAGGTCAAAGGTCAGATGCCGGTCAGGGACGAGAGGTGAGGGATTCAGAGCGGACGAAGAGCCTTGTGCGTTTGTGTGTGTGTGTGGGGTGTGTGTGTTACTTACAGCTGACATGGTGTACTCCTGAGTGTGTTAGAAAGGCAGTAGGAGAAAGAAGAAGGGATTTCACTCGTTTATTTGAACAGGAAGGGAAAAAGCTGATGAAAAACTGAGTGCAAATAAAAAAAGCTGCAATTTGTGCTGCAGTCCGTGTTCAGACCCCAGGCAGTGATTCATTTAAAGGACTAATGACTCGTGAATAGCGAGAATCGTGCTGGCGTGACGTGACACAGAACGGGTACATTTATCGACACACGTCCCGGCCTCTTCCAGTCGAAGCACGGCGCGATTTAAACCTATTCTGGGGAGACTGTGAGGCAAAAAGCATACATACACAGATAAAAGAGCCTCATTTGCAACAACAGAAAAATGAGGTAGGATCTGAAATAAGACAACAGTGTAAATGCAAACGAGAGGATTTTAGGTGAATTGATCTTAGCCGCAATATGAAGGTTGGACCGCAGAATAAAACATGTTTATTCAACTTTTCAACCGAAAATGTTCTTAAATTATTCAGCTTTGCCCCGTATGTGGTATCTGGGCTTTGAAACCTCTGTCCCCCCGGTGAGCTACAGAGTTAATGACTGCAGTGAGTGCGCGCATACACACACACGCTTGCGCGCACGCTCTCTCATGCAACACACTTCGTGGCCCCTCTGTGTGCTGCTGTGGTAATGACCGCCTTTAGCCCTGCTACTGATCTCATATGCATGTCTCATTTACATATTTCCCAGCACCCCTCTGAGCATGATGACTGTGTGACCTTTTGATGTTCTGCAGCGAAAAAAACAAACGCAGATGCTCACAGACACACGCTCATACATTAGCTGTCATTAGATTTGCTAAGAATCAAGAAGGACTGGCATTAAATATAGTCTCTGTGATCGCTGCACCAGGGTCCTTTCATTTAGCCAGACAGACAGAGCCCAGCTGACAGCGACCCAAGCTTGTTAATCCAACTGTTTTTCCTCCCTCGATCATCAAGGTTGCGTTAACCATCGAAAACCCAGTGCAAGGACAAGAGTGTGATTATCTGGTGTCTGGTTAGACGCGGTGCATCATAATGCATGACAGACCATTAGCAGAACATGTTTTGGCATTGAATAGGTGTCGGACAGGGCAAGTCACTCAAAGCGTCGAGGATGTGCGAGTGTGAAGCATCAGCTGTGAGTGAGCAAACAGTGGTTTATACACACACACACACACATACACACACTCATGCTCATTGTACAATACCTGGGATGAAATACTGTTCTCTAGCTAATAGAGAGACAGAGAGAGTCAAAGTGAAAAACAAGAAAAAAAGCTACACTAAAAGACAACCCACTCTGGCTGTGGTTTGGCATGAAACGTGTGGAAAATCCCAGAAAACGCTAAAAACAACAGGGAGATGAGGTTAGTAGAAAGAGGTTGAGGGAAAATCCCAGCAGGAAGACACAGAATGAAAAGAGAGGAGAGGTCAGCTTGTCTTGTGTGTGCATGTAGATCAGAAATGTAAAAAAAGAAGAAGAAAGAATTAGCCTCTACTATGTACCATATTTACACTAGCTATATTTGTGCAAGCTACTGTATGTGTGTAGATGCAGTGAAGTGCATGTGTGTGCGTGTCTGTACCTGAGCAGCGGAACTTCTTGCTCTTGATTTGCCCGATTCGTTTGTTGGCGAGCCGTCGAGGGCTGGTGCAGCGGGCGCCGCTCGTCTCGATGGGATTGTCCTGCAGGTAGTCTGCCAGCCACTTCAGATGGCAGTCACAGATAAAGGGGTTTTGCGCCAAGTGACTGCACAGAGACACACAGAACATACAAAACACATTCAGGTAAGCCTAATGGGAGCGTGTAATAGCACCACGTATGTGAACAGCAGCTCAAAGACTGATACTGGAACAGTGTTTACATCAAAAACCTTTATTTTATTCTTTAAATTAAAGGACCAGAACAAATACCTGGATTTATTTCTCTTAAAAATGATATGAGGTGTGTGACTGCAAGGAGTCTGTATATTTATCACTTTGTTATAACAATAATTATTCTTCTGTTATATTCTGTTATAATCACTAACCAGTGATGAGAAACAGAGCAATAAGTGTCTACACAGGAGACTATAGTTAGAGCCAAAAAGATGTTCCTCAGTTGAATGTCTATTGAGTCTCTTGAAAGAAATAAAACTGAGAGCATGTTGCCTCCCTCCCATTTTGAAGCATTCATGTTGACTGACGGATTTATAAGAGAGGTTAATTAAATTCTTAACAGTGGCAAAGAAACTGCTGTTGTACTATACAGACAAAAATTGTATTTTTTAACAGTTGGTACGTTATTCCAAAAACGTAATTGATTTTTGTTTATGTCGGCGGTTGCTCATTTATAAAGCTTGCCGGTTACTGCATTTCCTTATTTATCTCTACAAGTCTGGTGTGTGTGTGTGTGAGTGTGTGCATACGTACAGTGTTTGTATGGCTCTTAGAGATGAGAAAGTCCCCTTGGCGATGGTCTGGAGCTTGTTGTCATACAGTGATAGCAGATTGAGGTTGTGAAGGTCCTGAAACGCGTCCACGCGCAGGCATGCTATCTTATTAGCATTCAGTAACCTGAAGTGACAGAACAAAGGAGAGAGAGAGAGAGTGGGAGAAATGGAAATGAAGGCTCACCCCGTTATCGTTCTCTGACGAGTGTTTCAAATGGTGCAAGTCAGTGAAGACGGCTTTCAGTCATGATGCCTCAACTCTGATGACAATGTTTGAGGTAAGCACTTTTCCGCTGAATATCGATGAGATGCAAATGCGACTGATTTTGTGCTCGTCTGTGTGTTTCTACTCACAGTAGCTGCAGAGAGAACAGCCCCTCAAAGAGTCCTTTGGAGATCTCTGTGATTTTGTTCCCATATAGTACCCTGCAGAAAACAAATGCAACATTAATAACAACAGTCAACCTAGATCGTACAGGGAGTCAGACCTCTCTTTTTGTCTTGTGTCTGTTTCCAGTGTTTTGGTTCTTTACTCAACCAAAATTGCAAAATTAATATTTTCTAAAGCGGTAATGTGGGAAAATATGAGTGCATTTGGTGTAAACTCGTGTAAAAAAGGAATACAGCTCCCATGATTTTTTGTGTGCCTTGTGTTTTTATTGTAAATGCTGCCCAGTACCTTGGCTGTAATAGCTCAAGGTACTGGTAATGACTGACAACTACAAAATCACCTACTGAGCAATCTAAAGAAATCTTTGGTAAAACACAAAAAGTAGTTACATCTAAAAAAATGGAAGTAAAAGTAACTTTGATTGTTGCCATTATTTGCAGTATCCCACAGCACTACTTTCCATTTATCTGGGCTCTAGCATTCGAACTATGGACCATTTGTGTATGAGGTGATATGTTAACCTTTGCCCGACAGAGCTGCTGGATGAGCATTTGTTTAAAAGCATAAAGAAAACATGAACTGACAAAATACTTCTGAAGAAAGTGAAGAAAAGTTTCTGAAAACACTCGGCTGACAATGATCTTGAACAATATTTTGCACTTTTAATAATAATTAAACCCATTTTCTTTCCTCAACACAAACGTATAACCAGCAAAAAAAAGTTTAAAGTACTCAGCTGTTAAGAACCAAATACTAAAGAATTATGGTCATTAAAATGTCTTAGATTAAATCTGCACAAGTGACACAAACTAACTAGAATTCAGCAGAAATTACTAAGAGGGAAGGCATTTGGCTTTTTTACTCAAGAAAACACAGAAACACAGGGAAAAAAAAAGCTTCAATCACTTAATCTGACTTCGTACCTGGCTGTACATGATATATAACACATGACGATCACTTTTCATTTAAATATCATAAAAAATTAAGATAACGTCCATAAATCTGGCTGTGGTGTTATGTTAGGAATGCACACTGTTTTTTTATAAACACACCAAAAGTGCTACAGAAACAGGAGAAGGCTGAGACTGCCACAGCCTTGCCCCAACAAATACCTCAGATGCAATCACACACACACACGCACGCACGCACGCACGCACACACACACACACACACACACACAGGAGACATCTATGCCCTGTGAACAGATGAGTTGTGTATTCAGGCTGAAGACATGTGTTTTGGATCGGCTTTTATTTCGTTGTGCCGAGTGGCCGTCCCTGAGAGAACCGATGTTGGGAAACACGCGGCGTTGGAAGCGGATGCTTCATTTATGTCTCACAGACGAGTCAGCACATACAGTTCTGCTTGTTCACACGCATACGCGTACGGACACATGCGCAGATGCCACCTATGGCTCATTTACACCCTCTCTAACCAAACACTGACGCACAATAAATACACAGTGTGGCTTAATGCGAAGGCCATGCTGCATGTGGTGTGTCAGCATGAATCGGTGTGTCCCATTCTTTCTGTGCCGAATGTGTAATGAGGTGGCAGAAGCCTCCATTCAGCAATTCAGCATTTATGAATTATTGACTTTGGAGAGACGAGACCTTAATGTAACTCCTTCATGAAATAACTCTCCATCCTTCGCTTCCTCCTCAGCTCCTCTCTCCACGGTCCGTCCCGCAGCTTCACACGCAAAGCAGATGGTCCGAGCTGAGTCAGAAAGCCAGCAGCACCGCTGCTTTTGCTAAACACGTATACGCTTTTGTTTTGTGCGTTATGTTTTGTATGTTTATTCCACAGATGTGGGTGTAGTTTCTATCCTTATAAACACAATGAGAAGGAAAGAACCACAAGCAATCAGATGATAAGTGTCACAAAATTATTATTCAAACTGGATTTTTTTTTTTTTTGCAAATTAAAAAATGATTTTTGGATGAAACCAAATCTTGGGGATAGCTTGGTTAGATGTTTTGGCTGCTCGCTGAAGGTAATTTGTTTTCCAGGCACTGTAATATTGTTTAATTTTTCCTTTACAGTCTTGGTTTTCTTGGCTGAAAAGGTGAAAATGTAAAGTACTGCAGTCGAATTAAAAAACAGATAAGAATCCAAACTTTGCTTCAGCACCACAGATACAGTGGTGAGAGAAATGATCTACTGACAATATTGAAAGAAAAATAAGAGTTTGTCAGGAAAATCTTCATCTTGTTGCTTCATTGGCGATCGTGGATCAAGAGTTGGGAGTTCGTCTTGTAATCGGAAGGTTGCCGGTTCGAGCCCTGGCTCGGACAGTCTTGGTCGTTGTGTCCTTGGGCGAGACACTTCACCTACTGGTGTTGGCCAGAGGGGCCGATGGCGCGATATGGCAGCCTCGCTTCTGTCAGTCTGCCCCCGGGCAGCTGTGGCTACAACTGTAGCTTGCCTCCACCAGTGGGTGGATGACTGGGTGTGTGAAGCGCTTTGGGGTCCCTAGGCGGCACTAGTAAAACCACTATACAAATACAGACCATTTACCATTCATTACTTTTGATGAAAGATCTGAAGTGCATTGCTATTTCTATTGTTTTTTCCCTGTCCATATTCGGTCCCACGCTCCCGTCAGTATCTGCAGTAATGGAACTTTAACATGGTTCCCAACCATCAAGGAAAAAGGAGCTCTCCTATACAAAGTTACTGGGAAATTAAAACGTTTGCGAGGTCCAAAGTTTGAGGATCATTTCAGGTGTGGCTTGCTTTGTGTTTTCACTCCTAATGAAGAGGTTGCTGTAATTTGGCTACACTGTTGTGGGAAAATCCAAGTGTTTGTGTTTGTGTTTCCTGTTTCTCTTTCTCAGTATGTTATGGCCATAACAGATCTCAGATATTAAACTCCTGAGCGCATTATTCACATAAAATATAAAAGCAGTAGCTAAAAGTGAAAAATAAACGGAAGTTATGGAGCATAAACAGATTTTAAACTTTTTTGCGCCCTCAAAGCGGTGCTTCAGAGTGTTTAAAAAAATACAACTTCAATATAAACACACCACACAATACTCACAGCGAGTTGAGAGAGCGCAGACCTTGGAAGGCATCCGAGGCCAGCTCTGATATCTGGTTGTTACTCAAGTCTCTGTGAAAAACAAAAGGAGAAGGGAACAAGAAGCAGAAGCATAAAACCAGAGAGTCAGTGAGGAAGAGAGAAACACAGAAAGCACAGCACGGAGGTCAACACAAACTGGAAAGTGGCCGGCAACAAAAGTTTTTGTGGATGGTTGACAGGGTGCAGAATACACGCATCTCTTCATCTACTCACATCCTGCGCAGCTTCTTATAAGGAGAAAAGGCCCCAGCTGGTATCACCTTGATGGCGTTCTGCTCCAGTCGTCTGGAACCAAACATACACACAGACCATTGAGAAGCGACATTAACATTCCCCTATCACAGAGCTATCTCTGCTCCATTGTTGGCTGCTGCTCTTTCCCCGGGGGCTATGGCTAAGGGGAAACTTTTCCAGATAAGTCCCTTTAATAGGCCCTGCCAAAGTCTGCCACATTTCTCTGATCTTTTGCCCTCTTTAACATCTGCACAGTCAGACGGACACACAAAAACACAGCTGTAACATCTGGGAGGTGTTCCATTAGGTCTGACTGTGCATCGATCTGACGATGCCATTAGAGTGAAAAGACGTGGAAAAAAAGAAAGAAGTGTTTATTCACTGTGACAGCAAATTAAACAAAAACAACAGCTTCATTGTGAAAAATTCTCTCGCTTTCTAAACTTTTCACTGCTGACATTTTTGACTGGTTGTGCATACGAACCATAATGTGCCTGTTCTATAGTGGTTTCAGCTGTTTTGAGTCTGAAGTGAAAAGAAACGAGTCCTTTTAAAGCCTAAAATCAATCAGGACAAGGCCAAGTCAAGTGTAAATTTAGACAAGTTGATGCTCCGCTATGTTAAGTCCAAATAAAATCTAAAATCGATAAGGAAGTTAATGTCTGAAGTCTTGTAGGTCTTACATAAGGTTTCAAGCCATTTGAAAGAGTTCCAGGTCTTAACTAAGTAAAGAGAAGTCCAAATTATGCCCCAAATCTTCCTGTAGCATTTAAAAAGTCTTAAGTTAAAGGAGACAAATAGAACTTTTATCCAATTCAGTGAAGCTGGGTCAGGTCGCCATTCTGCTCTAGGGCGGCACAAATCCCAGAGATGTTAAAAACATAACGCTAAATTTGATCTTGAGTCTTGAAAAACACGTCTTTTAGCAGTTAAATTAAACGGGGGTCTTTGTTCTTATCAAAGCAAGTAATGGGTCTCAAAATCAGTGAAGTGACTTTGAGAGCGAGAAGTCCAAGTTAGGCTTCATGTCTTCATAGTCATGGTGACCAAAGCTTTACCTTCAAAATAATGCAGATATTGTTTTTAAAAATGAGAAATATAAAATTTTTTAATGGTTTTAATGGCAGAGCTGGAATGCCATCTGAGAACTCATGTCCCAGTCACAAATCTGTATTTAATATAGGGGGCGATCTGATGCAGTGACAGACGTGTAGAGACGTTATGGTCTGTTTGTACTTTTACAGCACTCAGCACTTTGTTCTCCACCTGCACCATGCATGTCGATCAGTGGTATACTTCACTGCTGTTCGCTGTCACATTAGTCGTTCACCTTGCAGTTCTTTTGTCTCTTGACACTGCAGTTTGCTACATTTTCACTGACATTCAGATCTCTGGTCACCACATCGCTGCCAGTGGCCGTGGTCTAAAGGGAGTCCTGTCCCTTTAGAGCCTCTGCAGTGCCCACAGATCTTATAACCAGTCTCAAGACTGTCAGCCCTTCAGCTTAGCCCAGCTGTTGGGAAGAGAGAAGTCTAATAGACAAAGACTGTCTTTATAATGAAGTGAAATCAATTGTTAAAAACTGTCGACTGCGATAAATTGTCTTCTCATGAGTGCTTTATCACATTTAAAGATTGTGTTGTGCTATTTCTCTTTGTTGGGAAACAAAGAGAAAGAGCAGCAGTGTGATGTCCATTTAAGTCTGACTCAAGAAGTCCAAATCTCAAATCTTAAATCAACGTCTTATTTTTTGGGACTTTGTTAAATCTGCTGGCTCTTCTCCTTCCACTTTGCTCCAATTCTCACTTACAGATAGCGATATGATCCACCTCGTCTCTCAGATTAATCTTTCAATTGTTCTTCTTTTGTCATTCCTTTATTATTTTCTTAAGCAGGAAGGAGCTGCATGACCAGGCTTTCTCATTTCACAGATGTGTGATTTTATTTCGCCACACAAAGAGAAGTAGTGAAACAGAAAGGTGGAAAGAGACAAAGAGGGAAAATGGAAAGACGCAGAGTGAAAGAGCAGGACAAATATCACTGCTCCGAGTGTGGATGTGGGAGTTTTGTGTGTGTAAGAAAAGCGGCTGGAAGCAAACGTGTTTACTTGGATCACAGGTCTTACATCTCGGTGATGGTTTCGGGCAGGTTGGTGGGTATTTCTGTGAGACCCTTCCCTCTACAGTCCACAATGTTGTTACTGCAGGTGCACGACTCCGGACACTGTAACACACTGCAGGAGGAAGATGATGACGACTGGTGACCTACACAGAGACAGAGGGCCAATATTATCCACGGATAACAGATTATGCTTTGAGTAAATCCCAAAGGCAAAGAAAAAAAATCTGCAGCACGGCTAGAGCAACTGTGCAAGTGAGGGAAATATCCTGTCCTTAGATGTGACCTTGTCTATCTACAACTGTTTTCTATTCTCGTGTTGTACAGAAAATCAAATCGAGGATATATATTTTAGGAAATGCAGCACATAGAGTTAAAGACAAGCCACTTACCTTCATCCCAGTCTTTAAAAATCATGAGCAAAAAAGGTAATGAGAGAAAGCAGACGAGACAAAGCAAAAGATGGGTTTGCCACTGCGAAACAGCGAGCCGAGGGAAGTCACAAAACAGACAGCAAAGCAAACCGGTGAACCCGACCTACCTGTGCACACAAACTCCTTCTTCTGCACCTCGGCCACGTTGTGCCCCCTCAAGTGCGGAGGGGCCATGCATTGCGTGTAAAGACCCAGCCGGGGGCGCTGTCGCAGCCACTCTGACAGCCAGGCTACGTGGCAGTCACACTGCAGGTTGTTGGAGTGCAGGCGGCTGAGGGACAGAGGAGGAGATGGGACAGACAAGAACAGGTGGGGGGAAGGAGAGAAATAAGAAGTGTGATGACAGGGGAGGCAGGAGCAGGTTGGGTGGAGGGAAGAGAGAGAGAGTTGCAAGTACACATCAATCAATCTGTTACACAAATGGACACGGATGGGAAGAATCCTTCCCCTCAGGGCAGCGAGGTGTACCAAATACACAGAGATGCCACTTACAAAGTCCTGAGCTTTGGCATGTGGTTGAAACTGGCCACAGACAGTCGGCTGATGTTGTTATTGTTCAGGGTGCTAAAGAAGAAAGTGAACACACAGCATATTACAGATATGCAGAAAATCTGTCCCGCAGTATTTTACTGTTACTGTGAAAGAGGCTGCAGTGTCATACAGTGCATTTGTAATGTAACAAAAAAACAATCAAAAAACAACTCTTTTATATTAATGTGTTCAAAGCACTACCTTGTTAGCTTCTAATTAGGTCTGTAATAAATCACATTTAATGGAAAGCTACTGAGCCTTTAATCTTGCTTTTTCTTTTTCTTTCTTTTTAGACATCGGCTTAAAACATAATCCATTTATTCGCTCCCGGAATGCTCAGACTACAGAAAATCATTTGAATCATTAGAAATCAGATACAAATAGATGGTAGAGTTTATTTGCCTGATCGAACGATCATACCTTTGCACGTTTGCTTACAGCTCTGATTTTGGCCGGGCTATAAAGTGCCCACTTAAGGTACTGACTGACTTTGAAATCAAAGCAAAATGAATATTACAGGCATTCAGGACAACAAAAGTGTCCATTCTGTGTGCCTAATGGCCCCATTAACAAATTATGTGAAGAGTAGGGGCACTTTTATTTCAAGACACGTCAGGACTGCATGTCATCTTACAAATGAAAAAATCCTGGATGCCCTGCACGTGAAAGAACATACTATTCTTAGAAAGATCCTTAATGTGACACAGAAAATACTGTTAAAGATGTTTTGGTTAATGATAGAGAAGCACAATCGCTAGCCAATACAGCAAAACTCTAAAACCCCAGCGACGCCTCAGCTGCTCTCTCTCTCTCCTCAAGATGTTGGTGAACAAAGAAAACTGTCGTGCTTTAACTTTATTTCAGAAACAATCCCCAACAACAATTGCATATTCTCTGCTTTTTATATTTGCCTTTCCTATTTCGTTTCCTGAACCCCTGCTTCAAGCACCCTCTACAATGACAGCATTACCACAGAACCAGGCGTTAGTGCCACTGCTCAAAATATACCAATTCATTCCTTTTGGGGAGCTGCATAGGCAATGCAGTCTTTGAAAGGTCAACAAGGAAATTAGCTGTTCTATACTGTACTGCTGTTAGTGCTCACCAAACCCTCTGCTTTTTGCAGGTACTCACAGTACTTCCAGGTCACGTAGCGCTCTGAAAGCTCCATCTTCAATACAGCTGATGTGGTTGTAGTCCAACTGGCTGCACACACACATGTACACACACGGAATTAAAAGAAAGGGGAAACTGAAGACATCAAGGTGTTTAAAAGGTATATCTTAAGGCTTCGGCTGGCTCCAGGTGAAAACAACTCAACTCCTTAGTAACCTCTCTCTGTCTCACCCTCACCTTCTCTCTGTTTTAAAAAAAGTTTGGTCTCCTGGTAGCTTTGTTCTTCGTAGCTACATTTCTGAATGCATTTATCTGTGTGTTCATTCCTGTTTCCTGCTCTCTTCTGACATCTAGTTTGTATGCGCTGCTCTATACCTCGTCCCTCTTCCTCTCTCTCCCCCGACTCTTTCTCAAAGTCGGTTTGCTGAAACAATTTAATTAAGACATAAGGACATTAAATCATGCTGTCATCCGCACTCTAATGGATGCCCACACACACACACACACACACACACACACACACACACACACACACACACACACACACACACACACACACACACACACGATGCCCTGTCCTTTTAGAATAATTGCAAGACATTTAAAAAACCACAGGAACAGAAATCCATATTTATAGAATTAAAGATGGGCAATTACTTTTACCTGTGAAATGACCAACAATTATCATAACTCGGAGTGAGGCAAAACAAAGGGAGGAAACGGCAAAATGCCAGTGATGTGACACACGCAGTGTAATCCGCGCTCTAATGCATGAACACAGACACGCACACAGCTGCTAACGAGCAGCGGTGCCAGTCAATACAGCAGGCAGGAGGCACATGACATTTACCACAATTAAATATTGATGCACAGGCAAATGGGTGCTGTGCATATTCTCAAACATGTCGGAAAGGAGGTGCCACATACGTGTGAACGCCTATAGAACCGCATGCACACCACACTACACCACATCGCACATATAAGCAGAGAGTGTTGCCAAAGTGCTACTTACAGATTCTTGATTTCCACAGCTCCCCTGAAGCCTTTCCTTGGAATTCCCTGAATCTGGTTTTCGCTGAGATCACTGTACAGAGAAGGAGACAGAAAAAATAAAGGCAGCACAGAGTTAAGCCAAGATATCACAGGGCCACTTGCTTTGCAGACTAAGTACTTGATATAATCATCAAAATGCAGAAGTTGTGGGTGGAGGGCTTCAGAGCCAGATTGATCATCTGCAAAATTGAGTTCCATCAACACAGAGTACTTCTTCCTCAAATATAATCAGCCGTCTTGGTTCATCTCTCAGGGATACATAAAACACTTCCTTTGTGAAGTGTCCACACATTTAGAGCCAGATGCAATTCAACTGTCTGCTTTGAACATCCACACGAGTCAGGTGGAAGAGGCTCTGAGCCCTCCGGCAGCCTGTAGGGGGCACTAGTGACCTCCACTTACCTCAGATTTCTGTTCCTTCTTTCATCACTCCCACTCATCTCTACCTCACTCCAACCACCCTCTCCTCCCCTGCTTTTAAGGAGTGAGTGATGGATATGTGTGTGTGTGTGTGTGTGTGTGTGTGTGTGTGTGTGTGTGTGTGTGTGTGTGTGTGTTTTGGAGTTTACATACACTTTAATTTTTAGCTACTTCAAAAAAGCGACAGGTTGGCATTAAAAAAGGAAACACTTACTGCAGTCAGTGATATACATGCAGAACGTGCTAACATGCATGCACCCATAGAAGTATAAATACCCTCAAACATACAAACAGGTGCTTCACTGACTAAATGTTATTATAGTGCTTGCCATCATGTGACATACATCCTAACACTCATTGGTGCTGCAGCTTGGTTTATAAAGGACACACACACATGCCCTTAAAGGTGCCGAAGGATGTACTCACAAATAGTTACACGAACAGAGGTGTTAATCACATACGCACATGTGCAAATATAAATAAATTACATAAAGCACAGGCACAAGAATGAATTCAGCTGTCGGGTCAAAATGTGTTACAGCATGTAAAATCAAAGCACTCAAGCAGCTCTGGAAAGATGACACTCAGGCATCCTAAAAGCACCACAGGCTGCCCGGTAGCGAGTGTTTCTGCATGTGTCCTCTGCTTCCAATACAAACCCAAGTTCCAGACAGACCACCTGACCTTTCACCTTTGACCTTCCAGCTCTCGACCCCAACTGTGTCCTCTGCCACACTAATCGGCTAACAGCTAATGCCCATCCACATTCCTCGCATTCCTGCAGTTGTGATCGTTTAATCAGCGCTACAGGTATCTCTCCACCTGCTGCTTCCAGCCCTTCATCTGAAGTGGTAATTTGTTGCCAGTAATAGAGAAAAATTACAAAGCGGGGCGTTTTGAAGACTAAAAACAACAAAGTGGCTTGTTCATTTGGAGCCTTAATATCCAACTGAAAAGACAATGAAAATGCTTCTTTTAGCTTACGAGCCTGTGGGAGGGCTGGCTAGCTGCTGTGAGCTTTGGATTGACAGCTGAGACAGACAGCAGGGGCACAAAGACACAATGTAAACAAGAGTCCTCTGGTAACTGTAGCTTTTTAAGAGGCGTGTGTTAGGAGTGATACTGAAGAAAAGTAATCCATCATTCTGCAACCACGGCAACAGATTGTGGCGTTGGCAGGTAAATGTTTTGAAGATGTTCAAAGTGTCAGAGCTGAGGCACAAGTTCACTCTCAAGTGTCAAAATGACACAAGTGAGTGCACTTTAAGTCAGCGAAAATGTGCTGAATGTTGCATTCGAGATGGATCTATTCCTGCATATAGAAGTTCAATTTTACATCGCTGCAGTTCAGAGTCTCTGGGCTTTTATTTCTTCCGCACATAATTGCCAAATGTAAGCTGGCGATTTGTGCGAACACAAGAGAATTAAATGTAAGATGATCAATAGAAGACGTAGATCATTTTTTACAACTGCCTAATCTTTCAAGTGGTTATGATGCTGCTTTCTCTGCCCTGTGAATCATTGTATGCTGAGAATCTTTGGATGTTGGATTACCGGTCAGACAAAACAAGGATCTGAGAACGACATGCTGAGCTCTGGAAAATTGTGACGGGAAAAAGCAATAATTAGTTGCAGCCCCCCCCAGTAAAATGTGTTCACCTTTGCTGTTTTGCACACGCAAAGCGAACACACGTGTGCTTCTTCTCTTTTATGCAGATACGTACACACACACACACACACACAAAGTGGCTGGTCTGAATCAAATAGAGTGTATCCTGATACTGTTTTTACAGGACCAAGGGGGTTTGGAAAACAGCCGTGCTCCGTTAACCGCTGGAGCTCGAAATCCAAATAAATGTTCTTTAACTTAACCCAACACACACACACACACACACACACACACACACACACACACACACACACACACACACACACACAGCAGTGCATATAGCACCCAGTGTGTGCATCCACTACATCTTTGTATCAGATGTAACAATCAGTAAAAAGTTGTTAACGTTGAAAATGTGAAGCTCTGACAGCTCGACAGTTTGTGCTTTAGGTTGCACACAACCTTCACTGTTTACACACACAGACACTTCACTTGGGAACACACAACTTGTTGCTGTGGCAATTACAGTAATGTAGCTTGGTAAACATCAGAGGACAGGAAAGAAGTGCTGTGTGTGTGTGAGAGAGCGAGAGACACACACACACACACCGTCATCCTCGAAAGCGCTGAGATGATTGAAAATTGATTCTGAGCAATTTTTCTGCCCTTGTGATGCACAACAACAGACAGACTGCACACACACAAACACTTACATATCGTACACACATATCACAACACACTCATGTACACTTAGTACATGCATACACATGTGAGTGGCAGTCTGGGTTAATGTGGGGGCTCTTAAGGAAGTGCAGAAGGCCACACTAAACCCTATTCATCACTCAGACCACCAAAGAAAGAGAGAGTGAATATCCTGCCTAGTAAATTGACTTCTTAGCGACTTTGGAGTGGATTTTCTTCCTCCGTTTGGCGCCAATGCACCTGATTCAGTTTCATCTCCACTTAAATGATTTTTTAGTGAATGTTCAACCCACCACGTTATCTTTTCTTCTCAAACTTCCTCTTCCTTTTCATCCTTCTCTCTTTCTCTCTCTGTCTTTTCCTCTTCTCCTAAATTGGTCTTGTTTTTGGACTTCCCCAAGGTTTAACCCCTCACCTCTGCCCCTTAAGCCTGAACTGGGAGGCTGGCTTCATTAAAAGAGGCTCCCGCTGAGCCCAGCGTGTGCATGTCCGTGCGTGTGTGTTTTTGTTTGAAGGGGCTGGGGGTATTAGACCCACACAGGAACTATATCATGCTGCTAAGTTAGGAACCTTCTGAAAGAGAAGACACACACACGTCCACCCACAGACGCATGCACATGCACATGCACGCACCAATCCTAGGCACAGTCGCTGCTGAAACAAACAGCTGACAGCCTCTATCCATGATGTGTAGAAAAAGAGATTTAACCGCACACACACACAGACGCGGTGCCACACGATGCTGATACTGTACATGCATCAAATTCACAGCAGCAAGGACCGAAAATGTTCTGTCCCATTTCGCTCTCTTCCTTGTGTTGCACTTTTTCTTTGACATCCACCCTAAGAAAGATAAATCTAAAAAAACTTGGTGCCCCTGTTTTCTCCCTCCGTCCACACCAAGCTGTTATTTTTCACACTCAGTAACTGAGCTGTTTGAGAGCGCAGATAAATCTTAAAATGCTGGCCTCAGGTTTTGGAGTGCACCAGAAAACTTGAGCTTTTTGAAAACAATGAAAAAGTCTTTGGTCAGGAATGTTACCAAAAAGCAGTTAAAATGCCGGCTTCCTGTAACCTCTAATCCTCGCTGTGGTCACACATTTTAAATGTCAGCATAGATGCTCAGACCACTCTTCGTCCTTTATAACGATTTGGCCGACGCCTTGGTGTGCCAAAGCCGGGCAGCGTTTGCTTTTCGGTCTCATCACAGAAAAATGTGTAAATGACAACACTAAATTGTGAGTTTGGCTACAATGAAACCAAGCATCAAGCTCCGGGGCAGAAAAGTAAAACCAACAGTAAAGTGTCGAAAACTCAAACTCCTCAAATGGCCACTTGAGGCTGACTCCAAAAGCAAGGAAAGCCCCAAAGAAGCCTGTGTTAAAACACACAACTTTACAACTTTACAACAGAAATAATGACATTTACAGTCCTTCCAAATGTAGGGAGGGTTACAATTGTTACAGTTGTGCATTGCTTGGGGTATGGATTTCCTTGCATGAGCAGTGGTTGTCTGGGTTAACTTCAGCTAATTCGAGCTGCTCAATTCTACTTCTTAATCAAGTTTGTAGGTCCTTCTGGAGCATTTTCATGCTATTATCTTACAAATGACATAACTTGGTGTTTGGGTAAAAACACAACATCCAAGAATGCTGCACTCCATTTTCTATGAGTGAAATTCTAGTGTTTTATTAGTCTGTTACTTAGCTCTAATTAACACCTAATTTCCAGTATAGTCCCTAAATGAACCTTAAGTGACAGTGGTTAGTGGCTATGATTTGTATACAGACTCAATTTAAAACAGGTGAACAGGAGGGCAAAGTGGACCAGTCTGACTATGTGAGACATCTGTCCAGATGCTGGCTGTATGTGTCTGTTTTCACACTGTTGAAATCCATTTTGGTGCGAATGGATCTTCTACGGATCTTCCTGTTTTTCTCACCTCTGGTGGTCCAGGATGTGTGTGTGCGCGCGTGTGCGCAGGAGTGTATGCGCGACAGAGTCAGGTCTTCAGTGTTGAGAGCTTAGAGCTGCTTTTCTAAAGGACCTTTTCAATGTGAGGGGGGCTTTTGACACCCTCCGTGTCTAAGAAGACCTAAGCATGAAAGAGCACTACTCAATTCTCACACATGCACCCCTCATCCTTTCCCCTCCTCCCTGTTTTTTGTGTCTCACGCCGGACACACATACACAAACTCTTACCTACTGTTATACAGTTTCTGAATCTCTTTTGTACGAAGCCTACCGCCACAAGATTCTTCCCAGGTCCAGCAGACTGGGGGTTCCTGTGGCAGAGCGTGTGTGTGTGTGTGGGTGTGTGTGTGGTAGGGTATGAGTCGGAGTTGGCAGTGCAGTAAACTAATCATCTTGTTCAAATCCCTTTCGGAGACCTTAATCCTATTAAGTTTTAGAATGTGTGAATGGGCAAAGACGAAGCTGGAAAGAGTCAAAAAGGAAAAAGAAAAAAGGAGGAGAAGGTGAAGAAGAGGAGGAGAAGGAGTGAGTTTCAGTTTTTGCTGGAGGGGCTTTATGAAGAGATGGTCAGGGAGGCTAAAAATGATGCTGGGACATTCAGTATGCGCTAGTGTGTCTGCAGTCAGATCCTCCAGCTAATTCGGGCAGCGGTGCCATTAGTGGACCCCCAAAGATCACACTTCTGTGAGCAATTAGGAGGAGAAAGACTCACAAAGAAAAGAGAGGAGATGAGAGGAGAAAGGAGAAGGAGGAGAGTAGACCTTTTGAAGACAATGCCATGGATTATTGAGCGCACTGGGCCAGGACTGGCACCTGGCAGTGTGGACGAATGCGTGCGCCTGGTGTGCGCGTCATGATCTCTCTGGTTTAAATTTAAGCACATCTTGTAAATCTTGGGCAGCAGAATTTCAGAACTAATAAACGAACAAAAAAAAGGATTCTTACTATTCCCTCCTTAAAGAGATAGTTATTATGCAGAATCACACACACCCTCCCACACACAGATCGCCTCCTCTTTCAGCCTTCTCCTTCAGTCCCCCTCTCCTAAACTAATATTGACTTTGCTCATGAATGACAGATCTGCAGTCCTCCTCACTCTCTCCCTCTCTTCCCATCTCATTGTCTATTTCCCTTATTCACTGTCACACCTCACGCACATACTTTGAATACCAGGTGAGAGGGTTGCTATGGTTACGGGGCAAGGGTGGACACCTATGGGACATTTTCACTTGACAGAGATGTCCCCTGTGTGTACGTGGGTGCGCCTGTCCTGCAGAGGTGGCAATTTGCCCAAAAGAAGGTGCGCACGCATGTGTGTGTGTGTATGTGCGTGTATGTGCGCACATGTGTGTGTGTGTTGCCTCCGTGAGTTACAAAATGCCCAGCTTAGAGAAGCTCATGTGGTAAGAGCTGTGTTACTTTTCCAGCTGATTTTGAGGTTTTATTTTGCAATGTTTCCTCGATTATAGTTTGAATGCAGAGAGAGCAAAGCCAAGATTTCTCAGCAGAAAAGCAACATTCTGCCTACTGATCTCCTACATAAATAGCTCACGCATTTTTCATTCAATTGTTCACCAATCTTTTATTTAGTTAGTTATTTCTTTAACAAAGCCAGCTGCAAGCCACGTGCCACACTTGTTGCTGAGGAAACTAAAAACTAAATATACATTGTTGTTTTACCAGCTAAAGAAAAGAGGGCAAAGCTGAAAAAAATCTTACATTTGTGTGTGTGTTTGGATGTGTGCGTGTGTGTGTAAAAGCAGACTGACTACGTTGCTTTCCAGCCCAGGAACGGATTAGTCAGCGTTCTGAGACCATGACATCATCTGAAATGTTTACACGTGTAATTATAGACAAGTGAGAAATACATCTGTTGCACTAACGCACACACTCACAGCGGAGAGATAGACATGGCTCGCAGTAATGCAGTAATTACATATGAGGAGAAGCACTTAATAATGGGGACCATCTGATGATGATATTTAGATTTGCAGCTGGCTCAACAGAGCAGGCCATCCCACTGTGGCCTGCACCTGTGCTCCTCCAACACGCGTGTTAGAAGCAATTCTTCTTCCCGTCATTCTGCAAGCATTTTAAGACATGTTTTGGCAAATGGAAGAGGAGAAACATCAAATGCCGGAGATGCTGAGAACATTTTAATCCCCAGGAAATCAACACATGCATGAGTTTACTGATCTAGCGCATGTGCTTATCAGTCAAGCTGCTTTAACTGGCATTGGCGATGATAAAGATTCCTTCTTTCTAAGAACATAAACATATGTACATATCCCAAAGAGGACTTACAGTTTTAATGAGTGAAAGAAATGCAACAATTCAAACCAGTTGTTCAGTGGTGCCTGTGTAGAGCCTCGTGTTGGTCATAATTTGAGTGAAATCTTTGAAGGAGACTGCTTTTTGAGCACCCTCTAATGGTCAACTTGGACTTTCAGTTTTTTTAACCTCCAGATTTCTAAAGATGTTTGATCTCATTTTAATTAAAGAGTATTTAAATGTAATGGAATATTTCATCTTTGATGTCTCCGTCCATTCCATAAATTTAACTTCTTTCCTGACATTTCTCTTCCCCCCCCTTTCGTCTTTCATCTTGATTTTTCTTCATTCCTTTGGGGGTCTTTCCATCCTTTTGTCTCCACCACTTTCTCTGTCTCTTTCTCCCACATCCCCTGCACCACCCTCCTCCTGCCCTGCTCCTTCTGTAATGAGTCTAATCCATCAGCCAGACAGTATTAATCGTATTCCGATAGCAGTGTGTTCACTCGCTGCTCGCTGCTGTCTCTGTCTCTACGAGTCAATAACCCCTACGCTAACACCCACACACTGCCTATGACAGATAGGCTGTGTGTGTGTGTGTGTGTGTGTGTGTGTGTGTGTGTGTGTGTGTGTGTGTGTGTGTGTGTGTGTGTCTCTGCATGTGTTTGAATTTTAAAACCAGCTCAGCACTATGACCAAATTTATTGCAGTCTTTGCCTGGAAGAGCGTCCAAAACACACACAAGATGTAGACACAAACACACACACCACAGCTAAAATGACCTCCACTGGATGAGTTGCCAGACCACTTGGTGGCCACAAGCCCTTGGTGAGTGACATCATATCCTTTTCCTGTTTGCCTCTTACACTGCCATACAATAATAAATAGAAAAGATAAATAGAAAGTGACAGCACATGATTGTGCGTCTGTGTCCATTTGTGTGGGTTTGTGCATCTGCCTGCATGTGTGCCTCAGCCTGCCTATCCACTGCCAGGTCAGAAAGTTTTTCACCCACGTCTTTGACCTGATCTGCCACAAACTCCATGACCCAATAAGCTGAAGCAGCAAGCAGCCACCTCCCTTCTCGTCTGCCTCCTTTCCATTTAAAACCTCAGCGACTTACAGAAAAAAAACCCTCTCACTAGCGGATAATGTATCAATCTGGTGCCCAACGATCCTTTGTCATTTTCAGACTTAGCTTTGCCATCAATTTTTCCCCCACAATTCGCTTCATCCATCAGTCGCTGCACCATTCTCCTGATCGCTCAATCATTGCATCACTCTTTTCATACATCAATCATTCATTTGTGCAGTTCATCTGTCATCCTGCAATCCCGCACAGTCAGACATCCAGAAGCATTCTATTTAAAGTAAATGCTTTGGCTTAAGGAGGGAGTGGTGAGAAAGATCCCTAACCTGCATGTGTATTATTTTAGTCTGACGCTTAAATTGTCATCATTAAAACCCTAACAGCCCATCTGCTGCTTTTTGCCGTTCAAAGCGACCCACTGATGATAACAAATAAACAACTAAACGGCACAAAAATGGTTTTGATACAGCTATAAAATACAGAAGTCAGTTTTTCCCCCCTCTAGCAACATTTTTGGTGAGATTGACAGCTGAGCTTAGGAAGTTATGGTCTGTGGTCGGGGAGAGTGTGTTTGTATATCAGGAATGAGGGGTTAGCAGATCTGTGGAAAGAGGCATAACGTGTGAGCACGAGTGTGGAGAGTAGCAGAGGACTGCACTGACGATCACTTACTCACCCTGGTGTCATTATTCACAGTTTACAAACCATGACAAGACAGGCAGAGACAATCACACACACACACACACACACACACACACACACACACACACACACACACACACACACACACACACACACACACCACTTCTCACATCTCTTAATTCAGCAGTTTGCGCGGTTTTGTCTTTCCTTCCTTGTGTTTACCCAGCAGATTAGAGTGACATGCTGGCAAGCCCTCCTTACATATACACACATCTCCAGTTTACACATGTCTTTGTGATCATGCTGATAAGGTAACACCTTATGTTAAGGTCATTGCAGTATTTAAGAGTAATTCATTAATAGCTTATAGATAATAAGACCCTTAAAATTCCTTATGAGAGATTTTAGCCTATTGCTAGGTGGTTACATGTATAATTCAACTTTTGTGGACATAAATTCAATGTTAGTGAAATTAAAAAAAAATATGTTGGGGGTGTTAAAGCATTTAAGATTAAAGCTGTGTCCACACTGGCCATTCCAGACTCTGGTTTCCAAGGTAACCCTCTAATGTAGCTGCCCTCTCATTGGTAGTTGCTTCAGTCGCTCACCCCTGGAAGTATATCACAGGTTATCGATAGTTGCTTGGAAACTTGAAAACTTTTAGCCTATCGTTAGGTGGTTGCTACACATCACGACATGTGATATAGACAGGGACCTTTACGAACCGTCCTATGATGTACCTGTGTGCCAAATTTGGTTGCTTAACTCCTGGCGGTCCAGGAGGAGTTTGTGGACAAAGAGACAGACAGACAAAGATTTGCTGTACCAGAGCAACATTTGTTTAGTCTGTACAGTGTGTGGAAATAGCGAACAAAGGATGCATACGCTCACAATCGCCTCTGCCCACCCAAATACGATCCCATTGCTCTCACAGCATTCCAAGGAAATAAGTAGCATTCCTTGAAACCTTTGAATTATTAGTACTTCTTCTCTAAACTGACTTACTGTCAGTTATTAAAAATGCTGCAGCCTAAGATCCAAGATTTAAGATTCAGTTTAGGCAAATATATGGTGTCTGTTGATTGACTAAACAACAAATCTACAAATAGTAATAACTTTAGCTCTAGACATTATGGCACATCATCGTCCTGGAAGAACGCTTTGCTGTCTTTTTTTTTCTCTTCCATTAATTTCAATATTTTTGTTTTATAAAAAAAATAATTGAATTGCAGCACCTTTATGCCATTTCATATGTTTAAATTTGGAGATTGTCACAGTGCTACATTCAATTATTTAATTATTTATTTTTTAATCCTAGGAGACACAACCATCAATGAAGTATATGTCATGCAAGAGAACCCATGAGAACAAAATGAACGGGCCGAGTCGTCAGAATGATATTTAACATGTGTTGACAGATTCACAGATTTACAGTTTTTTACAGACGCTAGGACACATTTCTCAATACTTAGGTCACGTTTGCAAAACTCCTCACACAGTGAGCACAACAGAAGTCTATGTGGGCTAAACTGAGGACCAGTTATCATTGTTTTGGCACAAAATGCATTCAATGACTACATCTCTCAAATTTCATGAATTATCTTCTCACTCAGACACAACAACTGCCAAAAAGCTTTGTACGTACAGGACATTTTGCATGTGCTTACATACTGTTTTCAAAACTGTTAAACTCATGGTCAAAACAATAACACAATGCAAAACTTGAAAAGACAGCAAAATTCAACAGCAATATTTTATTGAAACATATTTTAAATCTAAAAATGCAGTTTAACCAGCCACAGCTGATTCTCATTGTAGATGAACATCTACACAGTTGTTACTCCTTCAATTTTTCAACTCCTTCAATTCTGGCAGCCAGAAGATTCTTTCCTATGTGTGTTGCCCTAGATGACATAAGATGTGATGTGGATGAGAACCTGTGGCCAAATGGAGAAGACCGAGTAGATTAGCATTACTATTGTATGTGTATCAGTGGATGGTGTGTATACAAATTCTTGTATTTTGGGATTACTTAGTGCAAAAAACTAAAAATACATAAACAAATATTAACGAATTCTGCATGATGTCTGATTCATTCCAGTAACATATATTGAAATTATAAACAGAGATGTGTCCTTGTTTTACACAAGAAAACACTGTGTAATGCTACATGTTGTTAGTGTTTTTTAGGTCATTGTTTTGTGGATGACAAAGTTTGTCGGCTGTCAACCTTTGCTAGTGTTCTGGAAGAATGAGTTTATTTGAGACCTGAATGAAGTGTTTTGGTAGTTGTAGTGCATTTTGAATGTGGAATGAACTGCTTTGCCAAGCTGACGGTCAGTTAGGAGGATTGTGTGAAGTGTTTTGCAAAAGTGACCTAAGTATTGAGAAATGTGTCCTAGCGGCTGTAAAAAACTGTAACTCAGGCATTTAGTAACACGAAAGAAAAAAAAAACAATCCTCCTTAAAAGTCAGTTGCTGTATTTCTTATTGTTTGGGTTGCATCTTTAAGAGCTTTTGGGAAGACCTGATAAATATAAAGACTAAGCACCATCTTTAAATGGAGAGCATTTTTTAAAGCATGTCCTCATAAATGGGGACAGTGGGTTTATTTTACAGCATAACACAATAAAATGACCACTGCTTAACAAAGCATAAAACACTATATTGTAATGTCCCTGTATGAGGATACCAAGTCTCAGGAGGTTAACCCGATGGGATGCGTGGTCAGCTACAGTTTATTAATCTAAGTTTAATAAAGCAGTGGTTATAACCTAAAAAGTGAGCCAAAACCTGAGGGTGTCCTTGAGTCTTAAATATGTCACACCCCATCTGTGCCAACATAAAAAGAATTTTTACTTCATATCCTTCCTCTTTATATCTTTCTCAAAGAATTTCAGGTATTCAGCAGTGAGTGACATCAGCGTGACAGCTGATCTACAAAGGAAACCTCTGCAATGTCATTTCCATTCATCCATTTTCTTAACCGCAGGTAGCCAGTCAATCACAAAGCAGAGATGTCATGTATCTGCTTAAAAAGAAATATTTTCCAACTTATTCAGATGAATGAAATTGCTCTTTAGCAGTACTAGCACATCCAAATGTAACACATGCAGATGCTTCTTCGGGGTCGTTGTGGCCTCTTGGCTTCAGCTCACATTAAAGCAGGTTAAAAAGGAGGTGGTCATCGCGTAAGAGCAGAGGCAGATCACATTTCTCCCATCAGGCACTATTAGAGTGTGTGTCACCATCTGTGTGTGTTGTGTGTATGTTAGAGACAGAAAGTGTTTCCTCCCCCGAGGCCTCTCACTTAAACTCAGTGTGAAAATGAGCCTCTTGTCAATCGTCTACTCGGGGTGTTTGGGGAAATGAGCGATTCATCAGTCAGCCGCTCGACTGTGAGGCTGTGGCAGTTTACAGTATCTGACCCGGCACCTGCACAATGCTTCACAGAGAGAGAGCGGGAGAGACCAGGGGGAGGAGAGGACGACAGACGGGGTGGGGCCAGAGGCGAACACAAAAAGATGGAAGAACAACATTTGTGGCCATCAGAAAGAAATCCAGGCGCTATTCAGAAAAAAAGAACAAATTGGCAGAAAGGCATAGTTTCTGCTTTTCTTTTATCGCTACTCCACCTCCTCTTCTCTGTCTCACTCCAAATCTATTCAAGATGTCTCCAGAACCGCCCCCCTCCCCGACAACACCCATCTCCTCCACCCCTCTGTTTGCCAGCTCCCGGCAATTGCAGGCTAGCTGAAATATTCCTCTTCAAATAGTTTCTCTCCGTCAATGTTGTCTTTCTTTCTTTCACCACCGTAGAGGCTTGGGTCACACACACTTGTCACTCTGGACCAGCTGTCCTGCACCATCTGTCCACTGTCCACTCAGCACACACACACAGACACACACACACACACAGACACACACACACACACACACACACACACACACACTGCAACTCTGGTGCTAAAATGTGGCAGTTACTGGCAAAGACGCCATGCCCGGGAACAATTTTTGTTTATTGGGCATGTGTCAAAATAAATACAATATTTGAGACTGATAGAAGGAAGACAAAGAGTGAGAGTGGTGAGAGACAAAAGACGGGAAAGAAAAACAGAGAGCAAACAAAGAAGCTGAGGATCTATTTCCATATGACCAACAGTGTGAGAATGAGAAGTCACGCATAATCCAGGCTAGTTGTAGGCTTTCAGGATTGCTTCTTTGGGTTTTTAATGCATTTGTGCCACATTTACTGAAACACCATATGCGCTGAAGTGAGCAAAATTACTGTGTGCGCTCTGCATTCCTCTGAGCAGTGAGTTGGAAAGACTGGCCATGAAAGCAAACAGCGTTGGCCATTAAGTCTCCTGGACACCAGCCAGACAACACACACGCGCGCACATTTATGTGTGCACATATATGTCACTAATGAAAAACTACTTAAGCATATGAGGTCTGGAATTTTGAGAAAGAGATCCTCGGTGATTGTGTGTTCATTTGGGAAAAACTAACACAAAGTTTTACATTGTTAATGTTTAAAATGACTTTTTAAAATTACTTCCTGATTTGCACTCTTTCTGCTAAAAGAAAAATATTCATATTCATGGCACTAATATGTAGTTGATATCCAGAGGGCTGGAGCCTTTCTTAGTTGTCACAGGGTGAGAGGAAGCTCAAGTAGGATAATTAAAACACATTTTAAAGTTCCTCACTAATGTATATCCCTTTCCTGGTACTTTACATTTCTGCTTCACCACATTTCGTGGGGATATATTGTACTTTTTCCACAAATACCCTTATATAATTACCAGAAGTTGCTGTAATTTTATTTTGAAATTGCTGACTGATTCTGCAGGTAAAATATCACACGTAATGGCCTTAAAAATACAGTAACATAACATTGTTATATAACACAGATAGTCCACATTCTGCTGTATTATGAATACTTTAACTATTAACATCTGGCTGACAACATGTCTGTATCTTACTATGTAACATTTTTTTTTAAATGACTGTATTGGAACGTCTAATTGCTTGTAAGCCAATCTTACCACTTTTGCCAACAATTTGTTTGTTAAAATGTTCAAATTTCAGTCTCCTGGTTGATTAAGTAGCATCCTTGGGTAAGATACTGAACCCCAAGTTACTCCCAGTGTGTTTGTCAGACTATGAATGTTAGACTGAAAGCATTTAGATGTAGAAAACGGAGCTTGTGCAAATGCGTGAATTAGACACGATGCATAAAGCACTTTGAGTGTTCAAGTAGAGTAGAAAAGCACTATATATAAAAAACAGGCAATTTTGCCATTTCTTAAACATAAAAAATACATGAAAAAGCAAGAAAATCATCATGTTCTACATAAAAAAGACACGGTGGTTCTAAATTTTTCCATGTGGACCGAGAAAGAACGCAACCTGAGGAAGCATGAATGTTCATCTTATGGTATATAAACTGTAAGTTAGTTTGACATTATTAAGCATGGTAGAGCAATCTGTCAATGCAAGTTATTGTGTTACTGCAAAAGCCAGTCCCAATAAGCATTTGAAAGATTCCTGTAAAGAAATTGGTTTAGATTCCAAAAGTGAGCTCACAAATTTATGGAAATTGTAGGTCTGCAAAATAAGTCAGAACATCAGCAACATCTGCAGCGACTATTAAACACAACTGAATTTATGCAACTGGCTAGTTTAGCAAAAATATTTGTTTTGTGTCTTGTCTCTGAGTTTTTAGAAGCATTTAATATTTAGTAATTAATTCATGGCATTGAGAGCCAATTATTGGCGGCAGAGGAGTAAAAGTAGGATTTGGAGGAAAAGGTAAGTTCGGAGCAAGTGAGTATAAGAAATCCATATGAAGTAGTTCATTTTTGGGACTATAAGCTTATTTTAAACACTAAGTTATGAACTATGAATGCATATTTAAACCTGTGTGAAATCCTCTCTAAGACAGCTCTCAAAACTGTCAACATCAGACAGAGCTTCTCCTCACGGTGTTTGATCGCACACCCTGACCAGGACCAGGGCTGTAGAGCACCGCATCACATTTCCCACATTTCCACTAAACAAGTTGAGACACTTCAGCTCTCCGACTGCTGCTGCTGAGTCCGGACCTACGTGATGCTGCTGTTCCATTTACTAACCACAGCACAACACGAGCAGCGCGGACTGAAATTCATCCTCCACGGTACAATGTCCACCATGAGGTTTGTGTCCCAAATATAGAGAACACGTTCAGGTCTAAAATCAGTAAGTGATTTTAGACAAGCTGCCTGCCAGCGGAAGGGACATAGGAGGCGCTGTGCAACACAAACACATCAGCTTCCTTTCTGAAGCCTGCTGCTGTTAACTAAATTAGATTAGCAGGGTGTGTGTGTGTGTGTTTGTGGGCGCACCAGGAGTGTCATGTTAGTTGGTAATGCATTGGACAGCTGTGACACACATGTCCACCCTCCCACACACACACACACACACACACACACACACACACACACACACACACACACACACACACACACACACAGATAGCTACACACTTGCATACACATAAACTGATTAACATTTCAGAATACCAGCCTCCAGCGCTGACCTCTCAGAGATTGATTGACATGGCGACTGTTTTTAAATTCATAAGTATGCGTGTGCATGTGTGAGAGCGTCTATGCGTGTGTGTGTGCGTGCCTGCACCAGTAATACAACATCGAATGTGTGTGTTTGTAATGGAAGAAGTGGACTGATGTAATGAGGCTGTAATAAGGGCGAAGCTTAATCCTGGTGAAGACAGACATAGACCTCTCACCCCTACACACACACACACACACACACACACACACACACACACACACACACACACACACACACACACAGACTTACACCCACTTACACAAATTTGACACTTTTTTCCTTTCTTTTTCTCATACTGTTCAACACCCCCCCCCCCCCCCCCCCCCCCATCTCCCCTTTCTGCTTTTACCCCCCACTTTCCTTCCCCTCTTTTTCTTCTTGACCACAAACCCTTTTTGGCTACTCATTTTAACTTACACCTCCTTCTTTCCTTCCTTGCAACCCTTCAATTTCTCTAATCTTTTCTTCCGCTTCGTCCTCAATTCTTTCCCCAGTTTTTACATGAAGCTCTTCTTTCCTTTATCTATATTTCCATTCCACAACATTCAACATTTGTCTTGTTGACATATTATTTTTCTAGCCTAATTTTCTATCCATTCTTCCCAAGCGGCAAGTAAAAAACCTGCAGTTTCTCAGTTGGCCATTTGAGACAGATTTCATAGATATTCGTGTTACAATGCCCAGCTTTACAGCAGGAAATAAACATTTTCATAGCTCAAATACCTAGTAGGACTCTATGTAGTTCTGTGAATAACTAAGCACACCACATTATTTAAAAGCTTGTAAAACTGCCTTTTTACATCAATAAGTTGAAGAAATCCTTTTTGTATGACTTTATCAGAACTTTGGCCACTCTTCTTTACAACTTTGCTTCAATTCATTGAGGTTTGCAGGCATTTATACATCACTCCATTAGGGCCTGTCACAGTATTTCAATCAGGCTGATGGATTGACTTTAATCCTCCCAATACATTCTTTTCTTTTTCAGCCGTTCTGTTGTAGTTTTGCTGCTCTGCTTGGTATCACTGACCATTTCTGTGCATTACGACCAAACATCTGCATCGGGGTCTTGTCCAAATGACATTGTTCCAAAAGTCCTTGTTGAGAAAATAACTTTACAAACTTAAGCTGGTGTGTCCTTTTTAGAGCAAACAGGTTTTCTCCTGGTAACCTTTCCTAACAAATTTGTGGTAATTTGCACACCTTTACTTACTTCCAAGCTGCATGAAAAAGAAAATAAAGTCTAAAGCTCCAGCCACTTTATTGCTTGACCAACATGTTTTAGCTTGTACCTTTCATCACGGTCCCTTCTAGATGACCTTGATGAAGGGAACAAGCATTCCTTATAATACAAGTGTAGCTGGAACTACAACCTTTTTACTCTTTCAGGGACTGAGAAGCACCTGGCTGTTACTGCCCTCTCAGTTCCTATGGAAGCAATTAAGGGGTGACTGCAGAGAGTCCTGTGAAATGTTTCTTTAAAAAGAAAAATGCTTTTTTGCTGTTGTTCTTAAACAGCTGCTCTAATTTAAAACATCTCACTTGTTTAACAACAAGGTTCAAAGGTAAGAATTATTAGGGGCTTGGCCTTTTTCAGGCCCAGAAGCTGCTAAATTGAACCTCTTAACTGTATTTCTTTGTGGTATCCGTAACTGACACTTGACATGGCTTGTTACGTGGTTACATATAATACAACTGCACCCAAGAAGTCTATGTTTTATGTCCAGTTTTGATAAGCTTAGTTATGGTATTTTGTTTGTATTTTTCTTAGCACTAAATAGCAGTTCTGTGGCTATCAAAGTGCCCATACAGTCTATTCATGTTTGACAAATCAGCCTCTTATCCAGATGTGGTCAATGCTGGTTCCAGTAGCTGTAATGAAAACTCTAGACTTTAAAGCAGAACTTCACAGACTAATAGGTGTTATTACGGTGGATATGCCCGTCTTTTATGTACAGTCTACATGGTCTCTTTTAACTTCCCTTATTGCTCTGCTTTTCCACCCTCTTCTCTTCATTTCCTTCTGTCCTGTGTCCTACCTCTTTATTTTCCTCTGCTCCATTCCTCCTTTCCTCTGTCCTTCTCCCTTTCTCTCAGTGAATACCAAAGAGGGCACGCATGCTTCCTTTAAGTCTTCCACATTAAGCGGGGCAATAAAACACTACCAAACATGCACACACCCACACAAACATGGTGTAGTTTAAGTAGATGAGCTACTGTGGTTTTTTCCAAAGAGTCTAAGTCCATTTCATGCCCCAGACACACATTTACCACCACAATTTATTGTCCTGAGGTGGCCAGAATGGGAAACATACTCGTTCTCTTTCACTCTCATACACATACACGCATATGAAGACAAACACAAATTATGGTGATTTCTCGCTTGGTTCAAGTTTTTGAGGCAAAGGTTATTTTCTGTCTTGGGTTTCACCAGAGGAAATGATTCCCCACTGATTTAAAGATTTAACAGCCTAATTCTTGCATAAGACCATTCACTACTGTCAAGTCATTTTTATTTGATTTTTGAGTTTCTTTTAACATCAAAACAGGGACAGCAAATATGGCCAGACTAACAGCAAACTACTGTGACTGAAGTGGTATCAACTCATAAGTTTCTTTCATTAGTGGTGGTGTGATTTCATGATGCCTTCAAGTGGCTTATGTTTGCTGTGTTCATGAGAAGATGTGACACAGTGCTCTGAGTTTTAAAAAATGCTTTTGATAAATGAGCTTTTTTTTTGTGAAAAACACAGAAACCACCCCGTTTTCATTCATTGTTAGTACTTTGCACAGATGCCTAGTACATGCCAATACTGCAGTGTTGTTTGGTGTGTTCATGCTGTGGGTAAACTGATATACATAAAAACATTGGGACTGATTGAGACCCACTTTTATATGCAAAAAACTCATCTTAGTCCATTGCTTTTTTTAAAATTCAACATGCTTTTATAAGTTGTTATAGGTGAATTAATGCTATGAATGGGTCATTTTACTCCATTGCAAGGAAACAAAATATAGACAAGAACCTTCAGGGACCTTAAATGTACATGTGAGTAAAGTTTGGTTGCTCAACTCCTAATGGTATAGGAGGAGCTCATGGAGACATGCAAAAGGACACATATTTCATGCATTATACTAAGATGTCAGATTTTTACAACACATAAGTTACAGGTAATTTTACTATTATATATTATTTATTATTAAAAACCTATTGAAACCTAAAAGGTAAAGTCAAATTAATCCTTGTAAATGAATCAGTGTAAAGTGGAAAAATACATAAAAACAGAGCAATTACATTAAAGTACAGTACAAAATATACCGGTACACCACAGGCTGTGAGGTTCAACAGATGGTAAAACTGTTCAATATGTAGAAGCTAAATTTTGTGGAATATATAAAACTGATGACTGCAACCTGCAGGAACTACAATTGCCTACACAAAGTGTTGTGCAAAGCTTCCCACATATGGGCTAGCCCTGCACAGCACTTGACAGAGTGTTTGACTGACAGGTGATCTGCAGAAACAACAGAGGTTAAAAAAAGCACAAAATGACCACTTGTATAAAAACTCACAAGAAAAGTACTTGAGTGCAGCACAGGCCACTTTTGAGGAAAATGGTGCAACTTTAACCACAGTGGTTATATTCATTGTGCCAGCCACGGTGGATCTGGTCACAGCGGATTGGAGAGGGTGGCGTTGTGAAATTGTTTCTTTTTAGCGCGGGGGTCTTGGGAGGCCCTAGTGAGGCCATAGTGAAGGCGCTAGAGCGGGCTGCCTGATTAGAAAGAGAGCACTCTAAGTACTGACAGGCAGCACTTGAGACAGGCTTGGGAGTGCAGGGGTCCTACTGAGCTATTATTGCCCACCACGCAGGTTAACAAGACACTGCAGCAGCTTTTAACCTCTGTCTTTCATTTCTCTCGCACTTTGTCCCTTTTGGTCGGCCTCGCTCTCACACATGTACTCACACAGATGGTCCCCCTATAACCCTCGTCTATTTTAACGTTTCCTTCTTCCTCACCCCCCCCCCCAATTTCTCCTTTTAAAGATAAAGGCAAGAAGAAAGAGCAGTGAATAAGAAAACAATTCCCTAGTAAGGAAATAAAAGAGCCTTTTTTCACCTCCAGTAATGACTTTATTCCCCCTGCACACACTTCTTTTTTATTGAATTATATTGTTCCTTTTTATTCTGCTCATCAACCATTTATATCTCGAGGTCCATGCTCTTCTTTGGATGTTTCTGCCCTTTATTACATTCTCTGTCATGACGATCCCACTTTCTTTCAATATTGTTGAGGTCCGGGCTCCTAGGAGGCCAATCCACTGACTGATAGTGTTCCACTGTGTGACTTGGATAGAAAAACTGTGTTTTACAGATGGCTGTCGACACTCAGTGTTGTACCTTTCCTACTCCATATAAAATGAAGACATTTTGAACCACAAATGTAAAAATTGGATTAATGACTCCATCAGACCTGTTACCACTGATTTTTAGTCCAGTCCTTCTGTAATCTTGCATATCTCAGCATTTTCTCTATGTTTCCCTTCCTTAATAATGTCTTCTTGACAGTCATCCTTCCGCTGAGACCATTTCTGGTGAGACTGTGATTAGTAGAAGGATCAACTGAAGGTCCACTTGCTCCACTCTCAGCTTGTGTATCAGGTGTATTCTGGAGGTTTTGTTAAACACATGACTTTCAGATACTGTTTATCTTCACTTGTCAGTTTCCTCACTGCACATGTGTGTTATGTGTTATGTGCAAGTGTTTGCCTAATAGCTCTTTGGGAATCACCCTGTGCCTCTGAAAATGAACTGGACTGAAATGAGTGGAAAAAACATCCAATGTCCAAAGAAAGACTTCAACAGACCTTCAGAATGAACCAGAGAACTATTACTCTACACCACTTAAAAAATGACAAGAACGTCTGTCTAAAATGAGGGGTGGTTCAAGATTTTTGCACACTACTGTGTGTCTCTTGTGTATACAGCCAAATCTAGGTTATCATTTCCATAAGCTTTCAGTTCGAGCCCTTATAGAGGAGAGAATATAAAGAGGCTGCCCTGGGGCAACATATGTGGACACACACACACACACACACACACACACACACACACACACACACACACACACACACACACACACACACACACACACACACACACACACACACACACACACACACACACACGTGTGGACAGAAGAACCAACACAAGAAGCACTGATAAACAAACCTGACAAAAACAAGCACACACATGCTATCAAGCAATGTTTTAGAAGTGGAAACACAGCCTGTTCATCTCTGGTTAATGTGTAGATGCTAAGAGGTATCCAAGAGACACTGGTAATTATAAAAACACACAGACACAGTAATCAGGGATTTCCCTCTCTGAGTTTATCACTCTGTGTTGACTCCATAGGGAGTCAAAAACAGTAAAGTCATTCCTGTATGACTTTACTGTTGTCTTTCTTTTACTTTTGTCTTTTAACATATCTGCCTCTTCTTTCACTTTCTTAGTTTTCTCGTCTGTCTGTCCGTCACGCCTGGCTGCCATTCTGTCATCAGTCTCTGTTGCTCTTTCTCTAAAAGCTCCTAGCTGCCCTCAGGGCTCAACTTATAATATTACAGTATACCTCATTTCTTTTACTCTCTGCCTTTTTTTGTCACAAACTCAGACATGCATGCACTGACACACACACACATACAAAAATGGAAGAAAGCCGCACAATACCAGCACTAAGTGAGCACAGAGTCTCTGGAAAGAAGGAGCATCTTAAAAGGCCTTTGGGATGTCTGTCACGCACAAAAATAGCAGCTGTTTGGATTAATGTCTTGGACCTCTGGCCAGATCAATAAGCTCTTTGTTGCATGTAGTGTTGTGTTACGATGACCTTCAATTAATGAGCACTTTCGGGAGCAATTAGGAAACCGTGTTTGCTCAAAAAATAATTTGAATTTTACAACATGATGAAATGCATTCAAAATTTCTTTTTTCTTTTTGTATTAATATTAATGCATCCTAAGAACATTAGCATCTGCTAGGCTGGCTAAAACGAATCCTAATAGAGAGGAAAGTATCACGCACACACACACTGAATATTAATGCAAGCACAAACAGAAATGTACACATCTTCATTCAAATCAAACCAAAAGAACAAACCGGTTTCTCCGCACTGCAGCATACCACATACGGTGTATGCATGAGAGGCTGTGCATCTGTGTGTGTGTAAAGCATAACAGTTAACTGCATCAAACCCCCTTTAGTTACTTATGCGTGTATCCCTGTGTGTGTGTTTACGTGTGCGCATGTGTACCTGCATGCATAAGCGTGGCGGGGCGTTAGAAGCTGCTCTATTGATGAGAGAATGAAGTCATTTTTCAATGTGGGGTTAAGCGCTGCATTATTGCCGCCTCATTTGGCTTCTGTGGGCCACCATAGCCCTCCTGTCTGGTTTCCATGGCACGGAGAGAGAACAGAGAGGGGAATGTCCCTGCTTACCAGACTGCAAGTTCATCCATCAGCTCACACATACACACACACACACACACACACACACACACACACACACACACACACACACACACACACACACACACACACACACCCAGGGGCAGGCAAAAAGGGCTTATCCCACTCACAGTCAACTTTCCCACAAAGTTGCAACAAATCAAGAGCAGCAGCGCTAAGTCTCCTAAAGCCAGCCAATATCACATTATACACCAGCTTGGATATACAAAGCTGCACAGAGTGGTGTGCTGCTGTAAAACCAATTCAGCTAAAAGTATAGAGTTTCTGTTACTACGACAGTCCACTGGGGTCCAATTGTAAACTCGGGAAACCTTAGAAAGTCCATAAAGCTACTGAAAGGAAACAGTTTAATTTCTCAGTAGTCTGTGTTTACTGCTGAATTTCCCGCCTTCCTTTGGTATGAAAGGGCTGAGATTTGCTCTGCATTGAGCATGCTGTACTTCACAAACACTGTAGGAATTGTTTCCAGTAATGGGGTGGGACGAGTTGGCTTAATGCGCACATGCACCTTCGTGAGTGTGCGTGTGTGCGTGTGTTTGGGGGTGGGGCATGCGGGTGTATGTTGGCTGTTTGAACAAGCACTGAACGTGAGCCAACCATGTCAGTTCACATAATAATGACATTCCTCTGGTGATATCATACAGGGCTGATAGAGAACAGCTTCACCGTAGAGACAGAGAGATGGATGAACTGTCCTCTTTCATTAATGTAAGCATTGCCAATTTTCTTGTGCTTAACAGAGTTCAGCAAAAACATCCTACAAGCTGAGTCCATCTTTCTCTTCCCGTTTTCTTTTAATCCCATGGAGGTCAAGCCCTTCATCTTCACTTGGGTTTACTGTAAACATCACCATGTATCACTGTCATATCAGCGCATTTATCTTCTATAGAGGGGCAGTATTCCCGCAGTGCACTATTCACCCTTATTCACTCGCTCACGCTGAGCACAGAGCGCATTCAGACCCATGCATCTATGTATGCATGTATGCACACATGCCGACGTGCACACAAACAATCTACAACCTATTGTGCTTCAGCCTGTGTGACATTTTTATATTTTGAAATCAATTTATCTTGGAGACACAAAAGAGTATGAGCGCACACACAGAATTCAACTGTGCATACACGAGAGCTGTTAAACACAGGATATCACAGTAGGCTTAATTTTCCTTCATGAAAGAAACATTAAATGCACATTATTGCAAAGTTGGAAGACATACAGTGTTCCATTGTACTCAAAACAAACAAAGATTTAAGCAAGTTCTCATTCCCAGGGTGTCAAGTAGTGCCATTCTGTCTCAGCCGCTGGCGTTTTTTTGCTGTTGGCACCATGATGCACCAGGTTATTTTAAATGTGACAGGTCTCACTCCCAAAGTGCCGCATAAACAATTGAAGGCCATGCCATATATTTATTTTTATATATACATATATACATATATATATATATCTTACCCTAGCAAAGCAGAGCGTGGAAGAAGAACAAAAAGCTTTTAAACAGGACACAAACCTGGCTAAGAAAGGCTCCCCTTCCCGAGGCAGACCTTTACGCATGACTCCATCTATTTCTAACATGACAGTGACCAATGTGTCAAACTCCCCCTATGCAAAAGGACACTTTCTGCATATCTCAGCAATTCCTGTATCAACTGCAACAATGTCATTACTTGATCTCCAGACAACATATTGCAGATTCTAACTTCTGCAGTTATGGCAAGAAACTCAAAAGTACTTGATCTTAGAGTTTAAAGCAAACAATAAACCCATTTGCAGTTAGGACCATAAAAATCCCCACATGCAATGACTCATTTTGTATAAATTTGTGTTGTTTAATTGTTGGTGTCAGTGTTTCTTGCAGGCAAAGTTTTATTTCTGTTGTTCTTTTAAGTCTTTACATAAATAGGACTTTAATCTCGATGAGATTAGCAGATTAAAAAAGAGGTCTATAAATCAAAGGCCCACAGGCATTTACATGCGCACCCCACAGAGTGGTGGAGGGGCCCTGTAAAGCAGACATGATCTATTTGGATCCATCTCTACTTCCCCTGTGTCTATAAAAAGCGTGGTGTCACATAGTGAGATCTCCTGTCTTCTTTCCCAGACTCTCTGACGAGGTGTCAACCCTTCTCAGCTCCACCTGACACAGAAGCCACACACCAAACATCGTCATTCCTGTTTGTATGTATCTGTGGGAGTGCATGTTGCTTCTGTTATCACCTTCCTCTCTGCAATTCCTCTGTTTATCCATCATGTTAAGATCTAGCAGTCAAATAAAACCGCTGCACATGGGTCACACGGAACAAAAAGCAATGAGAAACTCAGTGTGCTTCCTCTGGCCCTGCTCATCATACTGAGAGGCATTTGGTTCGAGCCTATTGGACTGACAATCAAAATGCCTCCTGTAATGCTATCATCACACAGCAGCGCCCGTGGCAACTGTATTACACCCATTCAAAGGACACATAACTTTATTAACTCGCACACAGCGTGACATGTCTCGAAAAGCAGCAGGCTGTGCAGGCTGCCTGCCATCCTGATAACACAACTTTATTAGCCAATGCACACAGCCGCATTGCAAACCCAACAAGTTCATTAAGTTGGCCTTCAATTTAATCAGTTCAGCGCAACTTTATTACTAGCAACACTGGAAGGACGCAGCAGTGGCCGCACTGTTTTCGGCTGCCAATGAAAAGGATCTCAAGACAACATGGAGGAAAAAGACAAGCAGGCTCTTGCACGTCCTCTTAGACAAACATGGCAGCCTAGAGCTTTCATCAGTGTTCAGGGTCAAGGTAGCACATGAACTGTGACTAAAGGAAGAGAGCTAGGTTTAAGGATCCACTTCAACTACGTTCAAGGAAATTAAAAGTCCCCTTTAAGTGATATAAAATTCTTCAGTGAATGCAAATAATTTACATTTCAAGAGTTTAATTACTTGAAACAAAAAGACCACTTCAAGACTGTTCAGTGTCTGTGCAATGCCCTGCTTCAAATTTCAACAATAGAGCTGAGCCTCTTAGGCGAGGATTCACCTTTAAATGAGTTCTGATGTCACAAACCATGCTCACAGGTAACTTTAAACTCCTACATAGCTCTGCTTCAACTCATCACATACTGACACTTAGTCAGGAGCAGTTGGTGTCATATTTTCACATACCGCCTAATCCTTCAGCATCATTTTTCAACCTGCAGGGCGCTGCTCCAGAATACCACTTTCTGCATAACAAAGTATAACAACTGACAAAAGTCTCGATAAGATGGGGGCTGGTGGCATAATCATATAACTTCCACCACACACAGGCTTTGGGTTCCTTCTGGGACTGATACTTTGTAATTTAACATTTTTTTTCTGTCCCTTTGGTTTCATTTCATTTCAGGAGCTCATCGTGGACTACAGGAGGAATGCTGACCCACATCCACCCATCCACATTAAGGGGACGGCTGTGGAGCGTGTGAGCAGCTTCAAGTTCCTGGGAGTCCACATCTCCGAGGATCTCACCTGGACGACCAACTGCTCCAAGCTGGTCAAGAAGGCTCACCAGCGCCTCTTCTTCTTGAGGACTCTGAGGAAGAACCACCTGTCCTCAGACATCCTGGTGAACTTCTATCGTTGCACCATCGAGAGCATCCTGACCAACTGTATAACAGTCTGGTACGGGAACTGCTCTGCCTCGGACCGGAAGGCGTTGCAGAGGGTCGTGAAAACTGCCCAGCGCATCGCCGGAGCACCACTTCCTGCCATAAAAGACATCTACAGGAAGCGGTGTCTGAAAAGGGCTGGGAAAATCATCAAAGACCCCAGTCACCCATCACATGGACTCTTCACCCTCCTGCCCTCTGGGAGGCGCTACAGGAGCCTCCGGACTAAGACCACCAGATACCGGAACAGCTACTTCCCCACAGCTGTCAGACTCCTGAACTCTGCCTCCTGACATCTGACCCACGTTAAACTCATGGACTGAACATACACACACACAATGGACAACTGTACCCTCAAACACAATAATAACATGGAGTGAACCACCACTCACAACCACTAGCACTTTATATAGCCTCTGTAGAAACTATCTACACCCTCACTTATCTTAACTGCACTACTGTATAGCTCTGTGTAAATAATCATTCTGTACATTCGATAATCTTTAATCCTACAACTGTTTACAACTTGCATAGTTCCCATTTCTGTATAGCTGTATATCCCAGATTCTGTAAAGTTATTTATTTCATATTCTGTATAGTTTTTCATATTTATATCCTGTTCATAGCTTGTACTCACTACAGCCTGTACATACTTAGTTATAGAATATTCACAACATACTTCATACCGTGTACATTATAACATACCATAATAGACCCATTTCTGTAATATACTTACATATCTATACTATTGCTAATATATATTGTAATATATCTATATCACTAAAGCACTTCTGGATGGATGCAAACTGCATTTCGTTGCCCTGTACCTGTGCATGTGCAATGACAATAAAGTTGAATTCTATTCTATTCTATTCTATTTAGATGCCAAAAAGATCATAATTTTGATCAAAATACACCCCTGTATAATTTTAAAGATGAAACACAGATAGTGTTACCTATAATGACAAATAACCATTCATGAAAGGCATCAGAGTGTAACTGAGGATTGCAGTAAATAATAGTAAAAAATAATAATAACAACAAACAAATATTCGACACAAGTATTCAAGTTAAATGCGAAATGTTAGGATGTCATGCACACTGCATATTTGCACGCACACAGTTGGATTCCTAGACTCAGTACCATGTGGCATTTGCTTATTGAATACTTTCCTGTGGAACACATTCATAATTTATGGAGAGACTGGATCTGTCTCAACAACAAACCCTCCCCGATCCCCCCCAACCAGCTTTCCAAAACCTCTGTCAGCTTTTTTCACTTCATTTCAATAAACTTCACTCGCTGTGACACAAAGCGAAACAGTGACTCTAAAAAAATATTTTCATTCACGTTAAAGAAACTAAAATAAATGTTTATCTCTTAAAAAAAAAAAAAAACCTTTTTTCTCTCTTTGTGTCATTCTTTCTTCTCTCTTACTCCAGGGATTTCAGAGCGAGTGATGTTACTAATTGACCAATCAGATTGCACTAACAAGCTGTCAGACTGCGTTAGGATCATCCGCCAATCACGGACGGCTGAGTTGTCTCCCTGGGCAACAGTTAGCCAATGACCTGCAAGAATCTGACTAGGAGCAATTGCAATCAACCACCAGAAGCTGTAGTCAGACTACATATATGAGCGCGCGCACACACACACACACACACACACACACACACACACACACACACACACACACACACACACACACAGAGGAAGTCTAAAAGTCACAGAATCCATCAATACAGACAAGACAGTTATTTACAAAGGGTGAATAATATTTGTGTGTGTGTGTGTGTGTGTGTGTGTGTGTGTGTGTGTGTGTGTGTGTGTGTGTGTGTGTGTGTGTGTGTGTGTGCGCCATTGCAGAGAAAGAAAAAGCATCTTACTCAGGAACAAAGACTTTGCTGTCCATTAGTGGCCAAAAGCTTGAGGGCAAGTATACAAATACACAAACACACACTGAACTTTATTCATTTCAGCGTCTCTTTAGACCATCTCCGAGAACGTAAAAACTCACAGCAGCCTTTTCATGCTGTCAGAGCCTCATGCTCGCTCTCTTTCTCTCTCGTCTTCTAACTCTTTCTCTGTTTCCATCACTGTGCAGGTCCTTAACCTCCTTTTCCTCTTTTTATTTGCCCTCCTGACTGCCTCTCCTCTCCTTTCACCATCTCTTTACAGCCACTTTTTCAAACCACTTCTCCACACCTTTGTCCTCTTTCTGCCTCTTTTTTCTTCACCTCACCTCTTGGTCCTCTGCTCGTCTCTTGCCATCGAACCAGTCCGGCATTTCAGAGCATTTATTGACTTTTTCCCGTATCTTTCTAACTTACATCTCTCTTTCCCCTTTTTGTGCATCCCCGATTTCCTCGTGTGCCCTGAGGGAGAAGGAGTTGTAAATATGTCACTGCTTTTAGGTGACAGCGGGTTGCCTCTTCAAGCTGCGGACATGGTCATTGCACACACACACACACACACACACACACACACACACACACACACACACACACACACACACACACACACACACACTTAGCTCATGACCACAGTTGTGATCAAGGAGCAACACACTCACACACATATGCACAGCCAGCTTGTTAGTATGTTAATTTTCACTGTGCATATAAATGATCATCTGAGCGCAAACAAACACACACAGTGGCCATCTGCTCCACTGGGGTGTGTGTGTGTGTTTGTAGGAGTGTGTGGTCTTCTGTTACATGTCAAAGGAAAGAGACAATTTCCCTGAAACACGTCGACAGTACTTATCCACAAAACACACTTAAACTCAGACGCAGAGGCATGACCGTACACCGTCATGCTTCCACCACTTCCGAGGACTTTACAGCAATTTCCGAAAGACTTAAACTAACCTTAAACCAAGCGTTCACACTTAAACGTTCTGATTTACTGTGTTGCATGTCCCGACAATGTGACTGCCTACATAGATTTATATCCCCACAACATGAGCAGTGGGAATTCAAACACACACAGTCACAACAGCAGTAGGAAAACCAGAGCGCTGGGATCAGCGGAAAAAAAACTGAGAGCATAATGATCGCTGGCATTCCAGGGAATGCTGCATCACTTCATAATACATACACACCAGACACACACATGCCAAAAGAAAAGATGTTTGGGTAATGGAGACAGATAGAAGGGTAATCCCAATTTCATCTTTCCAGAAGGATAGTGGATTAGAGGAGGATTAGGACAGTATCATGACAAGATTATGACACACATGAAGCGCTGCTGTGCTGCTGTGCTAAGCCCATTACTCCCTTTTCTTTCTTTTGTCCATGTGTGTGTGTGTGTGTGTGTGTGTGAGCATGTGCAACTGAGTGAATGAACTCTACAGGATGAAAACGTGTAGAGTCCCTCTGCCTTTTCCTTGGGGAAAGTGCAAATGCAGTGCATGTATGTGTGTTGGGGGGTGGGGGGGGGGGGGTGGATGTTCGTTGGGGTTCAGATGTATTTCTCATGCTTTATGCCGCATATGGGTCACTGCTGTTGCCCCTCAGGAGTAAGGGGAGGAGTTAGAAATTGGGATTTCGGGTTGGGAGCGGGGGCCGAGCTACATGAGGGGTCTTAAATCTGTGTTTTGAACAAGGTTCACTGAGCTTCTGAATCAGTGAACACTTGTGCAGGCGATGTTGGAGAAGAGCCCAGTTCAGTCGATCATGAGTGAACTGCAATCATAATGACAGAATAGTAGACAGCTTTACAAACAGGAGACAGACCTCCAGCCGAGTGCCTTCAACTTGCGTGTCTGTGCACAGTAACGGTGCAGGTGGCGTGGTGAGCTGTTAAGTTTATGGGCTATGTGAGAAGGCGGCAATGAGAGATCTAACAGTGCGTTGTTATTTTTGGTCCAGGGTTCTTAGGTAACTAAAGTCAGACAGACTGACAGCACTGGGTTTTTTACAACCTGTAGTCAAAAGTGACCTTTTCTATTTTATTAATCATTTTGAAATGCTGATTTCCAAATGTTTTTTGTTTTTTTTTAAATTTCATATAATCATTAATTTTTGTAGAGTGTGAAAAACCATTTTTAACAGCTGCGTGAGTCGCATAATTCATCACAATGGATGCCAAATCTGCAGGTTGTTTTTTTTTCTTTCTTAATAAACATTCATCCTTGCTCAATAAATAAATTAGTCTTGTTTTGATAAAAACAAGTTGCCAGTTAAAATGCTTATTTCATTAAAAACATTTTATTTCACGCATCGCAGTATGAAAGGTTCAACAGGACCCTTTCATAAATGTTCTTAGTTCTTTCTACAGTGGTGAGTCAAAGTGTCTGCTATAACAAAAAGGCTGTTTTAATGAATGATTGGTTGTTTGAAATCATTTATCCAGCAAAAAGTAAAAAAGGTGTGATGATCGCACTTTCTCAGCTCTGAGGATTTACATTTATCTGTCAAGATCTATATACTGGTAAATTAACCAGAACAAAATAATATAACAAATTTGTTATTGTAGGTAATATTTGGAACAATATAAATATGTAAAATAATATGAAGATATATTGTAACATTAACAAAGAATTATAGAGACAAAAGATTTAATACCGATGTAATATTCATGACATGGTGGAAGCCGTTCAAATAGTAGAAGTGCACAAGCTAAACTAATGCAGCATGAGCATGCTAAGCATCAACACACGGCGAACGCATTTGTAAGGTCGCAATTCAGGGCTCAGTTGTCTTAAAGTGCCCTAGGCAAGATTTTCTGCAAAGTTTGATCAAGCTTTGTCTTGATGCATGCTCAGTGAGCCAGGTAAGGAAATCCCAAAAAGTTGATCAAGTTTGATCAAGCCTGGTTCCCTCGTCTAAGAGAAGAAATGGAATGTGGGATCCTCACATTGTAAACAGGTTAGTGAAGTGCAATCTTTATTTAAAAAACAAAAACAAACAAAAGAACAGAATAAACCACATATAATGACCTTTTCCCCCCTATTTTTCATTGTTCCATCTTTGGCATGTCTTTCCATTAAGTCAGATAGAAATACACAAGCAGAAAAAGATTTGTTCGCTGTCACATTTTTTTACTTCGATCGATACGAGCTGAAAGCAAAGGCGAGGGAGGAATGGGTTGGGTTCATGCAACAGAGGAACTGAGCGGTGGAGAGAAAGCAACACGAAGACAGGGTTGAAGAACGATGCTGGCAAAGAGAGTGGGGGGAGGGGGGAATGGGCATGTTATGACATCAGATGTCGTTAACCAATTAGGCGGGGTGTTGCAGGAGAGTGGTACCAGCAGCCACTAAAAGCCCCACTGTCACTGACCTCAGGAAGAGAGAATTTAATAACAATCTCCCCTTTCGCTTCATCCTCTCTCTGGCCAGCAGCCACTTCGGTAACGGCGGCTTTTGTCCTTCCTGAGCTGCTGAACCCTTATTTATGTTGAAGCTGAGCAAACCTGCCCATCTGGAGAGTTCGAAACCTGAAGCCCTGGCTACTTAAACCGAGTGTCAAGACTGCAGATTATTTGCTGATCGCTCCTCAGTTTCCACATGACCAGATTAGCAATTAGCTTTAATGACCTTCAGTCAGAAGGTGAAGCTGCAGGATGATCTCATTCTGGTTTTGAATTATTTTTTTCTTTTTTGAAGAGTGGGGGGTGTCATCGACACTTGAGTTTAAGTGAAGACCTGGAAAAGTGTCCGGCTACGTGCTTAAAGAGGGGCACTGCAGTTGAAACTGCATGAAATTACACAAACTGCAACGAAGAAGGATTTACAGTATGGCTATGATTCATTTCACTACATTAGAGGCGGAAATCTCTGTCTTTGAAACTGTCCTGCTAATGTAAAAAGACAATCTGTCCCAGAGCTTATAAGCATTCTCACAAATACAAGTGTAGCTGCTGCGCAAGAACAGCTGAGCTTTAGATTGCTCCAAAATCCCCTGTGACCATGGGTTTGGGCCAGAGGGGTGAAATAAACTTACCACCTGCTACTGGTAGTCCACACACAGACACACCACACACACACTCTTTTCTCTAACATCTGCCACTGCAGTCCCTCGTGTTTTACCAACACCGGAAACTTTCAGACTAATAGTCACAGCTCAAAGCAGCACTGCTTACAGTTTCCCAGCTTTTAATGGTTGTTCGCCTTACACCATTAATGCATATCAATCACCATAAACACACACACACACACACACACACACACACATGCAGAACGCACAGACAGCAGGATTTGTATCAGTGAGCTGTGAATAACAGCTCTGCACCGAGTGTTCAGCTGTTAAAAGTTCAGAGGGAGAGAGCAGAGTGATGAAAAGGAAAATAAAAGGAGGGAAAAGGGGGATGGAGGAGAGGAGAAGTACCTGCAACACTCAGGTGATTGCAGGTAAAAGAACAGAAACACCCTCGGAGACAATGCTGCGGTAAAACTTTGATTTATGGAGTGGGGTATGCCTTTTTTTCTCAATGCTGCTGAGCAGAGATAACATCTCTACTAAACAGTAATTGGCATCCGCTATAAAAGTGGGAAGTTTTAAAGTTATATTTACAGCAGCTCCACCAGGAGGTCTCTCCATCGTCAAACTGCAGATGACAATGCAGCACATTTACTGATGAACTTGCTTTTATGGCTCAGGCATTCACAACAGTTGGCTGGAATTTGCGAGACAACCTGTTTAGCGCACAAAAAAGTGACTTAAGACACTAAATGTTTATTTACATGTAATCAATTTAAACCACATTTCTTTCCTAATCTTAACCAAAATACTGTTGACACTCTCTGTGGTTAGTTTTGGTTTCTAGTGTGAGAGACGATGTTTTGTTTTAGCTACATTGGCTCTAAATGTTGTCCAATCTCATCACATGACACCTAGGACTCTAACAGCAGGAAATATAAAGTTAGATTAATCACTCAAGAGAACTACATGCACGTGCCTTTTTAAAAAAAAAACTGGCTGAGGTTAAAGGAAAATCAAACATTTGATTGAGATAAATGCTTTTTAGAGGCCCGTGATTGAAGACATGGAAAGGTCATAGTTCACATAAGAGGATGGATATCAGCTGCGCGTGTTAATTAGTATGAGTCTAAACATTTTTCTGATTCTTTAATCCTTTAAAAAAATATTTTCTATGTGTAAAAACTGTAAATGTAAACAGTGGGCAACTTGAATACTTGCAGCTTTTGTTTAAAATATTAATAAAATAATTGACTGTATTTCAATTAAATGTTAGAGCAGCCAGTTTGTAATTCAATAGTAAAAAATAATGTAATTGAAGTCAATAAAACACTTTAAGACATTCCTCTTTCTTTAAAATATGAATGCAGACGATTAACTAATAATTTAGTTAATTTAAAAAAAATCACCAATTAAAAATCTAATAGCTGAATGATCTTCTCTACGCAATCACACTGAGTATTTGAGCAGTTGTTTAAGCTCTGGTACGCATATATAAATAAATATGTATGAAATTTCTTCCCAAAGCTTTGTCCCAGCATAGCTCATCTTTCTTTGTGTCTATCTGTGAATCACTTGACAAACAAAGCTTCTGTTACTACACTGGACATGATGCAGATAGCGGTGCATTTAAAAGCTTTGGTGAAATTCTGCCTCAGATTAAGTTGTGGATCAGTAGGTTCTAATATCTGTGCCAAGCGTGCATAGGCAACGGACATAGCTCAACAGCTATACAGTGCATTGTGCACGATGAATACGCTCCAACTGGAAGTCTGGATGCACACACACAAACGGTCACGGAAGACAAACAGCGATCAAACGTCCAGCCCCATCTCATCTGAATCTCTTTCATCTTTGCATGCTAATTAACCTTGACCTGAAAACTCCCAGTGTTTAATTGCTACCATGGAAATGACTTCCATTTGCACAACTGTCCACACACACACACACACACTGTTCAATTAGAACCATCCATTCTGCTTGACTAGCAACAGTCATCACCATCAGTCTATCAGATATCACTTGTCTCTGTCTGTTTCTGCACCGCTGGTTTACAGACATGCAGACGGGTAGAAAAGTGTGTTCAAGGTGCAAATGTAAATTCAAGTCTTTCACCTAAGTAGAACTTTCAGCACCACAGTAATGTATAAATAATATTTAATTAAAAAAACGTAATATATCCACAAGCTAGATTACTACTACAACTTGCTGTCTGTCTAAAATCATGTAGGTTAAACAGAAAACCTATGTAAGTATGTAATACAATGACTAGAAAAACCTTGGTACATTTGCTTCGTCACTTGTCACCACTGAACATCTGTGATACATGTGTAACAGAGAATTTTGATGATGCTAAAAAGAGTTTGCTGCGAGCAAACAGACTTGAAAAAAGAGATTTGAGAGTTTGAAGGTAAAAGGAGTCACAGAGGTGAAGACGGAAGAAAAAATAAAACCCAGCTAATTCAGAATGCTATAAAAGTCAGCCAAGCCAACCCAATGGCTGCTTTCTCCTGAGAAAGCTGATTGAGAGAAATGAAGCAGAGATAGGAGCACTGCCATAATTTTAGAAATGCAGATCCAAACTATTTTTCTTCCTCTGCATCAACCAGCTGCAAGATGATTCACAGAGACAGCAGCTTACAGTCATATACAGGATGTGCATGTAGACTTCAAATGAGGCTTGTCATGCCTACAATGCTGAACTTATAAACCCCCATAAACCTGCATGGGACCAGCATGCTAAACCCACAGACACACACACACACACAGTGGGATTATTACTTGTGGTTTATGTCTGAACATGCCAGGTTGCCAGGCGGTAATGTGTTGTGGTTAATAACCCTTCCTCTCATCCCTCCTTCCCTCCTTCTCCATCTCATCATTCCTTCAATCCCCCCCCCCCCCCCCCCCCCCCCCCACATGAAGACTGCTGTTTGAGACTCACACACACACACACACACACACACACACACAAATCATCTTTACAACCAGGCCTCTAACTTGCTTGTAGCAACGTTAACTGCCGCTGGTTTGCCTGGAGCCTCTGCGGATTGTATTGATTTGATCTGGAGTCAATGCCAGTCAGTAGGCATTGAGGATTTGAATTCTGCACCGAAAAGCCCAAAAAGATTCTCCAGCCTGAGCGAACTATGGGCTGTGTGTCCTTATTCATAACGGTTTAGGGAAAGACTATTATTTCAGTTGAATAATCAAACTTTCACTGTAATAAACTCACAGAATCGACAAGGTTAAAACAAGAAAAGCTTTTGGTTCGCAATGTGAAAAAAAAGCCTGCCCTTAACCGGCAGCAATTTTGGATGCCTTAAAGTAATGCTCCTCTTTTAAAAAGTGACAAAATCAGGTGTGGTGCCAGAGTAAATACAGCTTTGCCAGCAAGGAGATCGTAATTTGTGTCCTGTGTGGCCCTTTGCATTGATTATTTTTGTTTTTAAATTGTTTCTTACCTTTACTTTTTACTTTCTGAAGATGTTTAGTTCAAGAGAAGACTGCAGTTCCGATTACAGTACTGACCTTTGTCGCAGCATTGACCTTGCACTAAAAAAGCACGGTCACCTGATGCGTGTACGTAAATGTGACGCCAAAGACATCATTTAAAAGTGTATGTGACAAGCTGGGGGTGAGAACCACCCATAAACCCAGCGTGTCATGGCACTAAGACCAAAGGATACTCTGTCGGTATCTGTAAGACACCAGGGATTTCTTTTTTTTTCTGTAGAGAGCAAAGGGGTTTTGTACAATTGTGTAAAGTTTGGAGGAAAAGCCAGATGTGATTCATCAAAGGGACTGATGGGCAGGTTAGCAGTCAGTTTGTGTCCAATTTCCTTATGACCTTATGGGAAAAAGGAAAACAATGGAAATAGAAGTTTTACTAAAAAGGGGATTTCCACCTCTCAAACAGTCCAGTGTCTTTTAACACAGCAAAGGCAAAATCCTCAGCTGCTAAGATGTCTGAGAGAGACGAGGGGTTACCTAGCAGGTCACTAAGGTAACCTGACAGGAATCTTATGTGCTCTGAATGCGTGCACACGCACACACACACACACACACACACACACACTGATAGTAACCCACCCACCCAGAGTGCTGCTTGTAATTATGAGAGCTGTAAAACAGGCTGACATCATAGCTTTGGGCTGCTCATTCTCTCACCGCCTCGCTTTCAGACTATAAAATACTGTAGTCTTGTGAGCAAATTCACTGTTCAGGTGTCTGACTTTTTGCTGTTGCTTTTAATGAGCTGGAAGAACTGAGTCTCTTTAAAAATAACAGACATTATTGTATACATAACGTCCTACAGAAATTCAGGTTTGACTACATGAACTCATTGTTCAGGAAACCAGTTTGAGATGATTCGAGGAAGCAGTCATTTGGGACATGGGTACACTTTGATTATAAAGGGATGGACATGGTTAGCAACAATACTACGATAAGCTATGGCATTAATTAAATGATGCTCAGTTGGTATTAAAGAGCACAAAGTTAAACAAGAAAATATTTCCTATATCATTACAACACCAGCATCGTGAGCAATTGATACAGGAAGAAAGGATCCATGCTTTCATGTTTTTTACACAACATTTAGACCCTACCATTAAAATATCACTGCAGAAATCAAAACTCAGCAGATGAAGTAACATTATCTGTCAGGAGTGTCAGTCAGTGTGGTCTTCTGCTGCTCAAGGTCTGCATATCTTGCTTGTAATGAGTATATATTTGAGTTACTGTAGTCTTGCTATCAGCTCAAAGTAGCCTTTCCATTCTCTCTCCTTTTCTGGCATCAAGAAGGCATTTTCACCCAGAGAACTGCCGCTCACTGGATATTTTCAGACGATTTCTCTCTCAGATGACTCTCTGTAGAGATGACTGTGTGGGAAAAAGCCCTTTCTGAAATACTCAGACCAGCCCGCCTGGCACCAACAACCAGAAAACAGTCAAAGTCACTTAAATCATCTTTCCTCCTCATTCGGATGCTCAGGTTGAACTTCAGGTTGAACTTCACCTACTGCTCTTTGATTGCCTAATAAATATTTGTGTTAATGAGCAGCTGAACAGGTGTACCTAATAAAGTGGAAGTATCTCTAATGACCCACTGCATCAACCCTTTTTAAACTCCACTCTCAGTAACGTTTTAGGAAAATGCACTTTCTCCCAGGTTATGTGCGTTTGCTATGGTTGCTCTTGAGATTCAACCAGTTGCAGATACTTGATAATCAGGTGGGTCGCATGGCTAGAAAACAAAGGTGAAGCTAACTGCAAAAATGCGTATATCAACTCAAACTGCATCTATTCCTGAAGTAAATGAAAGGAAACTTAAAAATGTAATTAAACTAATTAAAAATGTGAATAATTGGTCTCAGAAAGCCATCAGCATGAAAGCTATCCTGACCATTCTGCCATCAGCCTACCTGCTACTACTGCACTGCTGTCTGCCTTCTGATTTAAAAGATATTTTGTTGGAGAGAAAATAATTTCCCCTTAGATTGTAATTTTAAATTCAGCTTTGTTGTATGGGAAAATATATCTTTAGGAGACAGTACACATACACACACACACACTCATAAAATAATTTAACAATGAACTCATCGTCTGGTGGAGATAGTGACAGCGGAAAGAGGAAAGTGATAAGAGTGAAAGAATAAATGAAAGGAAATTTGAGGCATGCCAAACTGTTTCCCACCTCCTGATACTGAGCTGAAATGTGAAGACAGGCAGGCAGACTTCTGATTGAAAACACTTAAAATGCACTGACATGTCACGAGTTGATAAGTACAGCCCGAAAAGAAAAACTGCCGCAATATAAAACAGAGCTTTGACTAAAAGTGTTCTGAGGCTGAGGATGAGATAAAGATGCATGAAGTGGGAACATGAAAGACAGACATCACGTGTGTCAAAACTGTGACAAAACATCTTAAATACTGAAGCTCAGAATCAGAATTTGGTGTTAAAAAAACATGTTTCTCTGCCAGTGAGCGTTCAGGTCGCAGGTGACCCTGATTTCAATTTGGTGCGCTTTGGCCCAGGAACGGGAAGAAACGTGTACAAACACACGCTGTCCTCTGTGTCTCCTCTTGTTGCTCTCTTCTTCGTGGCTCCCTCACTTCTGTCTGCCAATATGTCGTAATTGGATTTGTCTGAACGATAAAGATCTCTTTTTTGTATTACCATCACATTTAACCTCATAAAGGTCTGCTATAAGCAGGAATCCAAACACATGCCAAAAAAAAGGAAAGCGCGTGTGTGAAATATTTAAGAGGGCTAGTGTCGGGGAAAATGCTGTATTTTGTTTTTGGGAGAGGAAAAACGAGAGAGAGAAGCTTCAGTACGATAAACCACAAAAGCCCTCCTTCGACTCGGCCCATTTAGGCCCATTTAGACACAACGCACTTGCAAGAGAGCGAGACTGAAAGGGTGGGGTGGGGGGGTGCAAAAGTGAGGAAGTACATGAGCCTCAGTTATTGTTACTGCTTGACAGAGAAACAGAAACAGATAGACAGATGAAGAAAAAATAAGTGTGAGGTGGAAGGAGTGATATGAAATGATCAGAGTCCTAACTTGTCTGCGCATAGTTTATCTGATCACTCTTTCAGATAGCATCTGTTTAATCCTGTATTACCCAATCTTACTGGCATCCTCCGTGTGTATGTCAGTGTGTGTGTTCCCGAGAGTGTGTGTTCTTCAGTCTGACACTTGCTGAGAGGTCAAAGCTCTCTTGAGCAGCCGTCCAATTACGGAGGGCATGGTGTTACCGTAGAGATGAGAGAAAACTGTAATTGGATAATGACACATCAGAGTTGAAACCTGTCATTAGACACTCACAAAGACACACGTGTATGCACACACGCGCGCGCACTGGTCGAGCACCAACCTGTGATTACAAACCTGCTGATCCATCACCAGCCTCCAGCTACGGAGCTACAATGTCACATTTCTCTCTTTCTTGCTCACATTACTCTTCAGAAACCCTTCGTGCTCCATCTCTAACGGCAAAAATCACATTTGTTTCATATTTGAATATGTTTTTGTGTATTTTTTCGCTCCTTTGACGTTAAAAAAATTGCTTTTAAATTGGTTTTTAAAGCTTAAAGTTTTCTCAAAGTGTCAGCGAATGGATCTGTTGTTGTGGGCCTGAGCCCTCACATTATGTAAACATAGTGCGTTTTAATGAGCCTGGGTCGCTCTGGTCACTTCAAACACACTCAGCTTTTGGTGAAATAATGTGAGAGGCTCTAAACTTGCGAGCAACATCTCTGGGAGCAATCACTGGTCAGCTCCCAGTTTCCTCTCTTGGTTTCTTCTGCATCATTACCATGGATGAGGGTCTTGCATAAGCCTCTCCAAACCAATGTGTAGGCTCGGGGGAAGAGAGAGCTGGGGAGGGGAAGTGGAGAGGGTGTGTAGGCAAGAAAGAGTATGAGAGGGAAAAGAATTAAGAGAAAGGTGCTGGGGAGAGAATGGGAAGATAATAGCAGTAAGGGGAATAAAACGGGGGCGCAAAAAAGACCAAGTGAGCAGGAGAGGCAGCTAGGGAGGGCAGTGAGGTTTTCTTTTGTGGTGATTGGAGAGTGACAGGGGTGCCAATAGAGTGGCCAGCGATGACGGTCCCACTGGAGAATGCCGGCTATGCCAGTGGAGTGGCACTAATGGAGCCAGAGAGGGGATGCAGTTGCCTGCCCCGGAGGGGTATATTGTGCAACTGGACAAGGCAGCTTGACACGGAGCCAAGATGGAGGATTAGAGGGGAGGGAGGGAGGCACCCAGGACAGAGAAAGACAGCCATGTTAGGTCTGCTGACTGATTGACATAAACTCAGCTCTTTCTGTCTTCCATTTAACTGCAGGCGAGCCTCAGAGAGCACTCAGGGTTTCTGGTTTTTGTCCTGACGTATTTTCTCACTCAGTGTTTTGCTACTCATAGAGTTTCCTGCCCAAAGTGTGAACATTGCAGCTGGTTGTCAAGCACAGTTTAGCTGCATCTGATCGCAGGAATGTGTTTGCTAATGAAAAAATAACTAAGATGATTTTGTTTCTTTCTTTATTGTTCCAAATGAATCCATCCATCCATTTTGTTCTGCTGAGCAGCACCAGGAGACTATCCCGACTGCCACAAGGAGAGACAAGGTACACCCTGGACAGATTGACAGTCAGTCGCAGGGAGACAGACAACCATTTTTACTCACATTCTCACATCCAGTTAACCTAACTACATGTTTTTAAAGGGAAGCTATAGGACCCACGAGAGTCCTGATTTGAAATCAGGACTCTCTCTCAACAATGCTAACCACACCACCATCCTGGCCACTCCAAAATAATATTTTTAAAAACTGATGGTATGAATATTACTTTAACTCTCACCACCTTTATAGAAACACAAACACACACACACACACACAACAAGAACAACAGCAACAAGTCCAAACACACGCTACATGGATGCACACAGCAAGCAGAGGTCAATATTGATGAGTAGGCATTTGTTTGATTGAGGTTAGCAGAGGAACATTGATGAATTATACTGATTACTCCATAATCTCTCCCATAATTCACCAGCCCTGCCGTCTCATCCATCAATATGGTGTCTGGATCTATAGCTCCAGATACCCTGAGGAGACCAACCACCACAGAGGGGCTGTAAGATGAGGGGATATACATCCTGCTGGCTCTAAGCTGCATAACACCGGCGTTTACCTCGTGTTATTAAGTTAAACACTGTGGCTAATGTGAATGAGGAGGGGAGAGGAAGTAGAGATAATAGAGAGCGAGGGAAGTAAAGAGGATGATTTAGGCGTTTTTGCTGGGAGGAATTGCCGCACACCGTGACCCTTAATAACACACAAGCAAGGTGAAGAAATGCTTTGATGATCTCGAGGACCTCACACACACCCACACAGATTCACACAGAATCTGTGCTCTTAACTACCTGCTTCCAGGTAAGCTCTTCCTGGCGTTGGATAGGTATGTAACCCCCCCTCCCAATAATCCACACTCGGGTTACACACACACACACACACACCTGGACACTTCTCTCTGACAGACTTGCTGGCTCCAAGCTTCAGGCTACCTGCCATCTACAGTAAGCACTGACATACCTCTCTCCTCTCATTTCCACAACACTCTTCCCTTAGTTCTCCACCTTTCTTTACTTTCGCTGCCCCTCACTTTCTCCCACTCCCTTGCTTTTTTTTCCTTTTCACGACTAGCTCACAATGGAGACGGCGCTTCTTTCTTCGCCCTGGTAAATTCCTCCCTGGTCTCTTTTTTTTCCTTTTTTTCCCGCACCATTTAAGAGAGCAAACACGTCTCTAATCTTCCTCTTAAATACCCTTCATTCATTCGGTCTGTATCCACCCCTCCTCTTTCTGTGTGTTTTTCCAGGCGTAACTCTCACTCCTTGTGCAAGTTGATGGGCAAAGCAGCGCCATCGCTGCTGGCATGTCCATTATCCTGGATATTTCATTGGCTGACGCTGATGATCCCTGACCTTTGACCTTAGTGGCCTGAACTTTGACACTCACACGCCCTGGGCGGCAGGTGATTAATGAAGCTGCTGGCAGAAGACCAAATCAAGTAGTAAGAAACGGAAATTTGAAGGAAGATAAAACAAGAAAAGTTTAAATATTTAATAATATTTATTAAATCCCAAACGTGGGTAGAGAGGTGGTAATTTCAAACGAATGGTAAACATGAAACATGAAATCCATAACTCGCGGAAAGTTTGCCTCTTAAACTCTAAAGCCTATATTAAATAGAGTCTATGCAATGATTGAATAATTGCAACCAAAAAAAAAGCCATCCAGTGCAACATAAGACTAATCAACAGTACAACAGATTACATCCTGCAAAATTACTATTAAATTGGATCACAACAAAGCTGAGCAGCATAACCTTTATGGAGACAGACTTATTCCAGTCGGTCTATTAGATTCAATCTGGTCTTGCTAGGTGGACCTAATTAGGTCCTGTTGTTTTACACCATTAATGCAGTGTTGTGCTACTAAAAAAAATGTAATTAAAAAAGCTTCAAACACATCTGCGCACACTTCCTGAGCTCCATCAAGAAACAAGTATGCTCTGGTTAAAGCCAAGAATTTTCATATCTTTACATTCTGTCTGTATAAGATAATCTTTTGTGCTGGTGCCCTCATAATAATGCCAGCACGGCTCTGGCAAGCCCTCTTTCAATCGCTTGAGAATGAATTACAGCATTGTGTTGGGATGTGAATGGCCAGATCACTTCTTAGGAATGAGTGGCCTTGAGCAATTCAGAATGGCGGGCGTGTGATTCATACGAGTGAGTCAGTGACACTCAACACCTCGACACTGTTGTAACTGTTCGTTTGCACTCAAGGTGAGACATAAAGTGTACCCAAATGACATGGGAAATGTCTGAAAACACACAAAGTCGACCACAAGAAAGCAAAATAACATCCCCCTATTCCCCCTATCCCCCCCCCCCCTCCCTTCGGCTGGAGTCGATGTGTGTGATCCAAGAGTCCCAATGAAAACATTTCTCCGACAATATGTCTTTATGCATGCTGAAAAGATCTGAAAAGAGCTGTTTTCTCGTGTGTGTGCGCGTTCGCTCCGGATCGAATGTGTGTGAGAGTTTTTATATCTGCTAAAGCGCATTCAGAGAAACAGGAGGGGGCAGGAAATATTGCTGAATGGTAAATGCGATGTGTTTGTGTCAGTGTGTGTCTATTTTTGTTAGACAGCAGGGAAAGGGGAGGGGTCACCCGCAAGCGTCTTGGGCTGCAAAGGCTTAACTTCATTTCCTCAGAGAAACATAATGGCAGATATTTGCATATCGTATGTACACAAAGCCAGTGGCCAAACTGTGCTGCCAACAGATACGGATCTTTTTAAAAGGCAGGTCGGGGAAAAAAGACTACAAGTAAATAATTTGTAAAACCACATTTTGTAAAGTTAAAAAAATGAACTTTGATGCTATAAGTTAGTTCAGTTTATACCCAAATAGACTCCTTGTTGTGCATATTTTGGTAAATTATTCACTGGCTCTTTGGCTAATTAGACACTGCACCTGAAATCTCATAGACTCACTCTATACTCAGCAGCCACTTTATTAGTTACAACTTACTAGTACCTCTGTTAGAGCCCATTCAGAAGTTTTCATGGCATAGATTCAACAAGGTGGTGGAAACTTCCCTCAGAGATTTTAGTCCATATTGACATGACAGCATCACACAATTGAAGCATCTATCCACGATGTGACTGGTGAGCTGGGCTCAGGTAGGCTGTGGCTTTCAATAATCATTTGGTACCAAAGTGTGCCAAGAAATCCACTACAGCCCCACCACCAGCCTTAACCGTTTACACAAGGCACAATTGATCAGTGTTTTTAACTGAGACTCATCAGACCAGGCAACATGTTTCCAATGATCTACTGTTCAGTTTTCAAAGATTGTCCAAATTGTAGCCTCAGTTTTCTGTTCCTGGCAGACTGGATTGGACCCGGTGTGATCTTCTGCCGTTGTAGCCCACATGCTTCAAGGTTTAATGAACTGAGCATTCAGAGATAACCTTTTTCATTCCTTGGTTGTAACAAGTAGTTATTTAACAGTGTGGCCATTCATGAAATCAAATCCCAGTAGATCAGCAATTTCTGAAATACTCAGACCAACCAGACCACATTCAGTGTCACTTGATGCATCTTTCTTCCCACTTCTGTGGTGTTGTAATCTACTACCAGAGTACAAAAAACATCTCACATTTAAGTTTAGTGCGTATATGTGATTGATTATCTTGTGCATTTTATTAATTTGTTTTCCCGGACTCTTCAATAAAAGTAAATTATTGGATAATGACATCAATGAAAGCCACAGGCCAAAAACACATTGGTTAAGTTCCCCAAATCAAAGAGTATAAAAACAACTCCCAGCAAATCTCTTGCACAAACAGCTGTTCCATGTGGGACTTTTCATTAGTAAGCATTTAATTTATCATCGTTTCAGTCAGCGCGAGGGAGGACACTTTCCCTCCTCGGCCTTTTAAATCACCACGTGCTTAGATCTCCTGATTGGAACATTCCTCACCTTTGACCTCTGCTGGTCCATAAGGTCGTCATCTCTGTGGCAACTAAAATGCCCTAATGCTCTCTGTCTTAATTAAAAAACACTATTTACTCAGAGAAAATTTCATTTTCTTTACCTTTGACCTCTCACTTCCTTGTGTTTTCTCCCCCTCCCTCTCTGTTAGTTAACGGGGAAAGGCAAAATCTTATGAAAGATGCATCGACGCTGTAGTGCAACCATTATGATAGGCCTGTCGTCTCGGGCGAGTTTGTGTGTGTGCAGCAGGGTTAAGCTCTCGCACAAGACAAAGCCACAACCTTCAAGGCTGCTAAGCAACACTGCTGCCTGGTAAAGCCTCATCAGGGCACCGTTTAGCAGAGGATTAGAGACTATTACACACACATAAACACACATATATACACACACACACACCGCAAAACGTTGTTTCACCAGCTCATTAATTCGAACCTCGCTTTATTTCTGCTTAAATGTGCGAGAGACCTGACGTTCCACCTCTCAGTCAACTTTTCGATGCTGATTCTCCTTCTCAGTGGAGAGACAAGTGGTTTTTTTCCTCCACTCATAATTTTTGAAATTGATGAAAACCTTCGCTGTGTGCTGGAACAACGTGGTGATGAGATATTTTAAACATAAAAACTGAACCAGTTAGTAAAACTTAAAGGTCAAGGCTTAAAAAAAATAGAGACCCAGCAAATATCATTGTCTGATTTTTCTATAACAGTTTGGCTGATAACCCAATAATTAAATAATTACGCTGTATAGTAAATGATTTGATACCAAAGTGTAAATGCTTCGTGATGATGGAAGTGAAAAATAAACTCTTATTTTATTGTGTGTATCTCTCTCACACCAGAGTTTCGTGTTTTGTTTGTTTGACTGATGGTGCTTCCCCAAATGGGTGCACGTTAAACTCCTGTGTTTTCCCACATTTGCAACGGTGTCATCAGTCACCTGCAAGCCCACAATGGGACAATAGGAAGCTCAGAGTCGAGCAAATTGCCTAAAAGTAGGTTTTATGTAGTCTTTTATGTGTTTCATTTCTTTTCCACGTAATACATGTTGCATTTCAAAATGAAAAAAACAAACATTCTTTGACTAATACATGAATAACATTCCTCCATCATGTTTTCTGTCAGACTGATGTTATTTTAGTTAGATTTTTTTGGCTCCCTTCTTCTGAGCCTGTCATAGTTTTCTACCGTCGTAACACAATACGCAGGAAAGCTAAAATAAAAATAAAGAAATCTCCTGTAGTGGCACCTGCTAAGCCATTGCTGTTGACCAGAAGTGTCCACAAAGAAAAAACTGTCACATGAATCTAGCCTCATACTCATACTCTTCAACTGTGGAAGCAGTGACCCATTCTCTTATCCTCCCATCACCCCATCCCTTTATCAACCCGTCTTTCATCTTTCCCTCTTTCATCTCGCTACTGAATTCTGTCCAGCAAAGGCAGACAAGAGACAGAGGAGAGGAAGCAAACCTAATGCTGCACTGTGTCTGTATGCACCTCTGACAAATCACCAAGGCTGTGGATTGTTTACAAAATGCATCAGAAACAGCTGTTCAGTGGTGGTTACGAAACAATTATTATATAGAAACTATAATATTTCAGTGATCTCAGCATAGCTAGCAGATATCTATATCCAGTTGAGCGCCTTTGTTATCGTTTATGACAGATTTTAAAAGGCTAAGAGGTTAAATAGAAACTAGGCAGTGGTTTCAAGACTTGCTGAGCATTTCTACAGGAATCAGTGGACAAAAAGCAGAATTGAAAAACCAAACATTTCATCTGTTTCCCACAGGTATTCAATGGCTGGCTAGCTGTCAAAGTTCTTGGGAATACACTTTCAATATTTAAACATATTAGAAATATATTTTCTGGTACAAATCAAGTAATATATAAACTACCAGGAACATTTTTAAAAAGACGTAAAGGCAAAGGAGCAGAAATAGGAGAAATGCACCATTCTAACTTTTATCTTTTATGTTTATAAGTCTATTCAGATAAAATTGTATGTTAATAAAAAAAAAATTGTTAAAAGGTGAGCAGTAACTTGAAGACCTGACCATATTTGTGACCTTTTCTTGTTCTGTTGACTGAGCACTGTCCTATTGACCAAGACCAAACCTATCGTCCTTTTCTATCATTTCCTGTTTTGTGGTCAGAGGAACCCAAATTTGAAATTCTTTCTGGAAAACATGGACACCACTTCCTCCAGAATAAAAAGAAGCGGCACGATCCAGCTTGTTATCAGAACTCAGTTCAAAAGCCTGCAGCTCTGATGCTATGGAGGATGCATTTGTGTCTATGAAATAGGCAACTTGCCCATGTGGAAAGGCACCATTAATATTAAAAGTTAGACAAGTTTTAGAGCAATGTATGCTCCCATCCAGACAACCTTTATCTGAGGAAAGGTTCTGCACATCTCAGTGAGACAATGATAAAACTACATGCTCCATCTTTTCCTACAGCATGGGTTTGTGGTAGAAGCGTCCATGCACTGAACTGGCCTACCTGCAGACCACAGCTTTGGACATTTGGAGTATCATGAAACACAAATTACAAAAAAGAAGACCCACGACTGCTGAGAATCCCCTATCAGACGTTCTGCAGACCTGCAGATTGTCGCATTGTTGGCTTTTCACACATCGACCTGGCTTTTTCAGAATTGAGGTTTGTATTGTGCTGTTCTGTTTCTTTGTTAGCTTTTCTTTATACTTGATCTATTATTAATTTTGTAATTTTGCTTGTGACGAAGGTCAATTTGGAGACCTGATGGGATGAAGCGTGGGGACCTGCCACAGTCAGAATGCATAAAACGGGAGATTTGTGCCTGTATGTGTATGTTCCGACCTTGTCTTTGTTTGGCTCAGGTAACTTTTGGTTATTGCCCACTGCAGTGAGATTTTACTAGCCTGTCTCTTTTTACAGACTCCATCTAATGAAGTGGCTCTGTTTAATCACAGTTTCTATAGTTGCTCTCTTTCTCTGAACAAACAGTCACAGCTGTGGCCCTCAGTATTATTGCAGGGTGGATTCAGTGTTCAACAATAGGCCAAGGGGGAAAAGGAGGGCTGTGTGCGTGTGTTAGAGACAGACACAAAGAGAGAGTTTTCTGGGGATATGCCCACCACATGGTGTCTCCAGATGTGTGTGTGCGTGTGTTTGTCTTCATAATCTAATGCAGTCTGGGCCCTCGGGTGCTGGGGAAGCTGCGATCATGTGTAATGTGGGAGGTGAAGGATGGAGGGGTGCAGACACAGGTGTTGCAAATGAAAATGATGAAAAAGACACACGACTTTTTATTAGCAGTTAGACTTGCTGTTCCCTTTTTTATGTTTATGCACATCACATATCCACGACAAGCATGTTCAAACTCAAAACTTTGTTCTTTAGAAGCAGCTAATTTCCATCCAAAAAGCTGCAAAATGTTCACTGCTGGATTTCACTGGTTTTTAGCCATTATGGAGGAAACACAGATGTCAGTAAAGACATCAAAATTTACATAACTCTAGAGATATAATAGCTGCAAGCACAGGACACGCCATGAAATTTTATGGTCTCATCCTAACAATTCCTGTGATCTATCCCATTCTTCTACTTCCACCAACGGGCCAAAATTCTTAGAAATCTGGAGAAATATGTCAAATTCTTCAGTAGGTTGGCACAAAATTTGATACAAATATCCATGGCAACCAGTGAGCTACAGCCTTTTTGCCCAGTGACAACACTTCAGCATGCCATCCTTGCCAGGTAGCATGCTGGAAACATTTTTTTGCAGACCGAGCTCTGCTAAATTGTCGAGGGGACTGTCAAACATCACCTTTGATGCGAGCAATATGATAAAACATCTGACAAAGCATTCAAGGAGTTTACTAATGCGAGCAACAAGTAAAAGTGTGAGAATATGTCCAGAGACAACCCACGGTGTGTAAAAATAACATAAGCTCTTACCAAGTACACTGTTTTTGAAAAGCAGCTATTGTCAGCTGTAGATAATACAGGGTTTTATTGTCTTCTCACTACACTGGAGCACAAGTATGAGCATGTCAGCTGTCACCACATCACAGAAACCTTCTTTCCAAAGTTGCAAGGCTTTAGGAGAAAGCACACAGCAGCCTTTTCTAGGACATTTCGACCTTCGGCTTCACGGCTAATATTTGGACGGTGTCATCCAGTTTAAAGTTTAACCGAGAAATGGATGAATGAGAAATTCAGTGATCAGAGAGACATTCTGTGTGCACAGTATAAATATTCATGCAATAACTGGGCCACTGCAGGTGCTTTTGATGATATGCTTCAGTTGTGAGTCATTTGAAAAAGTTGTGTTCATATTCCGTTCATGTTGTATTCTAGCACAATAAAAAACAACTGGGTTTTTTTTAGTCTAAATATTTAGTTTGATAAAGATTTGAAGCAAAAAAAACAGCCTATAAATATTAAAACAAGACCTGCACTATGCTGCATTCTTTCACTGAGCAAAGGAGGCTCCTATTTGCTTCCAAATATCTGCTTAAAAACCTGCGTGACAACATGCTATCTGTTCTTCCTCCATTTCTGTTCTTCCTCCAGGCATGCCCACCAGGTTGGGCATGCCTTAAACGCCTCACACAGTAGGCATCCAAGAGGCATTTTAATCAGATGCCCGAATCACCTCAACTGGTTCATTTTGATGCGACTCTACTCTGAGTCCCTTCTGACTGATCAGTGAGAGGGGACTCATCCCATCTCCATAGCTTGCATCCGCAATCGCTTTCTTCCAGTCACTACCCAGAGCTCGTGACCACAGATGAGGCTAGTGATGTAGATCAACCAACAAATCGACAGCCATGCTTTTCTTCTGTCAGTGTCTTCTTCCAATCTCTTCCTACTCTTGAACAAGACCCTGTGGTACTTAAACTCCTCCACTTTGGTGCTCCACCCTATTCCATCTGAGACCCACAGCCTCAAACTTGGAGGTGTGAACCACTCGAGTTTGAGCTGGTGAAGCCAACAGAACTACATCATCCTCAAAAAGCAAAGATTAAATCCCGAAGCCACCAAAGCAGACACCCTCCACTCCTGTCTGCATAGAAATTCTGTTCTTATTAACTATGAACAGAACCTGTGACAAATCCAACAAACCCACGGGAACAAGTCTGAATCATCTCCAGCAATATGGATCAAGGTCTCCCTGCAGTTCTACAGTAATCAAATGGTGCGTAGCATACTAAACGAATTTATGTAGAACATCAGATGGCACAACACTCTCCAGTGTGCTATATGCCAAAGGTATGTTACCCTTACTATTGCAGGTTAACAAAATTCAGGCATGATTCATGCTCAGACTTGTATTTCACTAAACAAACTAACTGCACAAGTTCAAAGGCATCTCTCACACCTGACCTCAAAACAGTTTAAATTAGTCCCGAATGCCTTAAACCGCTGTGCTGAGCAAAGATTGAACACATACCATAAATACTCCTGTACACACACACAGACACACACATACACAGATTTTCCAAGCCCCAAAAACAGTGAAAACATAATTTTCATAATAGCAGGTTGAGCAAGTGTTCATTTATAGAAGTACTGTTGCAAGAACCAAAGCCGGTCAAGTTAGCACATACCTACAACCCTCAATATAAAACTTAACAAGATCCCACTTCAGAGGTTCTCAGGGGTTTCTCGTTGCGATTTCTAAAATTAAAATAAACTGTAGGGGGTGTAGAGAAGCAGACGTAGGATTTAATATTGACCAAACAGCCTTAAATACTATTGGCCAAACCTCTGTGGTCGCCATTCAAGCTGAATGAGTTCCATACATCTGAGAAACCTGTTTAACAGCATTTTTCTGTGGAAGTTTGCGTTTTTTTTCTTACTCTGTTCACCGTGGGTTTTATAATTTAATCTAATTCTGAGAAATAACAACACAGCAGCTTAAATGTGGTTCTATGGAACGAGCTGTGCCGGTTCAGATAAGATGAGCTGCCATTGAGGGGCTCTCCTCTAAACACATACACCTGGAGGACTGAGGCTCGCACAAACACATGCATATAGAGGCAGATATACACTCGCACTCAACTTGTCTACAACAAGCTGAGCACAGAGCAATATATCCAAGTAGTATTTTTACCTCAGCCCACACGCTGAGCAAAATGCCAGCTCTCGGCCTTGGGAAACACACACGCACACATTTGCTCAAACACAGGCAGACACACACCCTTAGACACAACAGGTCATGCCCAGCCGGCCACTGCGGCAGCCGCAGAACATAAACAACTTTCACACACTCTGAATCATCTGAGCATTTCAATATTGTTTCAGATACTGTAAATACATTCAGCCACTCATATAAATATATGCAACCATAATTATTCCCTGAGACCGCAAATGACCGTGACGGGAAGTTAGTTCCCACAGTTTCAGTGGCGTTGCAGCCCAGCCCTGTAGTGCTCGGTTTGCAGCGCAGACGGCGGGGCAGCGAGGGGATGACAACAAACAGTGGTTCGTCGGCTTCAATGCAACCTGGAACATTTATGTTCTGTAACGAAAACTGTTTTCTGCCCGTGAAACACAAAATGTAACTTCAGGAGGGAAACCTGTTCACTGCTTATACCAGTAAGTCGGTCATGCTCACTTTCTCCTCTTCATCCTCTCCTACACAAGCACACACAAGCACACATACACACAGATACACACCTCTCTCCCAGTGGGCAGCAGCTGTTGGAGTGCTAATCTCCATTAGCTACTGAACTGGCTTTTATGGAGAGAGCCATGTAAAATCTGCTCTCTCACTTCTCTCACTCCTTCATCCAAGTGAAACACCCAGACTGGGTCACACAGCAAAACCTCATTGTTTTTTTTTTTCTCTGCTTTGCAGCATCTGCAACATACATTTTCACATAATTTTGAGTCCTATTCAGTGAACTGTGCAAACGTTGTGGTGATATACACAAACACACCATTACATGAATCCAAAGTTTATCTAGATCATCTTAAGGCTTCTTAGCAAAACATACTAATAGTTAGAGAATATTTCAGTTAACCATGGAGGGCAAACGAGTGACGGACAAAAAAAATAAATAAAAACACGACTTACAGTCTGTAAAGCTTCGTTGTTCCCAGGAAAAGCAGCTCGGGAAAGACAGCCAGATTATTCCGATTCAGGCGCCTGCAGAAATACAACAGGAATTAGGGAATAAACTCGACCTTGCTCGTTCCAAAGACTGCGGTTGGATGCTCGTACATTTGTGTATAATTAGCTGTTTTAAAGTAGGATTTGTGTTTCCTGGACTTTGTATTAAATTCTGTTACACTGTTTTGATTGTAATACGATTTGAGAGCATGAAATAATTGGGAGACTGATGGAGACACACATACGTGGTCATGCATGGACACTGAAAGAAAACGGTTATCCATGATTTAGGGGTACAACATGGCTGCCAGACAAACAGTGAACTCGAGAAGGATGGAGGGAACGCAGGCGGAGGAAGACGAGGGAAGGGGTTCAGATGGAGGGAGGGCGGAGGGGCGTTTTTGCCACAAAGACGGAGGAGAGGAGACGATGTGGGAAAAACAAACAGGCAGTCTGGCCGGGCTACCGAATGTGTGAAAAGGACCCCACTGAGTAAACAAGGCCCTCACAGGGGAAGAACTCACAACAACCCATCACGCACACACACGTACACACACACACACACAGTGGAGACGACTCGGGTGAGTTTAATAATCTGGGTGCGATCATTTAACCCTGGTTGAGTGGAGTGAAGAGGTTTGTGTGCAGTGTGTGTTGATGTGTGTGTGCTTGATGTGTGTCAGAGGAGAGGGAGGCAACAGAGTGACACAATGAGAGACAGGCTGCTGAAACAGTTTAACCCTGACACAAACACACCCGCACACACTGACAGGCTCAAACGATGGATGCTGAGCTGGGTGCTACTGGATGGGAATGAAGAGAGGAGGAGGGGACGAAGAAAGAAAACACGGCAGGAACTAGAAGTTACTTCAAACTAAGAAGAAAACTTGAGTGTGATTTATACAAAAAAAACATACGAACTAACAGAAGTACTACACATTTTCAAACAAAAACACCAGCTCCTTTCAAAACTTCCCCAAATCTCTTTTTCATTCTCTCGTTGACTTTTTCCTCTTAACCTTTGTCTTTCACCTCTTTTTGCATCACTAGAAGCCGATGTGGACTTAAATAACGTCACCCCCTCTGTGTCCATCTTCCACCCACAAGAGCACAAATATGTGAACGTGCCCGCGCGCACACACACACATTCACACTCCACAGTTACATCAGAGGCTGCTTAAATATTTAACGTCCCGCAGAAATGATGTTTCTAAATTATTCACTCCTCTTCCGTTAACGCTGCTTCTGGCAGCTAAGAGCCCCACACGGCCCCACGGAGAGGCACACTCCCCCTGTAGGTCCTGCCCAGCCATGAGCGCCCGTTAGTGGGCTAGACATCCCCCTGGGAGAGTGTACGGACTGGTGTTCGAGGTAGGGAGGAGGAACGACAGCAGAGAGGTGGTATGAGCTCATCGCCTTAAAATAGAGGCAATGCCGTCAGACTAGAAAACACGAAATGAAGTAGAGACAGGACACAGAGATCAAATCCAGTCTGCTCCACGGTGCTGCCGAGATATCAGTGTGTTTTAATTAACCTTTTATTCATTTCTTCACTAGAATATCCGTCTGATCATCACATTATCTATAATATATTTAGCAATTAGCAACATAGAGATTGTTCAGATTTACAGACCAGGATTCCCGTGCAGAGTTCTTCTGTTTTTCCTGCTTTAGTTCTACAAATATTATAAAAGTCTGAAACGGTTTTACTTTCCTCGCACACTCTCACACATTACAAACAAGGTGATATCAAAAACAGATCATTTATACTTCTGATGGGCAGCTCCAAATACAGTGATGTAGAAAAAAAGCAGCCAACAATTATTTTCACGACTAATTTATGCACTGAATTAATTAAATCATTGAAATTAATTTTAAAAAATTAACTTAGTTATTTACAGTAGACTGTAACAGAAACAAACCGCCTGCCATACTTAAAATAAATAAAAGGCTACCATCATACGTAACCAGACATTTCAGCCAATCATTGCAACACTGCATATGAACATAACACGAATAACATTAAAGTGCGCTTGCCACGAATTTTCTTATTTTAAACATTAAACATTGCCAAAGTTTCAAATATCGATTTCAGTGTTTGTACAAATAATTCCCGTGAGCCAGAAGCTTGGCCTTCAGACTGAGTGTCCCATTTCGGATAGCGTGTGTGTGTTTTTCTTCTCTACTCATCTCTACTTTCTTGCTGATCAAAGTTTCTGTTTCTGTAGGGCAGCCAATCAAAAGAAAGTTGGCTTCAAAAGAGGGTGGCCTTCAAGGTTGAGGAGCTAAAGTGTTTTGTTTCAGCGAGCAGATGAGAGGGAGTGAACCAGCATCCAGTATAAGATAAATAAGGATTATTTTAAACTTTGAATTAAGGAAACTCTAGTGGAGTCCAAGAATAATAGTATGCAGCTGGAAATGAGAATAAAGGGTCCAGCTGAAGTTATTATGCATGTAATCAAACATTTTGGACTTCTTATGTGTCATTACACACTAGATCGTACTGACTATGACTCCCCGGCCCCAACATAAACTCTGCATGAACATGACACGCACAATGTGTCTGACGTCACATGTGATTTACTCCAACATGATATGTAGGACATTTAAAACAATCTTAAATACATTTCTGTAATAAACCACATAAATGGTTAAGCGTTGTTCATTAGAGGCAGAAATTACAAATCATTTTTCTGAGATTTGAAAAGTTCCCTTATGAAACAAAACTACTTAAAAAAACAGTGATGATTCTTAACAAGTTTCTCAGTTAAATCTGAGAGCTACAATGTAACTACAAAACATTTTAGCCTGGCTGAAATGTTTTGTAGTTACATTGTAACTAAGACCTCCAAAGTCTGCTGTTACTTACAGAGGCTACATCAGCTGACTTGGCAGTTTTCACGACTCCACTTTGCACATTTCTCACTTTGGTCTTCAGCGCTGATTCTGCTCTCAGTATTTTGTTAATTTGAACTGCTGCATTAGCCTAATTAAGGAAGCACTGTCTAAAAGATTAACAGCTCAACAGTCAACCTATTGCAAGCTCTCCATCACCACTGAGCTTGACTCGGCTGCTAACTGTCACTTCACTTTTAAAGTTCTGCAAAAAAATTTGCTTGAACATAAACTTCTGAATCAAACAATGAAATCTCTCCAGTCATGTAGTGATTTAGTTTATTTGATGTTTTTGTATATAAAGACAAATATGTAGCACGAACCAGTTCCACATGCCACACATTTATAGGCTGAACTAGTCTGCAATTACCACCCACTGTTGAGCCTTTTTCCTTCTACATCTGAAAGAATGTATCTCTATCTTTTATATCACAGTGTGTGAGGGTGTGTGTGTGTGCACAAACAGCCTCAGAGTGCTTCCACAGCCATGTCTCATTAGTCAAAGTCTGGCTGGAAGAGAATGAAGACGGAGTAGCCAGTAGTCCGAGGTGTGAGAGTCACTCCGCCGAGCTAATGTCACACTGCAGCATGGTGATAATCCCCGCAGTCATAAACAGATGCTAGAAGCCCAGAAACCGCACAGTAAACACACACTCGCAAACATGCACAGTGTGCCAAATCTCTGTACATACACACATGAATACTCGCACAAACATAAAAGTCTGACACGCACACGCAACCTTAACACCTCAGACCCATGTTGATGCGCAGTAGTACAGCCTTGCAGACTGAAAATAACAAACCGCCTCAGAAACCAATTATTACTCCACCAATGCTGCTGCAGCCATAATACACATGCTGAACTAACAGTCAGTCTATCACACACACAAACACACGCACCAAAGTTATAACCCAAAACACTGCAGACATTTCCACGAACCTAAGAAACTGTCTCCACTCCAAAAACCACTTCAAACCGACCAGTGTGTGTGTGTGTGTGTGTGAATGGGTGTGAATGCGGTTCAACAGTTCATGTTTTCGGTTCACAGCTCGTGCATCCAAAGCGAGCCAATATCTATCACCCACCAGAGATTTACACTCTCTAATCTGATCTGTTATTTAAACACTAATGAAAGATACCATCTCTTGCCTTAAAACACAGAAATGCAGAAATTCAGTCTTATCTCCTAAACACTAAATTCCTTTGCTATCAGGTTAAAATCATTCGTATTCAGCAGCGCCGGGCAGCTTTTCCTCTAAACTTTCCGCGAACTGGTGTGTACCAACAAACATAACAAATGTTGGGTGCAGCAGAGACTCGGAAAAATCTATCTCGAATGGCTTTTTAGACAGAACTGCTGTGGTGAAAATGGCTTTGTGTCTTCACAGCGCAGATAATTTCAAGCTCTACTGCTCAGTAAAAACGGAGAAAAAAAATGTAAACTTTGCCCTGAAATGATCAGCGGGAACAATTTTATCACTCACAGGCTTTAGAGCTAATCATTTCGCACTAATCCAGAGCTTTTCTTTGAAATCCATACCCCCGCTATCTGGGATCACTGTTACAATTATCTTCTGCTGTTCATATTGTCAACATATTACAGCACGATCACTTGATTTGAGGCTTCATTATCTACTTTGTAATTGCTGTTGATAGACGCATCTCACCACTGTAATCAGCTGTGCGATTACTCATCTCGGTAAAAATGATCTTTAAATAATGTGATCAGTCAGTTGCAGGCTAATTATCGAAGGATTTAGCCGACTGATTTTCTCTGAAATTACTGTCACGGTACCTGCAATATCGCTTTCATTCTCCCTGCATGTCTGAGGCTGTTATCTCCTTCATTCTCACACACTTTGAATTGAACAGGGGCTGTAAAACAGTCAAGTAAGTGAAGGATAAGAGGATCGGGAACTCCTCACTTAACTATTCTACACCCACAGGGTGAGAGTAAAGAATGTATAGCATTCCTATATGCACAGGACAATAGAGAGAGAGAGAGCCAGATGGGTGCGTAAGGAGCAAAAACGTGAGGAGAGGTTAAGGAATGAATGAAAACGGCGCGAGTGGGTTTGGGGGGGGGGGGTCCTCCAAATCAAGATAAAACCAGTACTGACAGAGCAGCCTTGCGTAAGTGAATGCGCATGCACGAGTGTATCCAAACACATTCATGTGTTTGGATATGTGCACAGTTGTGTTGTGACATGCCTATCTCCTCCACACCTCCTTCAACCACATGCCCCTCCTCCGTACCCCCAAGGCTACTGCCCTACACCTGACCCAGCCCTGCCCGGCCCTTCGGGGCCTGTCGCAAAAAAAAAAAAAAAAGATGTGAAGGGGAACCGTTTTCTGCCCCCATGGGGGGCAGTCAGTGTGGATCTGTCAGCCAAGCTTAAGGCCCTCTCCTCTGGGCTGTGGTGCCCAGCAGGCTCCCTCCAGCCCCCAAGAGGACGGAGGGCTTTGAAATGAGCCCTCAGACTCCAGACTCCAGAGACGCGCCTTTGTATGGTAGCTGTTGGGGGGCATTGATGACTGACTCCATCTTTGTGTTTGTGAACATGCCACGCAAGAGAAGCTGAATTACAGAGGAAAACTTGCAAGGACAACAGAAGACAGCCATGTTGTGTCAGAAAGTTTGCTGTTGTCAGAGACAAGACAGAAAAGGAGAGACAGCCATATCGTGCATGATTTCACATTAGATATCTAAGACTTTATCAGCTGTTGCTGTTACCACACTACAATCTATGTTCAAGGCTGTGTTGCTTATGTGAGTGCATGAAAGAGGGTATTTACTAGCTTGCACCATCTCTTTGGAGGGAGGGTAATCATTATCAAAGTTTACTTTTAAATCCAGACCATATGTAGTTAAATTTTGCCCTTTTTGTCACCAACTCTGAGTAGGAATTCCCAGAACCGCTTAGCTGGACAGAGCCCAGTGCTGGTTGCATGAGAAACACTAGCAGATTCCTTATAGTGGTCTACAGAGCTTCTCTCTCTCTCTCTCTCTCTGTCAACAAAGAGCAGCTATAGTGCAGCAGAGAGCAAAGAAAAACCAGGCATGACAGGGTCAACACCAAAGCATCCAAAGAAGTCACATTTTATCACTTTCATCCCACTGACTTGTGACAAATTTACCCACAAGAGCCATAAAAAAAGAT